>NC_092710.1:124535425-125173694 GCF_047496885.1 Scyliorhinus torazame | reverse complement strand
ATGATTGAGGCAAAGGAAATACTGAAAATTTAGCACCTACTTTTATGGTTCCGTGCTCAAACATAATCAGCTATCTTTGGGAATACAAATCAGTTTACGACATTGCAACCTGATGGGTATTCGTAAACACCAGCAAAGCTTGATGGTTAAAAGAGCTAACTTGATATCAAGTCAAGGACGGTGGGAGCAGCAAGGTTGCGGGGGGCTGGAACATAGAAACAGAAGGCCATTCAGCTCCTCGTGCCTGTCCTACCATTCAATGAGATGATGGCTGACCTTTCCTACGGTGTAGTGCCCAGAACTGCTCTCAGTACCACAAGTGAGGTCCAAATAGGGTTTGGTATAGCTGCAGCATAACTTGTGTCTTTATACTCCAATCCTCTAGATATAAAGGCTTGCATTCCAATAGCCTTTTGTTCATTTTCTGCACTTGCTTGTGTCATGTGAGGGTACCTTTAAGAGATGGATGTTTAAGCGATGTACCTTTAAGAAAACAGTGATGTCAGAGATTGGGTGGGGCTGAGGTCAGGTCAGCCATTTTGTAGGTTTTTAGTTTCAGTTTAAAAAGCAGTGGGTGTGTGTCTGTGTGTGTCAGCTCCTGAGAGCTGCAAGAAGAAAGCAAGATGCTGGACCTGAAATCAACCAAGCTAATATATCCCTGCCATTCTACAGAAAATATATATCATTTAACCTGACGTGATACTGTTTAAAGGTGTTAAGTCTCTTGGAAGTTTGAAGGAACATTTTAAGGAATTATTTACTGTTGCAATATTTTCTGAGTTATCTTTGAAGTAAGGGGTGTTAAGAGATCCAATGTTTATTTAAGATGTTAAGTTGAGTTCATGGAATAAACAGTGTCCACGTGTCCATAATTGTAATCCCACACCCAAGGAAAAAGCCTTGTGCTAGGAAAAGCAACAAATCCATTAAAGGGAGAGGTTGGTTGAACTCCATGATACATTTTTGGGTTCTGAAAACGCCTCGCCCATAACACTTGTGACATTTTAAAGATTTATGCACCTGAACTCTCAAGTTTATTTGGACATCCGCTGTACTTAACCTCTTCCCATTTAGAAAATACCCCGATCTATTCATTTCTGGTCCAAAACGGATAACCTCACAACATATGCTTGCATTGAAGAACAGGCATAGGAATTGATTTAACAGTAGTTATGTTTTGAAAAAAGTGGTTTAACGCAGAACAGTGTCATGCTCCCGAGCGAAATAAAACGAGACACGATTCCCAGAGCATTAGTGACTAAAGGACAGTGATTGATCAGTGCCTGTCCTGTGAGTAAGTGACTGGAAGCATGATCAGTGCCAGCAAGATTTGTATAAGATGGAGACACAAAGGAACTTCTGGAGTTATAGCCTGCAGGGACAACCATCATAAGAAGCAACACCTAGGTCTGGGATTCAGGGGACATTGGAATCTACCAAGTGGGAAACTAATTTTGCCTCTTAATGGGTGATATTTATGGCCAAGGCATGAGTTTTGATATCTTTAGTAGAACAAAGTTTTGATACACATGGAACCCAAGGAAATTTGGCAAATTGGATCCAAAATTGGCTGGCTGAGTGACAGGAAGCAGACGATGGCGGTCAAGGGGTGTTTTTCTTACTGGAAGCCCGTGACCAGTGGGGTCCCACAAGATCAGTGTTGGTGCCGGCCCTTGCTGTCTGTGGTTTACATCAATGATTTAGGTATGAATGTAGGAGGGTTGATGGGGTGTGGTGGTAAATATTGGGTAGTTTAGCCTTCAATGACAGTTTAGCCTTTCTGATCAGTGGCAAATGGAATTCAATCCGGATAAGTTTGAGGTGAGGCACTTGGGCAGGACAAACGAGGCAAGGGAATACATTATGAACGTCAGAACCCTGGGAAGCCCAAGGATCAGAGGGAACTTGGTGTCCATGTACACCGGTCCCTTGAGGTAGCAGAGCAGGTGGATACAGTGGTGAAGAAGCCATATGGTATACTTGCCTTTATTAGCTGAGGCATAAAGCTTAATAGCACGGAGGTTATGCTGAAACTGTATAAAACATTAGTTAGGGCACAGCTAGAGTAGTGTGTGCAGCTCTGGAATCCACATAATAAGAGTGATGTGATAGCAGAAAGGGTGCAGAAGAAATTTACCAAGATGTTGCTTGAGCTGGAGAGTGATTGGATAGACTGTGGTTGTTTTTCTTAGAGCAGAGGATATGGAGAGGGGTCATGATTGGGATTCATAAAATTGAGAGGCATAGATAGACAGGAACAAACTTCTAATTGGTGGAAGGATCACTGACGAGGGGACAGAAGGTTTAGAGGGGGTGTGTGTAAAAACTTTTTCACCCAGAGTGGCGGGAGTCTGGAACTCACTGACTGAAAGGACAGTGGAGGCAGAGACTCTCATAATATTGAATAAGTATTTAGATGTGCACTTGCAATGCCAAGGCCTACAAGGCTTTGGGCCAAGTGCTGGAAAATGGGATTAGAATAGTTTGGTGGTTGTTTTAACTGGCACAAACGTGATGAGCCAAAGAGCCTTTTCTGTGTTGCAGACCTCTTATGACTTTGTGTATGAGCTTTTGATACAGTTTGTAGTCGCGCTTTGATACTTCGGTGGTAACTTTGTTCGGTACAATAAAGAAGATCGTTGTACGATATTGTCAGTTTGAGTGTTTTGTCCATAACGCTAATTGACAAGTTTGAGGAGCAAAAACCTTACATGTCCATAAAAGTGACAAAAAGCAATTTTTGTGAAATAGGATGCCATATCCAGCTGTGAAATACAATTTTTATTCACTACTTTAGCAGAATTTCACAGCTGCCCTTGACATGGCTTTAACTAGTGCAAAACGACTTTTCAAATATCAAATGGAATTGGAAATTTGAAGTGTTGGTTATTAGAAAAGACATTCTTACCATCTTGTAGACACATAATCAGTGTATGGTGGACGAGATCGAATTTCACGAGCTAGACCAAAATCAGCTATTTTTATAAGTTCTGGTCCCATACAAAGGAGGTTTTCTGGTTTCATGTCACGATGAAAAAATCCTGGAATGCAACACACAAATAAAATCAGTATCAGATGATAAAACAGTTTCCTGCAGCAATAAAAGGTTTTCCTTCTACTCGACTCATTTTTTGTCCGGGTGCAACCACCCAATCATTTCCGAAGGATGGTTGAGTTGCCTTTTGTTCATTTATGATTGAGCATGTCTGGTCGGGTCATGATTTATTGCTCATCCCCAATTGCCCTTGAAGATGCAAGTGAGGGGGGCACAGTAGCTGGCACAGTTGCTTCACAGCTCCAGGGTCCCAGGTTCAATTCCCAGCTTGGGTCACTGTGTGGAGTTTGCTCTTTCTCCCAGTATCTGCGTGGGTTTCCACCGGGTGCTCCGGTTCCCCCCCACAGTCCAAAGATGTTCAAGTTAGGTGGATTGACCATGCTAAATTGCCTTGAGTGTCCAAAAAAGGTTAGGTAGGGTCACTGGGATAGCATGGAGGTGTGGGTTTAGGTAGGGTGCTCTTTCCAAGGGCCGGTGCAGACTCGATGGGCCGAATGGCCTCCTTCTGCACTGTAAATTCTATGATTCTATGAAGTGGGCCACTTCCTTGAACCTCTGCAGTCCAGTAGTGAAGATACTCCCACAGTGCTGTTAGGCGTTTTGGGTGGTGGGATGCTGGGATTTTGACCCAGTGACAATGAAAGGGTGGCAATGCATGTCCAAATCAGGATGGTCTATGACTTGGCAGAGGTCATGTTCCTATACAGCCATTGTTCTAGTCCTTCTGTGGTAGTGGTCATAGGTTTGGAAAGCCTTGGCAGGTTGTTGAAATGCATCTTCTAAGTGGCACACACTGGTGGCACAGTGTGTCGGTGGTGGAGGATGGACAAGCGTGTTGGCAGTGGAGGATGGATAGCCAATGAAGCAGACTGCTTTGTCCTTGACTGTGTTGAGCTTCAGTGTTGCTGGAGATGCACTAAATTGGAGAGTGGAGAATAATGCATCTCCATGGTATAAATGCTGCAAGAGTCAGGAGACGAGTCACTCTAACTGTTCTTGTCAGCAGAGTACTTATCCATTAAGTTTCTGGCCAATGGTCCCACCCGGCCACAAGAAAAACTGGTGGGATTAATTCAATTATGGTAATGCGGTTGTGAATGTCACGTGGAGGGGTTAAGACTTCCGTTTTGGAAATAAACGGTGCCAGAATTGTGGGGTGCAAATTGTCACCAATCAGCCCAAGGATAAATTGTGTCCTGGTCTTGCTGCATGCAAACATGAACTGTTTCATTATTTGAGGAGCTGGAGGCAGTGAATGGAACTCAATACTAATCATCATCCACTGCTGACCTTTTTAAAAAAAAAAATTATTCACCACATTTTCACAGATCAAACAAAGCAACAACCCCATCTATATACAGTCAGATACATCAACTCAGACATTCCAAAAATAAGTTAACAAAGGAGAAATACAATCCCAACACCCCCCCCCCCTTCCCACCCAGTGTTCAATGGCAACCAGTTGCCGAAACTGCATGATAAATGATCCCCATGAATTGCAGAACCCCTCCTTCGGCCCCGTCAGCTCAAATTTCACCTTCTCCGGGGTCAAGAATTCCAGTAGGTTCCTTCGCCACGCCGAGACACGGTGGAGAAGCGGACCTCCACCCCAGCAGAGCCCACCTCCAGGCAAGCAGCGAGACGAAAGCCAAAACATCTGCCCCGCACCCGCCTGCACCTCGGGTCGGTCCAACACCCCGAAAATGGCCTCATGGGGACCCGGTTCCAAGTCCACACGCAGTACCCCGGAGATGATGCTAAAGACCTCCCTCCAATACCTCTCCAACTTCGGGCAGGACCAAAACATGTGCATGGTTTGCCCTTCCGCACCTATCACAGACATCCTCCACCCCCTCAAAGAGCCGGCTTACCCTTGCTTTCGTGAGGTGCGCCCAATACACGACCTTCAGTTTTATCAGCCCCAACCTCGCACGAGGTTGAGGCATTCCCCCTTGATAGCCCTCACACCACAGAACTTCTTCCATTACCTCGCCAACTCTTCTTCCCACTTGGCCTCAATCCCTTCCTTGGACACCCGATCCTCCTCCAGAATCTCCCTGTAAATCACCGACACCACCCACTTCTCCCCCTGCCAGTAATACTATCTCTAACGAGGGGGCCGGCGCTGTTGGAAAGCTCGGAATCCCCTTCTTTACAAAGTCTTGGAGCTGCAGCTACCTAAGCCCTTCCCCTTGCGCCAGTCCATAATCCTCCCTCAACTCCTCCATCCACTGCTGGCCTTCTGGAGGAAAGATCATTGCTGAAACAGCTGAAGATAGCATGGCATAAGACACTACTGTGAGAAACTCCTGCAAATGATGCCCAGAGCAGACATGACTGGCCTCCAACAACCACCTTCATTTCTTCTAGGTATGACTGCAACCAACACAGTGTTGCAGATTCCCACCATCAATTTTACCAGGGTTTCTTATTACCACTCAGTTAAATGGTGCTTTCATGGTCACACCTCACTGAGAACGTCACTTTTTGGACTATGGCTGTATGGAGGTCGGCAGCCAAGTGATCTTACTGGAATTCAAACAGAGCAGTATGCCAATTACTTGTGAATGAGTGTCATCATTTGATAGAATTATTGGCAACCATAGGCTGATGAGACAACAAATGGCTAGATTAGATTTTCGGTGGACAAGACATATCTGGGCAACCTTCCACTTTGTTGGGTAGATGCTGATGTTTTAGCTGCACAGGCATGCGTAGTCTTGCAATCTTCAACACTGCGACCAAAGTCTTTTCTGGACCCATAACCTTTATTCTATCCAATGCATTCTGAACATCCAAGTGCAGTATTTCGATTGGAACCATAGGAAAATTATTCATTCAGCACTTTTGGCTGGTTGCAAATGCTTCAATCTTGTCACGTGCACATGTGCTGGACTTTGTCATCATGGAGAATAAGAATATTCTTAGTATCCCTTCCCTTCATCAGTTGTTTGGAGTCAGCAGTGTGGCTTTGACCTAGTCTGCAGGCTGTGGAATCACTTAACCCTGTCCAATCATGCTCTGTCGTATTGTTCAGTACACATGTTGCCCTGTATTTTTATCACCACCATCAGCTTGGCACCTACCATGTTCTTCTACAGTCCTCTGTAGACCAGGGGTGGTCCCTTGACTTCATGGTAGTGGTAGAGTAGAGGATAGGCTGAATCATGAGGTTAGATTGTGAAAGTGCTTCACAGATGTCCAGTTTTGAACTGAGAGGTCTGTTCAGAACTCGGTCAATTGAGCAGATGGTCGTGCCATAAAAGACAAAGGAGAGTATCCTCAGTCCAAAAGTGGAACTTTGTCTCCACAAGGACTGCGCAATGGTCATTCCTACTGATACTTGAATGGACAGATACATCTGTGAAATGTGATAAAGTAAATTTCTCCCTCATGTTGGTTCTCTCATCACTTGCTACAGGGTCAGCCTGGCAAAAATGACCTTTCAGGATTTGGACAGTCAGTAATGGCGTGAACCACTTTTGACAACGGACATTGTAATGAAGTCTCCCACTGAAAGTACATTCTGCAGCCTCGAGACCCTCGGGACTTGTTTAAACATAGATTAATCAACTGAGGGATGGAGGCAGCAAGTGATAATCAGCAAGAGATATTTCCTTAGTCTATCCATTGGATTTATTGTGCAACTCAAGAGACAACACAGGAACTCGCTGCTAGATTTAGTGACTTTATTTTATTTGTACTGACAAACAAAGAGAAAATGTGAACCTAATATATCAACTTCCAAACATCGAAATTGACAACTTCTATAAACATAAATTCAACAACAACAAAAAAATCATAAAAGATTTGGTCAATGGCAGCTTTCTCCGATGTTAGCTAGAACTTAAACTTACAACCCTACTTTGACATATGGCAGCTCTCTGCAGGATTGACAAGCCAGAAATAGATAAGTGCAGTGCTTTTGATTTAAAAAACACTATCAGAGTACAAATTGAGCAGAGTACAAATTTCATCAAGTACTGAGGGAACATTGCACTCTTGGAGGCATCATTTTTGGACAAGATATCAAATGGAGGCCCATTCTGCTCCCTCAGATGTGCATAAAAACATCCACAGCACTATTTTGAAGAGCACCAGGGGAACCCATCAGTTGCCCGATCAATATTTGCCCTGTAGCCACCTAAATTGGCCAACCCCCGATTTAAAATGGCGAACGGCAAAGGCTGAAGGGAAATTCAGCCAACACAGACAGAAACCAGCAGGTGCAGGTTTGCTGTGTATTTAACTCTGCAAAAGCCCAAACAGCTTCGATATCAGCGACCATCAGCATGATAATGTAGCAGCCATGTACATACTAATGAGCAATCCCCGGAAACAATAGCAACATTTGGGACACACAAAACTAAGCCAGACTCTCCGGCGCCAGCAGGAGCCAACACAAAAGAGGTTAACGAACACCTCAAGACCGCCCATCGATCAGGGAACCGCTCAAGTATTGGAGAAATCGAACCAAGCGATTGGAACAAAGTCCAATCACCTAGAACCAGGTACAGGGTCCGCCCCGAAAGGCAGGAAGCCCCTGGGGACTATAAAGTTAAGCCCCAAGTTCAACTCGCTCTCTTTTTACTGCCCAGGTCACCCAGCAACGCAAACCAACCTTGACCGTGACCGGTGCAGTGACCGCCGAAAGACCGTAAGTCTTAATTCAACGCTCGCTACGAGATAGGCGTTCCTAGCTACCAATCCGTACCAACTTCAAATCCCGCAGACTCAGAACCCGAACAAAAGGCCATTTGTTCCCCTGACCTGATGGGCCAGTCCGAAGTGAAGTATAGGCCTGTCAGTTGTAGAAGTAGCTTAGACGTAGAATGTGTGCAGGAGTAGCGATTACTGTGTATAATAAATGTGCTTTGATTTGAATCTTACTAATCGGTGTATTGAGTTATTGATCATTACCTGATACCTGGCGACTCGAGAGCAAAGTTAATAAAACAGAGCAATTGAACCAACCGAAAAGTTAGCAACAGCCCATCGACTATCATCACTGAACAGATTCTCTGGTCATTCACATTGCAGTGCACCTTTGGACTGAGGATACCCTTCTTTGTCTTTTGTGACACTACCAGTCTGCTAAATTGGCTAAGTTCTGAACAGACCTAGCAGTTCAAAACTGGACATCCATGAGGCACTTCCACGATCTGTAACCTCATGGCTATCCTCCAGTCAACCACTACCATGAAGTTAAGGAACCATCCCTGGTCTACTGAGGACTAGAAACTACAGAACATCCCAAAGCGTGAGGGAAGGGGTTTTGTATGGTGCCATATCATCACAAGTTCTTTCCCTCCTTCAAAAGAAAAGCCACATCAGGGAAGTCCCAAGATATCTTCTGGGACACAGACGTTGGCAGGATCTTTTATGTTTATCCTCGTCACCAATTTCCTCCTTCCCGACTTTCCTCCTGCCTCGGTGAAACTGGTGTGCAGTCTGATCAAAGAAAGCATCAGTCGTCTAAGGCCCCAAATAATCCACCCTCTTTAAAAGGGTTGAATGTGAAAATCTGCCAAGGAGATCAAGACAACACGAGCTTAATCAGTTGGGTCAGAAACACTATACCCATGTTAATCCTATTCATGCCCTGGACCACTGTATTAGGTTATCCCAAGCAGGTTTCAGCTGACCATCCAATCTAACATCTCCATTTTAAAGACTGCTTACCTCCATCTTTGTCACATCAGTCTCCAGACATCTTGTACCAAAGCCCTCATCCATATTGGAAGTAGCTATAGAATTGATTACTCCAATTCTCAACATCCAACCAACCCAACATCCGAACCAACACCCTTCCAATCTCATTTCATCAACAATTCCTGTCTCACAACCAGACCACACAAGTATCACCAGTTTACTTTTCACCTTCAAATCCCTTCAAACCTCCCCCATGCCTATTTCTGTTACCTCCTCCAGCCCTGCAACTCCCCAGCTTTGTTCATCAGACACTGTCTTTAATGCATGCTTCTTTCCCTACATCTCACTACACCTGGCTCTGTCTTTGCCGTCAAGGCCCAATGTTCTGGAATTCCATGCCTCTGCTTACAACCTACCTCAGACAGATTTGGGCCACTCCTCCCACTGCCTCAGCCTGTGCATCTATTTTCTGAAAGTGCCGATACTGTGACAATTCCTCTGCATTAAAAAGCTACAATATAAACATTGTTTGGATTCATTTTGTACTTAAAAGTAAACAAACTTGTATGTTTCAACACGAAGTTCCCAGATCACCTCAAAATTAAACTGTGTGTCATAGAAATTAAACAAAAAATTCCTGCTTTGGGATCCAATTTTAGCTCTTGCCTCGTGTCTAAACTGCAGACCCATTCATGGCAGTAGTTCCATGCTCAGGTAATTATTCTTCTGGTGCAAGCCTGGACAGTGAATTTCAGCAGACTTTGTAGTAAGCATCATGACCAAATCTAATAAAGTTCTTAGCAAAGCTTCACATATTCAATTTGTAGCAGGGAGTACCAAAATAGTCAGGAGCATTTCCCCTCCAAGGCAAAGAGATCAAGTAATTCAGCACAAACCATCCTGGCATGCATGCTTCAACTATTATACCAAATAGTTAATTTACCAACCAAGTTAGTTAGAGAACAGCTATAAGATAGCTTCTAAGAAGTTGACTGATGAGTTGAAATTGAACCAGTTCTGGAGTCCACATTACAGGAGGGATGTGATAGCACTGGAAAGGGTGCAGAGGAGATTTACTAGGATGTTGCCTGGGCTGGAGTGTGTTATTTCAGAAGAGATATTGGATATACTTGGATTGTTTTCCTTGGAGCAAAGGAGACTGAGGGAGGATATGATTGAGATGTATAAAATATGAGGGGCATGGATATAGTGGGCAGGAACACATTTTTCCCCTTGGCGGAGGGGTCAATGACCAGGGGTCATAGATTTAAACTAAGGGGCAGGAGGTTTAGAGAAGATTGGAGGAAAAACATTTTCACCCAAAGGGTGGTGGGTGTTTGGAGTTCCCTGCCTGAAAGGGTGGTGGAGGCAGTGACCCTCATAACATTAAGTATTTTATATGTGTATTTGCGATTCCAGAACATACCAGGCTATGGACCAAGTGCTGGAAAATGGTTTTTAGAATGATTAGGTGGTTGTTTTTGACCGGCTCAGGCACGATTGGCCGAAGGGCCTGTTCGGTGCTGCACAATTCTATGACTCAATGTTTCAAGTTGCAGTGAGGATAACAATTAGTGTGCTTTTGGTAGCTTTGCTTGAGGGAGAAAAGTTGGACATCATGTTAATACAACTGTCTTTTCCAGTCGTTGAATTACAGAACAGTTATGTTACAGGAAATGATCATTCATCTTGTGTCAATGAGGGCCCTCTGAAGGAGTAATTTACCGAGAGCCACACTTTCCCACCTTGTCCCTGTAACCGTCCATTTTTTTAACTCTACAAATCAGTCGAATTCTCGTTTGAAAGCCTCAGTTGTCCCTGCCTCTACCCCACACACACCGTGGCCATGGAGTGAGTGGTCGCACATTTGGTGGATCCTGCTCAAGGCGGATTTTGTTGGGCCTTCTCTACCTGAATGGGGGTCTTTTTGAGGACGAAAGGAGTGTACCGGGCAGCACAGTAGTTAACACTGTTGCTTCACAGCGCCAGGACCCCAGGTTCGATTCCCGCTTGGATCACTGTCTGTGCAGAGTCTGCACACTCTCCCAGTGTCTGCCTGGGTTTCCTCCCACAGTTCAAAGAGGTGCAGGTTAGGTAGATTGACCATTCTGAATTGCCCTTAGTGCCCAGAAAAATGGTTAGGTGGGGTTACTGGGATAGGGTGGACGTGTGGGCTGAGGTACGGTGCTCTTTTCAAGGGCTGGTGCAAACTTGATGGGCCCAATAGTCTGCACTATAAATTCTATGATTCTATGAATGTCCGGGGAATGTAATAGGCAAGTCTGGTGCATGGATCAGGTGAGACGTGCCACGAGAAAGAGAGCAGCTAGAGCAGGGCAGTTTTCATGGTGCGCCGCAGGTGAAGATGGCAGAGGGCAAGGGGACAGTACTGCCTGCCCAGTGGTCCATGGAGCAATGGTGATTTCTAAATAATAAGTTCCAGCAGCAGACAAAGAAGGCCTTGGAGGACCTGACTAAGGTGGTAGAGCTGCTGAGGATGACGATTGAGGAAGTGGAGCAAAGGCTGGAGGCTCAGGGCCTGGCAATTCAGAAGATGGAGGAGGCGGTGGGGAAACATGAGGAGAGGATGACCTTGCTGGCAGCAGAGTTGGGGATAGTGGTGGACAGCCAGAAGAGGTTGAGAGAGAATTTGGAGGACCTGGAGGATCACGCCAGGCAGCAGAATGAGAATAGTTGGGATGCCCAAGGGAAGCGAGGGAGCAGACTCCGCCAAGTGTGTGGCAAGGATGTTGGAGCAGTTGATCAGGGAGGGGGCCTTTGATTGGCCCGATAAGGTGGATCTGGCACACAGATGGCTGTGGAGGCCGCAGATGGGGGAGCCAAGGCCAATAGTGGCACGGTTGCACTGTTGCTTGGACAAGGAAAAGATTTTGCAGTGGGCGAGGCAGACCAGGAGATGCACCCAGGAAGGAAGTGAGCTGCGGATCTACCAGGACCTGGGTGCAGAGCTGGCAAAGAGGAGAGCCGGATTTAATCGTGTAAAGGCTGCCCCCTTCAAGAAGGGAGTCAAGATTGGGCTTCTGTACCCTGCCCGCTTATAGGAGACTTATCAAAAGCAAGAGTTTTATTTTCATTCGTCAGAGGAGTTGCTGGACTTTATGAGATGGACTGGGAGGGGTGTGAGCACACTAAACTTGAGGAGCTTTGTGCATATGGCTAAATGTGGTGGGTTTCGACAGGGGGCGGCCAAGCTATTGCCGAGGCACTTCCATCGTGGAATGAGAACTGTGTGCTGGGGTTGATTGGGGAGGATCAGACGGGTTTTATGAAAGGAAAGCAGTTGTGGCGAACGTGCAGAGGTTACTGAACCTGATGTCCTCGGGGAGGCAGGAGTTTGAGGTAGTAGTGGTGATGGACATGGAGAAGGCTTTTGATCGGGTGAAGCGAGCATATTTGTTTGATGTTTTGCGGAGGTTCGGGTCCGGTTGCTATACAAGACGCCAGTGGTGAGTGTGCTGATGAACAGAGTGAGTTTGGGACGCTTTGGGTTACACTGTGGGACAAGGCAGGGGTGCCAACTTCCTGTTGCTTTTCACCTTGGCGAAAGGAGGTAAGGAGAGTTGCCATTTAGGGTGCTGGGGGCAAGTGTTAGATACCTTGGTATCCAGGTGTCGCGGAGCTGGGCCCAAATGCATAGGTTGAACTTGTCCCAATTGCGAGAGGGGAAGGCGGATTTCAGGAAGTGGGATGTTTTGCCGTTGTCGCTGGCAGGGCGTGCGCAGACAGTAAAAATGACGGTGCTGCCAAGGTTTCTGTTAGTGTTTCAGAACTCCCTACCTTTGTCTCCAAGGGTGGGGGGGGGGGGGGGGGGGGGGGGGGGGGGGGGGAAAGAGAGCTGGCGTTAACGAATGTGATAATTTATTGGGCTGTAGAGGTAAGGTTGGTTTAGGGACGGGTGGAGGCAGCATCCTGTAGGGGAATGAGCTTGAGGGCTTTGTTTTTGGCTCCTCTGCCAGCTGGCCAGGTATTCTGTTAGTCCAGTGGTGGTGCCAGCCTTCATGGTGTGGGGACAGTATAAGAAGCACTTGGGGTTAGAGGTTATGTAATTGTAGACGCCTATTTGTGATAACCACAGGTTTGTATCGGCGAGACTGGATGGTTCCAGGGGTGGTGACAGGTGGGAATGGAGTACTTCAGTAACTTGCTTATAGGGCTGGAGGTGTTGGAGCAATTGTACGAGTTGCCCAAGGGGAATAGGCTTAGGTACCTGCAAATTCGGGATTTTGAGAGGAGGGACGTGCCATCTATCGCGTGCTGCTACATGATCAGCTTCTGTCAGAGGAAAAAATAGGGGAGGGGAAGGTGGTGGATATTTACAAAGAATTGATGGAATGGGAGGGTGGCATGATGGAGGATGTTCAGCGCAAATGGGAGGACGACTTGGGGGCCGGGACATGGGCTGAGGCTTTGTGGAGGATGAATGTGTCCTAGTCATGTGCTAGGTTAAGCCTCATCCAGTTTAAAGTGGTGCATAGGCCCACATGACGGTGGCGAGAATGAGAAGGTTTTCGGAGGGTGTGGATGACAGGTGTGAGCTGTACGCCGGGGGGGGGGGAATTATGTCCACATGCTTTAGGCTTGTCCAAAGTTGATGGGGTTCTGGCAGGGGCAGGGTTTCTCGGATGTTATGCCCGAGGTTTTGGGGGCAAGGGTGTCCCAGAGTCTGGAGATGGCAATATTTGGTGCGTTTGAAGACCCGGAGTGCAGGGGGTGAGATCGGCCGATGTATTGGCCTTTGCGTCCATGATAGCCCGGAGACGGATTTTGTTATGTTGGAGGAACTCGGAGTTGCAGAAGGCAGGAGTTTGGGGGTGAACGACCTGGCAAAATTCCTGCAGTTAGAAAAGATCAAGTTCACTCTGCGGGGGTCGGTTGAACCGTTCATCAATTTCTTCAAGGAGGATGGAGGGGGGGTTGGTGTTGATGTGATGTTCTTCTGCTGCACTTTGGTTGGTCTTTTGTATATTTATATTTTTGTTAAAAAGCCTTGAATAATTTTAATTTTCTTTTTAAATCTGTACCATCTGGCTCTATTCTTCCACAAGTGGGAACAGTTTTACCCTATCTACTCTATCCAAACCCTTCATGGTTTTGAATATCTCTATGAATCTTCCTCTCAAACGCCCAGCTCCAAGGAAAACAGACCCAGCTCCGATCTATCTACATAACTGAACTTCCTCATCCTAATCATGGAATTTACAGTCCAGAATAAGGCCATTCGGCCCATCGAGTTTGTACCACCTCTTGGCACCTAAGCCCACACTGCCACCCTTTCCCCGTAATCCAACCTAACCATACTTTTGGACACCAAGGGCAATTTAGAATGGCCAATCCACCTAACCTGCACATCTTTGGACTGTGGGAGGAAACCAGAGCACCCGGAGGAAACCCACGCAGACACGGGGGGGGGGGGGGGGGAAGGTGCAGAGTCCGAACAGCCAGTGACCCAAGCGGGAATCGAATCTGGGACCCTGGCACTGTGAAGCAACAGTGCTACCCACTGTGCTGCCCTGGAAACATTCTGCACTTCCTCTAAAGTAGTTAATTGTTCCCAGAAATGGACGCAACACGCTAGTTGAGTGTTCTATACAAGCTTAACGTAACTTCCTTTTGCTCTTATACTGTACCACCACTAATGAAGCCAAAGATGCTGCATTATGTATTAATCATGCTCTGTCACAAATGTTTATGCATATTTACACCAAGGTTGCTCTGCTCCTGCATCCCATTTAGAATTGTACCCTTTATTTTATATAGTCTCCCTACATTCCTCTTACCAAAATGAATCATTTCAGACTTTTCGACATTAAATTTCATCTGCCACTTGTCCACCCATTCTACCAACCCATGTCCTTTTGAAGCTTCTGAGGAAGGAGCAGTTCTCCAAAAGCTAGTAATTCGAAACAAACCTGTTGGACTTTAACCTGGTGTTGTAAGATTTATTACTTTTGAAGCTCAACACCACTATCCTCCTCATGGTTCACAATATTTTCAATTTTTGTATCATCCACAAATTTTGAAATTGTGCCCTGGATACAAAGGTCTAAGTCGTTATGTAGCCACGTAAAATGGCTGCTTCCCGATTAATTTGGCCAAAACCCGATTTAAAATGGCTAACCGGAAAGGCTGCTGGGAAAAGCAGGTCACAAGACAGAAACGGACAGCTGCAGACAGAATAGCATATTCGGCTCTGGGGAAGTTGGCCCAGATCGATACTCAGGGCTTATTAACAGCCCATCCACCCAGACATCTGCAGTTTAATCAGCTATCCCCGGGAACAATTGCAACATATTAGCAATTGAATACCGGGCCAGACCTGTCGGCGCCTGCTGTGGCCGAAACAAAGGCAGGTGAACAACCTCCCCCTCCCCCCCCCCCCCCCCCCCCCCCCCCCCCCCCCCCCCGATCGAGGAATCGCCTCGCAATTGGACATATCAAACCCAGTGATTGGGAACAAGTCCAATCACCTGGGACTCAGGGTCAAGGGCCGCCCCGAGAGGCGGGAAGCCCTGGGCCCTATAAAGTGAGGGGTCAAGTTCAGATCGCTCTCTCTCTCTCTCCTTTCTTCGCCTGCTCGAGACCTCCGCAAGAACAGCAACCGGCAATCGTAAGTTTGAGTCCAGCGATCGCTATCTGATAAAGACTCCTAGCCATCGACCTGTAGCAGCCTTTTGAATCCCGCGGGCCAAATCCGATTGGATAAGCCATTCGTTTCCCTGACCTGGTGGGCTCTTCCTAAAGTTAAGTATTGGCCAGTAGTGACAGGTTTATTCTATAGATAGTAGGATTGTGTAAACATTACTTGCTGTATGTAATAAATGACCGTTGATTTCAATCTTACTAAGCGGTGTGCTGACTTATTAATCATAACTTGAACTTGAACCACGTGGCGGTATCAGAAAGATACCTGGCGACTCGTGAGCAAAGGTAACGTAATCAGAGCTAATAAACTAAGGCTAAAAAGAGCAACAGTTAACATACATCTGGATGAACAGGGGTCCTAACACCCATCCTTAGGAAACTCCACTATAAACCTTCCTCTCGTCAAAAAAATATCCATTCATCACCTCTCTCAGTTTCCCGTCAGTCAGCCAAATTATCTTGGTACTGTCCCTTTTATTCCATTATCTCCAATTTAGTCCACAAGTTTGTTTTGCAGCATCGTATCAAAATTCCTTTTGGAAGTCAATGCACACCACATCAACAGCATTACCCTCATCAATCCTCTGTTACCTCACCAAAGAATTCCAGCAAGTTAGTTGAACACAATTTTCTCTTAACAAATCTGTGTTGGTTTTCGTGGTCCAAGTGATCATTTTGTCCTGAATTATACTTTCTAAAAGCTCCCCCACTGAAGTCTGTAGTTGCTGGACTAATATTTATAGCCTTTTTAGAACAAGAGTGTAACAGCTGCAGTTCTCAAGTATTCTGGCACCCACCTGCATCAGAGGAAGATGGGACATTATGGCTAATGCCTCCACAAGTCCTACGCTCACTTCCTTCAGCATCCGTAACATAGAACATAGAAAATACAGCACAGAACAGGCCCTTCGGCCCACGATGTTGTGCCGAACCTTTGTCATAGATTATCATTGAATTTACAGTGCAGAAGGAGGCCATTCGGCCCTTTGAGTCTGCACCGGCTCTTGGAAAGAGCACCCTACCCAAACTCAACACCTCCACCCAACACCAAGGGCAATTTTGGACATTAAGGGCAATTTATCATGGCCAATCCACCGAACCTGCACATCTTTGGACTGTGGGAGGAAACCGGAGCACCCAGAGGAAACCCACGCAGACACGGGGAGGACGTGCAGACTCCGCACAGACAGTGACCCAAGCCGGAATCGAACCTGGGACCCTGGAGCTGTGAAGCAATTGTGCTATCCACAATGCTACCGTGCTGCCCTTAGAACAAATAAATCTACACTATATCATATTACCGTAATCCATGTACCTATCCAATAGCTGCTTGAAGGTCCCTAATGTTTCCGACTCAACTACTTCCACAGGCAGTGCATTCCATGCCCCCACTACTCTCTGGGTAAAGAACCTACCTCTGATATCCCTCCTACTTCCACCTTTCACCTTAAATTTATGTCCCCTTGTAATGGTTTGTTCCACCCGGGGAAAAAGTCTCTGACTGTCTACTCTATCTATTCCCCTGATCATCTTATAAACCTCTATCAAGTCGCCCCTCATCCTTCTCCGTTCTAATGAGAAAAGGCCTAGCACCCTCAACCTTTCCTCGTAAGACCTACTCTCCATTCCAGGCAACATCCTGGTAATTCTTCTTTGTACCTTTTCCAAAGCTTCCACATCCTTCCTAAAATGAGGCGACCAGAACTGTACACAGTACTCCAAATGTGGCCTTACCAAAGTTTTGTACAGCTGCATCATCACCTCACGGCTCTTAAATTCAATCCCTCTGTTAATGAACGCGAGCACACCATAGGCCTTCTTCACAGCTCTATCCACTTGAGTGGCAACTTTCAAAGATGTATGAACATAGACCCCAAGATCTCTCTGCTCCTCCACATTGCCAAGAACTCTACCATTAACCATGTATTCCGCATTCATATTTGTCCTTCCAAAATGGACAACCTCACACTTTTCAGGGTTAAACTCCATCTGCCACTTCTCAGCCCAGCTCTGCATCCTATCTATGTCTCTTTGCAGCCGACAACAGCCCTCCTTACTATCCACAACTCCACCAATCTTCGTATCGTCTGCAAATTTACTGACCCACCCTTCAACTCCCTCATCCAAGTCATTAATGAAAATCACAAACAGCAGAGGACCCAGAACTGATCCCTGCGGTACGCCACTGGTAACTGGGATCCAGGCTGAATATTTGCCATCCACCACCACTCTCTGACTTCTATCGGTTAGCCAGTTCGTTATCCAACTGGCCAAATTTCCCACTATCCCATGCCTCCTTACTTTCTGCGTAAGCCTACCATGGGGAACCTTATCAAATGCCTTACTAAAATCCATGTACACTCCATCCACATGCTTGGTCACCCAAGGCAAGACCTACCCCTCACAAATCCGTGCTGACTATCCCTAATCAAGCCGTGTCTTTCCAGGTGCTCAGAAATCCTATCCTTCAGTACCCTTTCCATTACTTTGCCTACCACCGAAGTAAGACTAACTGGCCTGTAATTCCCAGGGTTAACCCTAGTCCCTTTTTTGAACAGGGGCATGACATTCGCCACTCTCCAATCCCCTGGTACCACCCCTGTGGACAGTGAGGACGAAAAGATCATTGCCAACGGCTCTGCAATTTCATCTCTTGCTTCCCATAGAATCCTTGGATATATCCCGTCAGGCCCGGGGGACTTGTCTATCCTCAAGTTTTTCAAAATGCCCAACACATCTTCCTTCCTAACAAGTATTTCCTCGAGCTTACCAATCTGTTTCACACTGTCCTCTCCAACAATATCGCCCCTCTCATTTGTAAATACAGAAGAAAAGTACTCGTTCAAGACCTCTCCTATCTCTTCAGACTCAATACACAATCTCCCGCTACTGTCCTTGATCGGACCTACCCTCGCTCTAGTCATTCTCATATTTCTCACATATGTGTAAAAGGCCTTGGGGTTTTCCTTGATCCTACCCGCCAAAGATTGTTCATGCCCTCTCTTAGCTCTCCTAATCCCTTTCTTCAGTTCCCTCCTGGCTATCTTGTATCCCTCCAATGCCCTGTCTGAACCTTGTTTCCTCAGCCTTACATAAGTCTCCTTTTTCCTCTTAACGAGACATTCAACCTCTCGTCAACCATGGTTCCCTCACTCGACCATCTCTTCCCTGCCTGACAGGGACATGCATATCAAGGACACGTAGCACCTGTTCCTTGAACAAGTTCCACATTTCACTTGTGTCCTTCCCTGCCAGCCTATGTTCCCAACTTATGCACTTCAATTCTTGTCTGACAACATCGTATTTACCCTTCCCCCAATTGTAAACCTTGCCCTGTTGCACGTACCTATCCCTCTCCATTACGAAAATGAAAGTCACAGAATTGTGGTCACTATCTCCAAAATGCTCCCCCACTAACAAATCTATCACTTGCCCTGGTTCATTACCAAGTACTAAATCCAATATTGCCCCTCCTCTGGTCGGACAATCTACATACTGTGTTAGAAAAGCTTCCTGGACACACTGCACAAACACCACCCCATCCAAACTATTTGATCTGAAGAGTTTCCACTCAATGTTTGGGAAGTTAAAGTCACCCATGACTACTACACTGTGACTTCTGCACCTTTCCAAAATCTGTTTCCCAATCTGTTCCTCCACATCTCTGCTACTATTGGGGGGCCTATAGAAAACTCCTAACAAGGTGACTGCTCCTTTCCTATTTCTGACTTCAACCCATACTACCTCAATAGGGTGATACTCCTCGAACTGCCTTCTGCAGCTGTTATACTATCTCTAATTAATAATGCCCACCCCCCCACCTCTTTTACCACCCTCCCTATCTTATTGAAACATTTATAACCAGGGACCTCCAACAACCATTTCTGCCCCTCTTCTATCCAAGTTTCCGTGATGGCCACCACATCCTAGTCCCAAGTACCGATCCATGCCTTAAGTTCACCCACCTTATTCCTGATGCTTCTTGCGTTGAAGTATACACACTTCAACCCATCTCCGTGCCTGCAAGTACTCTCTTTTGTCAGTGTTCCCTTCCCCACTGCCTCATTACACGCTTTGGCGTCCTGAATATCGGCTACCTTAGTTGCTGGACTACAAATCGCGTTCCCATTCCCCTGCCAAATTAGTTTAAACCCTCCCAAAGAGTACTAGAAAACCTCCCTCCCAGGATATTGGTGCCCCTCTGGTTCAGATGCAACCCGTCCTGCTTGTACAGGTCCCACCTTCCCCAGAATGCGCTCCAATTATCCAAATACCTGAAGCCCTCCCTCCTACACCATTCCTGCAGCCAAGTGTTCAACTGCACTCTCCCTATTCCTAGCCCTCGCTATCACGTGGCACCGGCAACAAACCAGAGATGACAACTCTGTCTGTCCTGGCTTTTAACTTCCAGCCTAACTCCCTAAACTTGTTTATTACCTCCACACCCCTTTTTCTACCTATGTCGTTGGTACCAATGTGCACCATGACTTCTGGCTGCTCCCCCTCCCCCTTAAGGATCCTGAAGTCACGATCCGAGACATCCCTGGCCCTGGCACCCGGGAGGCAACATACCTTCCGGGAGTCTCGCTCGCGACCACAGAATCTCCTATCTATTCCCCTCACCATTGAATCTCCTACAACTATTGCTTTTCTATTCTCCCCCCTTCCTTCTGAGCCCCAGAGCCAGACTCAGTGCCAGAGACCTGGCCGCTAGGGCCTTCCCCCGGTAGGTCATCCCCCCCAACAGCATCCAAAACGGTATACTTGTTTTGAAGGGGAACGGCCACGAGGGATCCCTGCACTGTCTGCCTGTTTGTTTTTTTTCCCCCTGACTGTAACCCAGCTATTCTTGTCCTGTACCTTGGGTGTGGTTACCTCCCTGTAACTCTTCTCGATCACCCCCCTCTGCCTCCCGGATGATCCGAAGTTCATCCAGCTTCAGCTCCAGTTCCCTAACACGGTCTTTGAGGAGCTGAAGTTGGGTGCACTTCCCGCAGGTATAGTCAGCGGGGACACCAGTGGTATCCCTCACCACCCACATCCTACAGGAGGAGCATGCAACTGGCCTAGCCTCCATCCCCTCTTACCTTACAGAATATAGCTGCCGTGTGGACTAACTAGATCTCCGCCCTCCGACTCGGCTCCCAGTCAGCTACACTTTCTGTAAACTCCTGGCTCTCTTCGCCACTCTTTGCGGAAATGTCGGAAACAAAATGAAAGGAGCGCCCTTACTCCCTCCTCACCTAACTCCCTCGGTCACCGAACTCTTACTATAGCACTCAAATGCACCAAATTCAGCACCCAGTGCAAATCCTTCAATGCATCTCATCTAGTCCAGTTACCTTATCAACCGAAGTACAGATAATCTATCCAATACAAACCACCACCTCGTCAATTCTAAATACTTCACATATCTGAACTACTTCCTCTTTCACCATAACCTGGGCAGAATCTTCTTCTTTGGTAAGTTAGATGCAAAGTATAATAATCTTTATTACTGTCACAAGTAGACTTGCATTAACACTGCAATGAGTACCCGAACACTGCTATGGGCCTGTTCGGGTACTCAGAGGGAGAATTCACAATGTCCAATTCAACTAACAAGCACGACTTGCGGGACTTATGGGAGGAAATCGGAGCACCCAGAGGTGGGAGGAAATCACAGCACCCGGAGGTAACCCACGCAGACACTTGGAGAACGTGCAGACTCCGCACAGGGCAATGACCCATGCCAAGAATCGAACCTGGGGACACTGGCGGTGAAGCCACAGGTGCTAACCACTATGCTACCAATACCTCAAATGCAGAGATGACCCGGGGGGGGGGGGGGGGGGGGGGGGGGGGGGGAGGGGGGCAAGTAGTGTACTCTACAGTACTATCAGCCTAGATCATATGCTCAAGTTCTGGTGGGCTTTGAACTAATTAATTAAATTAAGCTAATATTATGAAACGAATAATACCTAACTGACATTAACTAATTAGTATGCTTCACAGGTGATAGAAAATGGAGTTGTAAATCTCTCAAAAAGCCAGCTGCCTGTTTGTTTTCAATGATGTGCTGTAATCTTCAACAACATCTTTTCTTCAATTTAAAGTGCAAAATAGTGAGAACATGTGCAGATGTAGGTTGAAAGAAAGACCTGTCAGCAGAGCCTCAAAGCAAATCCACAAAGAAATGGCTCAAGATCATAGAACGGGGGCCAATGAGAGAGGAACCAGATAATTTTATTTCTCTCCAAATCAGATCCAACAAACTGGGCTTCAATGGACAGAATGATTCAATTTTTAAAAAATAGATTTAAACATTTTTTTTTTATATAAACATGAAATATTTATTTTATTGCCAAGCATTCGTGAACCTTTCTCAAATATTTTTGAACACCTACCATGTTTGTGGATAAAAGCTAATCCTTGTAGTATCTGGTACATGATATTTCTAATGGACGATTCAGGAAACAGTCGGTTTCTGGAAAGAAAAAATGAATTAGTTTGAACAAGTACAGGATTATCATTTGATGGCACTCGTGCTCTCAAGTGTTCCACTGCCGACATTATATTTAATTGGCTTTGAACAGGGCAAAGCTGTAAATCCAAAAGGGGCATTAATTCTAAATTCTGTTTAAATGTAGGGATGCAATTTTTTAAATGTTGCATATATATGAGAAGTGCATACATGAGAAATGGAAGGTAATGGTCGTATTCTAAATGATCAATTTACTGCAACAAGGTTAATGCTACAATTATTAGATTATATGGTTTACAATGCATGCGTTGTTGCAATTTTCTCAAATTAATGTACATTCATTGCCTCTGCAAATATTCAAATTTTCCCTCAGAACCATGATACAATATTCTCAAATCTGTAGTATTGCCATGTACGTCAAGGGGGTTTATTGAAAAACATACCAAAATTACTGAATTTCAGCAAGTTTTTTTTAAGGCCTGTGCCATTTTCAATCAGAAGTCATCCAGTAGAAGAGTTTTTAAAAACATAGCAACCAGAATTTCGATTTGAGTTCATCATGTGGGAATATTCAAGCTCAAAGCTAAATTCTAAACCATCAAAATGGCCCAGAAAAAGTTGTCACACCATGATTTTTCCACATATCTTTTAAAACAATTGTTTTTCCATGATCAATTTTCCTCTCATTTCTCCTGAGAGCACTTAGACCGACCAACTGGGATGGAGTCCCACAAACACTCCCAAGACCCAGTCATCAATCAATGACTGTCACATTGGAGTAGAAACAATAACATCAACATGCTATTTTGTCAGAGAGCGTGTCAGTTGTTTTTCACCTTTGCCTGGCATCCATACATGTATTTTCCAGGATCAGTCATTGGTTGTTTTTCTGCCTCTCCAACTCATAGGTCAATACAATGACAGTTCCACAGTCACATTTTGGGTGAGATCACCCAGATCACCACAGGCCAGGTAGTCTGTTTCAGATGGACTACATTCCCTGAACATGTCTTGAAATGCCTGCTATCTAAGTGAACGTAGACTGACCCAGATGTCCAAGAATCATCGCCATTCTTTCCCAACTTGGTGGACTGTCATCACATGTAGTCAGGTGAGGCTCTTGCCTTTTGTGGCGGTTGGAACAGGCACTCTTATCGGTCTGTGGCTCAAGCTATACACTATAACACAGAACATTACAGCGCAGTACAGGCCCTTCGGCCCTCGATGTTGCGCCGACCTGTGAAACCACTCTAAAGCCCATCTACACTACTCCCTTATTGTCCGTATGTCTATCCAATGACCATTTGAATGCCCTTAATGTTGGCGAGTCCACTACTGTTGCAGGCAGGGCATACCACGCCCTTACTACTCTCTGATTAAAGAACCTACCTCTGACATCTGTCTTATATCTATCTCCCCTCAATTTAAAGGTATGTCCCCTCGAGCTAGACATCACCATCCGAGGAAGAAGGCTCTCACTGTCCACCCTATCCAATCCTCTGATCATCTGGTGTGCCTCAATTAAGTCACCTCTTAACCTTCTTCTCTATAACAAAAACAGCCTCAAGCCCCAAAGCCTTTCCTCATAAGATCTTCCCTCCATACCAGGCAACATTCTGGTAAATCTCCTCTGCACCCTTTCCAATGCTTCCACATCCTTCCTATAATGCGGCGACCAGAATTGCACGCAATACTCCAAATGTGGCCGCACCAGAGTTTTGTACAGCTGCAACATGACCTCATGGCTCCAAAACTCAATCCCTCTACCAATAAAAGCTAACACACCGTACGCCTTCTTAACAACCCTCTCAACCTTTCAGGGATCTATGTACATGGACACCGAGATCTCTCTACTCATCCACACTGCCAAGAATCTTACCATTAGCCCAGTACTCTGTCTTCCTGTTATTCCTTCCAAAATGAATCACCTCTCACTTTTCTGCATGAAACTCCATTTGCCAGTTCTGCAGCTTATCTATGCCCCTCTGTAACTTGTAACATCCTTCCGCACTGTCCACAACTCCACCGACTTTAATGTCATCTGCAAATTTACTCACCCATCCTTCTACGCCCTCCTCCAGGTCATTTATAAAAATGACAAACAGCAGTGGCCCCAAAACAGATCCTTGTGGTGCACCACTAGTAACTGGACTCCAGTCTGAACATTTCCCATCAACCACCACCCTTTGTCTTCTTCCAGCTAGCCAATTTCTGATCCAAACTGCGAAAACACCCTGAATCCCATGCCTCCGTATTTTCTGCAATAGCCTACCGTGGGGAACCTTATCAAACGCTTTACTGAAATCCATAAACACATCAACTGCTTTACCCTCATCCACCTGTTTGGTCACCTTCTCAAAGAACTCAATAAGGTTTGTGAGGCATGACCTACCCTTCACAAAACCGTGTTGACTATCTCTAATCAAATTATTCCTTTCCAGATGATTAAACATCCTATTTCTTATAAACCTTTCCAAGATTTTGCCCACAACAGAAGTAAGGCTCACTGGTCTATAATTACCGGGGTTGTCTCTACTCCCCTTCTTGAACAAGGGGACAACGTTTGCTATCCTCGAGTCTTCTGGCACTATTCCTGTAGACAAAGATGACTTAAAGATCAAAGCCAAAGGCTCAGCAATCCCTTTCCCAGCTTCACAGAGAATCCTAGGATAAATCCCATCCAGCCCAGGGGATCTATTTTCACACTTTCCAGAATTGCTAACACCTCCCCCTTATGAACCTCAAGCCCTTCTGGTCTAGTAGCCTGTATCTCAGTATTCTCCTCGACAACATTGTCCTTTTCCTGTGTGAATACTGACGAAAAATATTCATTTAGCACCTCTCCTATCTCCTCGGACTCCACACACAACTTCCCACTACTATCCTTGACTGGCCCTACTCTTACCCTAGTCATTCTTTTATTCCTGATATATCTATAGAAAGCTTTAGGGTTATCTTTGATCCTACCTGCCAAAGACTTCTCATGTCCCCTCTTGGCTCTTCTTAGCTCTCTCTCTTTAGGTCCTTCCTAGCAAACTTGTAACTCTCGAGCGCCCTAACTGAACCTTCACGTCTCATCTTTACACAAGCCTCCTTCTTCCCCTTGACAAGTGTTTTCCATTGTGCCCATCCCCTGCAGTTTGCCTCTCCATCCCAAGTCTTGCCTCATCGCATCATAATTGCCTTTACCCCAGATATAACTCTTGCCCTGCGGTATATACCTATCCCTTTCCATCACTAAAGTAAACATAATCGAATTGTGGTCACTATCACCAAAGTGCTCACCTACCTCCAAATCGAACACCTGTCCTGGTTCATTACCCAGTACCAAGTCCAATATGGCCTCGCCTCTCGTTGGCCTATCTACATACTGCGTCAGGAAACCCTCCTGCACACATTGGACAAAATCAGACCCATCTAAAGTACTCGAACTGTAGCGTTTCCAGTCAATATTTGGAAAGTTAAAATCCCCCATAACAACTACCCTGTTACTTTTGCTGCTTTGCAATCCTTTCCTCTACATCTCTGGAACTTTTTGGAGGCCGATAGAAAACCCCTAACAGGGTGACCTCACCTTTCCTGTTTCTAACTTCAGCCCATACTACCTCAGTGGACGAGTCCTCGTCAAACGTCCTTTCTGCCACCCTAATACTGTCCTTGACTAACAATGCCACCCCTCCCCCTCTTTTATCACCTTACTGAAATATCTAAACCCCGGAACCTGCAACAACCATTCCTGTCCCTGCTCTATCAATGTCTCCGAGATGGCCACAACATCGAAGTCCCAGGCACCAACCCAAGCCTCAAGTTCACCCACCTTATTCCGGACATTTTTACTAAAAATTAAAGAATCGATTTTTTGCTTTTCACACAATCAGGAAATTGCACACAGAATTGCACTTCCTGCGTTCAAGTTTGATAAAAATCAATTTTCATGTGGACTTCCAGTGGCAGCCATGGAGTGAGCAGTCGCACATTTGGTGGCTCCTGCTCAAGGCGGTATTTTCTGGTCTCTACCCAGTCCGAAGGGCAAAGGTTTTGATGGAAAGAGGTACAGGAGTACCTGGAGAATGTGTTACTCCTCTGGTGTAGGTGGATCCACGAATTAGGAGTGGGGCGAGAAGAAAAAAGCTGCAGAAACAGGAGAGTCTTCGTGGTGTGCCACAGGATAAGATGGCAGAGGGCAAGGGGGCTATTGTGCCCACCAGTCGTCAACGGAGCAGTTGGTGGAGCTTTTGAATGCTGTAGCAGTTGGTGGAGTTTTTGAATGCTAAGTTCAGCCAGCAGAGGAAGGAGACCCTGGAAGATCTGGCCAAAGTGGTGGAGCCGATCAAAACAGGGATCGAAAGAGGGGAGCAGAGGCTAGAGTCTCAGGCGATCCAGAAAGTGAAGGCGGTGGTGGGGGGAGCACGAGGAACTGTTGGTCTCATTGGTAGCCAAGGTGGGGGTGATGTGGGAGACCCAGAAGAGGCTGAAGGAGAAGGTGGAGGATCTGGATAATGGCTCCAGAAGACAGGATTTGTGCATTGTGGGGATGCTCGATGGCATCAATGGTGCATAGGTCGATACGTACATGGCCAAAATGTTGGAGCAATTGATGGGGAAAAGGGCATTTGAGCAGACCCTGGAGGTTGACCGAGCGCACAGAGCGCTGATGAGAAGGCCACAAGCAGACGAGCAGCCAAGGGCGATGGTGGTGCAGTTACACCGTTTTCCGGATAAGAAGATTCTTTGGTGGGCGAAGCTGATGAGTAAGTGCACCTGAGAAGGGAACAAGCTGCAGGAATGTACCAGGACTTGGGTGCAGAACTGGCGAAGAGGGGGGCCGGGTTTAATCAGGTCAAGGCTGCCCTCTAAGAATTAGGTGAAGTTTGGGCTGCTGTATCCAGCCCGCCTCTGGGTGGCTTTCCAGAAGCACGAGTATTATTTTGGCATGTCCGAAGAGGCAATGGAGCTCATGAGGGACAATGGACTGGCAGTGAAGGAGGATATTAAACTTGAGGAGTTTATGTGAGTGTTTGAATGTTCTCGGAAATCTTTTTCCTTTGAAGTATTTCTTCTGTTTTGACGGTGGGGTTTTTGGAGGGGCGGCTTTTCATTGGGGGATCAAGGGTGAGTACACCTTGTGCAGCTTTTTGGGAGAGTGTGGATGGAGGTTAGAGGCCTTGGGCAGGGTCAACTATGCTAGCTGGGCGGGCTAGTTTTTCTTTTGTTCAAATTTTTTTTTTAGATGACCCAATTATTTTTTCCAATTAAGGGGCAATTTAGTGTGGCCAATTCACCTACTCTGCACATTTTTGGTTTGTGGGGGCGAAACCCACGCAGACACGGGGACAATGTGCAAACTCCACACGGACAGTGACCCAGAGCCGGGACCGAACCTGGGACCTTAGCGCCGTGATGCAGCTGTGCTAACCACTAGGTCACCGTGCTGCCCCCTGCTGGGCAGGCTAGTTAATGGGGGTGCAGTGGAGGGGTTGTCAGGAAGTAGGGGCAGGGGGTGGTGAGAGGAGGGTTGCTGACAAGGGTGTGGTTGATGGGGCACAGTCGGAAAAGGATGGATGACGGTGGACATCAGAGGGTAGACCACCAGTTGAGGAAGAAAGAGGCAGCAGGGGAGATTGGCAGGCTAACAGGCGAGATGAGAAGGGTGGTGTTGGACCCGGAAGGGGTTAAGTGTGTTTGAGGCATTTTACAGATTAAATAAGTTGGAGCCCCCAGTCCGGGCGGGGGGTGGGGGCAGTGATGGTGGAATGCGACGGTTCCTGGACTGGTTGGAATTTCCAAATGTAGACAAGGGTTTGGTGCAGGGATTGTGGGCCCCAATGAGGCTGAGGGAAGTGATGGAGTACGGGATTGATGGAAAAAAAAAAAAAAAGAGAACTCCCGCTACATTATCACAGGCTTCCACCTCCCTGATATTGAAAAAGGACAAAGACCCAGAGCTATGTGGGTCGTACCAGCAGATATCACTCTGAACGTAGACACTAAGTTGTTGGTGAAGGTGTGCGCTTTCCGAATCGAGGACTACGTCCCGGGGCTGATTTGCGAGGACCAAACGAGGTTTGTGAAAGGGACGCAGCTGTCGGTGAATGTAAGAAGGCTGCTCAATGTCTCTGAAATGGCAGGTGGTAGTAGTGATGGATGCGGAGAAGGCGTTCGACTGGGTGGAGTGGGAATATCTGTGGGAGATGCTGGGGCAGTTCAGGCAGGGATTTGTGGACTGGGTCCGGCTGATGTACAAGGCACCGGCCACAAGTGTGTGGATGAACCGAGTGAGTTTGGGGTATCTTGGGCTGCATCAAGCGACAAGGCAGAGGTGCCTGCTCTCCACATTGCTGTTTGCTTTGGCAATAGAGCCGCTGGCAATGGCGCTTCGGGATGAGAGAGGGATTATGCTTTTGGTGGGGGGGGGGGTAGTGCCAAGCACAAGGTCTCTCTGTACGCCGACGACCTGCTGGGTGGTATTGGGGCATTATGGGGATTTTGGCTGATTCTCTGGGTAAAAGTTGAACATGACAAAGAGCGAGGTGTTCCCAATTGAGGCTAGAGGGCAGGAGAGGAGATGGGGGATCTGCCACTTAAGGTAGTGGGGGCGAGCTTCAGATGCCTGGGCATGCAGTTGCACAAGTTGAATTTGACCTGATTGGTGGAGCAGTTGAAGTGGGGCATAAGAGGTGGGATGTGCTGCCATCGTCACTGGCGGGAGCAGTGTAGACAGTAAATATGATAGTGCTGCCAAGGTTTCTGTTCGTATTTCAGAACCTCCCAATCTATGCCCCGAAGGCGTGCGTCAAAAAAGGTCAACGCGCTGATTTCTGGGGTTGTGTGGGCAGTGAGGACCCCACGGATCTGGAGGGCTTTTTTGAAGCAGGGGCTGGCGTTGCCAAATATAATGAACTACTACTGGGCAGTGAACATCGCCATGATTTGGAAATGGGTAGTCGGGCAGGGGTCGGAGTAGGGACGAATGGAGGTGGCTTCTTGTAGGGTACGAGCTTAAGAGTGTTGTCAACAGCACCTCTGCTGTTCTCACCAGCCAGGCACTCCATGAGCCCAGTGCTGGTGTCGGCCTCGAGGGTGTGGGGGTAGTGGAGGCAGCATTTGGGACCGGAGCGTGCCTCAGGGTAGGCACCGATTTGTCACAATCATAGGTTTGCACCAGGGGGTCTAGATGCAAGGTTTCGGGGGTGGCGGCAGGCAGGGATCGAACGACCCCGGAGACCTGTTTTAGGGGGAAGTTCCAAAGCTGGAGGACCTAGAAGTAGAGTAGAAGTTGCCCAGGGGAACCGTTTTGGGTACCCGCAGGTCTGGGATTTCACGAGGAGAGAGGTGCCGTCCTGGGATTGCAGGATAAGGGAGGGGGAGGTGCCTGAGGTCTCCAAGGAGCTGATGTATTGGGAGGGAGCCCCAGTGGGGGATATAAAGCGGATGTGGGAGAGGAAGTGGAGGCCGGGACATGGGCCGAGGCTCTGCAAAAGGTGAATGCGACCTAGCCATGTACGAAGCTAAACTTCAATTCAGTTTAAGGTCATTCATAGAGCACATACAATGGTAGCGCTGATGAGCAGGTTTTTAAGGGGGGGGGGTAGAGGATAGGTGTGGGCAGTGCGCGAGGGGGCCCACGAATTACATCCACATGTTCTGGGCTCATCGAAAGCAAAAGGGGTTTGACAGGGGTAATGTCCAAAGTGCTGGGGGTGAAGTTGGCCCCGAGTCCAGAGGTAGCGATATTCGGGGTGTCGGAAGACCTGGGAGTCCAGGGGCTGAGAGAGGCCGATGTCTTGGTCTTTGCCTCTCTGGTAGCTCAGAGACAGATCCTTCTTGGATGGAAGGATTCAAGCTGCCGAAAGCAGGGGGCGTGTGGGTGAGTGACCTGCCAGACTTCCTGAGGCTGCAGAAGGTCAAGGTCATCCTGAGGGGGTGGTGGAGGTGGAAGCCGTTCACTGACTTCTTTAAGGAGGATTGACAAGTCAGCAAGGTGGGGGGAGAGAAAGAGAACGAGGTGTTTAAAATGGGGAAGGCAGGAAGGGAGAAGGGGGTGATGGTCGGGAGCGGGGGGGTTGGCTATTGGCTATTTATTATTATTTATAATGTTATATGATTTTTCTTCTGCTTGGGTTAGTTTTTATAAAAATGCCTGAAAATATGTTTTTAAGAATTTTCATAATGACAAACTTGCAATGATACAGTGCATCGTTAAGTACAATAGAATGAAAATGTTCCCTTTTTCCTTCATTCCTCTGAAATGTACTTCATATATTTAAGAATGGTAACTTGGTGTAGTTTATTTGTAGTTTTCAAATGTTTTTATCACTTTTTAAGATAAATATTTTTATCAGGAGCATCCACCCCTTCACTAAAAATGACCTGTCATTTTGTAGTTTCATTGGTGTAAACAAGTCATCTTAGTATATTATCTTTGACATGAAAACTTATGTGCCTACCAGTGCACATGTTTAAGAAAATAAGTAAAGTTTGAAAGATATTCCCAAACCAGCACATTCATTGGAATCTTATTGAGACAAAAACACAAGACATGAGTCATGGTCACTTTTATGGGCAAGAACTGACCTGGCAAACTGAATCACCCAAACTAGACTCAGACAGACTGCACTTTGTGCACAATACCACTCAAGATTAATTGATTTTGAAGCATTTTCAGAAGAAAACCGAAAACATATATCTCATGGGAATATGGGGAGAGGGTGGGTGGAAATTAGGACTCAGAATTGTGTGCCTACATGAATACAGTTGCTGTAAATGAACTGTTAGCAGGCCGACACACAGCTTGCAATTGAACGAACTTATGTGACACACACTGATCAATTCTGAACTAATCCAGCCGGGTATTACGGAGGTTCTTGACAAGAATAGTCCTGGGCTCTGCACCTGAAGCATTTTTATTTATTTTTTATAAATTCAGGAACTTGGGAATCATTGGTTAGGCCAGCATTTATTGCCCATCCCTAATATCGCTCGAGAAGGTGGTGGCGAGCTTCCTTCTTGAACTGCTAGTCCATGTGATGTAGGTACATCCATGGAGCTGTTAAAATCCTTACTCCAATGAACTTACAACAGATACAAAACAATAACTATGTGGTAGCATATGGCCATAAAGTGAACTCTCTACAGCTAACAAAATCAACTAACCATACCCAATTTAAACCTTGTCCACTGACTAACAAGATAACAGAAAATCCATCACAGTTAAAAATGATTCACTGGTGGCCATTTTTTCTTTTGCCAAGTTTTTTCTGATTGAAAAAAATCTTGAAAAAATAAACACTGGCAGACGAAATAAAGGAAAATCCCACGGTTATTTTATAAGTAAATTAAGGTCAGGAGGTTAACCAGGAAAGAGTAGGGACCCAAGTGGTAACTTGTGTGGAGCCAAAAGACAATTGGTCAGGTATTAAATTAGTATTTTTCATCTGTGTAAACTACAGCAAAGGACGATGTAGATATAGAAAGCGGGGGAGTGATATAGTTGGAACAGATCAGAGAGGTAGGTTTTAGCAGACTTAAAAGTGGATAAATCCCCAGGCCAAGGTGAGATGCATCCTTGGTTGCTGTGGGAAGACAGAAGACTGCAGGGGCTTGGATGTAAATTTTTGAATCCTGGGGCCTCAGGAGGGGTGCCAGAGAACAGCTAATATGGTATCATTATTCAAGAAGGGAAGTAGGAAAAAAACAGGTCATTTTAGAGAATTTATCAGTGGTTGGCAACTTATTTGAAAAAATTCTGATGAATAGAATTAGTGTCCACATTTGGAGAGGCAAAGATTAATAAGTCAACAGGGCTTTTGTCAGGGGAGATCAGGTCTAATTTCTTTGATTGAATTTTGCGAGGTGACTAGTTGCATAAATGAGGGCAGTGGACTTCAGGAAGGCTTTGCATGGGAAACTAGTTAAGAAGCTAAGAGCCCATGAGATCCAGCACAACTTGGCAAATTGGATCCAAAATTGGCCTCGTGGCAAGACGCAGAGGGTCATGGTCGAAGGTTGTATTTTTGACTGGAAACCTGTCCAGTAGTGCACCACAGGGATCGGTGCTGGGTCTCTTACTGTTGTATTGTGCATCAATGATCTAGATGTGCGATTTAGGAGTTCACAGATGGTGGTGTGGTAAATTGTATGGTGAAGAGAGAGGAAATCCTTAGATTACAGGACATAGAAAACAAAAGCAGGAGGAGCCATTTGGCTCTTTGAGCCTGCTCATCCATTCATTATGATCGCGGCTGATCTTGAAGTTTAACACCCTGATCCAGCCTGCCCCCGCCCCCCCCCCCTGCCCTCCTCCCCCCCCCGCCCCCCTCCCCCCCCTGCCCTCCTCCCCCCCCCCCCCGCCCCGTCCCCCTCCCCCCCTGCCCTCCTCCCCCCCCCCCCCGCCAATATCCCTTTAGCCCCAAGAGCTTTATGTAACTCCTTCTTGAAATTACACAATGTTTTGGCCTCCAACTCCACAGATTCACCATTCACTGGGTGATGAAATTTCTTCTAGTCTCAGTCCTAAAAGGTTTACCCCATAACCTCAAACTATGACCCCAGTTATGGACACCCTACCATCAGGAACATTCTTTCGGAACCTACCTGTCTAATCCTTTTAGATGTTTCTAAGATTCCCTCTCACTCTAGAAAACACCAATGAATATTGTCCTCACTGATTTATGACAATCCCGCCTTCTGAGGAATCAGCCTGGCAAACCTTTGCTGCACTCCCTCCATGGCAAGAACATCCTTCCTCAGATAAGGATACCAAAATGCACACAATACTCCAGGTTTTGGCCTCCCCAATGCCCTTTACAATTACAGTAAATCATCCCTATTCCTAAACCCTTGATTTAGAAGAAATAGATGTGCTTGTCAGATGGATAAAACAGTAAAAAGTGTGAAGTGATGCATTTTGGGAGGATTAACAAGGCAAGGGAATACACAAAGTACATCCGAGCGGACTGCCATTCAGAAGGCCAGAAAGATTTTGAGGGTAAGTCCAAAGATCCTTGGAGGCAGAAGGAGAAGCAGATAAGGTGGTTAAGGTGACATATGGGATACTTGCCTTCATTAACAGAGGCACAGAATACAAGAGAAAGGAGGTTATGATGGAGCTTTACAAAACACTTGTTAGGCCACAGTAGAGTACTGTGTGCAGTTCTGGTTGCCACACTATAAGAAGGATGTAATTGCACTACAGAGGGTGCAGAGGAGATTCACCAGGATGTTGCCTGGATGGAGAATTTTAGCTATGGTTGCCTGGATGGAGAATTTTAGCTATGAAGAGAGGCGGTTAGGCGGAGTTTGTTTTCCTTGGAGCAAAGAAGGTTGAAGGGGGACCTGAAGGTTGAATGGACAGTACGGTAGCAGACTGGTTAGCACTGTTGCTTCACAGCGCTCGAGACCTGGGTTTGATTCCCGACTTGGGTCACTGTCTGTATGGCATCTGCACATTCTCCTCGTGTCTGTGTGGGTTTCCTCAAGGTGCTAGTTTCTTCCCACAAGACCCAAAAGGCGTGCTTGTTAGGTGACTTGGACATTCCGAATTCTCCCCCAGTATACAAAACAGGCAGCAGAATGTGGCAACTATGGGCAGCACAATGGTGCACTGGTTAGCACTGCTGCCTCACAGCGCCGAGGTCCCAGGTTCGATCCCAGCTCTAGGTCACAGTCTGTGTGGAGTTTGCACATTCTCCCCGTGTTTGCATGGGTTTCCTCCCCACAACCCAAAGATGTGCATGGTAGGTGGATTGGCCACGCTAAACTTGCCCTTAATTGGGAAAAATGAATTTGGTACTCTAAATTTAGTTTAAAAAATAGAAAATAAAAAAAGAATGTGGCAACTAGGAGATTTTCACAGTAACTTCATTGCAGGGTTAATGTAAGCCTACTTGTGACACTAATAAAGATTATTATTGAGGTGTACAAAATTAAGGTAGATAGAAATAAACTTATTCCCCTTAGTAGAGGGGTCAAAAACCTAACAGCAGCTGGAGAGGGCATAAATTGAAGGTCAGGGAGAGGCGATTTAAGGAGAATCTTCAAATCATGGTGGGAAGCTGGAACCCACTGCCTGAAAGGGGAGGGAGAAACCCTCAACATTTAAGAAGCATTTAGATGATTAAAATGTCAGAGTAGTCTGACGTGCTGGAAAATGGGATTAGAATGGATAGGTGTTTGATGGCTAGTACAGCCATGCTGGGCAAAATGGCCTCTTCTATGCTGTACACCTGACTTTAAATATGGCTATACACCTGTGCATCTAAGAAAATGGCTTTTTCATTTCCTCAACAACTGAACCGATGGCGATCTCTCTAAATTTGAACTTTTCCAAAGTTTCAGTGATCATCAACAATGGTATTGGCAGACAATTATAAACTAGAGCAAATTCGTCCAAGTTTGATTGAAACTTTCAGTGGTCAAGACTTGTGTGGACATAAAAGGGAAATACAGTTTGACAGACTGGATTCACATTAAAACAGATTATAAACTGTATCGCAATTCAACTTTATTAGACCAGAGATCGCAATTCAACTTTATTAGACCAGAGATATCAAATCGCAGTCGACACAAGATATCAAGTGTCAGTTGAACCAGAAAAAGTGAGCGTCCTTAGTTTAAAAAAATCAAAATACAAAAACACGACTGTGTAACTAACATCAGTGGCTGCACAATAAACATTGCCTGCTTTGGCAGGATTATGTAACTGGGCAGGAATTGTAGGACTCAAAATTCAGTCCAACAGAGCAGCTGAAGGGTCAGTATTGTGAACATGAAGAAATTAATGTCTCATTGCTTGTCTTGTGTGCACATCTATTCGGACTTGGTCCACACTATGAAGAGCATGCACAAGAAAAGCACTGGGTTAAGTGTGTTATTGAATGCACCAGTCTTGGTCTCGCATACGAGTATGAGTTGAACTTGGCTTAACATACCAAAATATACATTCAAAAATCAATTTTTGCTCCCAAGAAGACAAGGCGATCATTGCCAAGGATCGTAATACTGACCCTTATTAAGATTCTCAACATGGATTGCGTTCCTGAATTGTAGTCAAAAGCAGAAACCCAGGCTATTTTTGTCATACGTCAAACTAGGATTGACTGATATCAATTAACTCAGCACAAACTTGGGATTCCAACTCAAACTCTGAATCAGTAACTTACTAGGTGAACTGAAGTGTTCATGACCTGCTGTTCATTCGGAGCAGGGTTGAGATTTCTCAAACTCATTTCACATAGAAGAATTATAACAACCCAATTTCATTTGATCCCCTGCAATGGTTTCTTCAGTCATTGCCACACAATTAACTCTGGAATCTGCCACAAGTCCGTCCTTGAGCCCCTTCAGTTTCTCATAGGCTTCCAATAAGTGACATCAACTGAAAAGTGCAACATCAAATCTGTGCTGACAACATCCAGCTCTAACTCACCACCAATTCTCTCCAAGTCCTCCACTGCCGCTGATTGTTGCACTGCTTATTTGACATCAAATATTGGATGAGAAATATCCTTCAGTCCTGCCACAAATTCCATTTGTTAGACCATGGCACTTCCTTAACTACCGACTTGGGACTGAACCAGAATGTTTGCAATCACCGCCCTATTTGACCACAAGCCAAGCTTCCCACTCCATATCTTCTCAATCAAGACCACCAACTTCCACCTTGAGATATGGTCCATCTCCACCCAGCAGCTGCAGACACCCCCATCCATTACCTTTTTTAAAAAAAAATTGCACGAGTCTGCTACTTACTTCCTGACCAGCTTTCCACCAGACAAAACACAGTTCATCCAGCTGCCCATAACTAGGTTCTCCAAAGTGCATCCATTGCCCTGGTTTGTGAATTCACACTAGCTACTGGTGCAGCAATGCCTCAATTTTGCAATTCTCATTCTTACTTCCAAATCCTTTCATGGCCTTGCCCCACCTCAACTCAGCCTTAAAAATATTCAATATTTCTGCCTCGAATGGGTCTCAGGGGAATAGTCCATCTTCTCTCCTTCAAGTGCTTTAAAAAACAGCTTTTGCAACCAAGCTCTTGATCACCTGTCCTGATATCTCATGTGGCTCAGTGTCAATTTTTTGTGAAATAACACTCATGAAATGCTTGGCAAGTTTTCCTGCATTAAAAAGGAACAATATATAAAGTGCAGTTTATTGTTGTGGTTAAGTGGCTTCAAAACCCATATGGGAGAGGCACAAGGTATAGTAACCCACTATTGTTTTGTATGTCCTCAGAGCTTTTGGCATAGAGCTTTGGATTATCTCTGTGCTATTTACACTGTGGTATTTAATTCAGCTTAAACTAACAGTTACTACTAGTGCACATATTATGTAAATGCTACATTTGTTCTGCAATTATGAAGACTGCTTTTACGGAGGGACTGTTGCACAAAATAAATAATATACGTTTTACTAGTTAATGTAGTTTGTTTCTTCAGTGAACTTTTACAAGAACTATTAACATTTCCTACAAAGTTCTGCAAAATTTCAGATATTCAGCATTTTAAACATTTACCCCCCCACACATTCACAGTTTTTACAATTTTATTTAATGTGCATTATGATCAAATTTGGTAATAAGGAGACATTATGAAACCCTGTATTACCTGTCTTTCATCAGCTGGTAGAGATTTTCCTTCATATATTCAAACACAAAATAGAGATGATCATTTTCTCTCACAACTTCTTTCAGCTTGATTACGTTTGCATGGTTTAATTTCTTGAGTGACTAGAATTATAAGATTTAAGCAAAGTGAACGTTTAAATTCTACTCGGGGTGTAATGACAATCTACCATAACAAATTAAGAAGTGAAGAGGAAGGTAAGCAGTTAAGATTCAAGTACGACTGAAGACAAGGAGGCTCTGATGATTTTAATGTCAGGCCTTATTTACATAATCGTGCAAAATGCCCCCAACCAACTGGCCAGACCGGGCAGAAGACAGTAAATCAGGGATCCAAGAGGATAGCTCCATCAATCAATTGGGAGCAGAAAGTAGGAAAGCTTCTGCACCTTAAACACTACTTCTCGATTTCCCATTAAACAATAAAAGAAACATACAGCTTTCAATCTATCTTACTGTGGGAGAATTGTGGACTCAGCATCAGGCAGATCAGAATTCATCTCATCTCTCTCAAGTTTCTCCAAAAACTCCCCTCTCTAAAGCTCCTCAAAATGTCTTGTTGCATTCCTTGGCTCCATCCAGCAATAACCTCATCTCCTGAAGCTAAAAATAAATTCTCTGTAGGTTGCCAAGCACATTAACTCCCCAGGTACTTGTCTCAGTCAAACCAGTCTACTAGTCCAATCTGAAAAACACATTCCATTGTCAATTTCATCGCCTAACTGCTAAATAGAATTATTCCTTAAACAGTATGGCGGCCATTGCAGCCAAACAACTTAACGCTCAGCTTTTAACCTTAAGCTGCCCAATACTTAGAACCCAATATTCCTAAAGTCTTCAAATCGCTGCAGGTACTAATGGTATCAACTGCAACTTTTGATGGTTAAGTAGCCCACTGTTAACCTTCTGCAGATGTCAGACAGCTTGATTGGAGATCTTAAAGTTTAAATGGTCTGAAAATCTGGATATCAATAGTTTTAAGCTTAATAAATTTTTCCGCTCAACAAGCCTATTCAAAATTTGGCTAAAAGACTGGGCTCGTGAACCTTTATTTGGATATTTGAATAAGAGTAGAACAAACTAATTCAGTTACAATCTGTTACAACTGTGCAGTTTTATTTTCCCACAATTAAGTTTCAACAGTAAATTGCAGTTGCACAATGCAGCTATGAGGGTTGTGTTAAAAAGGCATCATGTGTGCTGCAACTGGAGGGTTGGTAAAAAGGCAACGTAAGGTGAACATCCTGTGAGTCCTTCCTGTTTATTACCTTTGTTCCCATTTTCTTTTATTTTTGATCAGTGGACCCATAATCAGAAAGAGGATACGAGCTGAGGTAGCCTGCTTGTTCAGACAGTGCATTCCTGGGTTTCATATTTTGGAGAGGAGAACCAGGCCATCAGTGCAGAGTGCATCTTAGGAACCAGCTCTGAAGGAAGTGGGTTTGATTGGCTAACTGGCAACCTGTGGGTTGGCCAGGGACAGTGTGCTGCCTGACAACAGTCAGTGATTGGTTATTTCATGATGCCTTGAGAGTTGGGAAGAAATGTTTAGACCACAGGAAATAGAAACAGTAAGTCGTTGGGCCCCTCGAGCCTGCTCCACAATTCAAGAGCATCATGGCTGATCCAACATTCCTTACGTCCACGTTCTTGCCTTTTCCCCCGTAACCCTCGATTCCCTTATTGATCATGAATCTGCCCATCTCTGCCTTAAATATACACAATGACTCTGCCCCAACACAGCTCGCTGTGGCAAGCAGTTCCAAACACTCAACATTCAGAATAAATTTCTCCTCATCTCAATCTTAAATTGGCACCTCTTTAATCTGAGACTATGCCCTCTGGTCCTAGACTCTCCCAAGAAGGGAAACATACTCTCGGCATTTACCCTGTATTATGATCCCGGACCAGACCCCGACAGTTGCAAGGATAATGAACAGAAACCCCAATACTTTATTTAATTTGTCAGACTGAGGAAAGGATACTTTGCGCCAAGAGTGATTCCACACAAGGAAATGGTATATTAAAAATGTCAATACTAACACAGTATTCGTCTCACTTTAGCATCATACAAGAAAACAGCTTACAATTATCAGTGATGCAAAGCTGACCAATAAAATGAAACACTTCATCGCTAATCCGGCAAACCCACCTCAGATCAAAACCCACTTTTATATGCAGCAAGTAGACCCAGGAATACTTGCTTTAGAGAGACGTTTTAGATAAACAGCTCGAGAGAGTGAGATCCTTCAGGAAACAGTCTGTAGATCCTGGTCTGTGACAGACTACTTTTACCTGACAACCTATTCTGTTCACATCCCAATCCAAAAGCAGTCTTTTTCAGAAGCTGTTAGTTATTGACACTGAAAACCTTATTGAAGTCTGGCTCCTCTCATTAGCTACATAATCTCTTTCCCACTAACTGGGTTACGGCCATCTGACTATGGCAGAACACAATGCACGTAATAATCTTTATTGTCACAAGTAGGCTTACATTCCCGTACCAGCCTCTCCGAACAGGCGCCGGAATGTGGCGACTAGGGGCTTTTCACAGTAACTTCATTTGAAGCCTACTTGTGACAATAAGCGATTTTCATTTCATTTTCATTCATTTCACATTAACACTGCAATGAAGTTACCGTGAAAATCCCCTAGCCGGCACATTCCGGCGCCTGTTCGTATACAGGGAGGGAGAATTCAGAATGTCTAAATTACCTAACAGCACGTCTTTCGGGACTTGTGGGAGGAAACTGGAGCACCCGGAGGAAACCCACGCAGACACGGGGAGAACGTGCAGACTCCGCAAAGACAGTTGACCCAAGCCGGCAAATCGAACCTGGGACCCTGGCGCAGTGAAGCAATGGTGCTAACCACTGTGCTACAGTGCCGCCCCAAAAGTGATGTATTCGCAGGTTGGGCCCACAAGTCCACCCATACCTAAATTTTAATTGTGTTGCAACTCCGGGTCAAGTGGGCTGGAATTGAGCACACACTAGTCCAGGGTGTAGAAACTTATTACTTGCATTTAAATGCAAGTAATTCATTGTTGATTGGTGTTCACATTCGCTGAATATACCCTCTGCTTCTTTTGCTCGAAGGTACTTGTCAATTTCCTGCTTGCCCTACTAATGGCTGTTGCACCAGTTAATGTGGCCACCCGGCTGAAATTCCCTGATCGAGCCCCTCCACCTGGTCACCACTTTGCTGGTGTACAAAAAGGCCAATTTCTTTCCCAATTCAATAATTGACCCAGATCAATCACTTCACTTTTCCCATCACACTTAGCACCCCTTAACATATTGCCTATAATCTTGCATTTAAGTGAAGAAATGCAAGTTGCTTTGCCATTTTAGTGCAAGGAATGAGAATTCTAGAATTTGCTGTACCATACATACTATAATCTTGATCAAGGCTCTCCAGTCCAGCTACATGGAACACGGATGTTCCTCCCCAGACTTCTATGTGGCTCCCTTTTCCTGAATATCACAGCCAAATGTTATTTCCTGCCATTTCAGTGCCACTGCACATGATGGGTGTTCCCACTATGTCAGGAATTCCGACCCAGAGTGTGAAGACATATTCAATCACACAAACGGTGGTCATTGGCAGTACTGCTGTGGAGAAGAGTAAACCATGAAGTATGTTCAGGCAGTGGAAGAGTAGAGTCAGCATGAAACTGGAGGAGAGTACAACAGCACTTTCAAATAGGATGGAAAATAGTATAGAACAAAATTCTGTAAGCACTCAGCAGGTCTGGCAGCTTCTGCAGAGAAGGCATTTCAGGTCCTTAAGCTGTCCAATGAAAAGTTACAGACCTGAAGCGTTAATTCTGTGGGACACAAGTGCCACCTGACCTGAATGTTTCCAGCATTTTGATTCTATTTTTCCAGCATCCAGAGTATTGATTGCTTTTGGAAAATGCCATAACGTTGGTAAGAGGGAGAGAAAAGCCTCAAAAACATGTTAAAAGGGTTAAAAAGAACTCCTGGTGGTCTTAAACAGACTCTTAACATTAGCAGTAGATTATTACAACTCTAAGTGAGACTGGTGGGTTGATAAAACAACTGAAGTGACTGAAAAGGAGAAAGTGTTTGAACACAACAGAAACAAAATAAAACCCGCAGGTAAGACAAGCATTGGTAACAAAAGTGGAATACCTTAACTTCGCGGAGATTCATGCATTCATCCCAAGAATAGAACTTCCTCTTCATTCTATGAAATAAAACAGAATTGAACATGGGGCAGCCATGTTGTACCTTTGTTTTTTTTTTGTTAAAAAAAGGGAAACATATTTGTTTACTATAACAGGAAGCACTGCTGACATTAACACCATTAAAAAGAGCCCTGGGATATAATGGCCTTTTGAGGTTTTAAAAAAAAAAAAAAGAGAACTTGTAACATAGAATGCCAAAAATATTTCACCACTTTTCTTGGAAGACATATGAAAATCAATTCCCCAAAATTGGCCTTGGTTTTTGCGAGGGTCTGAACTAGAGTTCTCCATTAGCTGATCAATTTGGTAACAGCTAATTGCCAATTTTCTTTCTTTCAAACCAAGTAAAGCTAGGGCAGCAGAAGGTTGAAGGAACTGTAATGCATGTTCTCACCTGTGCATTTTTTCAGTCACTGTGCTTGACTGAAAAAGGGTACTGTTTTAGTGTGACGAGCGGGTGTGTGTGTTTGGGAGAAGAATAGTTGGAAGAAAGAGAACACAACCCGACTTCAGCATGTCATTTTACTTTGAAATTGCTTTCTAATACAACAATGTTAGAGGGTAGCAAGATGGTATATACGCCGACTGATGGGAAGTTCCTGTTTAAATTATTTTGTTGTACAGACAAGGGGCTGTGTGCAAGTCTGCAACACAATTGTGTACCTTTTATTGGCTGGCTGAATAATGGTTTAGTTAAGGAGTTAAGGAGGGGCAGCACGTTAGTCTTGTGGATAGCACAATTGCTTCACAGCTCCAGGGTCCCAGGTTCGATTCCAGCTTGGGTCACTGTCTGTGCGGAGTCTGCACATCCTCCCAGTGTGTGCGTGGGTTTCCTCCGGGTGCTCCGGTTTCCTCCCACAGTCCAAAGATGTGCAGGTTAGGTGGATTGGCCATGATAAATTGCCCTTAGTGTCCAAAATTGCCCTTGGTGTTGGATGGGGTTGCTGGGTTGTGGGGATAGGGTGGCGGTGTTGGCCTTGGGTAGGGTGCTCTTTCCAAGAGCCGGTGCAGACTCGATGGGCCGAATGGCCTCCTTCTGCACTGTAAATTCTATGATAATCTATGATAATCTAGTTGGAACAAGGCACTTACCCAATCTCCAAGAATGTAATTGCACCACAATTATAGCATCACCGCATAATAGCTTTGTTATAACACTGCAGGTAGTCTTCAAACATGAGCCAAGTAAAAAGGGAACCAGTATACATGGAAGTACAATTTGCAGGGCAACATAACCAATCTTCAAAGAAAGATATACCTTTGAAAACTAGATGAATTCATGGCATAAGTACTTACACAATTTTTTAAAATTACTTACTTTTTAATGGCAACTAGCTCTCCTGAATCTATACTTCTTCCCATGAGAACAGAGCCATATGTTCCATCCCCAAGTTGTTTCATGGTGGTGTAACGATTCATGCCAATGCAGAGACTCTACACTTGCAGCAGAGTTTGAAATGTACCCAAATTTCCTCGCTCAGTGGCAAGAAATTATTTAGACAGAACCTTCTGTTGGTGCAACATATGTAGCCATTCGCATCTAGGTCTATACCAGTTACGACAGGCATATTTTGGAGAGGTTACCTGTAAATAGATTTACACCGTTAGAGAGAGAGATGAGATTTAAACAAAACATTTCAATGACCATTGTAAAGTTTCTACTTAGGAGAACATAGAACAATACAGCGCAGTACAGGCCCTTCGGCCCACGATGTTGCACCGAAACAAAAGCCATCTAACCTACACTATACCATTATCATCCATATGTTTATCCAATAAACTTTTAAATGCCCTCAATGTTGGCGAGTTCACTACTGTAGCAGGTAGGGCATTCCACGGCCTCACTACTCTTTGCGTAAAGAACCTACCTCTGACCTCTGTCCTATATCTATTACCCCTCAGTTTAAAGCTATGTCCCCTCGTGCCAGCCATTTCCATTCGCGGGAGAAGGCTCTCACTGTCCACCCTATCTAACCCCCTGATCATTTTGTATGCCTCTATTAAGTCTCCTCTTAACCTTCTTCTCTCCAACGAAAACAACCTCAAGTCCATCAGCCTTTCCTCATAAGATTTTCCCTCCATACCAGGCAACATCCTGGTAAATCTCCTCTGCACCCGCTCCAAAGCCTCCACGTCCTTCCTATAATGCAGTGACCAGAACTCAACATTTATTCATTTTAAGGGCACGTGTAATAGTTTTCCTGTAAAATTAACTGTACTGAAAATAATAGTCTTGCCAGGGGCACTATTTTGAACACAACATTAAACCATGATCTTGTCTGCCTATTCAAGCAGGCTTTAAGATTTCCTGAACTGGAGAGCAAATAACTGGCCAGCCAACATTATTCCTTCCAGCAATTTCTTTTTTTAATATAAAATTTAGAGTACCAATTCTTTTTTTCCAATTAATGGGCAATTTAGCGTGGCCAATTCACCAACCCTGCACATCTTTTTGCGTTGCGAGGGTGAAACCCACGCTGACACGGAGAATGTACCAACTCCAAACCCCACCAGCAGCCGGGATCGAACCCTTCCAAGTTCAACTAATTCATCATACATGAAGTTTTCATATTTTTGAAACACATGTCAAAGACTTACATTTATGTAGCCATTATTTTAATTAAAAATAACCTCCATTGTTAACAATTAATGTGCATGTCCAGCAAGCTCTTACAACAAGGGAGGCTATGGGCAAGATGTTGTTTGTGCGAGAAGGCAAATTGACCTTTAACTACTGGAATTTTTCCTCTTCCCTGAATGTGCTGCCCCCATTTGTTATTCAACAAAAACATGCGTTGTGAAAGTGACATTTTTTCTCCAAGAATTGGCCTCTTAGTACACCAAGGCTTTAAGTCACCACTTCTAGTCTCTCCTCCTGCCTGAGGCCCATTTTCTTTCACCCATGCATGCAGCACTTAGGGACATTTCCTACCATTAAAATATGCTACATGTTGTATTTCATGGAGGCCTCACCTTGCATGGTGTGGAGTAGTGTCTCTCAAGCTATATTACCAATTCTCTTTCTCCCTCTCATTCTCTCATGGAGACAGATAGCTTTGGTCCTTTGTGAACAACTACGAAATTTATATTCAAGACACTGACATTCACCTCTTCCTCCATTACTCATATTGATCCCATTTTTATTCATGCCCAAGGCCAGTGTTGAATTTTGTAATCATCCATTTCTTTTGTCATTTTCAAAGTTGAAAACTCCATCTTCATTAGGATGACTCCCCTCTTGACCTCAAAATTGGTTTAGCAGGGGGGAAAATGCTACATTAAACATTATGCATTAAATGTAAGTGGCATCCTTCACAGAAATAGTTTAATAAACTATCTATTTGGTCGTAGCGAGACAAATCCCTGTAGTGACTATTACTATTCAATTGGGAATCTCCCACAAAAGATCTATTCATGACCTCTCTTATTTTTCATCAAAATGTTGCTCTCTGCGCATCCATAAACATGTCAGTTTCGCACAAGCTGGCAGCACCAGGCTATACTTCATCGCTGTCTGATTTGTCTCACTGTGATTGTATGGGCAGAAATTTTTTTCAGCTAAATATTGGGAACATCTGTCCTCTGATCACCAACTCTACCCCTCCCCCAGCAACTGCCTGAGGCAGAACCTTGGGTGTCATATCAGATATGGACATGAGCTTCCAACTACATATCCATTCCACCACTAAGACTGCCAGCTTCCACCTCCCACACATCATCCTTTTGCTGCTGGACACCTTTGTATTGCTGTCCTGATTGTCGGGTGGAAATGGGGAAGCCAAACATTTCAGTCTTCCAAATAGCTGCTGCCCATATGCTAATGAACCATTGTGTTAGTGTTGGTCAGCAATCCCATTAGTCTGGCACGGTTTCCATTTTTAAAATTCTCAGCCTGGTTTTCAAAGCCTTCTAGCCTGTTATGATCTTTGTCACCCTCCAATTTGGTCTGCTGTCATTTCAATGGTGATGTGGTGTTATCTGGCATCTGATCCAGCATGGAGCCTGCTACATGTGGTTGGAGACCAGGGCAAGCAATAGTGTGGCTCTTCAAACAATCAGAATCTTTGAGGTACAGCTTTAAACCAAGAAGCGTAAATTAGAATATACAATTTGAAGTTTCAGCACAGAAATTAGTAAAATAGGATTGAGATCTACAATTTAGTTTTGAAGACTGTTAAGCTCACATTAGTAAAATGTCATTTTTAACACCAGAGAGGTAGTTGGCCAGAACTTAGACAATCACATTTAGTTGTTTGGTAATACTTTTTGCTGAAATAAGCTTTTCAATTGTTGTCCGATTGCTTTATAACTTAAATGCATTAAAAAGTTTAATTTTAATAACCTTCAATTCTCAGATTACCCTGGAATGGTAGACTGTCCCAGAAATTTGTGCTACAGGTAAAGCTAGCCATTTCACACTCTACTATGCATCACGAGTGGTGTTGTCCACTAACAGGATGCTGTTGTCAAGCCAAAATTATATTTTGCCTATTACACCAATGAGTAATGTGGTATATGACGTTCAGTGACTGTGTGGTGACCGGTAGGTAGACCATGCATCCCAATGACTGGTGGACCTTAACAGCATATGAATTTGGCTGTTTGCAACACGCAAAGCCCTGACTATACTCAACCAGCCTGCGCTTTCAAAACTCACAAGTGTCCAACATTAGATGTTTCTTCTGAACAATATTTACTAACTAACTACCAACATCCAAGTCTGACTCACTTACACATGCTAGAAGCTACATATAGGACTCTGTTCTTTGCAAGCATCAAGTATGTCTATGATTTGCTCTCTTTACAACTAAACAAAAGCTTGGCTGGGGGCACCCGTTCCCTGACGAATTCCCCTTGACAAATTCTTGACCAGAGTTTACCTGCCTGATTGGAATTCAAAAGAAAGCTTGGGAATTAACTGTTCACTCATGTATTGCTCTGGCAATGCCTCTAGCAGAGTCCACTTGCCAATCAATCAGTACCTGCTTCTCAAGTAGTACTGTTCCCATTAAAATGTGACATCTTGGGCAGCACAGTGGTTAGCATTGCTGCCTCACGGCACCAAGGTCCCAGGTTTGATCCCGGTTCTGGGTCATTGGCGTGTGGAGTTTGCACATTCTCCCCGTATTTGCATGGGTTTCGCCCCCACAACCCAAAGATGTGCAGGGTAGGCAGATTGGCCACCCTAAATTGGCAAAAATGAATTGGGCACTTTTTCTTTTTCGAAAATGTGACATCTTGAGTTCTGCCTTGATTTGCCCAAGACAAAAGCTTCAACAGCATGTCTCTTTTTTGAGCAAGACTTTTCATTGTTGCAAATTTATTCACGCCTGAATCAACCTTTTTCTGACATGATCAGGGGGTAGCCAGTGAATAAGTGCAACAACTTCCGGCCCTCCCGTGAATTTCAATGCAGAGTTTAATCGATGAGCTAACAGTGGAGCACAGCTCGAAGAGGAACATGACAAATCGAACAGCAATTTCTGGATTCTACATTAGCCTATATATGTACACCTGTCAAATTGGTGACTGAATTACTCCATTACAGCACTGTGAGCTTCACCTTAACACAAAGTGCCTCACCATTAATCTTAACACAAAATACAGGCTACTAAAAATGCAGAGCAAGAGTTTCTTCAATATATAATGGATGCTCTCCGATGGCATTTCATGTGGAAAAAGTGTAATCTTCACTTTGATTGTGAAGGTGGGGATCATTGGAACAGGGCCCTTTGTTCGGTCTGTATCTATAATGGAACAGCCCATGTAAGCATATTACACTGTAATTCAACGTACTTCTGCTTCTCTTGTCAACTTCTTCCTATTTTTTCAATGAGTCAAGCTTGTTGGGAAAATGTGAGCCTTAGTAGCTTGCTTTGTCAACCCCACTTCATTCACTACAGGTTTTCTCCCGTCATCTTGAGACCACTATGTTCTCTCCACTTTTACCTCCCCACCTCCTTTCCCCGTTAGCTCCATCCCTCCCTCAATTCCATCCCTCCTCGTCTCCAAGTCAGCCTTTAACCTTCCATCCACTGCTCCTCCAACTTGATCATTCAAATATCTGTGACACAGGCCAAATACACTTCTCTCAGTTTTCTTCCTCCCCTATACTCCCTTCTTACTGTTTCTAGAGTTTTCAAAGGTCACTTAATTTTAAAAAGCTGCTTGCCCATTTCTCACATACTAAAGATGTAGGCAGAGGAAGTGACTAGCCGCCAAAATTATTTTTGAATATTGAATAGCATGAGAAAAGTCCATCATTATTCCAAAGATAATCATAAAAGGATTTGAGAGTTTCATGGAAAACCAAGTTCAACCAGGACATCGCCCACATCTCTTGTCGAACAAACCTATGGACCACTTGGAAATTGAGACTGAAAAGTAAATGCCACCCCCAAGACTTATTGGAACAATATTCGTCTTTTCCATATTACCCCATGCATGGACAGGAACGTAGTGTTTTACACAATCTCTTTAAAATCAATTAAATGATTACTGAAATGTACTTATTGATGTAGAAAAATATGACCAAACTGCCCCACTAACGTTATGCATCTCATTGTTGTTTTATATTTAAGTGATGTCAGGTGACACCTTTTACATTGAGAATTCAGTGTAGAAGACCCTGAGTATTGTACTGGTGCCAGTTTAAACTGAGGTTAAGGTTATGGACTGGGCTTTGAATCAACAATCATCTGACTCAGAAGTGAGTGTGCAATGAAAATAAATACGGAAGTATGAATACTTAGCAAGCAATTAAACTATATATATTTTAAATTACTTATTCAGGTAGTTCTCCTACCAAAGCATGCATTAAAGAAAATTGTCTGAATACCAAACAGCAATTGAATGTAGAATGACTGGAGTGCCAACTGAGCATCATCTTCCCTACAACTGGCTCTGAAGTCTGTCCCAAATGAAGTTGTTTTCTGAACTATGAACTCCTGAAGATTTGTAAGCAAATTCCTCAATTCCAAGCACAGCGTGATTCCACGTTCTTTTGTGCTTCCATGTGCTGCTGTTCTAAATTAGTGTAAATAGCAGCTTTGAAGCATTTAGCAATAAACCACTGCTTTCAGGGAACGTATAGTGCAGGAAAGTTGAAGCAAGCCATGAATAAGGCCCATATCATTGTACTCCACAAATAACACAAGAAGCATACAACAGGAGTAGGTTGTTCAGCACCTTGAGTCGGTCTGCCATTCAAATAGATCACAGCTGATTTCAATCTCAAACACCCGACTCAAAAATCTCAGTTTCAAGATTTTCAAAATCCCTCTGCACCTCTACCATACCATCCTTAAAGTACTTTTCAAACCTTTATCCAACTTAATAGTACTGTCCTTGCTTGATCCATTCTGTCCTATATGAGCATAGCTGAAGCATGCCGAGCAAGTGTTTCTTTTATGCCTTTAAATAGTCACTTCTGGACTTGTCCAAACATCTACCCTCAACCTTTTGCACACCTATGCATATCTGGTGACAACATCTGGCTTCAATTTTCACAGCTCTCCCTCGCCATCACTTCTCTGAACACAAGACTACTGAATATCCCATTTCAAATAAGCCACATTTTCCCCCATCCATGCTAAACAGGAATACAAGATACATGGTATTCGGTGCCCACTACAAACTTCACCCTAACCCTTAACACAAACTCCATCTTTCTCAACAACCAGATTGAACCAGACACATTTTAACATCAACAGCACCCAAGCGCAGTTTCTAGTCACAAATAGCTTCCACTGAAAGGGCTCCATCCTTCTACCTTTGCAACATTGCTCACTGCCACCACTACCAGTCCATCTACTGCTGAAATCCTCACGCATGCCTTTGTCACTTCGACTTGACTCGTTCAACAACATGGTGCCCAGCTTCCCATCATCTATACACTCGAGTTTATCCAAAGCTCTTTCACTATCCAACCACTGGCCAAGTATTTCTTTGCCATCATCACTACCTTTGTGAGCCATCACTGCATGAGCTGCAGAACATCTCATCCTTGCACTCCCATTTTTAGTGGGACAAAAAACCTATGCAGTTTGAAGCTATTCATGCTTCTCACTCATGCCTCCTTTAACACATCATTGGTGGTGGTGCCTTCAGTGCCTAGGTTTCAAACACTAAATTTCTCGAAGGTCCTCTGCCTCAAAAGGTTTACTTCACTTATGGTCAGCCCTCTTGAAAGTTTCCTGCTTTGGCTCTTGATTATCTGTGAAGCATTTAAATATTTTTCTACATTAAAAGGCATATTTGGCATCCATCCTTCTTAGGAGAAAATGGACAGTGCCCAGTCTGAATTAAAGATCGTGCACTGTGATTGTATAAGTCAATTCGCATACCTGTCCCTTCGACAGATGAATAGCATTGGTCTAGGGGACAACTAATGTTTCCTGAATTCCAGCAGACGCTCTTCTTAACTATCTAATCATTTATTTTGTCCCCTGCATTTCCCATACCCTTGCTGACTACTCGTCAGACACTCGTGTTCAGCAGCGAGGACTTTACATGCACAGACTCAGATCCCGGTCAACTGGAGGAGGTCTTATTTTTTGATCGCAGACAAAAATGATCCACTGGTCTCATGCCAACACCAAGCTTGTCATAGAGCCTGTCTTTGGGGGCGTAGCCATTATTCATTCAGCTTACATAACCCAACTCATTGTCTAGGTTATCAGTGTGGCGTGATCAGCAGCCAGCAACTCTGAGACTTGGACTTCAATCTTTGCACGTAGTCTTGTTAAGTTGAACAGCTTGCCATCACCTCTGGCATCCAGTAGACACGAGTTGCCCAAAATGTACAATAGCAGCATGGAGAAAAAAAAATATGCCAAAGAGTGGGCATCATCTCATGATTCTCCATTGTAATTGATTAAACTGCGCATATACAGGTACATGTTTAGCTCTGGTGACTGATTTACCACACGCGAGCACTAACAAAATCAACAGGGGTACAGTGTGTGTACAAAATGACAGAAAATGTACAAAATGACAAGAATAGCATTGTACTACCATATTTTGTCATTTTGCCTTAAAACCTGTGCTTTCACTTATATCGTGCTGCCTTTATTGCACTTAAAAAGAACTGTTGAGCTTCTACCAACAGTTATGCCATATCGGTTAAGTTTTAACCAACTGCCAGGCATTTATTATCCCCAAGTAAATTTGTAATTTCTGAAATGTTTGAGTATTGCCTTGCACTGTAGCTCCACTGTTCTTCTGTTACATGTCAACACTACAAAATATCCTGCTTACAGTATAACCCATGAGTGATTACATTCAGCTTTGGTCAAGATGACCTAAACCTAATCTTCTGAAGTATAATCAGATAGCTTAGTCCATGTGACAGGAGGCATTAATCTACCAACATTATTTTTCGTTCTACATTAGGTCAACATTACAAATTATTGCACTGCAAAGCTGCATTGAAGCCTTCCCTGTCGAACAATTTATATCAGTGAGATATATTTTAGTGTGACTAGAACATCAAATTGCACTCTACTTTAATTCCAATGTTTAATTCCTTACCCAAGTCTTGTTGGATTCCTAGGATCCACCATCTGCAAAGTCCAATTCACCCAGAACACACCTTATCTCATCATGTACTGTTCACCCATTAGCCAAAACAATGAATTATGCAGAAAATGGTGAAAAATTCTCACTTCTATCGGAAATAGTTGTGCTATACAAACACGTCGAAATGATCTTGGAATGACAGTGCAGCAGTATTTTTCAAACTCTCTCCCTCTCCCCTCCCCCCAAATTATGTAAATTATAAAGATTTTATAGCAGTGCACTTAGAAAATAGTGGCATGATTGGACAGAGTCGGCCTGGATTTAGGAAGGGGAAATAATGCTTGGCAAATGTAGTGGAATTCTTCAAAGATGTAACCAGTAGAGTTGACGAGAGGGAGCCAGCGGATGTGGTATATTTGGACTTTCAGAAGGCTTTTAACAAAGTCCCGCATAAGAGATTAGTGTGTAACATTAAAGCACATGGGATTAGAGGTACTGCATTGAGATGGTAGAAAACTGGTTGGCAGAAAGGAAACAGAGTAGGAATTAACACGTCTTTTTTCAAATTGGCAGGCAGTGACAAGTGGGCTACTGCAGGGATCAGTGTTGGGACCCCAGCTATTCCCAATATAATTGATTTAGATGAGGGAACAAAATGTAACATCTCCACATTTGCAGATGACATCAGGTTGGGTGGGTGTGTGCTGTGAGGAGGATGCAGAGATCCTTCAGTGTGATTGGGCACTTTGAGTGGGCAAATGAATGACAGATGCAGTATAATTTGGAGAAATGTGAGGTGATCCACTTGGCAAATATGAGAAGACAAATTATTATTTGAATGGCGATAAATTAGGGGAGGGGAATGTGCACCAGTGTGGAGTGACTTGTCCACCAGTCACTGAAGGTAAGCGTGCAGGTATAGCAGACGATAAAGAAGGCAAATGGTATGCTGGCCTGCAATGCGAGAGGATTAGAGTACAGGAGCCCCTAGGGATGTCTTGCTACAATTATACAGGGTCTTGGGGAGGTCACATCAGGAATAGTGTGTGCAGTTTTGGTCTGCTTATCCTTGGAGGGAGGTTCTTATTCTTGAGGGAGTGCTGTGAAGGTTTACCAGACTGATTCCTGGGTTTGCGGGACTGACTATGAGGGTAGTTTGAATTGGTTAGGATTGTATGCCCTGGAGTACAGAAGAATGGGAGGGGAGGGGGTGGCGGCGAAAAGGAGAAGGGCGCAAGAGAGAGAGAGTGTGCACGAGAAAGATCTCAGAAATCTATTTAACAGGACTAGACAGGGTAGATGCAGGAAGGATATTCCCAATTGTTGGTGTGTCCAGAACCAGGAGTCACACGGAGGATACGAGGTAGACCATTTGGGACAGACACGAGGAGAAATGTCTTCATCGAGAGAGTGGTTGGTGTGGAATTCATTGCCACAGGAAGTAGTTGATGCCAAAACGTTGCATGTTTTCAAGAAGCACTGAGATATAGCACTTCAGGCGAAGAGGATCAAATGATAAGGGGGGAAAGCAGGATTGGGCTATTGAGTTGATGATCAGCCATGTTCATAATGAATGATGGAGCAGGCTCGAAGGGCCGAATGGCCTCCTCCTATTGTCTATGTTTCTACGTACACGTGCCACAATACGGACACATCACCTTCGATTTGGAAGTCATTCAAATTCAGTTTGGATGTGGTAAGCTATCCAGCCATTCTAACATGCAGTCTCTCGCTCCTTCAAACAAAGCATCCAATTCTTCCTAAAATGAATCACTTCTGAGTCTTGAACCTCACCCAAGTTCTACTTCATATGTTTATCACTTTTCTGCACAAAGAATCCGAACACCAACCTTTTATGTATTTTGCTAATTTGAATACATGACTCTTGGATTCCACATTTGCAATATCTGTGCCATTTTGTACGTATGAAGTCATTTTAAATTATACCTTTCAAGATTAAAAAAGTGTCCATGTCTTTCTAGCTCATCTTCACATATGATCAGCTTTGTGGCTGTTCTTCATACTCTCTTGTGACTTAAATGTCTCCGTGATCCTGGTTCCAAACACAGGACATTGTACTCTATTTCCCCCAAATTACAGATAACAAGCTAATAGTTATCTATGCACAAATGCTACAACACTGGTGGAAACAAATTACAACTAAACACAAAATTACATATGGTGGCATTGGAAAGTAGAAAATATAACCCCTCTATTCAAGAAGGGTGGGGGGCAGAAAACAGTGCAGAGTAGGATAGTTAGCTTGATGTCTCTCATGGGGAAGGTGCTAAGAAATCATTGGAGAAGTTATAGCTGGGCAGTTAGAAAAACTCAAGGCAATCAAGGAGGGTCAGCAAGATTGTGGAAGGGTAATCATGTTCAACCAATTTGTTGTTGCTCTTTGAAGGAGTAACAAGTGCTGTGGATGAAAGGGAACTGGTGGATGTACTGTACTCTGATTTCCAGAAGGCATTTAATAAGGTGTCACATCAAAGGTTATTACGGAAAGCTCATGGTGTGGTGGGTAACATGGATCGAAACATGGGAGAAAACAGGATGCATAAATGTGGATTTTTCAGCTTGGCAGGTGTAACGGGTGGCAGCCCGCTGGGATGTTGCAGAGATGTAGCAATTTATATCTATGATTTAGGTGAGGAGAGCGAAGGCAAGGTAGCTAAATTTGCAGATGACGCAATCAAGGCGAGATAGTACATGAGGTTGCAAATGGATATAGATATAGAGTGATAAGGCATCCTGGCAGATGGAGTATAATGTGGGAAATGCTAAGTTGTTCACTTTGGCAGGGAGAATATTAAAAAGTAGAGTATTACATAAATGGAGAACAACTGTAGAATGCTGAGGGGCAGCGGGGTCGAGGTGTTCTAATGCAGGCATTGTCAGGTGTTCTAGTGCAGGGGTGCAACCCCGCAGGTGGGTGTCAGGAAGGTGTCGGAGCTGTCCGTCTCGTCGCTCCCGCAAATCCGCAGCAGTCGGCTTTTAATAATGCAAGCTGCAAGCGGCCTTCAAAATGGGCACGAACATATTTTTAAAAATGCGGCCCCACTGCCCATGCATGCTCACTTATCGGTGCGCATGTGCAGAGTTTTGCGCGTGCGGACGCATTTTTTAAAATTTGTTCGCAGCACTTTTGAAGGCCGTTCGCAGACAGCATTGAAAATGAAAAGAAAATTGCTTCTTGTCACAAGTAGGCTTCAATGAAGTTACTGTGAAAAGCCCCTAGTCGCCACATTCCAGCGCCTGTTCGGAGAGGCTGTTACGGGAATTGAACCGTGCTGCTGGCCTGCCTTGGTCTGCTTTAAAAGCCAGCGATTTAGCCATGTGCTTAACAACCCCATTTTAAAAGCCGGTTGCAAAAAGTTCGAGGAGAATGTGATTGGTTGCTTTCTGAACTTTGATGCTGATGAAGTGGAAGTCCCCTACTTCAAGAATGATGAGTGATCCAACGATGGTTTCATCGCAGCTGTAACTTCAACCAAGAAATGTCACCTTTTTAAAATCTTGATTTTTAAACATTCCAAAACAAAGTGCCTGCAGGTCGGATTTGGAAACTTTATTAAATAATTGATTTTTAAGTGTCTTTTATTTTTTAACATTTTTAATTGTAATGTTTAGGTGAAATGTGGTGAATTTACAATTTCTGGAGGATAAAAACATTTTCAGTTTCTGCATTTTTCCCCTGTAAAATCTTATCAAATAACACCCCCCATCCCGAATTTGAAAAAAAGCCAGTTGCTGCGGCTGTTGTCCGTGAATTTGCGCGATCAGAGACACAGATGATTTTTTAAAAAATTCTATGTAATCTTCCTGCCTGAAGGGAGGCAGAGAGGTCACACCCCCCGAACATCACGTGCTTTGGCCGCGATTGCGATTCCTCCATTTTGTCAGCAGCAAAGGTAAGAGAAAATGGTGGGTCGCGAAGGTGGGCCGCCGTGGGTCGCGAAGGTGGGCCGCCGTGGGTCGCGAAGGTGGGCCGCCGTGGGTCGTGAAGGTGGGCCGCCGTGGGTCGCGAAGGTGGGCCGCCGTGGGTCGCGAAGGTGGGCCGCCTGGTTAAAAATGGGTCCCCGGAAAAGAAAGTTTGAAAAACACCGTTCTAGTGCGAGGTCACACAAAGTTAGCATGTGCGTACAAGTAATTAAGCCTAATGCTACCCTTAATTAACAGAGGAATTGAAGATAAAAGTAAAGATAGCAAAATACTGTGGATGCTGGAATCTGAGAAGTAAGGATGCTGTGCTTCAGTTAATCAGGGCATTGGTAAGGTTACATCTCAAATACTGTGTGAAGTCTTGGTCTGCTTATTTAAGGACATAAATATTTTGGGGGTGGTACAAGGAGGTTTATCAGACTGATACCTGGCATGAGCCGGTTGTGTAATGTCGGCTGGGCTTGTTTCCACTGGAATTTAGAATAATGCAGGGAGACTTGATTGAGATATACACGTTCCTGAACAGTCTGGACAAGGTGGATGTGTTTCTTCTTGTGGGCACTCCCAGAGTTATTTTAAAAACTAGGGGACATGTTTTTAAGACAGAGATGAGAGGAATTAGAGACGGGCCAGCAGCTGGGTGGTGGTGCCCAGCCCAGTGTAACTGTCCTGGGGAAATTAGCAACTGTCAGGTAGACCCTCACCCGAGAATTTCTGAGGGGGATTCCTTGGTGCATCTTTGTGGTAACGCCCAAATCCAATGTCAGGGAACCAGGAAGTTATGGGAATGTCTCCACATGGAACTTAAATCGAATCATTTTAAGTCTAAGTACTCCTTGAATGTGATAAATTTTAATTATTGCCAGCCAAATTCACTGGCACTCCAAATTAATTACAAAGGTGGAATTTTATTCCTTCAGGTTGTCTGCATCACTTGGAACAACCACAGGTTATTCTGGCATGGAGACGGTGGTGTGCAATTTTGGAGGTAATCCAATCTTGCCCATCTGCATTCTACTGTGGAGATCCGTACAATAAAGAGAGATTGGCTTCCAGTGTTTACTTTAGAGAATCAGCTTCCTTGATTTGACAGAATATTTGAACACCCAGAAATGTAGGGGTCTAAAATCCAATTGGTTCCCAGAATCATAGCTGCTTTCCACAATGAAGTGGAGCTGATAGAGGATTCTGCATCTGCTTCCAGTTGCAGACCTCCATATGAAAGCACCTTCAGTACAAGGAAATATATCCCCAGGGATTTGTCTAGTTTGAATCCTTTGAGCTTATCTACGACATCACTAAGATGGAGGTCCAAGATATTAATTCTACCTGGATTATCTCCAATTATAGTTGACATTACCAGCGTGTCCCCTACAGAGTATCCTAGACAAAATTATGCAAAGTTTTTTGCTCATTTCTGATCCTATTGCCAACCTTAAGGAATCTCACTTCTAATATACTGTATTGAAAAATTGTATTGGCGTAGTGTTTGCTGTCTGTAATTATCCATTTTTTCGAATTCCTCTTCACTCAAACTATAATTAAATTATTTCTGAAGGTTTTGGACAGCAATTTTATGTCTAATATTTTCATGAATGACTTCAGCATTGTATAATTGGATATTTTGACTGATCTTTGCATACTTCAGAATATCCCAACATGGCTTTGGAGACAAAGAGGATTCTAACTAAAGGCAAAATAATTACTGACAGCAGTGAAACTTTGAACTACATAAAAATATTTCCTTAACTTGAGAAAATACAATATGCCATGAGAAAACAAGCAGCCAAGCACAATTGAAGATTCTGTTCATTCAACAAAAAATTTAAATGCACTTCACTTTGAAATCTGTACCAAATAATTGTCATACAGTAAACAAAGTATGCTGATTCAACGTTTTCAAAAAAGCATTACGGTGGCCATGTGAAATGTTGGCACTCTGCATTTGGGCTGAAGCAAGTGCACATCTCACATGGGAATCTGGAAAGGACACTGAACTAGTAATGCTAATGTGTCATTGATGCAACCCAGTTGGTAAAACTGAACAAAATGAATTAATATCACACAAAGATGTGTGCGCAAGCATGTTGGCTTAGTCAGTATTTTCTTTAGCATGGCTATTGGCACGCTAAGCATGTGTGAACAATGAAACTCAAAATAGCAATTTATTTAATACATCATTGTCCAAAACATCTTTATAATTACTGGAAACATTGGGATATGATCATTACCATTATAATGTAATATATTCAGCATTTCATATTGCCTTTATCAGGCACAGTGAATTATTTTGTTTTCAGATTATATAAAGTTTAGCAACTTAGAAGCTGGCATCTAATTTAACTTACTTGGTTCTGCAATGTATAAACTGTACTTGCATACAACAGCATTCAAATAACTGGCTGCTAGGCAACCTTTGGTTTGTTTGAATATTCATGTTTACATTCGGACCCAATGACAAAATGCCAAATACAATGCCAATTTCTTTTAAATGGACGCCATTACACTTGCATTAGGAATGTAGGCAAGTGGATATTCACAGCATTGACTTGTCTTCAAACACAAACTACAGCTTTCACACCTGCATTCATTAGCAAATAGTTAATTTTCAAAAAGAACGTTAGGTGACTCAGATAGGAATAAATTAGCGAGGTACATTATTTGAATTACATAACCATTATTAGCTCAACCAGCATGGAAGTAAAATACAAAATGTTATGTACCTCCACAAGAACACACATTAAATAGGAAATCCAAATTCACACGCATATCATGATCATTTTCTGGTTTCTCTCGATCTCCTGTACTATTCTGCAAAGAATTGCATCCATACGTTTATTTAACTTATTTGAAAATACACAGGTGAAACAATTCACTATGCATCACAAGAGAAATGAAATGAAAATCGCTTGTCACAAGTAGGCTTCAAATGAAGTTACTGTGAAAAGCCCCTAGTCGCAAGATTGATTTTCAACAACTTGTCAAGACATGAGGGCATGTTAAAGAGGAAGATTCGGGTAAGTTTCATAAGTAGGGACGGCGAACAAGACAGGATGACTAATGGGTGGATTACAGAGAACAAAAATCCAATTTTGGAGAAACAAAGGAAATAAAGATATGAAACTGAAATAGCATGAAGCAAAGTGAGAATGAGCTTTGTGTCAATTTATTAGAGCCCAGCAGTGCTGGCAGACGGCGAGAGGATACGAATGCAGGACGGTGTCGATGAAGGTAGAGAATATCGCTTTGAATGAGCTAATCGTTGTGGAAGGCGAATTTCCACCTGTGAAAGATGGGTCATATGGCCCTGCTTTCTCCCAATGCCAACACTTATCTCCCAACACAACTAAACATCGCATTGTTGCGTGTAGGACCGTGACTGCCATAATTTACTACGTTACAATGGGGACCAAACCTCGAAAATGCCCGAATGGCTGTAGGTACCTTTGGACCCCCTGAAGTCACAAATCAATAAATGCAAATACTTTGGGGTCTTGAGAATGGCTGCGAAATGCACGAGAAAAGTCCAGGCTTTTCACTCGATGCTTTCCACAACGCAAAGTGGATAAAAGGAGATGATACAGCCCCAAAGGGGTCCCTTCACTTTTTTCAGACATCAACATGCTATTTTCTTTTCGCCTCTGCTGCCTACCTTGACTTCAAATTTCCACTCCCACTCCGCTTGCAAGTTTTAATGGATGTCATCCAATATAGAAACTACACGGAGAAGAAATAAAGCCCAAACCAAAGAATAAGCAAAAAAAAAATGCTAAACTCAGGAGGTATATTCTCTCTCACCCAGGACTAGTCAGACGAACAGGATTCACAGTTAAGAGAAGCTCAGCCAGCAACAGCAATTGAAGCACCCCGGGGTTAGCAACTACACGTTAAAAGCAAACACTTGACAACAGTTCAAAAACTGTTTTAGAAGTCCCTGGCGCGTTGACTTGCCGGTGAAGTCGCTTTTTGGAAGTTTACGGAAGGCCGCGAAGAGACAAGTCTGGTCACAAAGGAAATGATTTTAAACACACATGCAACCCGGCGGTAGTTAATGATGGAGATACAGAGAGCGAAATATATACATTTTTTTTTTAAACTTACCGCTTGCCGGGAGCCCAAAGCCACTTAACTGAAGCCGCGTTATTATTTTCAAAAGAAAGGTGAGAAAAGCTATCTTCAAGCGGTAAAAGAGATAAACACATCACAAGCCAAGATCTCCTCCCAGCAATTCGGTCCGGCCCAACATGGCGGCAGCACAGATGTGTCTTTTCCCGGGAGACGGAGCTCTTCCTCCGCCATTAACTCCCCTCCTCTCTCCGCAGCACCGCCCCGTCAGGCAACAACTACACCATGTCGGGGGGGGGGGGGGGGGTGAATCGGGCCAGCTTGCCTGCGTAAGTACGTACTTACGTTTGAATGAGGACGGCGCGCACGTTAATTAGTATGGCGCGTCCAGTTTCCGAGGGCGACCCGTTGAGGGGAAAGCGCGCATGCGTGGGGCGTAGTGCAAGCGACCGTGGGTATGTTGAATGCGCGCGCAACGGCGTGCGGCCGCGGCGCCCCTCGTCTTTCCTCCGGCTCTCCGTAGCGGGGCGAGTAGGCGGTTTTGTTTTCCTGTGCTGGCGGTGGGTGAGGGTGACTCACCGGCGTCACTCCCCTCCGAGTTCTCGAAATGGCGGCCGTGTGGAGAGCGCGTATTTTCTTGGACTGTGTCGTTCGCTTCTCCGACCGAGAACTGCAATAATCTCTGATCGATCGTCGTCCCTGGTTTACGCGCTGGAAATCCGCAGGCACTTTAAAGCATGGTAAACACTGAAGTGGCGGCGGCGGCCCTTTCTCTTGATGTGCCTTTGGTGACAGACGGCACTGCGGTGGTGTCTGGCTTTGCTGATTGGCAATGGGCAGAGTGCCCCCCCCCCCCCCCCCCCCCCTTCCACCAAACTGTTCTGTCCTGGGCTGCAAAAAAAACCCACGGCTTTTTACATTTAAAAAAAAAGAGGGCTGCATGCAGCAAACCCATTTCTGCTGCGGGGTTATTATTAAATGAGCGGAGTGAAAGCATACACACCTTCGGACCGAATTGTCACCTTCTCTGCTGCATGCACTCCAACGATTCTTTTTTTTAATTTGGCAGTCCTTAAAAGGGCACTTGGAGCGAATCTAGCCGGCTTCGGGCGACGTGCGTTAGTTGCAGTTTTGTCTGTTCAAATATTAAACGTGTGCCTGTAGGATTGGCAGGTTTGGCCCAGGTTGTTGGGCGGTGCAAGGAGAATGGGGACTTGTAAGGCCCGGGGTTCGCACGGCTTTTCCTACAGCTCCATGTCCTCTGATTTTAGGTGTTACCCGGGAACTGGTTTGCAGTTTACCCGTCGACCGGATAAAAGTGAGGGGGACGCTAGAGATTGTGCTGAGGGTGTCTATTGAAGATGGAGAGTGAGAGGTCATCCCCAGTGATGGCATTGGCCAGCAATTGAATTACTGCTTCCATTGTGAAAACTGTGCTCCTTTAAGAAAAAAAATATTGAAAATAAATTAGACAGTTAAAAGTCATAATGTTTATGCTTTTGAAACCTAAATACAACTCAGCCAAAGCAAGAATATGTATACTACAGATGCTTGAAATCTGAAATAAAAACAGAAAATGCTGGGAAATGACAGCACCTGTGGAGAGAGAAACAGCTAACATTTTGAGCCCATATGGCTCTTCAGAGCACTCAGTTACAAAATAAAGCGGCAGTTTGAACATTGACTATTTTCAATATAATTTTAAAGATGTTTCAAACTATAAGATAACCAATAACTGTGTAGAGGAAAATTGAGTGTTTTCCTTTTGATGAAACAGTTTACTGTTCATATTTGTCTTAATGTCTGGCTTTCCCAAAGGTGTTTGCTTTTAGATCATGTGATATGACCACATGATGGGCACAGAGGTTTTATCACGTAGTGTACATTGTGTAGTTAGTTGCAACATGCCAGAAAGCCTGGTGAGGTAGTTGATCACTTCCAAATTTTGTAAATACTAAATAGTCACCTGAAATCAGCTAACATGACTTCACACCCACCAAATTTAGTAATATTTTTAACACCACCATATGGAGAGTATCTTGCTCCACCTTAAAATAATATACACCAGACCTGTGATTAACTTGGTGATTCAGTTGGTCCTGTAATGCTGGTGCCCTCTTGCTGCTCCTTTTATTCTTTCCCAAGCCCAGTGAAACAGTGAAGGTAATTAAAATTGTCTTGGATCCAGGATGTGATTAGCTTGATGATTGGGCTTAAATGAGGAAAAAGCTACATTTTTATTCCAACATCATATATTTATACAGTTATATCGATCGAGATGGATCGATAATGGTTTTGTTCGTCAATAGTTGAATTGTTGTAGTTCTGACTTGGAAAAGGCAGGCACCTAAAAGCTGACCCTCTATATAATTTGTGGCTGCGACCATGCAGACATAGTCTAAACAAGGTGATCCGTCCAGTGAGTACTTCATAGAGGAGAATGATGACTGGTCACTACACAAATCACTAAAATCTAATGCACAGGTACATAAAATAATCAAAAAGCCCAATGGAATATTGGCCTTTATTGCAAGGGAATTGTAATTCAAAAGTGAGGAACTGATTTGAGTTGTGCACACACCTTGCTCAGGACCCATCTGGAGTACTGCAATTGCATCATAGAACCTTAGAAAAGTTACAGCATAGAAGGAGGCTATTTGGACCATCTTGTCCATGCCAGCCCAAGGACACCCGGGTAGCTCACAGCACATAAGGTGCAGATCCAGGCACTTTTTTAAAAGAGCTTAGGGTTGCTTTCACCACCAACTTGGATAGCGAATTCCTGGTAGCCACTACCCTCTGCGTAAAATGTTCTTCCTCGTCCCCTCCACACCTTCTGCCACTTATCTTGACCCTATGTCCCCAGGTTCTAGAATTCTCAATCAAGGGAAACCATTTCACCCTGTCCACTCTATCTTTTACCCTCCATTTTGTACACCTCAATTAAGTCACCTCTCCGCCTTCTTTGTTCCAAAGCAAATAACCCCAACCTATCGAATCTCTCCTCGTAGCTACACTTTTCTAGCCCTAGCAACATTCTTGTCAACCTCTGCATTCTCTCCAAGCAATTGCCTCCTTCCTGTAATGTGGTGACCAGAACGGCACACAATACTCCAGTTGTGGCCACACCAGTGTTTTATGCAATTCCACCATTATATCCTTATTTTTATATTCTATGCCTCTGCCATTGATCTGAGCAATAAACCTGAGGAAAGGTATCTGGTTTTGGAAGAGCCGGATAATAGATTTGTTGGAATGACTCAAAGGCTTAACTGGATCGATTAAGATTGCATATACTTGGTTTGAGTTTAGATGAGTGTTCCAATCGAGATATTTAAGATTATTAAGGGATAAAAAACATTTCCACTGAATCTAAAACAAGAGGGCATAATCTTAACATTATAGATGGGATATTTAGGAGCAAAATCCTGAAGCAATGCATATAAAGGGTAGTAGACATCCAGAAATGGCTCGCTATGTTAATTTAGAAATTCAGACTGAGATAGATTTGTGTTTTTTGTTTAGTTTGGATAAGAGAAATGAAACAAAAATGGAGTTGTGGAATAAAGTTACAGATCAGCTAATTCATAACAGTGTTCAGACAGGCTTGAGAAGCTAAATAAATGACTTACTCCTGTTCCTGTGTAATAAATCTGCTTTTGAATCGAGACCATCAATTTCCTGAAGAAATGACGTTGGATTGTTCAAATTAGTAATTAAAACATTAATTTCATCATAAAGCTCTTGAGACTTCTCTAATCTTTGTGCCCCACTCAAAAGAGGGAACTTTTATTAAAAGTTTTTTCCTTGATAAGTGACAGAAGTATAGCGTTTCCTTATGGTTTTATTAAGGCATACCTCCTTCCTATCATACATTATGCAAATCATTCTTTCAATAGTGCAGCATATTAACACAAGTAAAGTTTTAGTCCAAACCTAAACTATAAGATATTCCAGGTCAAAACAAATATTCCTACAAATGGGTTACTATACTTGATGTTTGTATTCTGTGGCAAATTCAGACCCAGTAGAACGCACACAAGGTACTGAGAAAAAACACCATGTCCAGAAAAGTGAAGTAATTCAGCTGTTTACAACCTAACAATTTCAGTACAAAGGAGCAGCTTTTCTATGAGTTGAATTTTCAAGTTACAAAAACGTTTGTTAATTTTATGATCCCTAACCTTTTAAAATTCAGTTTCAATGCTATTTATTTTAACAAAATCTTGTATTAGTTCAGTGACACGGCACTTAAGAGCACTGAAGGCCAATTGTAAAAACAATGAGCTCCATTCCACATGATGCATTCCCAGCCTTTACAGCCCATATGGGGAAGCCAGAGAAAATGATTTGCTGAGATGATATTTTTTAATCAACTGTTGGTTGCTTAAAATGGAGAAAGTTTTAGTAGGAGCAATGCCAGCTATCTGTTTTCCCCTTGCTCAGTTATAGTTTGAGGCAAATCTAATGAGATAAATGAGAAATAACATTTTTAGACTATTCAACAAATTGGGGAAAGGCTTTATTTTGGATCAAATTGGATTTTAATAACACCACAATGTTTGTTATGAATTAATATTTGTGTCAATTGCAAAAAGCATTGTTTTGATCTGATGTTCAAGCAGTAAAGGATCATTGGAACATGAAGGATCAGTGCAGTGTGGTATTTAAGAAAAGAAACTTGCATTTATTTTCTATCTTTCATAAAGAATTATTTCACAGACAATCGTTGTGAAGAAGTGTAGAAACCAAATTGTGCACAGCGGATATTCCCGATAGGTCGGACAGCCAGTCTGCAGCTTTAGGTGGTACTGCTGATGGTGGTACAACCGAGCAGGATTCTACGGCGGGCGATCAGGGAGGCAAGGGTGTCTGCCCTCCTCCCCATTAAGAGATCTGGCTGGTCTGATACCCCGAAGACCGCCATTTTCGGGCATGGCTCCACCCTCATCCCCACCACTTTGGACATTGCCTCAAAGAAGGCTGTCCAGTACCCAGCAAGTCTGGGGCAAGACCAGAATATGTGGGTGTGGTTGGCCGAGCCTCCTTGGCATCGTTCACATTTATCCTCTACCTCTGGGAAGAACCTGCTCATTCGAGTTCTGGTCAAGTTGGTTCTATGAAGGTGGCGTCGGTGAGTGCTGGTGTGAACCTGTGGTTATTACAGATGGGGGCCTTGTCGGACATTTCGGTGAGTCCGAATTGCTGCCATGGTTGGTTCTATGTCTGGAGGACGGGTATCACCACGACCTGCTGGAATGTTTCTTGGGCGGGGATGGGAGTGCCACCGTGGCAAGAGCCCGGAGAGAGATCTCCTTACAGGAAACTCCTCCACACGCACCCACTCGGCTCCTTTGTCCATCCCATCACTGTTTCCGCTGTCGCTGCCCAGTGGTAGAATTGTAGGTTTGGTGGTAGAATTGTAGGTTTGGGAGGGCCAGCCCTTCTCTGAATTTTGTATCCTGTAGTACCTTCTTTGTGATCCTAGCATTTTTTCCCCCCAGTCAAACACCATGATTAATTTGTCCAGTGAGTTGAAAAAGGGACTTTAATTACCATAATTGTGACTGATGAGTATCAGGAACTGATTAAGTCTGTTTGTTTGGTGCCTTACTAGAGTTCTGGTGTAAGCCAGTAACAGATTAAGTAATGGATTACGGAAGTGGCATGATTAGCTATTGTGCCCTTCCTTTTCCTGTGGCAGTTAAGCAAATGTGAAAATTGAAAGAGTACAGGTTCATAGTAAGAGGTTAGTCTCGAGCAACAAGACATCCATGAACTAACTGAAAAGCGACCATCGAGGTTTGGAATTTAGCCCGAGCAGAAGTAATCGGGGCAAGTACTTTATTTAATTAATATGTCATAATTTGATTCAAGTTGCTTCATTTTGGGGGATTATTATCAATGGTCTGATTTAGATTAAATAATTATATAATGGTGTGATCAGTTGTATGGATGTTTCTGTTTCAGTTTGACTATTGTTCAAAGTTTGATTATTGTTAAAAGTAATGTTAGAAATAGCTTTTTAAAAAGAATAGTATAGGTCTATTGAAAATTTGTTTCAGTAAATTATTAAAATTGTCAAAGTAGTACCTTTTAGTAATTTCAGGAAAGGAAATAATACCAGAATGGCTTCAGCATGTTCAAGTTGTACTGGCAGTTCCACTCTCTAATAACAGCCTCAACATTCTTTTGATCTCTGTATGGTGTAGATTGCTGGAAATTTATAAACAACTTGTTTATATTGTTGATCTCAATAAGCCTTACAATAAGTTCCTGATGAGGGTGTGTCCCATTACCACCTAACTCTCTTCCAATATTTATACTCCATACAAATTGATAAAATACAAGTGTATACGTGTTGGATTTTGTCGATGTAGCAACATAACACAAGCGAAGTGGCATAAATGATCAGCTTGTAATATTTTGTTCTACCGGTTGTGCAAGTGTTGATATTTTTTGGAAACTTTGTTAAAAGTGAATGTAATTTGGAATTAATTTTGTTCATACAGTTTGATGTTTTGTCTCCATCCAAGTAATTTTCTCCCTCCCAGCAGAGGTGAGAAAGGTGAGAGTGAGCTTTTCACCCTCATGACTCCAGGTCCTGCCATCCTGGCTACAAACTTCATTCATGCTGTTGTTACGATCCTTGACCGGACCCTGGGATATGGGGGGTGCGAGGAGACCCAGTTAGGGACCAATAATGTTTTTTTTTAAGTAGATAAAGGTTGAGATTCAACACACCTGCCTTTTTAATAAGGAGACAGGATTCCATGGGTTTTGAACAAACAAAAATAAACTTTACAAGATCAGAAATTTACAAGATATATCTTGTACTCTAACAAACAGATGAACTGTGGTCGAACACACTATACTACAGAGTAAATGAGAGAAGCCCCACCAAGACAGTCAGTGGGTTTCTCAAGAACCTACTCTGAAGAACCTACCCCGACGTCAGTAAACACCAAGTCGAACAATCTCATTGAAACTGTCCCACGAGGGATTCCTAGCATCACCTTCAAAGATCTCTCTTTGAATTCTCTCCAAAGGTTGTTCCCACAGGGGCAGCTTTAACAATGGCCCACTTCATTGAGTTTCAGTCTTGCCTTCAGAGATTCCTTCTCCCTTCCAAGCACACCTTTCAGATCGATGGCCAAGCAGAACACCACTGCTCCAAAGTTGTACCATTGCCCAATGGCCCTCTTTACTTAAAATCTGCTCTCTGCGGCTCTTTAAGTTTGGAGCCTGTTTCTGTGACACCTATTAGATGGCCAACTCTCCAAAACTGCTTCAAGAAGAACTGCTCCCTGACCCTTGAACTGACCTGGGAACTCTCAAAACACTCCCAGAGGGTTCCATCACTGTGACTCTGCAGGAGCCAATCTAACAAGCATTGGCACATCCTGTACCTTAAATGTTACAGTCTCCACACACGACCAATTAGGATTCAAGGACACACTGGTCAATGGATTTCAGGACTATATATGTGTTGCGAAGCCTCCCAAACACCCAAATATGGCCATGGCCACAGATCGAGCATGATTGCAACAGAAAGATCAGTTTGGGCGAAGGTATACTTTTGTCCTGAACTCTTGAGCCTCCTCTGCCCCAATTTGTGAACTTATCTCTCCTGAGAAACACACGCCCTGTTTTAAATCCCTCCCAATTCCCTGACCTAACTCAATGCCTTCCAGCTGGAGGTGACATTATTGTTCTGCGGTTGTCAGAAAATTGCAGCCCGGACTTCGGCTTCAGGTTTCCATGGGAGAAAAGAGCGACAAGTTGGTGAAAAAAGAAAGACATGCCGACTTTCCGAGAATATGAGAGAAAATATGATTGACGAGGAGAGGAGGGAATGTGTAAAGATGGAGACGTCATTACTAAGATGAAAATCTGAGACAACAGGGAAAGACAGAGGACGCGAGGCAGTATTTTGTTGTCTGAGTAATACCTTGGGAGGTTACCTAATTCTTTAAGGAGACGGAGACTCTAGAGACAATGAGCTCTGCAATTTATTTACTCTGTTAATTACTCTCATATTGATCCTATTTTCTCAACAATGTATTATATTGAATATAATTGGGAAACTTCTATAAATTTGCAAATTGATTGCCTTTAACCAGATCTTGTTTGAAATTTCCACCCACATGTGATATACATATATATATATATATAAATGTGTGTATAAACATAGTCATCAATATGAAAACAAAATTGTAGCTACACTTAAATTTCAGATTAAGGTTGATGGAGCATTCTTTTCTTTGGTCCCAAACCTGTGAATCTATTTTTGAAATGAGAAAGATGCTCCATAAGTAAGTGATGAGTAAACAAGGTTTGGTATGAAAAACAACCAAAGCAAATGGCACAGAGGAGCAGGAAATGAGGATAATATTATCTGGTTACTTTAACTTGAGTTTGTTCTAGTTAATCATAGCTGAGTTTAGCTAATCGAGGGGAGACTGCTACATTTCTTGAGTGTAATTGTTTGAGATGTAAGGTCTTCCAAAATTGAATAATACATGTGAAATTCAGATCCTCTATTTTGAATGTCAGTACACCTGCAGCTGAAGAGTATATCAAAATAAACTACTTTTATCAACCCAGAAGAAAAAAAAATCAAGAAGACAAATTCTTGAAACTAAAATCATCAAGAATCTTCTTTTGGCATTTTAATATTTCCTGAGTCAAGTAACATGAGTTTCATAGTTAGTGTAATATAAGGGTCTGGGACGAATAGGGTGGGACTGTGTTTAATACCACCCACATAGTGAAGAATGAGAATACCTGGGGGTCAGTGCAGTGCTGAACAGAGCCATTTGCAGACTTGAGCATGGAGACAGCTCCTATCTTGTTCCCTTTACCGTATATTTGTAAATAGTTTTAGTGGGGTGAGCAACACCAACAGGTGGCTCGCATTTTCACTTACTCTGCATCCGCGAGTGGTAGTCTGGGCACCCCCATGATAACTGAGTTAACTTGCAGAGATGCAGTTCTCCAACTGGAAAACATTGACACAAGAGGTTTAAACATCATTCCTGTAAGTTCAATCATTTTCTCGTAACGTTTGCAGATTTTGGTAATTTTCACACAGCCATACTCAATAAATAATGCTGGTAGTGATACCAAGATAGCCAAAACCATTCTCAAAATAATTTGAGTTAATCAGTTAATTCCCTCTTCTCCTTCTATTGGTTTATTTTTGAGTGCTTATGTTTCCTTTGCCCCACACTGTTATTGAATCTCATTTGATTCATGTGTTCCCTACCTACCTGTACATATTAGATTTGTCGCTGTTATATAAAGATACAATTTGACCCAAACATGGGGAATAAAATTTGGATAACTTGGGTACAGTAAATAAAAAAATATGATTTCTCGCTTATTTTCTCTATCCTTTGGTTTTGTTGTATCTTCTCATTATATCTTTTTCTTTCCTTTGTAGAGCGGGGGGGGAGGCGGGGTTGCAATAGATCGTGTGGTCGGTAAATGAATGAGGTGCCATGAGTTGCTGTAGGCTGCCTTTTCCGTTAGGGAAAGCGTGGCCCTTGGAGGCTGCCTTTCGTGCTCCCTTCTTCCAATCTCTTCACTACTTTTGCATCCTAATTACTTCACATTCTCACCACCCGACTGCCTACCATACTCTTAGTTCCATCAATAGCCTAATGCCTTCCCCATTAAAGTACGTGTTCTATCTCTGTTGTCCTCCCACTGTGCTGTCACTCATCTCACCCACAGTCTTGTGTCCCCCCTCCCCCCACCATTACATCCAACTCATTTTTCCACAGGATTTTGTTAACTTTCAAAATCCAGCTTTTAAAAAAAACATTGGATTTGGAAGTGTGTAGGGGGCACAATTTCTTCAGTGGACAAACTTGGAAATGTCATAAACAGTGAGGAGATGGCAGCAGATTTCAGGAGAGCACAGCCAAACAGTTGAAATGAGCAGACACATGACAGATGAAATATAATACATAGAGTTGAGAAGTAATGCATTTTGAAGGAAGAATAAGGAGAGGTAATATTAAGCAAGTGAAGAGAACATTCAGTCAGTGGTATACCTCTGCCGAACTTGTGTTAACGCAACGTTATTACAATAATACAGCGCTTCCTTGAGGCTTTTCTCAGCCTGGTTGATGGTTTGTAACTACAAAACGCAATTTTTTTACGTCAAGAGGTCAGTCCATCTCAATGAAGAGGCTTCAGGCCACTCCCAGCAATCTGCTCTAAAAACACTGCCCACGTTGTGGCAGCTGTGACAAATTCCAGCAGTGAAAACAATCCACAACTTTCTAAATCAGTGAACGACAGTTAAAGTCAAACAGCTCACAAATCTTAAAAGAAATGTCAGTTCACCCCACCCCCCAGAAGATTTTTGTTTACTTTCAAAATTCACCTTTTTATATTTTAGAGAAAATCTGAGTTATGTTTTTGAAATATGATCTTGCAACAGTCTCTTTTTGGAGCTTAACTTTGCAAAACGTTTACTGAAGTTACACAATTCAGTTTCTGGCACGTAACTGCACTTTTTGATTTCAAGCTGATAAGTGAGTGTCAGTTCTGTCTCCAGGCCCATCAGCCAAGGTTCCCTCCATTCGTTTTTAGAACCGTAGGCAATATGATTAAACCGATACATCAAAGGAGGATGAGGAGAGGAGCTGGTTTCTGAAATCATGGTCAATCCCGAACAGGGGCCACCATGTGCTTCCCTGCCCAAGAGCAGAATGAAAGGTTTTGAACAAGATACCTAACTGTGGATCTTGCATCAAGACCTAAGGTGTAGGTCCGTTTTTGCGATGAGAAGTAGTCCAAAAGAAAGATATTGCTGGAACCAAGTTAGACCAAGAAAGGTCTGGATGAGTGCTTTATCAGTTTGGAAAATAAGGAGAAAAAATAAATAGGATTGAGTTACATTTGTGACTGAGTGGTCTCCTATAATGTAATCATTATATGATGTAAACAACATGGGTACATTCCCAAATGTCAGATGTTCATCACTAATGGGAATGATCTGCATTGCAAAACCCAAGAAAATATTTATAATACCTAGGATTTTAGTAAAGGCTTTTAACATTTTCGAAGTCTTACAACACCAGGTTAAAGTCCAACAGGTTTGTTTCGATGTCACTAGCTTTCGGAGCGCTGCTCCTTCCTCATTCACCTGAGGAAGGAGCAGCGCTCCGAAAGCTAGTGACATCGAAACAAACCTGTTGGACTTTAACCTGGTGTTGTAAGACTTCGTACTGTGCTCACCCCAGTCCAACGCCGGCATCTCCACATCATGTTTAACATTTTCAAATGACAACTTTAATGGTGAATTCAAAACTAATCAGTGGAAACAATATTCCAGTGGGCGAGTAGTCAGTCTATAGAACAGACGCCCTGGGCCATGATGGAAGCAGTTAATATTGACTCATTCGAATGCAAATTTGATCAATTTAAGGACATCATGAGTACAGAAGTGAGAGATGACATTGGCTCCAAAGACAAAAGATGTGGAAACAGTTTAGGTACAAGTATTACGGTACCGGACCAGACCCCAATTTATATTATGAAACCGGACAACATCCCAACAATTTGTCAATTTGTAAACTGAGGAAATGATACTTCACTCCAAGAGTGATTCCATTGACACAGAAAATGCTGGACAATCTCAGCAAGTCTGACAGCATCTTTGTGGAGAGAGAAGGGAGCTAACTTTTCTTGTCTGGGTGACCCTTTGTCAAAGCTTACACTGACAACAGTGGATCTTTTATATTAAAACAAACTTTCTTATGAATACAGGATTAACCCCATTGATATCCAGGAAAAAATAGCCTTTCAATAAGCAGTTAAACAGTTCTTTAAAAAAAATGGCAAGTTCGTCGAGCTTTCAATTTCAATTAAGCAAAATCCACAAACACAGATCAAATGGCACTTATTAATAAAGTTAACACTTAGTGGCTTACATATTTATTCACAATGTTCTTGGGAGAGAAGCTTTCAGAAGTCAGTCTAAGAAACAAACCGTTTTACAGAATCCAGAGCAGAACTCTAAAAATGAAACTAAAAACAACAGGCACAGAGAAGTGCTGGAAACAAAACTTAAAACAACAGGGCAGGGCTGAAAACAAAACCAAAAACAGACCCAGCCCCCCTCATGAGTGACATCACAGTCTGCGTAGCTGTTCACCCTTTAATCACACCTTTAGCTAACATATAATCTGGATATTTTAATCTAAATTCTTTTAATAACATTCCTGAAACAGACACAATATACAATATATATAAAAATGTCCTATATTCACCCCAAAAGATAAGAAATAGTAACGATAAGAAGTCAGTTGTGTGAGAGTGAATTCATAAAATGTATTTGAAACACAAGGTTAAAATGTAGGGGAGTAGAGATGCATGGCAGACTTTTAAGGAGATACTTATTCACACTTAGCAAAATTTATCCCAGTCAGAAAGAAAAACTCCACTGGACAAATCGGAACAAGTTGTGATAGGTCAGAATTTTAAGAACCAGCAAAGAAAGGTTAAAAAATAGGGAGAAGTTAGAGTGAGAGAAAGCCAGCTAGTAATATAAAAGCAGATAGTCAGAGTTTCAAGAGTAACTAAACTTAATGTTTGTCCTCTAGAGAATCGAGTCTGTGGAATTGATAATGCAAAACAAGGAAGTGGCTGAGGCTTTAAACTGATATTTTGTCTGTCTTCACTGTAAAGGCCTTGGAAAACTTCCCAAAGATACTTGAAAGTCAATAGGTGAATGGGAAGGAAGAACTTAAAACTATCACAAGAGAAATGGTGCTGGGAAAAGGAGAATGGAATATCGCATCAGGAATGGAATATAAAAGTAGGGAAGTTTTACTGAAGTATGGGGCCTTAATGAGACCATACCTTAAACTGAGCAGAGTTTTGGTCTCCTTATTGGGGAAAGAGTATTATTGCATTAGAAGCAGTCCAGAGAAACTTCACTCCTGATTCCTGGGATGAGGGACTCTTCTTCTGAAGAAAGTTTGAACAGATTGGGCCTATACCCATTAGATTAGAAGAATGAGAAGCAATCTGATTGAAATATCTAAGATCCAGAGTGGACTTGATAGATAGATCTGGGGAGGGTGTTTCCACTTGAGAGAGACCAGAACTAGAGAACACTGTTTAATAAGAGGTCAATTGCTTTGAGATGAGGAGGAAAAAATTCTCAGTTATTAATAAGTGGAATTCTCTTCCAAATAAAAGCAGTGAAGGCAGAGTGATTGAATTTATTTAAGGCAGAGTTTGGCAGTTTTTTGATAAATAAAAGGGGCCAAGGATTGTGGTCAGATGGCAAAGTGAGTTGAAAGTACAACCAGATCAGTGCTGATTTTATTGAATGGTGGAGCAGATTTGAAGGACTGAATGGCCAACTCTGAAGTCCTATGTTCCTTGCTCAGGTGGAACCGATGACTTTGAGCAGGTGATCTCCAAAGCTCCACACGGCGTTTTCCTTGCCACAACACCATTCTTATTGTACCGTGTGACAACAACGAGCTCAAGATGAGCTCGATGGATTTTGGTCTTTTTTATTTATTTAGCAAATCCTATCTGTTTCCTGACTTCTAATACAATACTTTTCAATTACAATAGAAATTTCAATTATGAAGGAAAAACCATGTGGAAATACTCAAACTGTTGCACCATTTGAGCAGGTTGTGGGAAGGACCGTCATAAAGAGCCAATTAGTAGCTGAAACTGGGCGTTACATTGCGATGAGTCAATTGACAGAAGAATTTAGAATGAGCAAAATTGATATTAAAGCTTGATGAAAAAAATGACAGCAGGAAGTAAGGCCAAAGGTGTGGAATGCATTTTTTTTATTAGCGGCATATGACTATTAAGAAAAGCATAGGTAAATTTCTTTGGGCATTGGTTGCAATAAGTAGCCAAATATGCTACTTTTAAGAAATTGGTATTATTACCATGGTATACTATTATTTTGCGATTACTGACAAGAAAATTGTGCCAAGAAAGTAACAACAGCAGCAATATGCAGGAAGATGTCCTCATTAATGGCAACTGCTCTGAGATATCAAGCAGGAAGAAACACAAGGAGATGGTAATGTTGAGGCAACCAATACCACTATTGAATTGAAGGAGTTTGAAAGCACAGGATTGTAGTGACAAAATTGGGGGAACTGGAAAAAGAGTTCAAGTGCTGGAACATTGGGGCTGAATGTGCAGCAGAAGTGATGGAGAAGAAAGTTTGGTACACTTCATTTTTCGCTGTCACTAAGCTGTATGCCTTTGCTGTTGAATAAGTGAGATCAGTGGTTGTTTACTTGATTTTTGGGGGAAGAGGAATTGCAAGTTGAAAGTTGTTTCAAATGTTGGTCTGCATTTCAGAAACCAGGGTGAAATATATTGTAACTATGAGCTATTAACATTAATCATGTTCTCTTCGCTTAATTTTTTTTTTTGAAGTGTGACAAATTTATTTTTACATATACCACATTAGAACTTTTCTTATCAATATTATTTAGTCCTGATTCTTTGGGGAATTTCTTGAATCAAATTTAGGGTGCAGCAGATTTGAATGCCATTTTTAAGGCATCTGATTGTTTTGGCTAATTCGTCAAATGCATAGTAAATGTATTTGTTTATAAATTGTTTAATGTTTAAAGTTATCAATCCAGTTTTCAAAAGTTAATCAGTTTTAGCAGGTGCAAAGTGTGTATGTTAATCCAGGTTCATTGTTGCCCATCACAAGTTACTCGAGTTGTTATGTCTTTAGAGGTTATGGAAACATATGGTAACTCTGACAATCTTTGTTGTAGTAATTGATGTATGTTGTAAAAATATAATCCCGTCTGAGTGTAGCTGATGAAACTCACTGACAAGTAAATTGTGCCAAGAAAGTAACAACAGCAGCAATGTACGGGAAGATGTCTTCATTAAAGGCAAACCGCTCGGAGATATCGAGCAGGAAAAAGCAAATGGAGATGGTAAGGTTGAGGCAACCAATACCACTATTGAAGTGAAGGATTTTGAAAGCATAGGAGTATGGTGACAAAATTGGGGGAACTGGGAAAAGAGTTCAAGTGCTGGAATATTGGGGCTGAATGTGCAGCAGAAGTGATGGAGTAGAAAAATCAAGTGTGGCAAAGGGAGTCAACAGTTGTGGGGCTGGAAGAAATCAGTCTTGGTGAGAGAAAGTTAGAGCTGACAGTCAAGGTTCTGTAATTTGCTTAACCCAACGTGACATACCAGGGCCTGGGGGATGGAGACAACCAAATAGGATTCAAAATGAAGCTTTGGCTTATCATAGAATTTACAGTGCAGAAGGAGGCCATTCGGCCCATCGAGTCTGCACCGGCTCTTGAAAAGAGCACCCTACCCAAGGTCAACACCTCCACCCCATCCCCATAACCCAGTAACCTCACCCAACACTAAGGGCAATTTTGGACACTAAGGGCAATTTATCATGGCCAATCCACCTAACCTGCACATCTTTGGACTGTGGGAGGAAATCGGAGCACCCAGAGGAAACCCACGCACACACGGGGTGGATGTGCAGACTCCGCACAGACAGTGACCCAAGCCGGAATCGAACCTGGGATACTGGAGCTCGGAAGCAATTGTGCTATCCACAATGCTACCGTGCTGCCCAAAGCTTTTTTAATTGAATTCAATTTCCATTAACTGCCCTGGTGGAATTTGAACCCAGGTTCCCAGAGCATTACCCTGGGTCTCTGGAGTACTAGTCCAGTGACAATACCACTACTCCACTGCATATTATCCAGGTCATAATGTCGAACTGACAGTTGGAAAAGGTTCTTTCAGTCTTTCGAATAAGGAGACCGGCAAAGAGACCAAACTGGGTGCCATCAGCTTACAAATGTAAGTTGATCCCAAAGGCAGCTTTGCAGACTATTTCTGCATCCATATGCAGAATGGATTGGTCTGATCAGCAACATGTAAAATAGGACCTGATCCATTTACTCATGTTGCAAGATTGAAGCAAAAATCTCATGCATCAGAGATATCCTGCAGGGCAATGACTATCGTGATCAGGTCATTATTTGTTGTGTATCATGTGAATTTGAAAATGGGCCTAAGGAAGCGACCCTAGAAAAGCAAAGTATCTCAAACATTTGTGCAACGGGTTAAGCAAGCCATTTTATGCTCCTGCTATGCAAGTAGTATTCTCCACGAGCAAGATGCTGCTGTTAGTCCAAAAAGACTTGCCACAAGATTGAGCAATGTAGTGTAAGAATTTCAGTGTCAGTGCGATTCCAGATATGTCGGTCAGCTGATCGAATCAAGCAGCATGTTCCTTCAGTTCGTAATCGGCAAAGTGCAGACTGGAATCAACCAATCCGTGTTTGCAAAACCCAAAACAAAATGCCTACTGTTAGATGTCATTCGATGATTGGACAGTACATGTGGAAAAATCCTGAGTGCACTGATAACTGCATAATGACCAATTTAAGATCGTGGGTCGAGCTCGGAATGTGGCTTATTTACACTTGCTAGAAATGACATACATTCACGTACAGGGCCTGTTCTATGCTTAAATAAAAAAGGGATATGTTCAAGCCTTGTGCCATTTTTGAATTACCCAGGAGCTTGGGACCTCGTCTCCTGTTGATTTTTCCACGGCACCGCTTCAGCAAAGCCGAGTCGACTTGCCAACCAATCAGCATCCTTTTCTACTGTAGTATAAATAGTTGTGATCGTTTGAATCTTTGCTCGCTTGCTTTTGTCCTGATGAGTGAAAGATGAAAAGCTTCAGCAACGTGTTTCTCTTTTCAGCAGTGTTCAAGGTCTGCACCAAGCAACTGTTTATGGTATGATTATTCCATATTCATCTACTAGTTGGGAACCATTAAATAATTCAGCAATTTATATCCAGGAACACTATTTTGTTCTGATTAACATTTTTAGATATTCAATGAGTATCAACTAGGGAGCAAAAGCAATTCTGCTGTATACTTCAGTATTAGTATATGTAGCACGCATTCATGAACTAACAAATATATTGGTTGTTCATATTTCCTCACTAAATACATGCTGAATTAGCATTTATTTGTACAGTTTACAAACCACAGATCTCAACATCAAGGTAAATATTTTTCCCCACATGATATTTTGTTTAATTAACTCTCAAATTTCATTCCCTTGCATTGTTCAGTTTATTTTTCCCAGTAACTGAAAGCTGCAGAACCTTTAACTTCCCTCAGGCTTTTTAGCCTGATAATGATCAACAGCACATAATTACAGTGGCCTGATTTGCATCACTTTTCAAAATTGGTTTCATTTTTGATGATGCCTTAAACTGAATTTCAGTACTCCCAACAGCTTCTCAAGCTCCAAATTTACATTTTGTTCACTTTGGATTTATTTCTATACTGTAATTGATTTCTGTTATAAAAAAAAAAAATTTTTTTAAACGTATTGGTTGTTCTTTTCTGAAGAAATAGTAGCTTATAGTTTTATGGACAATTTCTGCCCTGCTGGGTCTTGACAATTAAGTAATTCTTCACTCCAGTTTGGACAGTGTGTGTTTCCAAGCTTTTCCAGCAAACATTGAAGCCAAGATCACAAATCAACCATTCCATTCCATTTCCTGGCCACTCTGAGGCTGAACCATATCGTTCGCGACCTCAGAGTCCTATTTGGCCCAGGTTGTGTTTTCAATCCCATTTTCTCTCCATAAGATTGCTTACTTCCACTTCCATAGTATCATCCATTTCAGCCCCTACTTCAGCTTATCTGCTGCTGAAACCTTCAGAACTTTGATGCCTCTAGGTTTGCTACATGTAACTAATAAGAACAATTTGTTCTTCTGTTAACAGGTAGACAGTGAAAAAGATAACTACACAGGTGTCATTGATGCTGACGAAAATGAAAGGCCTGAAGAAGCAAACCTTCAGGTAGGAACCTTACTTTGCTTTTAAAATCATTAAAACCAGTTTTCCTATTGCAGCAGACTGCCAGAATTGTAGAGCACACGTACATTTGCCAAGGAATTCTATTTAACAATCTACAACAGAAATATAATTTTGTTGGTCCTTGGTTATTAACAGTTTATGCAATAATATTGTAAATAAATAAAAATCCAACTTCAAGATGCTCTAAAGCGCCTCTCATCCATTGAAGTGGTTTTGATGTGTAGTCGTTGAGTCATTGTTGTATTGTAGGAGACACGACAGCCAGTCTGGCAAACATCAATGTCAGATAATCTGTGTTTGTGATGGCAGTTGAGGAATATTAGCCAGGGCATTTTTTTAGGATCGTGTCACAAGGTTTATCATGTCCATGGCCTCAGATTTGCACCTCAACTGGCATTTCTAACAGTGTAGCTCGCAATCAGGACTAAATTAAGTCAACCCAGTTGTACTTAAGTATACAGGGTAGGAAACATAAGCATTAACTTTGAAACACAACTGATTCACCACATACCATAGTAAATTGCTGTGGACAAGATTTTTGATTGGCTTTAACACCAGCATTAACCTCTTTGAAACAATAGGCTAATACTGATAAGATATTGTTTGAAAAATCATCAATTTGTGCAAATCCTCCAATAACCTTGGGTAGGGTTTTACATTTATGCATAAGTTCACATTTCTGTTGTTGCAGCTGTCTGCCTGGTTGATGCATCTCAACATGTTCATAACTGATATGAATATATGTAGCTTGGAGCAAGCATAAGTGAACTCCATTACAAGCTCAACTGATCAACTTAAATTGGTTGTTTGTATTGTTCTTAGCACACCGGACTTGTTCAGCAAGTACAGCTGGTTGAGTAGTATTATTTTCCACTAGCAGAATGTTGTCACAAAGATGTCTACCCACCACACAAATAAGGAATATCTATAAATTTATTGCCAATGCAATGCCAAGTTTGTAGGTCATCCAACAATTGGCAGATCGTATCAAATGGCACATCCCTTCAACTGTTCACAATAAGCAGAGCATTCCCTGTACTCAACCAGTTGCAAAATTGAGAAGATAATATCTAACGTTAGATGTGATTCCACAATTGGGCAGCATTTGTTGAACAAGCCCAGGTATCTCATTCTCCTGGTGCATTCGCCATGCCAGCACCTTGACCAATCAGCGGACCTGCCAACCACTGAGCATCCTTTTCTCATGCTGTATAAATTGTTGCACCCTTTGAAATTTGGCATTCTAGTCACTGTCTTTATGAATGTAAAACAAAAACCCTTCAACGGCCTGTGTCTTTTCAACAATACTCAAGATCTGTACTACCAAGTGTATTTCAAATTAACTTCCTTGGGATGTCCAGCATGCTAAAACCTCTTCTATCAAAACTAATGCAAAACTTCAAGCGGAGCAGCATTTCCTTGTTTTCATTCATACTATCAGTTTTCAAGAGGCCCATGTTGCTCCTGACCATTTTTTCCAACTATAATTATAATTTTTGTATAGATTTTGATCTCCTGGCTTTTTTGGAGCTCCCATTATGTCTTATCACCCTTTGCTGTTCTTCGTTACTTTCCCTTTAACCTGGAGCTGTGCTACTTTTTGCATTTATTTTTTTCCAATTAATGGGCAATTTAGTGTGGCCAATCCACCGACCCTGCACATCTTTGGGTTGTGGGGGACACAGACACGGAGAATTTGCAGCTCCACACGGACAGTGACCCGGGGCCATAGGCAGCAGTGCCAACCACTGCACCACCGTGCCGCCCTACGTTTTGCAATTTTGCTTAATCTTACTTTAATATAATTTGTTACCTCTTGTCCATGGCTGGGGTTTTTTGGCATCCAAGAACTCACTGTCCGCATTAATACTGCAAATTTGGTTTGCACAGTTTTTTTGGAAACTGAAGTTCAAGTAAAGCCCAAATTATTGAAAAATGTTCTTCTAACATGCCTTCGGACTCCTTGCTCCAAATTCCTGTTCCTAATTGATGACCGCCTCTTCCTGTTACTTCTGCCATGAGGAACATTATATAAATTCAAGTTTTGTTCACATATGCCAGGCTTTTGCACACCACGATCCTAAGTTTCACAGCTATTTGACTATTTTTAATTGTTATGAATTACTTGTTTACATAATGCCTGAGCTGTGTTACTTCTTTCAACCAGTGAATATGTAGCAATTTCCTACCAAGATAATACTATATTCCTTTGTAAGAGGATGGGACTGGTCATCTGAAAACCAAGACCACATTCCACATATGTTTATGTCTCATCTCCTTTCTGTTCTCATTAAATAGTTCAAACTAAATCCTTTATCTCTGCTTAACACACTGTCAATAAATGTTTCATCTTCTGCTTAACACACTGCCTATAAATCCTTCATCTCTGCTTAACACATTGCCAAATGCACTACATAACAAATCTCCAATTCAAGTCAAAGTGCCACTGTACGTTTGTCACCATTGTCTGCTCACTTATCTGGTGCTTGTCATTGTAGAACTGAAAATTTACTCAAAGTTTAAAGTTAATTTTGGTGTTCTAATTCATTCTTTATATCGACATTGTAGAGATTTATAGTGTGACTTGTTCATCATTAATTGTTGGTCAGTTATACATAACACAAATTCTGGGTCTGCAGACCGAAGAGGGAGAAATGTTCTTGGGCATGTGAATGCATTAAACCTGCCTTTAGAAAGGAAAGCAGTTTGTCTCAAGTTGCAGGTTTAGGTCAGAAATCTCTTCAGCCCTTTTCTTTCTAGAATACCAAATTTATCTAGCATCATTACTTAAGGCAGCCAACCCCTTTTTCTTTTTAAACAAGTCAATGTTTTGGGCTACATTCACCCTTCCCAGCTGTCGATCAATCTTTGTGAAAAAAAAAATCCTTCTGTCTTTCCTAAATTTTTCTCTCATTTCTGAATGTCTGCTCTTTAGCCATTCTCCACGCTCCACATTCTGATTTTTATTTCATCTTTTTTTAAAGCCAGGTTAAAAAACGTTGGACTCACTTGTCAATGCTTTTTTTGTTGGTATCATTTTTTTAAAAATTAAATTTAAAGTACCCAATTCTTTTGTTTTCCATTTAAGGGGCAATTTAGAGCGGCCAACCCTGCACATCTTTAGGTTGTGGGGGTGAGACCCACGCAGACACAGGGAGAATGTGCAAACATGTGCAACCTGTGGGAATATAATTTGTTTGTATAAAGTGTCTCAGCCATAAAGAAAGCTGTTCGACAAGACCACGTCAGATGATAACCTGCTGTCTCAAGGTGCTTCACAAAGACTTGAGGAAAATAGATTTCAAACCAAAGAACCAGACATTCGAGGGGATGGCTAAAGATTTGGTCTAAGAGGTGTGTATGAGGAGGAGCAGGTGATGGAGTAGGTTAAAGGCCAAAGGAAGTAATCCCAGGCAGTAAAGCCAGGAGAGCTGCAGCCACAAAGAGAAATGGAGTGATGTTGTAGAACTAAAGGAGCTCATGTGTTTGGGGTGGTGGATGGTGCTACACAGACAAACCAACACGGTTGCGAATGGTACAATTCAGTTTTATTACGAATATTTATTTACAGTGGTAAACTGGTTACTGAGGTTCGATCATAACCCTAGAATCTGTGGACCTATTCCTAATACTATCTTGTAGTGGCACTCAGCACATGGTGGATGTCTGAGTGGCTTGCTGTGAGCTCTGTGCCCTGAGCTGTCTCCTGCTGGAATGCTCAGGAAGTGTCATGTTCCCTGTTTTGGACTGTGTATGCTCTTGCCTGTGATTGGCTGTGGTGTTGTGTGTGTGTTGATTGGTCCGTTGATCTATCCATCAGTATGTATGTATGTTTGTGCTATGATGTTTACCTGAATATCATGACAGTGGAGAGTGAAGCAATGATGGGCTTAAACACAGGATGAAGGAATTAAAACTTGAAACCCCAGAAAGTTAGCTGCTTTCTTAATAATGCAGTTCAACATGAATCACAAGGGTGAATATTACCTGATCAGGATCTTCATCTCGGAACATTTTAATTTGAATTCGCTGATGAAGCAGATTAAGAGATATAAATTAAGCAACAAATTTTCATTTAGCCTGTTTAGCTTGGTTTTGATTTAAATTGGCGACCTTCAGGACGCGCGACAACGCAGAATCGCCGAGCAGAAACTTATAGCCAAGTTCAGCACACATGAGTGTGGCCTCAACCGGGACCTGGGATTCATGTCGCATTACATTCATCCCCCACCATCTGGCCTGCGAAATCCTACCAACTGTCCTGGCTTGACACAATTCACACCTCTTTAACCTGGGGTTACCCCATCTCGGGATCTGTAAAGGTTTAATCACCTGCTAATGCTCGTATTCCAAGCATTGTCTGGCATCTTTGAATCTGTCTATATATATATATATATATATGTTTCTGGAACATACCTCTTCATTCACCTGAGGAAGGAGCAGCGCTCCGAAAGCTAGTAACATCAAAACAAACCTGTTGGACTTTAACCTGGTGTTGTAAGACTTCTTATTGTACCTTGATTTAAATTGACAGACAACTAAAATGAAAAAACTTTGAATTTACTGTAATTTTAACCATTAGTATAATGGATAGTTTTGTATTTTATTGAGTATCTTTTCATTAGGAATGCTATTAAGGTACTTTAAAATGTTATAAATGTTTATTCAGAGTATTAGGATTGTACTAAAAGTGCACTGCAAATTGTTAGTTTTTCAATACTTTTAAATTGAGAATATTTCACAACAACTACAATTGTAAAAGTATCATTGCTGCCTTATTGCTTTTGTGGCTGACTGGCCTACTCCTTTTCCTTGCTCCTGAAAGTGGGTCTTGTTGCTTGTCTGTTGCAGGTGTCCCTTTCCTGGCTGAATTGCGATAAGAAATTGGGTGAATGTGTGTCTTTGTGATATTGTATTGCAGAATCTCTTTGACCAGTGAGCTGAGTTAATTATAGTATAATTATTTGCTGCTGAGTTACTGTCAGAACTAGTACCATTCTTGTCTACTTTACATTCATGCCAATAAAGGAAGGAATCACAAACTCGGATTTCACTTTTCCCAAAGTAAAGATTTTCTTTTTTTGGTGCAAGTATTTTGAGGGAATACATTTTTTAACAATTTATTAGATTTTAATAAGAATTAAATTCAGCATTTTGAATGGCACTATTGACCTATTTAAAATAGAAGGCATAACAATGACACCAAAATAATAGAGGAAAATCAGGTGAATCCATTGTCTTCATTCCACACTATCTCCATGAGTAATTTCTAGACCTGTGTATATCCAATCCTTGTGATACCACTTTTAAGAGAATATGCAAATGGAATACCCATGTCCTCACTGAAGCACGTGACATAAAACACCATTTGGGAAAACATTTAGCGCGATAATTCTTAACTCCCAGCAAAAAATATATGCGATGAGGGGGGAAGACTGAGGGGAGGAAGCAACTAAGATAAATAACAAAGGAAGTTAAGGAGGGTTTTAAGTTGAAAGCGGAAACATTTAACATGGCAAAAGTTTGTGGTAGGCCAGAACAAGTGGGATCGATTCAAAATGCAGCAAAGATGGGCTAAAAAAAACCATGAAGGAGAAAATAAATTACGAGGGCAAGCTAGCGAGAAATATAAATACAGATGAAGCTTAAAGCTTTTTTAAGTATATTAAAAGGAAGAGAAGAAAAAGAAAGCATGAAACTGGAGAAGTAATTATGGGGAACAAAGCAATGGCAGAGTAGTTAAATAGATATTTTATCTCCGTCTTTACTGCAGAGGATACTACAAGCATCCCACAAATAGTAGAACATACAGGGGAGGAATTAAATATAGACACTATCACCAGAGGATTTGTTTCAGGCAAACTAATGGGGTTAAAAGTTGACAGGTCCCCTGGATCCGCTGGCTTTCACCCCAGGATCTTAAAGGAGGTAGGTAGCGACAGAGATCGTGGATGCATTGATAGTCATTTTCAAAAAATTCTGGAACTGTGTCGAAGGACTGGAAATGACCAATGTACTCATTTTTCAAAAAGGGGAGGAAGCAAAAATAGGAAACTACAGATCAGTTAGTCTAACTTCAGTTATTGGAACAATATTAGAATTGATTATTAAGGAGAGAATAGCCGTGCATTTGGAAAGTCATAATCTGATCATGCAGAGTTAACCTGGTTTCATGAAGGGGGAAATCATGTCTGACAAATGTAGTAGAGTTCTTTGAGGCGGTATCAGCCAGAGTAGATAGAGGAGAACCAGTCGATGTTGGATATTTGGATTTTCACAGGGCATTTGATAAGGTGCCACACAAAAGGCTGCTACACAAGATAGAAATTCATGGTGTTGGAGGTAATATTCTGGCATGAATCGAGGGTTGGCTAACTAACAGGCAGAAATGAAGTGTGATAAGAGGTTCTTTCTCAGCTTGGAGGCCAGTAACCAGTGGAGTGTCAGTGCTGGGACTGCAGCTCTTCACAATATGTATTAATGATTTGGAGGAAGGAACAAGAGTGTACGCTGCCAAATCTGTGGATGATATAAAGATGGGAGGGAATGCAGGTTGTAAGGAGGATATAAATAGTTTTCAGGGAGGTTAAGTGAGTGGGCAGAAAATTAATAAATGGAATTTAATGTGGGTAAATGTAAGATTGTTCATTTTGGAAGAAAGAATGAGAAGGTGGATTATTATTTAAATGGAGAGAGACTGCAGAAAGCTGTAGCGCAACGGGACTTGGGGTTCCTTGTTCACAATATCCAGAAAGCTAGCATGTGGGTGCAGAAGGTAATAGGGAAGGCAAATGGAATGCTGGCTTTTATTTCAAAGGGGTTGGAGTATAAAAGGAAAGAGGTGTTGCTGCAACTGTACAACATACCCGTGAGGCCATATTTTGAATACTGTGTACAGTTATTGTCCCCTTATTAAAGGAAAGATGTATTTTTGGAGGCAGTACAGAGAGGTTTACTAGGATGATCCCAGGTATTGAGGGACTGCCTTGTGAGGAAAGATGAAACAGGTGGATTTTGTACTCTATGGATTTCAGAAGAATGAGACATACAGGATTCTTAGTGGTTAGAAAGGGTAAATGTTGGGAGGGTGTTTCCACTCATGGGGGAGCGTAGGAACAGAGGGAGAATAAGGGGGTGCTCATTTAAGATACATTTGAGGAGGAATTTCTTCTGTCATAAGGTTGTAAATCATTTAAATTATTTAACCCAGGATGCTGTGGAGGCCGAGTCCTTGAAATTTTCAAGGCTGAGATCGGTAGGTTTTTAATCAGGGGAATTAAGGGTTACGGAAATAAGGCAGGAAAGTAGACTTTGTGAATGTTAGATCAGCCACGATCTTGTTAAATGGCAGAGCAGGCTCAAAGGACTGAATGGCATATCCTGTTCCTATTTCTTATAGTTTTATATGACTTGCATAGTGGTGCAATCTCTTGGTTTGATCTGTTTGTTGAGCTCCCCTGTAACCTATGTATATGTTAGTATTATTGCATGTGTGATTGGTGAATATGCATGAATAAATCATGTGACTCAACAGTCCTCTTGTTGAGAAGCTTCAGATGTCTGAAGAGCAGCTACTGACTGAAGAGTGTTTTGGAGTGGCTAGAGAGAAGCTGGAACAGATAGATGTTCTGAACTAAAGTGTAACCAAAATCTGCATTCAGCCTGTCTTTTAGCATATTAAAGGCACCATCAAAAGTGACATTTTCTAATCAAACGTATATTCACATGATCAATCGATAGCAAGGGAAGGTTTCATAACTGTAAAAGCTGGATTAAAATCTTTCACAACATCAGGTTGTCCCAGCCTATGATTTAAAAATAAAGATTTACTTTGCAGTGTCATCACAGTTATAATGTGGAGAAATACAGCAGCCAATCAGTGTGCAACCAAGTCCCACAAATGACAATGCGTCGCTTCTCTAGTTAATCTTTTGTTTGTGGTAGTGGTTAAGTTATAAATGAAGGCCAGGACATCAAGGTAACCCTCCCTGATCTTCAAAATATGTGCTATACAGTCTGTTATGTCCATCTGACCAAGCAGATGGGCAATGGTTTCATGTCTCATCTGAAATCTGGCAATTCGAATTGTTATGAGCACTAGTATCAGCATGCATTATACGTTCAATTTACGCAATGGTTTTAACTCATGACTTTCTGATTCGGGCGAAAATACAGTCGGATGAACTGTAACTGTTGTCAAATTTGAAATATTCAATTAATCTGAATTGACAAATTGACACAGGACATGTTTTAACATATTAACTAAGTTAAACTATCTCATCCGTGTTCGTGTATCTCTTGTGATGCATTAATTTTAGTCTGAAAATGTACCACATCTAGTAAGGAGTTGCTGCACAAATACTCCACTTTTAGACAATCAAGCAGTCCAAATTTTGACGAAGACTTAAAGGCTTCTACTGTGACAAATATAAACCTTTTCTGCCACTGATGCCTGCAGTAGGAAAGTAGCTATAGGGTGTTACCTGGAGCAGAGGTGCTGCTTGATGTTGTGAGAGGGAATAAAATAACATGATTTGAATTTCAGGCAAATATTTCAACACAGAGTATGACAAAATTGTTGGTTTGATCAATTTTTTCTTACTTGCATTTACAGTAAGCATATCTCCAGAGGTAAATATAATCATATTTTATGAGCTGATTCATTCTCCTATGGTTAAACAATTGTCCACAAAGATGCATCCACACTAAGGATAACAAGCTGAAAACTATGCTGCCATTGCTTTCAGAAGCTCAGATGTTCATTGTGGTGCATTTGTTCAGAAAATTATTCAAATTGTGGGGAGGAATCATTAGTTTTACTACAAGATGCTTTCTGGGATGTGGACTTGACAGACCTAAAAGGACAGTTTTAATCCTGCCCATCTGCTGGAGGAGGTTAAAATTGCTTTTGGGTTCATACAGTTCAATTCCCAAGCCGTTTATACATGTCTCCATTTAATGTTGGGAGTATTCATTCAGGGTAGGTGTGCATCACAAGTAAGCAAAGACTTCATACTTATGGTTTGATGAAGAATGAAATGAAGGCGAAATTGAAAATGAAGAAAGAAATATCCGCTAAGTGCATAAACAACAAAGGAGGGATGACATCAGGGAATATGAAAAGATTAAAAAGTTTGAAAATAATTGAAAGGCAAAGTTAAATTAAGAACATTAAAGTATGTGGGAAAATGATGTATTTTAGTAAGAAGAACATGGAGAGTCAATACAAAAGAGAGCATATAACTCTAAAGGGGATGCAGGAGCATAGGGTCCAGGGTAGATATGTGCATAAGTCACTAAAGGTGGTAGGACAGATTGAGAGAGCAATGAATAAAAATGTGCATAATCCTAGGCTTCATGAATTGGGGCATAGCGTACAAGAGCAAGGAGGTTATGTTGAACTTATATAAAACACAAGTTAGACCTCAAGCTGGAGCAGTATGGTACAGTTCTGTGCACCCCATTGAAGGCATTGGAGAGTGAAGATTTACAAGAGTGGTTCAGAGATGAGTAACTTCAGTTACACATCAAAATTGGTGAAGTTGTAACTGTTTTCTTCTGAGAAAAGAAGGCTAAGGGGAGATTTGATTACAGAATTGTTACAGCGTAGAAAAAGGGTATTTGGCCCATCGTGTCTGCACCAGCTAACCAAGCGAGCATTGTGACTTAGTGCCATTGTCCTGCCTTTTCCCTGTACCCCTGCACATTGTTTCTATTCAAAAAATCATCTAAGGCCCTCTTCATTGCCTTGATTGAACCTGGCTCCACCACACTTCTGAGTGTGCATTCCAGACCCAAAACACTCTGTTAAAAAGTTTTTTCTCATCACATTTGCTTCTTTTACAAACAACAAATCTGTGTCCCCTTGTCCTCAATCCTTTTATGAATAGGAACAGTTTCTCTCTATCTACTCTGCTCAGCCCCTCTGTCCATCAGATCTCCTTTTCGCCTTTGTCTCTCTAAGGAGTATAGTCCCAACCTCATAACTGAAGTTTATCATCTTTTGGAACCATTCATGTAAACCTCTTCTGCACTCGCTCCAATATGTTCACATCCTTCCTATAGTGCGGCACCCAGAACTGTACACAATATCCAACTGAGTTCTAACCTGTGTCTTGTAGAAATTCAGCATAATATCCTTGCTCTTGTACTCCATACCCCTGTTAACAAAACCCAGGTACTGTATGATTTATTAACTGCTCTTTCCACCTGCCCTGCCGCCTTCAATGACGTATGCACATAAACACCCAGGTCCCTCTGCTTCTCCACCCCCTTAAGAATTTTGCCCCTTATTTTATCTTGTCTCCATATGTTCTTCCTACCAAAATACATCACCTCATTCTTCTCCGCATTGAACTTCATCTGCCATCTATCTGCCCACTCCACCAACTTGCCTATGTCCTTTTGACTTTTACACTGTCCTCTTCACATAATTCTAAGTTTTGTATCATCCACAAACTGCCAAATTGTCCCCATGCACACCAAGATCTAGATCAATATAAAGCGGGAAAAGCAAGGGTCCCAATACCAACTCCTGGGACCACCAATACACAACTTCCAACCTGAGAAATATCCTTTTATTCCATGAGCTACAACTTTTCTCAAGTCAGCTGTGTGGCACTGCAACAAATACCTTTTGCGAGTCCATGAACACCAGATCAACAGCATTACCGTCATTGATCGTCTCTGTTATCTCTTCAAAAAGCTCCAACAAGTTAGTTGTACACTATTTGCCCTATAGCAATCCATGCTGGCTGTACCTAATAAACCCACATGTTTCCATATGATTAGAACTATTTAAAATTGGGAGGAATCAAGAGAAAGTATATCGGGGAAAACTGTTCCCAGTTTTCCCAGTAAAAGGATAGAGAATGAGAGGGCAAAGATTTAAAGTAATGGACAAAAGAAGTAAAAGTGATGTGGTTAGCACTGTTGCCTCACGGCGCAGAGAACTCGGGTTGGATCCCGGCCCCGGGTCACTGTCTGTGTGGAGTTTGCACATTCTACCGTGTCTGCATGGCTCACCCCACAACCCAAAAAAGGTAGGTGGATTGGCCATGCTAAATTGCCCCTTAATTGGAAAAAAAATAATTGGGTACTCTAAATTTATAGAAGCAAAGTTTTTAAACAAAGTGATATGAGAAAAAGCGTTGAGTGGTTATATCTGGATGGCACTCCAAGAGTGGTGGAGGCAGGTTCAATCTGGAGAAAATCATATTATTTGAAAAGAAACAATCTGCAAGGTTAGAGGGAGAAAGCAAGATAATGGCATAAGGTGAAATGTTTACTGAGAGCTCGTGTGGAAAGGATGAGCCAATGGCCTCCTGTTCTGTAACAATTCTGAGATTCTGTTCTGCACGCATGCACACCCATGCATACATACATACACACCCTCTCAAGTAAAATCAAGATTGCAACAAAGCCACTAAGTTATACACATGATATTCTCAGGTAATAACAGCAAATGGCAGAAATATTAAACAATTACTTTGCTTCAAGATTTGTGAGGGACTTTAGTGAAAGCTTTACTGGAGATATAAAGACATATAGAGAGTGGGGAGATAATTGATAAGTTGACCATGCTTAGGATCCAAACCTGATCCAGATGCATGTCCCTTCACATGTTAAAAGAAGTTGAAGAGATAGCAGAGGCGATTAGAGGTATATAAAATGTTAGTACTATCGGTAATAATGTCAGAGAACTGGCAGAAAGCTAATTTGATTGTTTTTTTTAAAGAGGGAGATGAAACATGTTCAGGGAATTAGATCAGTTGGCTTTTGGGCAGCACGGTAGGATAGTGCTTAGCACAGTTGCTTCACAGCGCCGGGGTTCCAGGTTCAATTCCCGGCTTGGGTCACTGTCTGTGCGGAGTCTGCACGTTCTCCCCGTGTCTGTGTGGGTTTCCTCGTCAGGCAAAAAGAAAGTGAAAAAGAACACCGGTTTTTTTCATGCCCCCAAAATATTTTTCCTGGCTTGCTCACAATTGTATTCACAGGATTAATCTTAATTCTTGAAAGTTTGAGGACAATCCTGGATGGATGAAAAAACATAAGGCAAGATAACGAGTTGACACTCAGCTGCACAAGCTCTAGTGGGAACTCTCCATTATAAAAGCTCCCATTTTCTCTGTTCACAAACAATAGTTCATGGCATGATCCAAACATCATGTGACTATCATGTATCAAATAAAACCTGATGGATGGCCGCTTGTCTTAATTAGTCTACATCTTCTTCTGTTCTCTCTTTTAAATTTTTACATTTTTCTGAACACTTATGAGGACAGAAGAAATTTGAATTACTGGTACAAAATATTGTCAGAATATATTTCAAACAATCTGTGGGATTGTTTAACTCTGTATCACGTTCTCACTACAAAATAGCATCATCATGACTTGCACAACATGGTACCTTTAACATTGAAATTGCTACTGTAACATGATTTGTAGGAGTAAAAGGTACTAATCAGTTTTTAATGAAATACAGAGCCTAAGTACAATTGATTGCACTCATAGCTGGAAGAACAAAGCCAAATTTTCACCATGACCAAAAATAACATCTGTTGGAGTGAGTTATCGGAAAAGAAAGAGCTTGCATTTTTAATGTATTTCACAACTTTAAAGACCCCAAAATGTTTTCTAATCAATTAAGTACGTTTGAAGTGTTGTCGATTTTGAAATTAAATGTGGATGCGTATTTGCATGCAACAAGTTTCTATGCACCACACGTGATTGGAATGGCAGGATAGTAGCCAGGACAGTCTTCCTCTTTGAGTAACATCATAGGATATTGTACATCCACCTGAGAAGAAAGACAGTCTCAGTTTAATATCGCAAAAACAACATCTTCCAAAGTTGCAGCACTAATTCAATGCTGCTCATTATGGGGACTGTAACTTCAAATCCGTGAGCTTACATATTTCACTCTTGAAGATGACACCCACTATCATTTCACCTAACAATTATGTAAGATTTAATCCGGGATCAGAGATATCAAGGGTCACGGTGATTTATTGAAGAGTTACAACACACCGCAACATCGGAATAGACAGAGTACGCATATGACCAATAACAGGTGAGGAAGTTTATCACTCCTGGGTTAGCTGAATGGATGATGAGGGAGAACAGTTCGATCTTTATAGCCTGCGGTGATGTTCAAGCTGGCTGATGTGCTGAGCTATAGCTAGCGTGAATTCACCTCAAGAATGAGTTAACGAAGATTTCAAGCCAAAGGAGGCCTGAATCGATCGAGGGGAGCCCTCGATCCCTCATCTTTCCGAATTTCCCCTTATTGACTGCTCTTTTATGTACCTTACTTTAGGGTCCAGTAGACACCTTGGGCGGGATTCTCCAACCCCACGCCGGGACTGGCGTGAATCTCCCCCCCCCCCCCCCCCCCCCCCCCCCCCCCGCCGTGTACTGAAGTTTCTGCCACCAGAGATTTGGCAGTGGCGGGAATCGCGCCGGTCGGCAGGCCCACTCCCCGCCGACTCTCCGGCCCGCGGTGGACCGAAGTCCCGCTGCTGGAATGCCTGTCCCGCCAGCGTGGATTAAACCACCTTTTGAACGGCGCGACAAGGTGGCGCGGGCAGGCTCCGGGGTGCTGGGGGGGGGGCGCGGGGCGATTTGGCCCTGGGGGGTGCCCCCACGATGGCCTGGCCCGCGATCGGGGCCCACCGATCGCGGGCGGGCCTGGACCGTGAGGGCACTTTTTTTTTTTTTTTTCTTACCCCATGGTCCTCACAATGGCAGAGGCGGAAGAGACCCCCTCCCCTGCGCATGCGCGGGGCTGACGTCAGCAGCCGGGTAGGGGGAATGCCGCCCCTTGTGTCAATCATTTGTTTAATTACTTTTACCTTTTCAATTGTCAACAGAAAAATACTTGAAGCAGACTTAATCCTCGTTTGTAACCCCATAAGATCATCCCTTTGCTTTAGGTCTTGAATGGGCATATTTTCACATTATTTCAGCCAATTTGTACAAGCATGTGGATCATGAGGCCAAATTATGCTGACACAAGGGTCTGTTTCTTTGTTACGTTCTTGATTTGGTCAGATAATAAGCCCATAAATAAAAAAAATACCTTGTCTATTATGGCTGCTCTGTTCTGTCAGCTCTGGCAGATTGCTGTGGGATCTTTCTGTAATTAGAGACCTGTCTCTAAAATAATATTATTTCTCACAATTCATCACATAATTTATGAGACAAGGCGGGTATAACACAGAAGTTTGTGAAAACTCCAAATCTAACTTTTTTTTAACTGGGATACTGATTGTTAGCATTGCCTCTTAAATGTTTTTTGTTTTTCTTAAGATTGTTTGGATTGTGGCATTACCAATTCCACACAAATAGACAGCAATGGATGATGCTGCCTGAATTATTTCATTTTGTTGCTTCACAGATGGTACATTATCTCAAAAGCACTGAGGGTGGCAAGGGTGCAGAATGTACTCTGGGTGGGGGGCTTCAATGTCCATCACCAAGAGTAGCTCGGCACTGCCATCGCAGGCTGAGCTTGCCGGGTTCTAAAGGAACTGGGCTGGGACTGGTGATGAGAGAACCAACCAAGAAGGAAAAACATACTTTACCTCATGCTCCCCAAACTGCCTGCCACCGATGCATCTGTCCCTGGCAGTATCAGTCGGAGTGACCACCGCACAGCCCTTGTGCAGACAAATCCCGTCTTCACATTGAGGACACCTTCCATTGTGTGGCACAATAGACTTCGAACAGGGGGGAGCTGATATCAATAAGGGCACATAAAGGGAAGCAGGAGAGTAAGGAACGGGAGCGGTTGCTGCAAGAACTTTTGAGGGTGGACAGACAATATGCGGAAGCACCGGAGGAAGGATTGTACAGGGAAAGGCAAAGGCTGCATGTGGAATTTGACTTGCTGACTACAGGCACTGCAGAGGCACAATGGAGGAAGGCGCAGGGTGTACAGTATGAATATGGGGAGAAGGCGAGCAGATTGCTGGCACACCAATTGAGGAAAAGGGGAGCAGCGAGGGAAATAGGGGGAGTGAGGGACGAGGAAGGAGAGATGGAGCGGGGAGCGGAGAGAGTGAATGAAGTGTTCAAGACATTTTATAAAAAATTATATGAAGCTCAACCCCCGGATGGGAGGGAGAGAATGATGGACTTTTTGGATCGGCTGGAAATTCCCAAGGTGAAAGAGCAGGAAAGGGTGGGACTGGGAGCACAGATCAAGGTAGAAGTGGTGAAAGGAATTAGGAACATGCAGACGGGAAAGGCCCCGGGACCGGACGGATTCCCAGTTGAATTTTACAGAAAATATTTGGACTTGCTCGCCCCGGTGCTGACGAGGACCTTTAACGAGGCAAAGGAAAGGGGACAACTGCCCCCGACTATGTCTGAAGCAACGATATCGCTTCTCTTAAAGAAGGAAAAGGACCTGCTACAATGCGGGTCCTACAGACCAATCTCCCTCCTAAATGTGGATGCCAAGGTCCTGGCCAAGGTAATGGCAATGAGAATAGAGGAATGTGTCCCGGGGGTGGTTCACGAGGACCAAACTGGGTTTGTGAAGGGGAGACAGCTGAACACGAATATACGGAGGCTGTTAGGGGTAATGATGATGGCCCCACCAGAGGGTGAAACGGAGATAGTAGTGGCGATGGATGCCGAGAAAGCATTCGATAGAGTGGAATGGGATTATTTGTGGGAGGTGTTGAGGAGATTTGGTTTTGGAGAGGGGTATGTTAGATGGGTGCAGCTATTGTATAGGGCCCCAGTGGCGAGTGTGGTCACGAATGGACGGGGATCGGCATATTTTCGGCTCCATAGAGGGACAAGGCAGGGATGTCCTCTGTCCCCATTACTGTTTGCACTGGCGATTGAGCCCCTGGCGATAGCGCTGAGGGGTTCCAAGAGATGGAGGGGAGTACTTAGGGGAGGAGAAGAACACCGGGTATCTTTATATGCGGATGATTTGCTACTATATGTGGCGGATCCGGCGGAGGGGATGCCAGAAATAATGCGGATACTTGGGGAGTTTGGGGATTTTTCAGGGTATAAATTGAACATGGGGAAGAGTGAGCTGTTTGTGGTGCATCCAGGGGAGCAGAGTAGAGAAATAGAGGACCTACCGTTGAGGAAGGTAACAAGAGACTTTCGTTACCTGGGGATCCAGATAGCTAAGAATTGGGGCACATTGCACAGGCTAAATTTAACGCGGTTGGTGGAACAGATGGAGGAAGATTTCAAGAGATGGGATATGGTAGCACTGTCAATGGCAGGGAGGGTGCAGGCGGTTAAGTTGGTGGTCCTCCCGAGATTCCTCTTTGTGTTTCAGTGCCTCCCGGTGGTGATCACGAAGGCTTTTTTTCAAAGGATAGAAAAGAGCATCATGGGCTTTGTGTGGGCCGGGAAGACTCCGAGAGTGAGGAAGGGATTCTTACAGCGTAGTAGGGATAGGGGGGGGCTGGCACTACCGAGCCTAAGTGAGTACTATTGGGCCGCTAATATTTCAATGGTGAGTAAGTGGATGGGAGAGGAGGAGGGAGCGGCGTGGAAGAGATTAGAGAGGGCGTCCTGTAGGGGGACCAGCCTGCAGGCTATGGTGACAGCCCCATTGCCGTTCTCACCGAGGAACTACACCACGAGCCCGGTGGTGGTAGCTACACTGAAGATTTGGGGACAGTGGAGACGACATAGGGGAAAGACCGGAGCATTGGGGGGGTCCCCGATAAGAAACAACCATAGGTTTGCCCCGGGGGGAATGGATGGGGGATATGGAATGTGGCAAAGAGCAGGAATAACGCAACTGAAAGATCTATTTGTGGATGGGAAGTTCGCAAGTCTGGGAGCGCTGACCGAGAAATATGGGTTGCCCCAAGGGAATGCATTCAGGTACATGCAATTGAGGGCTTTTGCGAGGCAACAGGTGAGGGAATTCCCACAGCTCCCGACACAAGAGGTGCAGGACAGAGTGATCTCAAAGAAATGGGTGGGGGATGGTAAGGTGTCGGATATATATAGGGAAATGAGGGACGAAGGGGAGACTATGGTGGATGAACTAAAAGGGAAATGGGAAGAAGAGCTAGGGGAGGAGATCGAGGAGGGGCTGTGGGCAGATGCCCTAAGCAGGGTAAACTCGTCGTCCTCGTGTGCCAGGCTAAGCCTGATTCAGTTTAAGGTATTACACAGGGCACATATGACTGGAACACGGCTCAGTAAATTTTTTGGGGTGGAGGATAGGTGTGCGAGGTGCTCGAGAAGCCCAGCGAACCATACCCATATGTTTTGGTCATGCCCGGCACTACAGGGGTTTTGGGTGGGGGTGACAAAGGCGCTTTCAAAAGTAGTAGGAGTCCGGGTCGAACCAAGCTGGGGGTTGGCTATATTTGGGGTTGCACAAGAGCCGGGAGTGCAGGAGGCGAGAGAGGCCGATGTTTTGGCCTTTGCGTCCCTAGTAGCCCGGCGCAGGATATTGTTAATGTGGAAAGAAGCCAAGCCCCCGGGGGTGGAGACCTGGATAAATGACATGGCGGGGTTCATAAAGCTAGAGCGGATTAAGTTCGTCCTAAGGGGGTCGGCTCAAGGGTTCACCAGGCGGTGGCAACCGTTCGTCGAATATCTTGCGGAAAGATAGATGGGGGAAAAAAGAAGGCAGCAGCAGCAGCCCAGGATTTGGGGGGGGGGGGGAGGGGGAGGGATGGGGGTGGGGGGTGGGCGGGGGGGGGTGTAGCCTGTGACAAGGCAGTTGCCAATTAGGGCTAGTTTTCATTTTTGTTATTTAATATTTATTTATTTTTTGTTTTTTGTTTATATAAAATAGGTCATTGTTATCTGTATTGTTATAATGCTGTGTAAAGGATGCACAATGTACTGTGTTGGTTGACCAAAAATTTTCAATAAAATATTTATTAAAAAAAAATAGACTTCGAACAGACTGGGCATCCATGAGGCACTGTGGGTCATCAGCTGCAGCAGAATTGTACTCAAACACTTATCCCTACTCTGCCATTACCATGAACCCTTGTTCAATGAGGAGTGCAGGAGGGCATGCCAGGAACGACACCAGACATGTCAAAATGAGGTGTCAATCTGGTGAAGCTACAGCCTAGGACTATTTTCTTGCAAAACAACAAGTGATAGACAGAGCTAAGCAATTCCACAAACAACCAATCTAAGCTTGTTGTCCTGCCATAGCTAGCTGTGAATGATGGTGGACAATTAGACAACTCACTGAAGGAGGCAGCTCCATAAAGATCTCCATCCTCCATGATGGAGGAGCCCAGTACATCTGTGCAAAAGATGGCTGAAGCATTCGCAACAATCTTCAGCCATAAAAGCCAAGAGTATGATCTATCTTGCCTCCGGAGGTCCCCAACATTACAAATGTCAGTCTTCTGTCAATTCGATTCACTCCACATGATAAGGCACTGAATACTGCCAAAGTTATGGGCCTTGACAATGTTCTGGCAATAGCCCTGAAGACGTGCTCCAGAACGTGCCACGTTCTGCGCCAAGTTGTTCCAGTACAACACTGGCATCTACCTGGCAATGTGGAAAATTGCCTTGGTATGTCCTCTACACAAGAAACAGGACAAATCCAACCTGGCCAATTACTGCCCATCAGTGAATCGTAATCATCAGTAAAGTGATGGAAGGAGCCATCAACAGTCCTATCAAGTGGCACCTACTCAGTAATAACCTGCACATGGATGCTCCATTTGGGTTCCGCCAAGGTCACTCAGCTCCTCGCTTCATTACAGCCTTGATTCAAACATGGACAAAAGAGCTGAATGCCAGAGGTGAGATGAGAGTGACTGCCCTTGACATGAAGGCAGGATTTGACCAAGTATGGCATTAAGGAGCACTAGCAAAACTGAGTCAATGAGAGTCATACATGGCACAAAGGAAAATGGTAATGCTTTGTGGTGGTTGGAGGTCAATCACTTCCAAGACATCACTGCAGGAGTTTTTCAGGGAAGTGTCTTCGGCCCATCCATCTTCTGCTGTTTCATCAATGACTTTCTTTCCATCATAAAATCAGAAGTGGTGATGTTTGCAGATGACTGCACAATGTTAAGCATTATTAGTGACTCCTCCGATATTAAAGCAGTCCCAAGTCCAAATACAGCAAGACCTGGACAATATCCAGACTTGCACTGACAAGTGGCAAGTAACATTTGCTCCAAAGAAGTGGCATGCAATGACCATCTCCAAGAGAGGATCTAACCATTGCCCCATGGCATTACAATCGCTGAATCCCACAAAATCAACATCCTGGGGGTTACTGTTGACCAGAAACGAAACTGAACTAGCCATATAAATACTGTGGCTACCAGAACAGGTCAAAGGCTAGGAATGCTATGGTGAGTAACTCGAACCCTGATTCGCCAAAACCTGTCAGGCACAAGTCAGGAGTGTGATGGCGTACTCTCCACTTGCCTGGATGAGTGCAGCTCCAAACCATCCAGGACAATGCAGCCCGCTTGATTGGCACCCCTTCCACAAACATTCAGTCCTCCACCACCAAAGTATACTGGCAATTGTGTGCACTGTCTGCAAGATGCACTTCTGGAGCTAACCAAAGTGCCTTAAGCAGCACCCTCCAAACCCACAGCCATTAACATCGAGAAAGCAAGAGCAGCAAATACCTGAGAACACCACCACCTGGAGATTCCCCTCCAATCACTCACTGCTCTAACTTGGAGATATATCACCATTCCTTCACTGCCGCTGGGTCAAAATCCTTGAATTCTCTTCCTCACAGCACTGTGGGTATACCTTCACCTCCGGGACTGCAGCGATCCCAAGAAGGCAGCTCACTCTCGTCTTTTGAAAGGTAACTAGGGACGGGCAATAAATGCTGGCCTAGCCAGTGATGTCATCATTCTGTAAAAAAACATTAAATTACTGCACGTTTCCCTATGTATGTTGTTATGGGCCAGGATTGAGAGAACCCCAAAGTGTCATTTTTAGTACAGTGGGCTTATAATCCTGTCTCCTGTGTAATTGTTTTACTGGTGCCTGCTGAGGGCTCAGTGCATGTGCAAGCTTTGGGTGGGCTTATTCTGTCTGCAAGAGGTGACCTGTCGAGCAAGACCTGTTTTACTAGTGCTCCTGAGTAACATAGTTACTCCTGTTACTACTGTTCTGCTGAGATACTGTTATTGTTAAATTTCCTTATTTATTTATGTAAAGAAGTTCCTTCTTTTAAACAGTGCATTTGACTACCTACTTTGCGGTCTCACGTTACCACACTGATAAATATTAAATAATTTCTGATACTTATTAAAATTTGGGATCACGTTTTAGTCATGTCATGGGTGAATCGTATTTAAACCATTTTATTGAGGTGCCATTTTTTATTTTTAAGGAGGAGCTTGATGTATTTCGTGCTCAATGGATGTCTGAGCTGAATCCAAATGGAAGCTCCAACGGATCAGACATGGAGTCTGGTAAAGTCTCGGGCAAGAAGCCGCTTTTCAAATCTTCAGGTATCAAAGGGAAACAGGAGCTTGCTCGTGAAGAAAAGGTAATATTTGTAATGCTTCTGATGCTTTATGAAATATGTTTTCCCTAATTACTTTGAGTCTGGAAACTTTAACCACTCGGAACACATGAAAACTCGAGGATGATTTAATCATTGTGGCATTTAATTACATTATGAAGTAACTATATGTTTTTACCTGTGGGAGAAATGGGTAAGGCGGAATGGCAGCAATTTGATCAAAGTCTTGGGAAAGGAAAGCAATTTCAGAAATTGGTTCGTTGAAGTGGGTGGGAAAATAAAGGTGGGGATTTTAAGGAGGTTATGATGAAGAACATTTTGAAACCAGTGCCTGGATAAAGGAAATCATTAAAAATGTTGGTAGAATCATTGGTAATATATTGGTATGCATGGTGATTAGATAGATAATCATGTGCTTATGTGTTAGCTGTATGTGGGAGCTCAATGTTGATGGGGTCATGTGACCAGAAGGGGAATCTGAAATAAGTGGTGAGCCTACAGGAATCCGAAAGCTTGGGGAGCAGTCAAAAATGGGAGAAAATGATGGCAGAGGTATCTGCACAGCTTATTTTAGTCTTGGAGATGAAAACATCATGAGCTCTGCACTTAATATTGCAGGCAATCAACAAAAGTGGCAGATAATATTTAAATTTTTCTCAAATATCATGAAACATATTTTCCGCTCTGTTTTTTCTGCTTTGAGCAAACACCAGCATTAATGATGAGCTGCTCTAACAGTAGCCATGTCCACATATCTGTTGCTTGAAAACCAGGGAATGAACTGAATGTAAAATATAAATAAGATTTGGGTTGGCATGTGGCTTCACAATCCAGACAAACTTCACAGCTGAGTCACAGCTGTTATTTTTTGCCAAGTAACATTTAAATTTTGCTTTTAAATCTTGCTTGCAAGTGACAAATACATATTTATTTTGCAGGCCAAAGAATTGTTCCTGAAAGCTGTTGAGCAAGAACGGAATGGTGCAGTATATGAAGGTAATGTGTATGTGTGTGTGTTTTTTGTTCTTCAATTTCTGAAAGGACCAAAAGGTTCAGGTTGCTGCTCAGATTTCAAAGAACATTTGCAACTATTTTTACAATATATTTTGTTCTTTACCTGTATTGGGACCTTTTCATGCTCGTACAAACAAGAATTAATATTTCATCTTCTAAGACCCAAATTTGAATCCAGTTAAAAGTCTTCTGTTTATCATCTGTAATATTGCTTTCCTATGCGAAATGAGTTTGGGCGGTCTAAATTCAGTTCCTATAGGACAATATCACAATGCAAGCTTGCCCCAACATAACACAAAGGGAAAATTTTACTGTAAGATGTAACTAGAAATAGAAGTATGCCATTCAGCCCCTTGGAGGCAATTTTGTCATTCATTTAGGTAATTACTGATCACTGTCTTAATTCCATCTAACCACATTGGATGAATAACTCTTAATTAATATCATTCCCTAATAATTATTGGAAATAGTTTTGAAATTTTAAATTACTCCAGCCTCATCAATGTTTGGGGAGAGAGTTCCAAATGTCCCTACCGTTTGTGTGAGTGTTTCTCAACATCACCCCTGAAGAGCCTACCTTTATTTGGAACGTTATATACCCTCTTGTTCTGGCTTCTTTCACTATAGAAAATAGTTTTGCTCGCTTTACCCTACCAATCCCTTGAATAAGAACATAAGAAATGGAAGCAGGAGTAGATGACATGACACCTTAAGCTGACTTAGCCGTTCAATATCGTCAGGGCTAATCATCTGCCTCAACTTTTTCACATGAGTGGTTCGGGTCTGGAATGCACTGCCTGGAAGTGTGGTGAGGCACATTCAGTCAAGCATTCAAGTGGGTACTTTCAGAAAAATGTGCAGGGAAATGGCACTATGTCATGATGCTCATTTGGAGATCCAGTGCAGACCCAATGAGCCTCCTTTTGCACCATAACAATTCTGTGATTCTCTGAACTCAAGTATAGCACTCTCTTGACATGTCTTAATTCCCTGAAAGATCAAGAATCTTGACATTTCAGCCTTGATTGTATTTAGTAGTGGAGCACCCACGACATATTTTGGTAAACAAATCCAAATATTCCAACCCTCTGAATGAAGAAATATTTCCTTACTCAGTCTGAAATTATTGACCCCTTATCCTGAGACTGTGCCCCATATTCGGGATTACCCAGCCAGGGGAAGTAGCTGCTCAGTGTCTAACCCTAACCCTAACCCTTCAGAATGTGCATGTTTAAATGAGATCACTTCTCATTCTCCTTAACTCTAGACCGTATTGGCCCACTATACTATACTCAACCTTTCATATTCATAGTAACCCAAGAATCAACCTAATGAAATTCCAAGGCAGCCATATCCTTTCTTAGACATGGAGACAAATCTGTGCACAATACTCCAGGTGTGGTCTCACCAAAGCACTGTACAATTGAAACAGAGCTTTGTTATTCTTGTATTCCAATTCCCTTGTAATAAAGGCTAACGTGACATTTTGTTGAGTCCCTCTGAACATTTAAAAAAATGTAAGTTGTGTTTTTAAAATACTCTGCATTTCTATTCTTATGATCCAAGTGAATAACCTCACATTTCCCCATAATATAAGCTGCCAGTTTGTTGTCTTCAGACCGTTCCGCCCTTAATACATAGGTCAAACATGATTTCCCTTTCACAAAACCATTTTGACTCTGTTTGAGCATGCTACGATTTTCTAGATGCATTGTTAAGACTTCCTTAATGAGAGAGTCCAGCATTTTCCTAACTACAGATGGCAAACTTACTGGTCTGTAGTTCCCTGTTCTCTCTCTCCCTCTTTCCTTTCTTGAATACCGCATTTGTTGCTAACTTTTGGTTGGTTCAATTTGCTCTGTTTTATAACCTTTGCTCTAGAGTCGCCAGGTATCTTTATGATACCGCCACAAGGTTCAAGTTCAAGTACTGATCAATAACTCAATACACCAATTAGTAAGATTCAAATCAAAACACATTTATTATACACAGTCAATCGCTACTCATGCATAAATTCTACTTAATCAACTATCTCTATCACTAACAGGCCTATACTTAGCTTTGGACTGGTCCACCAGGTCAGGGGAATAAATGGCCTTTTTGTTCGGGTTCTGAAACTGCAGGATTCAAAAGCCGGTATGGACTGGTAGCTAGGAGCGCCTATCTCGTAGCGTGCGTTGACTGGAGTCTTACTTGGTTGGTGCGGCAGCTTGGGCAGTTCACTCTCAAAGATTGATTCGCTGCTGAGTGACCCTGCCAAGAAGGACGATTTGAACTTGGGAACTCTATATAATATTCCCCAGGGGCTTCCCGCCCCTTTGGGCGGACCCCGTACCTGGTTCCAAGTGATTGGACTACGTTCCGATCACTTGGATCGATTTCTCCAATACTGGAGTTGTTCCCTGATTGCTGGGCGGTCCCTAGGCGTCCGTTGGCCTTCCTTTGTCTTGGCTCCTGCTGGCGCCGAGGAGTCTGGCTTGGCCTTATTCACCTTAAATGTTTTGATTGTTCCCGGGGATCACTCATTAGTATGCAGATGGCTGTGAGTTTCAGTGCTGTCTGGGCTTTTGCAAGTTCTAATACACAGGACTTTTGCACTTGCTAGTTTTTGCCTGTGTTGGCTGAATTTCCCTGTAGTCTTTGCGGATCTCCATTTTAAGTCGGGAAGTGGCCAACCCAGGTGGCTACACATTACATTTGCTAACTTCCAAACGGCTGTGACTGTTTCAGCATCTAGGGAATTTTCGACAGTCATTACCAGTTCATCCACTATCTCTGCAGCAGCCCCTTTATAGAACTGTGGGAAATAGGTCACCAGGACCTGGGAATTTGTCAGCTTTTAGTCTGGGTTTCATTAATCCTTTTTCTCTGCTGATATTAATTACCTTGAGTCTTTCAATCTTAATAGCCCCTTGGTTATCCACTATTTCTGGTATGTACTTTATGTCGTCTGTTGTGAAGATGGAATGTCTCTGCCATTTCCTTAATACCCGTGAAAATGTCTCCTGCCTCTGCCTCCAAGGGACCACGTGTTCACTATTTTTTAAGTATTTGTAAAAGTTCTTATAATCTTCTTATATTCCTGATCAGTTAACTCATTTTTTTTGTTCGTTTTCGACTTTTTGGTTTTCGTTGCCATTTTCTGAAGCTCTCCCAACCTTCAGACTGAGCACTATTCTTTGCAACATTGTGAGCCTTTTTTAATCTAATACTATCCTTAACTTCCCACCTGAGCCATGGATGGAGCTTTCTTGCTGAATTTTTTAATGGAACATATTTTTGTTGAAAAATTTGAATCACTTCTTTAAATGTTTCCCACTGTTTATTTACCACTACCTTTTAGTCTATTTACCCCCATCAACTTTAGGGCAGTTACTCCCACCTTGCCCCTTTGTAATTTATTTTAAGTTAAGACTTTTGTTTTGGCTCTGTGAATGTCACCCTCAAACTTAATATGTAATTTATTTATGTTACGATCACCTTTTCACAGGGCCTTTTACTACGAGATTACTAGTTAGACCTACCTCATTGCAGAATGCTAGATCAAAAACAGCTTTACCCCTAATTTGTTATTGGCCTGGGAAAATGTCACAGAAGTATGCTACAAATTCATCTCCCAACTAAGACTATCTTTGTCCATTTGACTTACTTAGTTGATAAAAAGATTAAAGTCCGCCATGATTATTACATTTCATTTGTTACAAATTCCCATTTCTTACCTCAAGACTCAGTCTAATGGTATAACTACAGTTAGGGGGTCAATTAACTACCCATACCAGCATTTTCTGACCCTTGTTATCTTTGATCTAAACCCGTAATTATTCTACTTCCTGATCTTTTGAGCTATGAACCTTTCTTATCACAGTACTTATGTCATCCTTTATTATCAAGGCTACTATTTTTCTATTATGCTTGTCCTTTGAAAATGTTTAAGTGCTGTGGAATATTTAGTTCACCATCCTGGTCACCTTGCAACCGTCTGCGGATTTATCTCTGTTTATAGCGTTATTGTTTGTATTGTTGTTTACTTTGTGTATTCAGATAAAAAGCCTTCATTTTTTTTCAAATTTTAGAGTACCCAATTATTTTTTTTTCCAATTAAGGGGCAATTCAGCGTAGCCAATCCATCTAAACTGCACATCCTTTTGGGTTGTGGCGGTGAAACCCATGCAGACACTGGGAGAATGTGCAAACTCCACACGGACAGTGACCCGGGTCCTCAGCGCCGCAGTCCCAGTGCTAACCACTGCGCCACCGTGTTGCCCTAAAGAGCCTTTATTTAATCACTTCTTTTGAAATGTACCATATTCACTGATGCACTGTTACCTTTAAACTCTAACCCTTCCTGTCCCACTGCTTGTCTTTACCCAAATAATTTCATAGCTTTAATGCATCAACATTTCTATTTAGATTTCCAAACTTCTCTTCAGCTGATTCATCTTCCCAGCTTTTAGTTTAATGCTTTGCCTTCAAGCCTGTTCTGTCATTTACCAGTGTGATGTATGTAGAAGTTGTTATATATTCTATTTTATATCTGCTACAGTAATGTTTTTTTAAATCCTGGGTTACGGTATATATTTATTGGAGTAATATTATAATGAACCTAGAGGTACCAGACTCTGTGTCTGCTCAAGCTGTAATTAAGAAGTTGTAAACGAGTGAGGCAATTATTGATTTTAACTTGGTTACAGATGAAGGGTTAATGGAATCATGTTTTGATTGCTGGAGATTCCCTGCAGTGTAGATAATTTAGGAGCGAGTGGTGTTTAGTCCTAGCTAAGCAGGTCATGGAACTTAGTGGGACACAGATGATGTAATTAATGGGAGGAGCCAGGTCTGTCTGTAGTTTCGCAGTCTCCGTCTAGTGCTCAGGGTTTTAAGATGAAGAGCAGTTTTGTCAAACGCTGTTAGGTTAAGCAGAAGTGTATGGGAACTCTTGAAAGGAACTCTCTCCAGAAATCTCTGCACAGCTAAGCAAGAAAACCTGTTGTGTTAACTTTATAAGTGGCATTTGAACTGTATTGGGATTGCTTAATTAGCGTTAGTAGCAAGTATAGATAGGAGGTTGAAGTGTTTCCTTGTGTTTAAGAACTGTTTAACAGATAATTGTAAAGCTAATTCTTCGATGTTACTATAGTTAATTCTGTGTTTAAATTAAAATTTGTTTTCACACAAAATATATCTATTGGTCAGATTTATCAATCCTGGGTGAAGTACCCTTTCCTCACAGATTTAGAAATTTTAAAAAAATTGTTTGGGGTTCTCGTCAGGTTTCCTAACAAATGTTGGAGTCTCGTCTGGTATCCTAACACCAGGACGCTGACACCATTCAGTTTAAGTAGACGCCATCACAAAGAGAAAGCTCCTTTCCCCGATGCTGGTGTCAATGCACTATAATCAAAATATCTTCTTCCCACACCTCTCGGGAGTCGCGCATTTAATTCTCTGATCTGCATGACCCTGTGCAAATAGGTGCATGGCTCAGGGAACAATCCAAAGAATATTCCTACTGAAGTTCTGTGCTTTAGTTTGGACCCAATATCCTCAAATTCTCTCAGTTAAACTCATTCCTAGTTCTACCTATATCATTGGTTCCTGCGTAGACCTCAACAACTGGATCCTTTCCTCCTATTTCATGTTTATCTTTAGCCATGAGGAGCATGAGGACCTTTTGGTCCTTCATAAATTGAGGAAACAGAAAGACAACCTTTTGAATTCCCATTTGCAGATACAGAGAACTATATACACTGACAATACTACCACATTCTTTTTTAGTTCCCTCACTTGAATGGCTTTCTGTACCATGGTGCTCTAGTCAGTTTGCCCATCCATCCTTCAGTCCCTGTTGTCAATCACACAAGTACCAAGTACCTCATTCATACTGGTCAAAGTCAAGGAAGCTCCTGCATCACTACAACCTGCCTGACTCGCATCTTCATAAAGATTCAAGCACATCACCTCTTTTACTTCAACAACAGCTATACTCAAGGGAATATCCTGATCTGTGCATCCTGACCTCAAAATGTAGCCCTGTTATTATTCTGGTGAAACTGCATTGCTCCCCCTCCAATGGTCATCTATTTCTCCTGAGGTGTGGTGCCCAGAACGACTCCCAAAAGGAGTCCAACCAGTTTTATGGAACTCCCAACAGAACCTCCGCATCTTAATGTCCTTTGCAATCAAGGCCAAATTTCCATTAACCTTTAAAGTTTGTTTTTATACCTGACCATGAACTTTCAGTGACTTCTGCACTGAAATAACATCATACATACTCCTGCTAATTGTGCTTTAATTGTGTTTCATAGTACACAGGTGATGAACATTAACAGTTTCCCATAAATAACGAAAACTTGGTTGGGTTAAGAGGGGTGAACATGTAATGGGTAACTCTAATAGAGGTGTAAAGCTTGGTGCCAGATACATTCTTCACCAACTGACTTAATTAACAACTTCCTTATTTACCATATTAACATGTCCTGCCCTTTACATTTCCATGCCGGTTCTCTCTGAAATACAAAATGGTGGCACAATGGTTAGCACTGATGCCTCACAGCTCTAGGGACCCGGATTCAATTCCGGCCTTGGGTGACTGTCTGTGTGTGGAGTTTGCACTTTCTCCCCTTGTCGACATGGTTTCCTCCTACAGTTCAGATATGCAGTTAGGTGGATTGTCCATATCTTTTTATTAAAACAGTTTTTAAAATATATACAAGGCGAACGGTAATTTTGTGTTGGAGAAACAGGATACCCTCCCCTCAGTACCAATGTATGGGAGGGGGGGGTGGGGGATACTCTAATTATTAAAACAGTTCACAACACATTTCTACAAAAAACAAATGGTACAAGCACTAAACTTTGCGCTGGAGAGACCAGATACCCTTGCTTTTGTACCAACAGAAGGGAAAGGAAGGGGGTGGTGTTGCTAACTTTCCGTGGGTTCAATTGCTCTGTTTTATTACCTTTGCTCTTGAGTTGCCAGGTATCTTTATGATACCGCCACGAGGTTCAAGTCCGAGTAATGATCAATGACCCAATACACCAATTAGTAAGATTCAAATCAAAGCACATTTATTATACACAGTAATCGCTACTCATGCACAAATTCTACGTCTAAGCTACTTCTACAACTAACAGGCCTATACTTAGCTTCGGACTGGCCCACCAGATCAGGGGAACAAATGGCCTTTCGTTCGGGTTCTGAGTCTGCGTGATTCGAAGTTGGTACGGATTGGTAGCTAGGAGCGCCTATCTCGTAGCGAGCGTTGAATTAAGACTTACTTCGTTCGGTGGTCACTGCACCGGGCATGGTCAATGTTGGTTCGTATTGCTGGGTGACCCGGGCAGGACGAAGCGGTGAAGAGACCGATTTGAACTTGGGGCTTAACTCTTGTTGTCCCCAGGGGCTTCCCGCCTTTCGGGGCAGACCCTGTACCTGGTCCCAAGTGATTGGACTTTGTCCCAATCGCTTGGTTCGATTTCTCCAATACTGGAGCGGTTCCCTGATCGATGGGCGGTCTTGAGGTGCTCGTTCACCTCCTTTGTGTTGGCTCCTGCTGGCGCCGAGGAGTCTGGCTTTGCTTTGTGGGTCCAAAATGTAACTTATTGTTCCCGGGGATTGCTCATCAGAATGTAGATGGCTGCTACATTGTTGTGCTGATGGTCGCTGGTATCGATGTTGTCTGGCCTTTGCATAGGTAAATACACAGCAAACCTGCACGTGCTGGTTTCTGTCTATGTTGGCTGACTTTCCCATCAGCCTTTGCCGTTCGCCATTTTAAATCGGGAGCTGGCCAATTTTGGTGGCTACAGTGATGGGGAGAAAGGGGAAAGGAGGATGGTGGGAGGGAGGGAGTCGGGGTGTTGGAGGGGGGGGCAATAGGGCACTGCCTGAACTATCTGTGGAGGCAAAAAAATACAAGAACCTTGAATTATGATGTGCCGGATTCCGGGAGTCCCCCAGAGGGGCTATGGGGCGACACGTGTCAGGCACGAGTGAGCCCTGTACCCTACTGCAGAGAGCCTCGTGTGCATCCTGCGCTCCCCCAAAATGTTAGGTTGGGTTATGGGAATAGGGTGGAGGCGTGGGCTTAAGTAGAGTTCTCTTTCCAAGAGCCAGTTTAGACTCAATGGGCCAAATGGCCTCCTTTTGCACTGTAGAGATTCTATGATTCTAAAATGCTGGAAATATTCAGCAGGTCTGGCAGCATTCACAGAATGAGAAATACTTGACTTTTCAGGTCAATGGCCTTTTGTCAAAGCTGGGTCTCTCTGATCACTTTAGATTTGTCCAAAACGTTCAGTTGCTCTATCCCTAATAATAGTCTTGTAAGTACCCCATAAAGGATGTTAGACTAATAGGCTTATCATTTCCCAGTTTGAGTGTCTTACCCTTCTTAAAGAGTGGAGTAACGTTGACAGTTTTCTTGTGCTTCATTTTCTACTGCGAAGATCACATTTCCCGATTTTTCAACAACAGTTGTTGTCAATTGTGAATAGCAGGTACTTTTCCAAGGTTGTGGTTACAAAGTCCAGCCAATGGAATTTTACTTATTTGTACATGGTGTTAACGATTGTTCCATCCGTGAAATGCAAACCAGACCCATAACATCCCTTGTCTTGATCACCACAATGATTCATCAATTGTTTTTAAGCAACAAACAGGAGACCATTTAACCACTTGAGCCTGTTTTCCTGTTGTTAGGTGATAGCTGATCTGTTTGTCATCTCTATTTACCCACTGTTGCTCCAGTTTAATTGTGCCCTAAACAATGCTTATTGCTGCTGGTCTACTTGAGCATCAGATAATGTCAGCTTACAACTATTCAAGTTCAAACAAATGTGAAAAGAGTGTGTGCTTTGGTAAATATAGTTTACAAGGATAATTATTGTTTGTACATTAATAGATAATTTAAACTACATGCATTATCTAACCAAAATCGTGCAGCTTTATAGTGGTGTTATTTTTTGGAACAACCCTAGTTATTATTTGGAATGTACATGACCACAATCACTCCCTATTCACCGTTCTCTCCTGGGACCACTTAGAATTCTATCAGTGCAGTAGCAGAACAAGGGCAGAGGTTGTTGACTTCTTATTGCACTGTTTTCCTTTTTGGTTATTTTCATCTCCCAACTATTTTGGTATTTTATACTTGAACCTGTATTTGTAATTAAATAATCTACCCAATTGAGAAATACATTAATGTGATGAAAGACCCTGGCTGCCTTGTCCACCAGGAGTGAGTTAGTTCTGCGTAACCTTTAATTAGTGCTTTCATTTTCAGTCTACTTCCAAACATCCTCTTTTATTGACATAAAAAAAGGGGTTTCAACATGCCGGCTTCATTTTCTAAGCCATTCCATGTTCACCGTTCTCTCCTGGGACCAGTTAGAACTCTATCAGTGCAGTCGCAGAACAAGGGCAGAGGTTGTTGACTGTTTGCACTGTTTTCCTTCAAGATAATTTAGCGCTTTTATCCAGTTCTGTCGCTAATGTACTTCTGTTTACTTGCCTGTATTGCATGATACTTCGCAGACCTAGAATTCTCTTTCAACCATGAAAACGTGTGTGCCTCTGGCATGTAACTTGTCATAATATTTTATTTTCAAAGTAACCTACTCCATAACCTTCCCTTTTATCCATTTTTCATATCGTTTTGATGTACCTTTCAACTGAAGTCGCTGCAGTCCAGTCTAATGCAAATCTCATGGCTGCGACCCTATGTACAGTCCCATCAGGAATCTTCGAGCCTTAGCTTGACCCTTCAGCGATTTAGATAGTGCTCAGAAGTAACAATTGTAACTGGCTGCTACCTCTCCCTTTCCTAAGTTCAAGTGATGAGACGTGCTGCCCTGCTGATAAGAGAGCTTCCAGTCAACTCAGGCATACCAGTGGCCTGAGACTTTTTATCATCTCTGACTCAGTACTGCACTACGTGATGCATTGATCGATTCATTGGAGCCCCCTCTGCTGGATATGCTCCTGTTTACACATTCTTGTATTATATCATGAGTGGACATATAATGGGTAAAACATAACTAAGGATATGTTAAGTTAGTACTTGACTTTCCTTGTCTCCTGAAGGCATATTCATTCTAAGGTACACTGCCACAGGTGCAGCAAGTGGAGGATATTGTTCCCTCCTCACCTGTCATGCACTTAAGCAATGTTTACCGATATCTTGATTTTAAAATTTCAAATTGCTCTTTTGTTGCATGCTCTACTCTGCTCCTATGCAGTTGCTCTTAAGTATTTAAATGAAGAGAGACATAGATGCCATTATTGGTAAATGTAGCAAATAAACACTAGGCATTGACAATACAAACTTTCTGTAGCCTTACAAAAAGCCAAACTTGCAGATGTTCGAAATCTGAATAAAAACAGCGAATGTTGGAAATACTCAGGAGATCAGGCAGCATCTGTGGGGAGAGAACCAGTTGACATTCGATTCAGTGACCCTTTGTCAGTTCTGATGAAAGGTCATATATCGAAACGTTAACCCAGAACTTTCGACAGATTCTGCCTGATCTGCTGAGCATTTCCAGCATTTTCTGTCTTTATTTCCTCCCCAGGTTTTCTCAGTCCTAAAACAAAACCACAAGAAAGGCAGTAATGGTATTATTTAGCCAGAATTCTATTGTTGCTGTATATTCTTTTCAGTTTTGTCTGATGCTGCCCATGTGCTTTGGAATATGTTTCTTGAATAGTACCGTTAAATCAGTAGCACAATGGTCAGCACTGCTGCCTCACAGCGCCAGCGACTCGGGTTCAATTCTGGGCAGCTTGAGATTCCACTGGGTGCTCCGGTTTCCTCCCACAGATGTGCAGGTTAGGTGGATTGGCCATGCTAAATTGCTGCTTAGTGTCCAAAGTAGAATTACTGGGATAAGGCGGGAGAGTAGGCCGAGGTAGGGTGCTCTTTCAGAGGGTCAGGCCGAATGGCTTCCTTTGCACTGTAGTGATTCTATGATTCTTCTATGTTTTCAGTTGGTTTGCTATTACAACATTTTACAAGTTGCTTTTTTTGCATGAAATATTAAAAAGTAAAACCTGCATTTATGTAGCATTTTTTTATAACCTCCAGTCATCCCAAAGCAATTGATAGACGGTATTTGAGAAAATCAGCTCATCAATGATTGTTGCATTAATTTGCAATCTTAATTAAAATTTGTCTGATGAGGAATATTAACAATTTATAGATTCTGTATTCTAACCTTGAGGAATGAGATGTTAATGACTAATGTATGGAACTGCCATGTTTCCGAACATTGAACTTAGAAATAATCCCTAAATGTAATTTGATTCGTTTGTCTTTAAGTTTACAAGTGCTTAACCTCTCTCTGCAGCACTGAGAAAAACGTGAGATGTGATTTCTTTTTTTAAACTCATGTACATGAAAATGCATTAAGCATTCCTTTAATACTTTTTCAGGCTGCGAAGCATCTATCAACTAATGTGAGCCAAAATAAATCAATGTAAATGTTTTAATTATATTGCAGCCAATCAAGGGTCTTTGATTCCAAAGTACTTAGTTAACATACTGTCCCTCTTTTAGAGTGTTCAGTATTGATTTTTGTGAGAAAATTCAGAGGGTGATACACTTGCATTTACGAAATGAAAAAAATGAAAATCGCTTATTGTCACAAGTAGGCTTCAAATGAAGTTACTGTGAAAAGCCCCTAGTCGTCACATTCCGGCGCCTGTTCGAGGAGGCTGTACGGGAATCGAACCATGCTGCTGGCCTGCCTTGGTCTGCTTTCAAAGCCAGCGATTTAGCCTTGTGCTAAACAGCCCCATTTATATGCAGGATACATCTAATAAATGCCATAAAATACTGTCCCTACAACAACCTAATGTTGAAGTGATTGTTGTTAAACAGTTATTTGTGCACATCATTGGAGACTCGACCTAGATTGTGTATCAAATATAGGAGTAGTACTGGAGCTTAAAACCACTTCTGACTCCTGCAAAATTGTGACCCGTTCAACCAAAATGATACTTGTGCCATTTCCCAAATTACATCAACTGAGTTGGTCATTTGGATTAGTAATTGGTATAAGCATTTCAAAATTAATATCAGAAAGGCAATTTGACCCATCTTGATGCATCTTGGCGTTCTCCCGTGTGGGTCGATGCTATCTGGAAGTCTATTTGACCCATTGATCACTGAAGGAGTATTTCCTAATGTTTTTAAAGTTACCTTACATTAATTTGAATCCGTCGTGTTGTTTACCAAGTTTAAAGAAATAGTCTGGTTGGACTCCTTTAATGCATTAATGCAATCTTATTATATACCTCAAAGGATATAGTTTGATGCCTACTTTTTAGGTTTTAAAAAAAGAATAAGTTTCTCCAGTCCTTACTCCTAACACATTCCCCGACTCAAAGCATTAACTTGGGGTTTTTCACACTATGTACAGTGAATGGAGATATTTCTGATTTATTAATGATTATTGAGTTCAGTATTCAAGCAGTTTGATCAATGTCTTAACCTTTTTTTTTCTAGTGTTTCAGCTATATAGTTTAACATCCAGTTGGCATTGTTGACTGCTATTCCTACTTTGTTCAGTCATATTTAATGTTGAGTTGACTAACTCCTGGCTCTCTTTCAGTTTCATCTTCATATATTTCAACAACATCCTTAGCAATCGTTCTTCCTTCCTCATCTGCATTAAGTTTCATTCTACAATGCCCTGCCCACTTTGCCATGTTGCCCAAATCTTTCAGCAATTTTCAAGTTGCTTTAAGTTATCAAAAATAAAACCAGAGAAAAAAATTAGTACTGCAAGGAGTTAGTTTGCACTTAAAGGTGCTTTAAAGGCATTTTCACTGCCCCATCTATTTTTGTGTCATCTGAAAAGTTTGCCTCTTTCTGGAATTTCTAAATCTCGATCACACATCTGGAGGTTTACAACTCACTCCACCCAACTCCCTCCTCCATAACTCTCCTGGCAAGTACCTATTGTTTTCTGTCCTGTAGCTAATTCCTCAATCATCTTCAGGATTTACCCTAAACTCCCAAGCTTTGACCTTAATGAGTTTGGAATTTTGTCAAAAATCCTTTGGAAGTCGAGGTCCAGTATGTGATGGGGCTTTCCGCAGCACACACGGAAACGACTGCTTCAACCAATATTTTCAGAAAAGACCTGAGCAGTTTTCAGATTTTGAGAACATTTTGATTTTTTTCTAACCTATTGCCTTTTTAAAAAAATGTTTAGTTGTGGCTTTTCAAGATGATTATGCTTTTGATGGAACAAACACTTTGAAGCAGTGGAGATTACTTCACACCAATTTGTGCAAGACCATGTACTGTACATGTGATCAAAAATCACTGCAGCACAACAAAAACAACTGTACAAAGCAGTTCTAATTTCAGTCATTTTTAAAGCAAATGTAATTTTCTTAGCCACCACAAAACTGACATTACATATATAAAAAATTGATGTAGAAATACATTACATTTATGTTAAATAATCAATCCAGGAAACTGCTTAATAATTACTGGAAAGAAAATAAGTTGATTGATAAGAGACCCTGATATTTTCTAATTCAGTAAGTTGATAGCATGGTGTACCAGATATTGTGGATGGTTGAAGTATAATGCAGTGTAAAAAAAAAATCTTTCGCTTGGAAAATAACATACAAATTTTGTGGCAGCTGCCTTATTTAATTAAAATTTTTAGCTGCTCATACAACCATCTCTCTTTTTTCCTTTATAACTGACACAATATTGTGTCTCAATATTGAGGAAGTTGTGATTCAGTGTGTTTGCTGCAAAGAAAAGTTATGATTGGTTACACATTGTATCAATATCAACTTATTGGATGCTGTGTTTATCATCTGGTTCTAATAATATCCTTCTTGATTTCAGCTATCAAATACTATCGGAGGGCCATGCAACTTGTACCTGACATTGAATTCAGGATCACCTATGTCCATTCTCCGGAAAGTGATGGAAATGGCAAAGCTTAGTACGTGAAAAATTACTCCTCAAACTCTTGAGATTCAAGATGAAAAATAGAGATTATTTTCTTTAGTAACTAAATTTGACTACTTGGACATTTGATGAAAGAATTTGGGTAAAAGAAATGCATGTAACATTTGTTTTGTAGGATAAATGTACTGTGCATTAAATTCATCATTGAATGAAAGACTATCAGGTATTCAAAAAGACACGGGAAAAATAAAGCCAGAGAAAAGTTTAGCACTGCAAGGAGTTAGAATGCACTTCCTTTTCATGGTACTTTAAAGGCATTACAATCCAAGTTCTCTGGCAGTACTTGTTTTACAATTACCAAATCAACGTACAGTTGCATGAAAAAAGTTTGAGTTGGATATTATCAACACCCCCTCCATGACATGGAGATTGAAGTTAGGGTGACTTGCATTCAGTTTGTTGTGAATTATAAATTTATAAATTACTGAAGAGTGCAGTATTCCTGCCTGCTAAATAATCCATGATGGGAAGTTCACCATTCACTTAAATACCAATTAGTTTCTTTGACCTTTTTCGGTTTCTTTGTGAAAAATACCATAGTAAACTAAATGGATATGTGACCGGTGTTTGTTGCTGAAGGAACTTTGACCAGTTTCTGCTGAGAGGTTCAGATAAGACTAAGTTAGGAGGCACCGTCAGTTGCGTAGGTGACAAGTTTCAAAGGGACATAAACCGGATAAGTGAGCAAAACTGCAGTAGCTAATTTTAAATATTGGGAAATGTGAATTAATCCACATCGGTTCCAAGAATAACAAATGAATAGAGGTGAAAAACTGGAGGAGGAAAATTGTGTTTATAAAGGTTTACAAATCACTAAAAGTTAATGCACAGGTAGACAGTGTGGTTGAAACTTCTAGTGCGATATTAGCCTTTATCTGAAGTATTGGAAAACAAAAGGGTGGAGGCAAAGGTTCAGTATTACAATGAATGCTGTGGTCAGATCTCATCTGGAGAATCAAGTTCAGATCTGGGCACTTCCTCAGGAAGTATACATGAGCCTTGGTGGGGAGGGAGGGGTGGGTAAAATGCAAAATTATTCTAGGACTCAAAAGGTTGAATCATATGCACAAGTTGCATAGCTCTTGGTTATAATTCCTAGGATTTGGAAAGATATGGGGTGATCCAGTCGTCGATTTGGATATTACCTGATGGAGCAGATCCAAAGTAATTATTTCCTTAGTGAGTGAATTCAGAACCAGGGTATGAAATCTTGAGCTCTGCCATTCTCAAGTGAAGTCAAGAAGTACTTTCTCACGCAAAGGGTAGTGAAAATGTGAAATGCCCTCCCTCGATGGCTAAAGCTGCTGGATCAATTGACATATAATAATCTTTATTAGTGTCACAAGTAGGCTTACATTAACACTGCAATGAAGTTACTGTGAAAGTTCCCTCGTCGCCACAATCCCGCGTCTGTTCAGGTACACGGAGGGAGAATTCAGAATGTCCAATTCACCTAACAACACGTCTTTTGGGACATCTGGGAGGAAATTGGAGCACCCAAAGGAAACCCATACAGACACGGGGAGAATGTGCAGACTCCGCACAGACAGTGACCCAAGCCAGGAATCTAACCCTGATTCCTGGTCCTGTGAAGCAACAGTGCTAACCACTGTGCTGCAGTGCCACCCATATTCCAAACTGAGTAAGTGTTTCAGAAGATGTGTATCTAAAGCAAATGAATGGAATTAAAGTGTAAGTCAGCCCTTATGTAACTGACTGACAGAACAGGCTTGAGGAACTGAATGGCGTACTCTTCGTTTCTGTGTTTTGTCAAGGACTAGTACTTTTAGCTTCCTGATTTAACTGGCTGGCCTCTTGTGAAAATCATTTACAAAATCAAATTAATTCAACTTAAGCTAGTATTCTAAAATTTATGAGACCCAGCCCAATCCCTTCAATTTTCTCCCATCCTGTCATAAAATTTCAAGCTCAACTGTGATACCATAGGTCATGTCTTTCCTCTGGAAATTAGCAAACGTGACACCATTGTTTAATAAAGGAGGTAGGCAGAAAGCGGGTAATTATAGGCCAGTTAGCTTGACATCGGTAGTAGGGAAGATGCTGGAATTTATCATCAAGGAAGAAATAGCGAGGCATCTGGGTGGAAATTGTCCCATTGGGCAGACGCAGCATGGGTTCATAAAGGGCAGGTCGTGCCTAACTAATTTAGTGGAATTTTATGAGGACATTACCAGTGCGGTAGATAACAGGGAGCCAATGGATGTGGTATATCTGGATTTCCAGAAAGCTTTTGACAGGGTGCCACACAAAAGGTTGCTGCATAAGATAAAGATGCATGGCATTAAGGGTAAAGTAGTACATAGATAGAGGATTGGTTAATTAAAAGAAAGCAAAGAGTGAGGATTAATGGGTGTTTCTCTGGTTGGCAATCAGTAGCCTCAGGGATCAGTGTTGGACCCACAATTGTTCACAATTTACATAGATGATTTGGAGTTGGGGACCAAGTGCAATGTATTCAAGTTTGCAGACGACACTAAGGTGAGTGGTAAAACAAAAAGTGCAGAGGATACCGGAAGTATGCAGAGGGATTTGGATAGGTTAAGTGAATGGGCTAGGGTCTGGCAGATGGAATACAATGTTGACAAATGAGAGATTATCCATTCTGGTAGGAATAACAGCAAAAGGGATTATTATTTAAATGATAAAATATTAAAACATGCTGCTGTGCAGGGAGACCTGGGTGTGCGAGTGCATGAGTTGCAAAAAGTTGGTTTATAGGTGCAACAGGTGATTAAGAAGGCAAATGGAGTTTTGTCCTTCATTGCGAGAGGGATGGAGTTCAAGACTAGGGAGGTTATGCTGCAATTGTATAAGGTGTTAGTGAGGCCACACCTAGAGTATTGTGTTCAGATTTGGTCTCCTTACCTGAGAAAGGACGTACTGGCGCTGGAGGGTGTGCAGAGGAGATTCACTAGGTTAATCCCAGAGCTGAATGGTTGGATTACGAGGAGAGGTTGAGTAAACTGGGACTATACTCGTTGGAATTTAGAAGGATGCAGGGGGATCTTATAGAAACATAAAATTATGAAGGGAATGGATAGGATAGATGCGGGCGGGTTGTTTCCACTGGCAGAACTAGAGGCATAGCCTCAAAATAAGGGGAAGTAGATTTAGGACTGATCTTAGGAGGAACTTCTTCACCCAAAGGGTTGTGAATCGATGGAATTCCTTGCCCAGTGAAGCAATTGAGGCTCCTTCATTAAATGTTTTTTAAAAATATATATTTTATTCAAATTTTTTCGGCCAAACAAAACAGTACAAAAAATTTTCCCTTTTTACAACAATGAAACAATATAAATAATAGTGACCGTTTTTTAACAAATAAATAAATAATATATAAACTAAATGGCAACTGCCATAACAAAATATTAACTCTCCCAAATAATAAAGTCAAACAAGCCAATATACATATCCAAGTAAAAATATTCATACAAAAACACCCCTGAGGACCCACCCGAGCCCCCCCCCCCCCCCCCCACTGGGTTGCTGCTGCTACTTTCCCAGTTCCTTTATCGTTCTGCGAGATAGTCAATGAACGGTTGCCACCACCTGGTGAACCCTTGAGCCGAACCTCTTAGTGCAAACTTTATCCGTTCCAGTTTTATAAACCCTGCCATGTCGTTTATCCAGGCCTCCACGCCCGGGGGTTTAGCTTCCTTCCACATTAACAATATCCTTCACCGGGATACTAGGGACGCAAAGGCCAAAACATCAGCCTCTCTCGCCTCCTACACTCCCGGCTCTTCCGCAACCCCGAATATAGCCAACCCCCAGCTTGGCTCGACCCGGACCCCCACCACCTTCGAAAGCACATTTGCCACCCCCACCCAGAACCCATGCAGTGCCGAGCATGACCAAAACATGTGGGTGTGGTTCGTTGGGCTTCTCGCGCATCTCCCGCACCTATCCTCTACCCCGAAAACTTTACTGAGCCTTGCTCCGGTCATGTGCGCCCTGTACAAGACCTTGAATTGTATCAGGCTAAGCCTGGCACACGAGGACGAAGAGTTTACCCTGCGTAGGGCATCTGCCCACAGCCCCTCTTCGATCTCTTCCCCCAGCTCTTCTTCCCATTTTCCCTTCAGCTCATCCACCATGATCTCCCCCTCGTCTCTCAGTTCCCTGTATATATCGGACACCCTACCATCCCCCACCCATGTCCCCGAAATCACTATATCCTGAATCTCCTGCGTCGGGAGCTGCGGAAATTCCCTCACCTGTTGCCTCGCAAAAGCCCTCCATTGCATATACCGAAATGCATTCCCCTGGGGCAACCCGTATTGTTCCGTCAGCGCTCCCAGACTCGCAAATGTCCCGTCTAGGAACAGATCCCTCAGTTGCACAATCCCTGCTCTCTGCCATGTTCTAAATCCCCCATCTATTCTCCCCGGGACAAACCTATGATTATTCCTTATCGGGGACCGCACCGAGGCTCCCGTCATTCCCTTATGCCGTCTCCACTGCCCCCAGATTTTCAGCGTTGCCACCACCACTGGACTTGCGGTGTATTTCTTCGGGGAGAACGGCGCCGTCGCCAATGCTTGTAGGCTGGTTCCTTTACAGGACGCCATTTCCAGTCTCTTCCACGCCGCTCCCTCCCCTTCTCCCATCCACTTACACACCATTGCGATATTGGCGGCCCAATAATAATCACTTAAGCTCGGCAGTGCCAGTCCCCCCCTATCCCTGCTACGCTGCAAAAAACCCCTCCTCACTCTCGGGGTCTTCCCAGCCCACACAAAGCTCATAACACTCTTCTCAATTTTTTTGAAAAAAGCCCTCGTAACCATCACTGGGAGGCACTGGAACACAAAAAGAAATCTCGGGAGGACTACCATTTTGACCGCCTGCACCCTACCCACCAGTGACAGGGACACCATGTCCCATCTCTTAAAATCCTCCTCCATCTGTTCCACCAATCGTGTTAAATTAAGCCTATGTAGGGTTCCCCAGCTCCTGGCTATCTGGATCCCTAAGTACCGGAAATCTCTTATTACCCTCCTCAGCGGTAACTCATCTATTCCCCTGCTCTGTTCCCCCGGATGCACCACGAACAACTCACTCTTCCCCATATTCAATTTGTACCCCGAAAATTCCCCAAACTCCCTGAGTGTCCGCATTATCTCCGGCATCCCCTCCACTGGGTCCACTACATACAGCAATAAATCATCTGCATATAATGATACCCGGTGTTCTTCTCCTCCCCTGAGTACTCCCCTCCACTTCCTAGAGCCCCTCAGTGCTATGGCCAGCGGCTCAATTGCCAATGCAAACAGTAACGGGGACAGGGGACACCCCTGTCTTGTCCCTCTATAAAGACGGAAGTAGTCGGACCTCTGCCTGTTCGTGATCACACTTGCCCCCGGGGCCCTATATAGCAGCTGTACCCATCCAATAAACCCCTCTCCAAAACCAAATCTCGTCAACACTTCCCATAAGCAGTCCCACTCCACTCTGTCAAATGCTTTCTCAGCGTCCATCGCCACCACTATCTCCGCATCCCCCTCCGGCGGGGGCATCATCATCACCCCTAGCAGCCTCTGTATATTCGTGTTCAGCTGTCTCCCCTTAACGAACCCAGTTTGATCCTCGTGGACCACCCCCGGGACACAATCCTCTATCCTTGTCACCATCACCTTGGCCAGGAGCTTAGCATCCACGTTCAGGAGGGAAATAGGCCTGTAGGACCCGCACTGCAGCGGGTCTTTTTCCTTCTTTAAGAGTAACGATATCGTCGCCTCCGACATAGTCGGGGGTAACTTCCCCCTTTTCCTGGCCTCATTGAAGGTTCTCGTCAAAAGCGGGGCCAGTAGGTCCATGTATTTCCTATAAAATTCCACTGGAAATCCATCCGGTCCCGGGGCCTTCCCTGCCTGCATGCTCCCAATCCCCCTTACCACCTCCTCCACCTCAATCCGTGCTCCCAGTCCCACCCTCTCCTGCTCCTCCACCTCCGGGAGTTCCAGCCGATCTAGGAAATGCATCATTTCCTCCTTCCCTTCCGGGGGCTGAGCCTTATACAGCCTCTCGTAGAATGCCTTAAACACCCCATTCACCCACTCCGTTCCCCGTTCCATCTCACCTTCCTCATCCCTCACCCCACCTATCTCCCTCGCCGCTCCCCTCTTCCTCAGTTGTTGGGCCAGTAACCGGCTCGCCTTCTCCATACTCATATTGTACTCCCTGTGCCCTCCTCCACTGTGCTTCTGCCTTGCCCGTGGTCAGCAGGTCAAATTCCATATGTAGCCTTTGTTTTTCCCTGTACAGTCCCTCCTCCGGAGCCTCTGCATATTGCCTGTCCACCCTCAAAAGTTCTCTCAACAGTCGCTCCCTTTCTTTGCTCTCTTGCTTCCCTTTATGGGCCCTTATGGATATCAGTTCCCCTCTGACCACCGCCTTCAGCGCCTCCCAGACCACTCCCACCTGGACCTCTCCATTATCATTAAGCTCCAGGTACCTTTTGATACACCCCCTCACCCTTAGACATACCCCCTCATCCGCCAACAACCCCATATCCAATCTCCAGAGTGGGTGCTGCTCCTTTTCCTCTCCTATCTCCAGATCTACCTAATGTGGAGCGTGGTCCGAAATGGCTATGGCCATGTACTCCGTCCCTGTCACCTTCGGAATCAGTGCCTTCCCAGGACAAAAAAGTCTATCCGTGAATACACCTTGTGGACATGGGAGAAAAATGAAAACTCCTTACTCATAGGCCTAATAAATCTCCAGGTGTCTACTCCTCCCATCTGCTCCATGATGTCCGCTGCCGGCCTCCTCCCAGTCTTAGACCTAGACCGGTCCCGCCCTGGATCAAGCACCGTATTGAAGTCTCCCCCCATTACCAGCTTTCCCGCCTCCAGGTCCGGGATACGCCCCAGCATGCGCTTCATGAAGTTTGCATCATCCCAGTTCGGGGCGTATACGTCCACCAGAACCACTGCCTCCCCTTGCAATCTGCCACTCACCATCACATATCTTCCCCCACTGTCCGCCACTATGATCTTTGCCTCAAACTGTACCCGTTTCCCCACTAAGATAGCCACCCCCCTATTCTTCGCATCTAAGCCCGAATGGAACACCTGCCCCACCCATCCTTTGCGTAGTCTGACCTGATCTGCCAGTTTCAAGAGCGTCTCCTGCAACATGACCACATCTGCCTTTAAGTTCTTTAGGTGTGCGAGTACCCGTGCCCTTTTAATCGGCCCATTCAGCCTCTCACGTTCCACGTGATCAGCCGGGTTGGGGGGCTCTTTACCCCCCCCCCCCATGTCGACTAGCCATCCCCTTTTTTAACCCAGCTCCTCACCCGGTTCCCACGTACCCGTATATCCCACCGACGGTGCTCTCCCGTCCCGACCACCCCGCCCCATAACAGCTCCCCCTTCCCCTTAGCAGCAGCAACCCAGTTAACTCCCCTCCGCTAGATCCCTTTCTAGCGTAGTTGCACCCCCCCCATGTTGCTCTCAGAAGTCAGCAAACTCTGGCTGACCTCTGCTTCCCCCGTTTGTCCTCGGCCCCTCATTGTGCGAGGCCCCCTCCTTCCTGCGTCCCCGTTCCCGCCACAATTACCATAGCGCGGGAACAAAGCCCGCGTTTCCCACTCGGCCCCGCCCCTGATGGCGCAGTTCCCTTCTCCTTCCCCTTTCCTTCCCACCGGCGCCCACAGTTCCCCATACTTCCTCCCCCACGAGGGGAAAAGAGAAAAGTTACAAAATTGAAATAATTCCCCCCCTCCCCTTCCTCGTCCCACATAATTACCCCACCACTTTATTACAGAAGCTTTGTCTCTCGCCAGACTATTCCAGCTTCTCGTGCACAATGAATGTCCACGCCTCTTCTGCCGTCTCAAAGTAGTGATGCTTCCCTTGGTGTGTGACCCACAGTCTCGCCGGCTGCAACATTCCAAATTTAACCTTTTTGTGGAGCACCGCCTTGACCCGGTTGAAACTTGCCCTCCTTCTCGCCACCTCCGCACTCCAATCCTGGTACACGCGGATTACCGCGTTCTCCCACCTGCAGCTCCGAGTTTTCTTCGCCCATCTTAGAACCATCTCTCTGTCATTGTAGCGGTGAAACCTCCCCACTATGGCTCGAGGTATTTCTCCTGCCTTTGGTCTTCGCGCCAGAACTCGGTAAGCTCCCTCCACCTCCAAAGGGCCCGTCGGGGCCTCCGATCCCATTAGCGAGTGAAGCATCGTGCTCACATATGCCCCAACGTCCACCCCCTCTATGCCTTCGGGAAGACCCAAGACTCTTAAATTCTTCCTCCTCGAGTTATTCTCCAGGGCTTCCAACAACTCCACACACCTCTTGTGCTGTGCCTCGTGCATCTCTGTCTTTACCACCAGGCCCTGTATTTCATCCTCATTCTCCGCGGCCTTTGCCTTCACGACCCGAAGCTCCAACTCCTGGGTCCTCTGCGCCTCCTTTAGCCCTTCAATCGCCTGTAGCATCGGGGCCAACACCACCTTCTTCAGCTCTTCCACACAGCGCCGCAGGAACTCTTGTTGCTCCGGGCCCCAGACCGAACAGCCACCTTCCAATGCCATCTTGCTTCGAGCTTCCCTTCCTTGCCGCTGCTCCAGTGGATCCACTGCAATCCGGCCGCTATCCTCTCCTTTATCCATATTTATACGGGGGGATTCCCTCCTATTTCACCGCACAATGATTTTGGCCGTTAAAAATTGCCGTTGGGGCTCTTAATAAGAGCCCAAAAGTCCGTTTCAACGAGAGGTGCCGAAACGTGCGACTTAGCTGGTCATCGCTGCACCCGGAAGTCCCCATTAAATGTTTTTAAGATAAAGATAGATAGTTTTTTGAAGAATAAAGGGATTAAGGGTTATGGTGTTCGGGCCGGAAAGTGGAGCTGAGTCAACAAAAGATCAGCCATGATCTCATTGAATGGCGGAGCAGGCTCGAGGAGCCAGATGGCCTGCTCCTGCTCCTAGTTCTTACGTTCTTATGATCATGGCCAATCCACCTAACCTGCACATCTTTAGACTGTGGGAGGAAACCAGAGCACTGGAAGAAACCCCGGCAGACACGGGGAGAAAGTGCAAACTCCAGACACTCAGTGATCCAAGGCTGGAATTGAACCCGGGTCCTTGGCGCTGCGAGGCAGCAGTGCTAACTACTGTGCCACCATGCCACCCTAATAGCTGTGACCTGTGTTGAAACCCCTCGGAGCCTCTAGCTACATGCCATTCGTTCATTTCTCATAGTTGGCTGTGATTGAAAGCTTCCACAAAACAGCTTGGAGCCTTGCTTCATTCATCATGTTAGCTCTAAGTACTTTAACCATAATGTTTACAAACATCAATCGCATCTAAGAGAGTTAAGTGGATGTAAATTTCCAGCTCAGCACTTCAAAATCCCTCAAGCATGAAGGAGCACTTGGGAAGAGGGCGTACCCAGAAAATCCAGTGTGGTAGGGCTTTGTGATGCAGTTGGGGGAGGTGGGGTAACCAGCCACGGGACTTTGCTATCGGGCGGCCCGATAGCGGGATTCCCTCGGCAATCCCTCGTATTCCTTGCCATGCGTAAATTTGCATGGTAAGGAATACTGAATTGCTTCGCGATTTGCGATCCCAGTGGGAGAATCCTACCCTCTGTCTTTATCCGACATACGTTTCACTTAGGTGATCACCTGTTCTATGGTGCTGCCCTGAATGTTTCTTCTCAGTTTACCTTGTCAGTTTTTCTGCCTCTATTGTTCCTATTTACTCCCTCATTCAGATACTGGTATATGCTCCATTTTGGTGACGGTCGTTCTGTCTCTAAAGATTCTCCACCCTCCGATTTCACTTCCCGAGGTTGCTATCCTTGTCATCTTAGGATCCAATACTATAAACCGATTTCAGACCCCCAGAGGTTTCCTGACACTGTCAGTGTTAAAACCCGATCCATGCGACTATTGAAGCGTTTGATTATAAAAGTTTATATTCTGGATTTTAGTCGAGAAGCATGTTCTGTGTTGTGAGAGCTATTGTGTGGGCAGGCAACTGGAAGAAAGGATTTCCTAAATATCCTGCAGTTTTTAAACTTCTCTCTACTGGTTTTCTACCATGTTGGAAGGTAAAAGACAGTTGGGCAAGTAACCTCTCACAGAAAGCCACAACCAAGGATATCAGATGAACTTATTGGGTGCATGTTGAAGATTGCAAGGATGAGCGGGTGGGGCCGGCGATGTGATGATAGCCTAGCGGTGGAACAGGCAGTGGGTGGACGAAGTGTGGTGGTCACTGGGGTCTGTTGGCCCTGGGGGAAACACTCGTACTCTTCTCTGGCCCACAAGCAGTGCTATAAAGGCATTGACATCACGGATTCATCCCTTCTTGCACCTGCTCGATCTCATAACGCCAAAGAATCAAAGCCAACATGTGTTAAAAATCAAGTGATTGCTAAAAGGAAGCCTGATTACCTCACTTTGATATTTAAATGACCGTTATAATATATAATGACTTGTCGCACATCTGCTAAAACTGGCGGTCGGTGGGTTTGAAGTGGGTTGGGCCCCTGTTTCAGATATTTTGCATTATATACCCCCCATATCTAACCGAGCTTTTTTTTTTTTGAAGTTACAATTGGACCCTAAAAATCAGGTTCAGGCAACTGAAAGAACTGGCAGCCATTGTCAGTTTGCTAAATTAAGGAGAAATTCCAGATGAGGGTAACAAAATTAGTTCCACTGTGTTAAAAGGGTGAAGGGACACAAGTGGAAACCATAAACCAACATGCTTGAGCAAAATATTTGGAAATGTAAATGGCTTAAAACCTGGAAGAACATATTGTTAAAAGATGTTCAGTAAGGCTTCATGAATGAATGAACATTTTTACTTGAACTAGTAGTGATTTTCTTTTGACGATATTATTGATATGGTTGACCTATGCTTGAATTTTGCAAAAGGCTTTGAGTGTTTCCAGATTAATTGCTCTGGAAAGGAATCAAGAGTTGGGAAACAAAGTTTGTTGCTAGATATAAAATTGGTTTCAATACAGAAAGTAGAAAGATGGGCATGTTGGAATATTTCAGGTTGAGAATAAGGTACTGTGGGAGTAAATCTTGGAACTTAAGAATTTACTTTATTTTATTGGGGGGGGGGGGGAAAGAGTTCAAAATTGTAATAAAAATCTTCCAAATCTGCAGTTGACATAATACGTGAAGGCCAACACCTAATAATAAGTGCTGGAAATAGTCGCGCAGCATCCGTAAAGGAACACCAAGTCATTATTTCATGACAAGGCTTTTTGTCAGATTATCAGTCTAAATCATTAACTTTCTTTCTCGCTCCATGGATACTGCCTGACTGACTGCTTTTATTTCAGATTCCCAGTACCCGCTGCTTTTTTAAATTTTGTGCAAACATATGAGGAACAGTGCAAGGAAATTCAGAATATCTTGGTCATGCAGTGACGGGTTAAATTAATTGTAGATAAATGTTACCATTGGAACATAAATATCAGTAGGAATAGGCTAATTGGTGCCGACTCTGCCGCCATTCAATTAGATCAACACTGATCTGATTGCGGCTTCAATTCCACTTTCTTCTTGGAGGATCTCTGTATTAAGTACAGAAGCAAGGAACCAAGAGAACATATATGCCAAACAAGCTATAGAGTGTACTGATCAAGAAAGAAAGGAGTTACAAATCTGTATTAATCTAAATTTGCATTGGTAGCACAGTGTTTAGTTGCAGCAAAAACTAGACTAAAGAGAGATTACATTAACCAAAGAATAAATTATGGACTTGAAGGTGCGAAGCTTGGTGTAACTTTTTCACCAAATGATAAAAAAGTGAAAAAAGGTAGGATAATCACTGAAGAATTGTTAGATATAATGGCCTTTTTATGGCCCTAAAATGTGTTACAAATATTTTTTAAGAGCAAATTGACTCAAGCTAGTGGCCATTTTGTAGAATACCTCCTATGTGGTGTGTATCACAGAATCATAGATTTTACAGTGCAGAAGGAGGCCATTCGGTCCATTGAGTCCACACCGGCTCTTGGAAAGAGCACCCTACTTAAGCCCACACCTCCACCCTATCCCCATAACCCAGCAACCCCATCAAACCTAAGGGCAATTTCGCATGACCAATCCACCTAACCTGCACATCTTTGGACTGTGGGAGGAAACCGGAGCACCCGGAGGAAACCCACGCAGACACTGGGAGAACGTACAGACTCCGCACAGACAGTGTGTTCTGGGAGAGGTATTTTCAGAACCCCAAAATGTATCATGGAGTCCAACCAACCTCTCCCTTTAATGGATTGTTGCTTTTGAAGCACACGGCATGTCCCCCAGTAGTGGTATTACAATTATGGACACGTTTTTAAACAAAACAACATTTATTCTATGAACTCAATTTAACCTTTAAAAAACAAACATTGAAAATCTTAACACCCATTACTTCAAAGATAACCTCAAAAGACTACAACACTAAATAATCCTTCAAACTGTTCTTTTAAACATCCAAAAGACTTCACCTTCAAAAACAGACATGAGGTTACATTCAAGATATTTATAGTCTTTGGATTTGCAGACATCAACAGACCAGTTCTGTGTTTTCTTCCTGCAGCTCTCAGCAAAACACACAGACACTCCCAGCTTTCTCCTCAAACTGAAATTAAAAACTTCAAAATGGCCAAGCTGAAGCCCAGCTTCACCGACACTCTGACATCACTGCATTTCTTAAAGGTACATTGCTTAAACATCCCATTCTTAAAGGTACTCCCACATGACACCTCCTCCCCCCAAGAAATAAAAATAAACCATCAACTTCAAGATGGTTTCATTTTTCACCTTTGCACAATCAATTAAGAAATGCACACAGTAAAAACACTTTACCGGTTCAAAAAAACAACACACGCAAACAGGTATAATAATATAGTTTTTTTTTTTCTTCATTCATCTCCCTCCAACCGAAATCCATCCATTGCTCTACGCCTCAGCATCTCTCTTTAAAGTCAGATACTTTAGTTCAATCTATCACAGAGTCCTCTGGAAATCTCCAACACATGCACATTGGTTATCACAGATTTCAGGCAGTCAAATGCCTGTTGAAAGTCCCCTGTCCATTGACATTTTTTTCGTTTCTTCAAGTCCATCAGTGGACCAACCACACCACACATTTTTTGTACAAAGGTTCGATCAAATTCACTCATGCTAAGAGATCGCAATATTTCCCTTCGTCTTGAGGGTATCGGAAACTCCTCAAGGAAAGTGATTCGGGCTTCTCCAAATTCACTTTCGGCTAGGTTCATCATCAAACCCGCCGTCTGAAGTCGATCGAAGAACTCCATACGATGTTTTAAATGTTCTTTCCATGTCTGGAAGTCGGAAATAAAAGCAGATTGTCCCACTTTCTCAATGCAATCCTTCAAACGTGGGATAGGGTAAGAATCCGTTCTTTTAACTGCATTCACCTTTCTATAGTCCACACACAACCGTTGGGTACGTCTGGTTTAGGTACCATCACTATGGGTGAGCTCCATTGGCTGCAACCCACTTCAATTATGCCATTTTTAAGCATACTTTCATTCTCTTTGTTAACCTGTGCCAATTTTAACGGGTTAAATCTATATGGATGTTGTTTGATTGGAACAGCATTTCCCACATCTACATGTATAGCCATCATGTACTTCCCAATTTATCTCTACAAACTTGCCCATGTGATATCAATAACTCTTTCAGGTCAGTTAGTTTTTCCTCTGAAAGGTAACTTAACAATTCATCCCAATTTTTAACAACATCCTCATTTTCCAATTTAATTTGAGGTATGTCAAATTCACAGTCATCTGGATTTGGTTCGTCACTTTGAGTTAGAATCATTAAAACCTTTTTCTCTCCTTCCCTTTCAAAGTACCTTTTAAGCATATTCACATGACACACTCGGTGAGTCTTCCTTCTATCTTGTGTTTTACCACATAATTCATCTCACTTAATTTCCTTTCAATCTGATACGGTCCACAAAACCTAGTTTTTAAAGGCTCACCTACCACTGGTAACAATACTAAAACTTTATCCCCACTGGCAAAACTACGAACTTTGGATTTCTTGTCTGCTACCCGTTTCATCACATTTTGTGCAACTTTTAAATGTTGTCTAGCCAATTCACCCGCTCTATTTAATTGTTCCCTAAAATTTGACACATAATCCAATAGTGTAATTTCCGATTTCTCACCCACCAATTATTTCTTAATCAATTTAAGTGGTCCTCTTACCTCATGACCAAAAATTAGTTCAAAAGGACTAAATTTGGTAGACTCATTAGGTGCATCCCTAATTGCAAACAATACGAATGGGATTCCTTTATCCCAATCCATGGATAACCTTGACAATATGCCCTCAACATTGTCTTTAATGTCTGATGCCACCTTTCTAACACTCCCTGGTATTCTGGATGGTACGCAGTTGATTTAAATTGTTTTATTCGTAAGCTATCCATAACTTCTTTGAATAACTTTGAAGTAAAATTTGATCCTTGATCCGATTGAATTTCTGTGGGTAGTCCATATCTAGTAAATAATTTAAGTAACTCCTCCACAATCCTTTTAGCTGTAATATTATGTACTGGAATGGCCTCTGGAAACCTAGTAGACACATCCATTATAGTCAAAAGATATTGATTCCCACTTTTGGTTTTAGGAAGCAGTCCTACGCAATCAATTAGGACCCTGGTAAAAAGTTCCTCAAATGCTGGAATGGGTATTAAGGGTGCTGGTTTTATCACTGCTTGAGGTTTCCCTATCACTTGACATGTGTGACATAATTGACAAAATTTAACTACATCTTTATGTAGTCCAGGCTCATAAAAATGTTTCTGGATTTTAGCTTGAGTTTTCCTTATTCCCAAATGACTTCCCACTGATACCTCATATGCAACTCGCAACACCTCCTTTCTATACCCTACCGGCAATACTACTTGATGAACTTCTGCCCACTTTTCATCCGCCTGCATATGTACAGGTCTCCATTTTCTCATCAAGACATCACTTTTACGGTAATAACACTCTGGCATACTCTCAGATTCCTCTTCCGTATATGCTTTCTGATACATCCGTTTTATTTCTACATCTTTCTGTTGTAACTCCACCAATTTTCCTGAACTAAAAATATCCACCTCATCCTCCACCTATTCTTGTTCTTTTTCAACCATCTGATCAAAAATCATTTCTGATAATTGCACTTCTACTTCATCTTCACTCTTTGATTTCTCCTCTTGTCTTAACCTGTGACTTTCCGACCTTGTGACTACACAATCCGGAAAAATCAAAGGATATTCGTCCTTCAACACTTCAGTTGTCTGATTTTCCACTGACTTATCAACCACAGTAGGCATCACTCCCACCTGCGATCCAGCTATATCATTACCCAAGATAAACTGTATTCCTGGACAAGATAGTTTATGTATTACTCCTACTACCACTTCACCACTCTTCACTGGACTTTCCAACCTTACCTTATATAATGGAACGCTACTCCTCTCACCCTGAATTCCACATATCACCACCACTTCTGGCAACATTCTTCCCAAACTACATAATTCGTCATCTCTTACCATTCCAGATTGACTCGCCCCTGTATCTCTTAAAATTTTGACTTCTTTATCTGCTCCTCCTGATACACATGAGTAAACTTTACCCACACAAGTAAATTCTTTAAAGACATCTGGCACCTTCCTAACAATTACTTCTTGAACAGGCTGTACAATCATTTGCACCTCCTTCGCTTCCCTTGGGCTTTCCTTTACCACTTTAACAAACCCCACTGTCTTATCCTGTTTTACCACATCAGCCATCCCAGTGCTTTTCTTCAACGACCAATACTGTGACTTTACATAGCCTAGTTTATTACAGTGAAAACATTTGAAACTTTTCATTTCTTTTCCACCCTCCTTATTTCTTTTTTAATCTGAGGTACACTCTCTTTATTGTCTCCTCTCAGATCACCTTTATCTTTACCACTTGAGTATTTCTCATGTTCCCAGTTTCTATCCCTCACCGGCTGAAACTGATGTCGGAAACCAGTCTTTGATTTATGAACTAATTCATAATCATCTGCCATTTCTGCTAATCTCACAGTTTTAACCCTCTGTTCTTCCACATGAGTTCTCACTACATAAGGAAATGAATTTTTAAACTCCTCCAAAAGTATAATTTCTCTGAGAGGTTCATGCGTTTGGTCCATTTTCAAAGCCCTTATCCACCTATCAAAATTACTCTATTTGAGCCTTTCAAACGCAATGTATGTTTGACCAAATTCTTTCCTTAAATGTCTAAACCTTTAACTTCAGGCACTAGCTCATATGCACTTGAGATGGATTTCTTCACCTCCTCATACGTTCCAGATACCTCCTCCAGTAGTGATTCAAAGGGCAGCACAGTAGCATTGTGGATAGCACAATTGCTTCACAGCTCCAGGGTCCCAGGTTTGATTCCCGGCTTGGGTCACTGACTGTGTGGAGTCTGCACATCCTCCCCGTGTGTGTGTGGGTTTCCTCCGGGTGCTCCGGTTTCCTCCCACAGTCCAAAGATGTGCAGGTTAGGTGGATTGGCCATGATAAATTGCCCTTAGTGTCCAAAATTGCCCTTAATGTTGGGTGGGGTTACTGGGTTATGGGAATAGGTTGGAGGTGTGGACCTTGGGTAGGGTGCTCTTTCCAAGAGCCGGTGCAGACTCGATGGGTCGAATGGCCTCCTTCTGCACTGTAAATTCTATGAAATGAAAACTTCACTAGCTGCCAATTTGAACTGACTGTCATGTTTCATGGCCATTTTCTGAAGTTCAAACTCCCTCTCTTTACCTTTTTCCCTGATCTGTATCGCCCCTTTTTCTTTTTGTTCTGCTTGGGCTATTCTTTCTTTTCTCCTTTTTTCTCTCTCCTTTTCTTTTTCCTCTCTCTCTCTTTCTCTTTTTCCGCTCTCTCTTTCGTATTCAAGCCACTTTAACTCTTTATCATGTTCCATTTGTTTAATTTGCAACTGAATTTTTGCCATTTCCAATGAGTCGAACGGTATCTCAGGCAACTTTGAATTCTTAACCACCGCCATAATTATCTCATCTTTTTGCATTTTGTCAGGTAATGTTAACTGCAATGTTTTTGCCAAATCTAACAGTCTGCTTTTAGTCTCTGTCCGTAAGGTACTGCGTGTGACCGCCTCCACCCCCAAAAACTTCCGAGCCTCTAAAAGAGCCATTGTCCACAACACTCTCCCCACTTAAACTAAAATACCACACCAGAAAAGCAACAATCCTTCACTGTCTTTAAGTTCACAAACGCCAATCCAATAGATAGACTTTTATCCCCCTCGAGCCCCCAATTGTTGTGGGAGAGGTTGTTTTCAGAACCCCAAAATGTATCATGGAGTCCAACCAATCGCCCCCTTTAATGGATTGTTGCTTTTGAAACACATTCTTGTTCCCCAAGTGTGGTATTACAATTATGGACATGTGGTTTTTAAAACAAAACAATGATTCTATGAACTCAATTTAACCTTTAAAAAACAAACATTGAATATCTTAACACCCATTACTTCAAAAATAACCCCAAAAGACTACAATAATCCTTCAAACTGTTCTTTTAAACATCCAAAAGACTTCACCTTCAAAAACAGACATGAGGTTACATTCAAGATATTTATAGTCTTTGGATTTGCAGACCTCAACAGACCAGTTCTGTGTTTTCTTCCTGCAGCTCTCAGCAAAACACACAGACACTCCCAGCTTTCTCCTCAAACTGAAATTAAAAACTTCAAAATGGCCAAGCTGAAGCCCAGCTTCACCGACACTCTGACATCACTGCATTTCTTAAAGGTACATTGCTTAAACATCCCATTCTTAAAGGTACTCTCACATGACAAGTGACCCAAGCGGGAATCGAACCTGGGACCCTGGCGCTGTGAAGCCGTGTTGCCAATTCATCCATTTATGCTTAAATGATGTGTACCGTTTAAGGATATCCTAAAGATATTGTGTTTGAAATACTCCACTGTATGTGCTTCCTATATCGGAAGTATAAAATTACCTGTCCAATATCCAATGTGTAGATAGGTCGATGTCAAACTGACAAACTATGTCATTTGTAGGTACAGTATCTCAAATCTGGCAAACTCGGGACTTTTGAGTCCATGTCGGATTTTGGAACGTGCCAGTTTTTTGGGGGGGAGGTGGGTACGGGGGGTAAAATCAGAGCCTCTTAATTCAGTGAATAGGAGATGCATGTAATATTTCTGCTCTCTGGGTCGGTTGAGGGCAATGTTTGCAAAGCTACTCGGTGCACACAAAACAAATGTCCGATTTGTGGACACTGTCCAGTTTTTCAGTAGCTGGATTTGAGGTACCTTACCTGTACAGAATGACCTTTCCGAGGAAAGTGAAACTGCCCCATACAGCAGTCACTGACAGATTCATTATGCTGATTCGTATTCTCCTTCTGGTGACATTCCTAACTTTTCTCATTTCAAAAACCTTACTTTCATAACAGTAAAGAGCACACTCTGTAACTGATAAAGGCAAACAACTCCGAATGTGCTTTTGAGATATAGGCTTGATGTTAACAATAATTTTAGCCACTATTTTTGTTCTATCACAAGATAAAATATAAAAAAACAATGATGGAAGTCTGATGAAAATAAAAAGAATGCTAACAATAACATGGGCTGTTTACAGGCTCTTATCTTTAGCGATCTTTTTGTAATTGTTAGCAAATCAGTGCTTTTGAAATATTCTTGATGCCACCGCCAATGCTTGTTTTGCTTAGTCTTAGAAAGTAACTCCTTTGTCTTGCTATCATAGTCCCTACAAAGGACGAATGTGAAAAGTTAACCCATCCTTTGACTTTTAGGTTACTGAAGGACCTGCTGTTTGCTTTTGGCATTGTTTTGTCTTGTCTTTTATCATGATGTGTTTGTGGAGTTGATGCCTCGCTGCTGCGCAGTTTGCTTCTCTGTGTATCTGAAAGTGCTTTACTGCTAGTGAAGTACTTTCAAAGTGTAGCCACTGGTGTCATGTAATAAATGCGGCAACAATGTGCATACAGCAAGCTCCCCCAAATAGCAATGCGATAATGAACAGAGAAGTTGTCTTTATCACTATGCTAATTGAGGAATAAATATTGGCCAGGACTCGAGGTTAAAGCCCTGGACAATACCATTCAATCTGACATTTTATCCGAAAGATGGCACCCGGACTGTGAGGGTCAGATTTGACTTTTGCACTTGTGTCCTGGGATGCAGATTCAACCCACAGCTGTCTGACTGAGGTGAAAATGCTGCCAGCTGAACTGAGCAATGGAGCTGACGCATATTTGCACTTACATTTTTAAAATGTAATGAAAACTCATGTGTATATATAAGTTTTTTTCAGTATGCCCTTTCTGTTTTATATTAAAACTGAATTATCTCAACATCATATAGTATTGTACCCATAGGTGGTGCTGTGGTTGACACCTTATGCCACCATTATGTTACATGCCTGTCAATCAACTGAAATGAAACATGTTGACAACTGCAGTAATTAATATTGGCCAAGAGGTGGTGCTGTAGCAGTGCATTTTCTACAGAAGGGTGACTCGCTTGCCTTGCATGTCCTCTTCAACCTCCCTATCTCCATTCCCCTCTCACCTGCTGTCCTCCATCCACCCTCCCTTCCCCAACACCCCCAGCTTCTCATCTCCTATCTCTCCCCAACTCTCTCTCCTAGCCTCTGACCTCTCTTACCACCATCACACGATGCCTCCCTTTCTTTCCCTCCCCCTTCCCTGCAGATCTTGCCACTCTACACTGTCCCTGGCCTCTGTTACCCCAACACACCAACCAGCCTCTCCCTCCTTTATCGCTGATCTGCAGCCTTCACAGTCTTTGTCAACTGATTTGCCTCTCTCTAACCCTCTTTGACTTGCACGCTCTGGCCCTCACCCACGTACCTGGCTGCAGGAGGTTGACGAGTTAAATAGTAAAATGCATGTGCAGGGAAAACTTGATAAGCTTGTGTTGTTGGGACAAGATTAAATTATGATCTAAAGTTTTCTGTGATCTTATCAGCGCTTTTCTCGAACTATGCATAGGATGTTGTAGGATGAAACAACGCTTTGAAATTTCTGATGCTTCAAAAAGGTTGTGATATTATCTTGGCTAATTTGTGTCTGATTTGAACAGTAAATACATGTTTGATATAAACACACTGTCATTCATTCCTATCCATTCTAATTTAGCGGACCTTAATATAATTATACCTGCTTTATGGAATTCTAGTTAAATGCATCGTTTTTCTTTTTGTATTTCCTTGTCCAAGTACATATTGTGTTGTATAATATTTTTAAGGAGAGTTCATCTATGGGAGCCCCCTAGATATTGGAGTGAGCAGAACTGATAGAAAGATTACAGTTCATTTTTTTTTTTTTTTTTTTCCCATTCTTTCAGCATTTGATGTGCATTACAGATACTTGCTGGAAATCTTTTTAGAAGAACTCCTGCAGAAGGATATCTTTTATAAACGTGAGAGGCCAGCCAGGAGTGCATTGGAATAGTCAAGTCCAGGGATTGCAAAGGCATGGATGAAGGTTTCAGCAGCAGATAAGCTGCGACAGGAGCAGAGTCAGGCCATGTTATGAGGTTTGACAGGCATTCTCAGTAATGTTGCAGATATGTGGTCAGAAGCTCATCTTGTGTCAGATATGAGATCAAGGTTATGATCAGCCTGGTTCAACCTCCGACTGTTACGAAGGAGAAGGATGGATTCAGTGGTTCGGGCTCATGAATGGCATTTATGGCAGAGAGCAAAGACAGTGGATTTGCCCTTTCCCAAGATATAGTTGGAGGAAATGGAAATTTCTGCTCATCCAAGATGTGCTGGTGAGCAGAGGGAGGTGAGAGGCAACTGAGCAGAAGATCTCAATCTTGTTGACGTCCATGAGCCCTTGTGCTTGTCGTTGAAGTTGGAGGAGGGGGATTTATGAAGGCAGTTTGCAGAAGAGAAAAGGTTGTCTTTACATTTGCAGAATGATCCTGGAATAGTGAGCAGTTTTTCCTTTATGTGGTCTAACCAGATCTGGCATTGAATGGCTAAACTAGTTGTCTACCATGTATGTTCAAGCATGCATCCCTTGGATTTTGGAAGCAGAGGACTATAACCAGAATGATACCAGCCAGGGTGAGAGAATAATGGTTTTAATACGAACTGGGACATCACAGTGGGAGGTGAGAGTGTAGTTGCGTAGAATGGTAGCTACTCAATATTGTAGTGAATGGAGGGCCAAAGTGTAATTGTAAGCAGATTGCTAGAGGCTTCTCTCCCGAGGCAGACACAGACAGATAAGTTTAGAAGGGGGTTGTGGGTGAAGAGTAATGAAAGAAATTGAACTGAGATTGGTTTATCTATGATTGCAACAATGGGAATAGTGAGGCCGGGTGAGATGACAAGGCCAACAGAGGGAATGTGAACATAGGCTGGAGTATTAAAGAAAGATTAGAGGGTAGTGAATTCGGAGGAGAGGACACATTATAGGTTAAGTTGGAATCACCGAGAGAGTTGGGGCGTGTGGGAGGGTGGTGCATAAACAAAGGTGTGATTTGGTGATGAGAACAATATTGCCACTGCATCACTCTGGATGGGGCAGATGGTAGAAGATATAGCTGGGTGGGGGAGGCTTTATTTCGAGAAAAGGTGGCATCAGCCCTCAGCCAAGTTTCCATGAAGTCAATGCAGTTGACCTAACTAAGCTTATGGATGGCAAGAGTCTTGTTCACAAGTGAATGAACATTCAGGAGGAAAATTACATGCTTCCTCAGATTTGAACTCCATGTGCCATTGTCCTGCCCGTGTCTATTTGTTACATTCTTACAGTCCTTGCAGTTTACTACGCTTCCTAATTTGGTGTCATCTTCCAATTTGGAAATGCAACACTCTCTTCCTTCATCCAAGCCAATGGTGATGTGCTGATGCCCCAGTGCCAATTACCACCCATATCACCAGAGACATTTTGAACCCCATAGAACAATCCTGAATACTTCAAAACATAAAAATATTTTACCATGAAAAGTTGAGGCAAATTTAATGGTGATTCTCTATCTCAGTCCTGCTGCGCTGTTGTACACTTTTACTCTCAATGGTACTTCGCAGCAGAGTTACCTTGTCTGATAATTTCTGTTCTTTTTCCTATTTTTTGTTTGACTTCACCTTAACAATGCTTCAACTATCAACGGTGGGGGTGCCTGACCTGATTCTAAAGCAAAGATGGGCGAGATTCCCTGGTGAAAGTGGTCTTGTACTGTTTGGCTGCACACAACAAATCCATCTCAAAGCCAATTGTGTCAAACCTACTTTTCAAAATGCTTAAGGGGTCCATTAGATCTCTTGAACGCTTTGTAAACTTTAAAGCAAAATAAAAATATTTCAGATTGCCAAAAGTAAAAACAGAAATTTTTGAAAACATTTTCTACAGATCAGGCAACAAAAGAAGAGAGAAATAGTTTACATTTCGGGTCCATGAGGTTTCATCAGAACTTGCCTGACTTTGACTTGCAGGTTTAAAGAGCAGGATTCTGCACCTCACTCTCCTTTCTTTAAATTCCTTCTCATAAAACGGGTGTCTCTGACATTTTCTCTCACATTTATTGTCCGTGTCTCGTTGTCCTGAGGATTTGGTGGTGGACCTTTTTGACCTGCTACATCAGTGATTTAATGCACTGAATAGTTTGCAAGGCTATTTCAAAGGGGTCAATAACATTGGTGTGAGACTCCGAGACTAGACCAGTTAGAGAAGGCTGATTTTGATCCCTAAAAGGCATCTCCTCACTAGTTATTTAAATGTCTAACATTGGAAAATGGTCCTGCTGATTTAGACCTGTATCAAGCTCTTTACTAAACGGGAGCCACAGTTTAAGCCAGGCAGGAGCCATACCGTGAAAATAAAGTCTGATTGGCTTGCAGCTGTAGTGCATGTACAAGTCTGATACAAGCTAGAATAGTAATGATAAATATTACAAATAGCAAAGGGATGTACATGGAATCATATTTGTCCAGTGATAATTCTAAAGCACCGGGGAGGAGGGAGACCCATGTATTTAGATATTCAATGGGACCTATAATAAAAAAGAAAATTTATGCGTAGAGGGTTAAGGAGGCTACAGTGATTTTGTTTTTTTGCTACTGCATCTGATTTCATGCCAAATATAAATAGTTCTGAAGTTACAAGGCATATGTTTTAATATTTCTATCCTTATCTCCTGATATTTGAACATTGCAAATTGTACATTTGGTATGTTAATATTTAAATGCTCTTGGATTCCAAGACTTTTCCAGAGTGAAAATCAATTCTCCTTTATATGTGTAAAATCAGTGTTTTTGTTTATAATCAACTTACAAAAGAAGTGAAAATATATTTCCCTTTATATTTAACTAAAGAGCAAAATTATAAAACAGATATTCAGACCCCTCTCTTACCTGAGTCTATATAACTTCAAGCTAAGGTGCCCTACAGTTGCATATTGACATTTTTTTAAGATGACATTTGGGGCTAAAGAAGCTGTCTTCTATCTTCCCTTTTAAAAAGATTAACAACTCAATTTGTCTGTATTATGGAGTTTTAACATTAATGATCCACATTTTATACGTCATTGGTATGTGTGCTTCACCGTTCCCCTAATGGTGTAATTGACACTAGTCCAGCAGCATCTGAAAACTACTGTAGTTTTGCAAAAGGTTCAGTGAAGGACCATGGCAATTTTTTTTTATCACCTTTCACTGTCATGAAGGTGTAATGCTTTTGGTCTGGTGAATAATTGCAGGGCACAGTGACTTAAAATGTCACTTACCATAAGCATGTTCTTAATTACACTACATTAGATCAGTGTGCATTTATGTAGTGTGTGTTATGAACATTCAGAATGAGAAATGATAATGAAAAGTAATGCCAGCAGCAATAATTGTAGTTGAATTTACACTGGTTATTGATATACGAGAATTTACAATTCTGTAGTTTTCTATGCAATAAAATTGTATACATCTTTTTAATTCCTTCATTGTATGAATGAACCTGCATTATAATTATTTACAGATAGTAATCCCTGTGTTGCTTAATGTCATTTTGCAGTAAAGAAGACACGGGGAAAGCCAAGGAAATAACCGATTTGTTGCCATACTTTCAACAGCAGCTCACCTTACAGGACTCTTTCCTCAAAATATGTCAACCTGAGTTTGGAGTGAATCAGCTGCACATATCAGGTATACTGTTCATTGAGGGATTGAGATGAAACAATACTGCAAGTACTTCTCTCATGAACTAGCATCATAAAATTGTAATATTTTACAGGAGTATTGAAGGCATATTTGTCACTCAAATGGTATGTTTGGAATTATTCCATAATCTTAAATTTGAACATCCGTATAGTGAACAATGGTATTTGCTCAAATCTATTTCTGAAGTATTTTGTGTGTCAAAATGTTATGCGTTTTTAGACACTTGTGGTAGAAAATATGCTTCACAATGGACTCGGCACCAGAGGATGTTCTTTTTCTTGCAACAACAAGTAATTCTGACAGCAAAACCATTTTATGCTGAATCTTCAGTCTGACTGCTCTATACCACATTTCTGTCCTGAACTTCGGAGGAATAATGTATTATTTGTCCTAACACACCAGCTAATTCGTGGCTACTTGATTTTCCTGCACAGTATTTATGGATTCTGGTCTGTATTGTATGTTGAACATCAACAAACCAAATAACATACTTTTTTTTTAAATTTATTACTTCATCGCTGTTATAACTATGACATATATTATTTTAAGTAAAGAATATAATAAGATAGACTTAAGTTAATTACGCATTTGATAATTTTACAAGTTAATAAATGTCAGTAGAAATTGTTTCTTTCAAATGAAGGACCTGTTTATGAAGCAGGCAAATCAATGAATTGAAACTTGTTTGTTTGCTGTCTATAGGATGACTTTAGGCAGTTTCAACCTAGCTTGCAGTAGATATGAGTTTACTTCACAAAACCTATTGGGAATCTCCTTAAAATTAATCATAATCTTTATTATTGTCACAAGTAGGCTTACATTAACACTGCAATAAAGTTACTGTGAAAATCCCCTAGTCGTCACACTCCGGCACCTGTTCAGGTACACCGAAGGAGAATTCAGAATGTCCAATTCACCTGACACCACGTCCTTCAGGACTTGTGGGAGGAAACCAAAACACCCGGAGGAGACCCACACAGACACTGGGAAAACGTGCAGACTCCACACAGATAGTTACCCGAGCCAGAAATCGAACCTGGGACCCTGGCGCTGTGAAGCAACTGTGCTATCCACTGTGCTACTGTTGCTAACTTTGGTTGGCTCTTAATTTGTTGCTCGTTGTGTCTTTACTTAATTTGCTCTGTTTCTATAACTTTTGCTCTAGAGTCGCCAGGTATCTATGATACCGCCACGAGGTTCAAGTTCAAGTGCTGATCAATAACTCAATACACCAATTAGTAAGATTCAAATCAAAACACATTTATTATACACAGGCAATCACTACTCATGCATAAAACTCTACTTACTAGACTATCTCTAACACTGAAAGGCCTATACTTAGCTTTGGGACTGGCCCACCAGGTCAGGGGAACAAATGGCCTTTCGTTCGATTCTGAGTCTGCAGGATTCAAAGCAGGTATGGACTGGTAGCTAGGAGCGCCAATCTCGTAGCGTGCGTTGACTGGAGACTTACTTGGTTGATGCGGCAGCTAGGCAGGTCACTGTCAAGGGTTGTTTCGAGCTGCTGAGTGACCCTGCCAAGAAGGACGAATTGAACTTGGGGGCTCTACTTTATAGCCCCCAGGGGCTTCGGGGCGGACCCCGTATCTGGTTCCAAGTGATTGGACTACGTTCCGATCACTTGGATCGATTTCTCCAATACTGGAGCCGTTCCCTGATCGCTGGGCGGTTCCTGAGTGTCCGTTGGCTTTCCTTTGTCTTGGCTCCTGCTGGCGCCGAGGAGTCTGGCTTGGCCTTATTCACCTTAAATGTTTCAATTGTTCCCGGGGATCGCTCATTAATATGCAGATGATTGCTAGTTTCAGTGCTGTCTGGGTTTCTGCAAGTTCTAATACACAGGAAACTTTGCACCTGCTAGTTTTTCCTGGCTTGGCTGAATTTCCCTGCGTTCTTTGCGGATCTCCATTTTAAGTCGGGAAGTGGCCAACCCAGGTGGCTACACTACAGTGCCACAAAGGTAAAGGGAAGTGTGAAGTCATGTCAGGTCTTCTGAGGGTTGGATGTGAGGACATTGTTGGGATGCAGTAAAAGGACAATTTACTATGCAATACCTCACCTGTTAGTATTTTGGCACTTTGGCAATTGCAACATTTTCTGACAATGGAGGATTATTAAATCACTCGGGCAGATTTCCAGTTAGCTTGCATAGTTATAACATTTCAGAGTTTTACTGACACCTCTCCCCCTTGTAAATAAGTAGCATATATTATATCATGGTAAGGCAAATCCAACACTGTATCTTGTCTTAAAGACATGCTTAAATTGAGTTTTCATATGGTCTGCTGGTATAGGTTTCATATAAGAACTGTCTAAACTCTCCCAGTGGAAAATGTTAGATGATGAGGATTTAACTTCAGGTTCTTGCCATTAAAGTTCAAGAGACGTTGAGCTGACTTTTCACTTGCTTCCTTTTTTTACCAGATAACTAACTAATGGTGCATAAATTTGCTGTCACTTTGATCTATCGATCTTCATTTTTTAAGTTCCACCGCCATGACTGGTACCAGTACCTTAATTTCCCTGGGGAAAGCCATGAAAGAGACAGTCGCCCTTTGTGATGACAATCTTGCTTCTATGATGTATTTCATATGATTCTCTGGCATACATGTTTTATGTAAGCAGGCCTGTCTATACATTAGGATTTTGTCCATCAAAACCAGTGAAATGATCATCAGTCATGCGCTCAGCTACATGTTTAGCGTTAGCAAAGTTTTTCAATTTTGTTGCTTAATAATGGCTAATCACTTTTCCTCAAATTACTGATCTCAAAAATCTACTAAAACAGTATTCAAGTATGGTCAGAAATGCTCAGTGACAATTCTGAATGTTTTTCGTGGCATTTTTCAAAATGTATAACTTTAAGATGCCGCACTTGTCTCGGCTTTAGTCCACAATAGATATGACTGCCTTCAATCCCTATGTTGAGCTTTAGAAGTGAAGAGAATATTCCAAGATCTCAGTAGATAAACTTGCTTCATTAGTGATCTCCAATGCAGTCTGATCTCCTAAGTTAGACAAAACTTCTGCTTTAGATCTGTGCTGGTGTTCTCAGGAACAAATGTTTTCTTTATGAGCTGCAGCCACCCTCCTAAACTTACATGATGACAGCCCTCTTGGCATGTCAAAAGGCTTGCGTTTCAAATTACTGAATTGACTCTGATCCATTTTAAAGTTTGGTCCTGAGCAAGTCAGTACACCATTGGGCAGACAAGATCATCATATTATAGTGTGTAAATAACCAAGGCGGGACTGCTTGAACCCTACATTCGGAGGCCAGTATGGTTGCATGTGAATTTTTTGTCAGCAGGATGGAAATTATGAAATAACATTCATGGTGATGGTCAATTCACCCGAGCTGGGCAATATGCTCTCATGAGTGAATGGGCTATACATAGGTAGTCCAGGACATTTTTGTGAGACTCAATAAATCTGTAAATCCTTTCACATCAGCTGAATTTCATTGCTAGCACTCTCTATTTTGAGTCAGAAAGTTTGGGTCCAAGTCCTACTCTAGGAATCGAGAACATAATCTGATTGACACATCTCGGCATTGATGTAATGATGCCTTTGTCCGTCAGTTGAAATGTTAGACCAAGACTGTGTCTGCTTATGCAGGTAATGTTCAAAGTATTAAAAGTTGTATGAAAAAGAAGTTCCCCATAACAAATAACAGCAACTAAATTAACTTGTCAACTACCTATTGATGGGACCTTTCTATCTGTAAAACAACAGCAATACTCTTCTGTAGAGGAGCAGTCACAGCATTTCCAAACTTAATACGAATTGTGAAGCATTTGTGAGTTCTGAGATATGACAAAGCTCTGTAAACGAAAACTCACTCCTGACAAAGGATTTTGGCCTTTGAAAAGAGATCTTCCTTTTTACGATAAACAGAAAATCAGAGCAAAGCAGACAGTGGTGATTTCAGGAACACAATACTGGACCTCCTCCAACAACTACCTGGTCAGGTTATCTATTCAGAAATCAGACAACTACTTGAGCTTTTAGAACAAGGTCTTCCTTTTGATTGTAGTAGACATCACACACATATCTAAAACTCATGAACTATATCCAAAAGTTGGCAATTGGAGGAGTACATCTCAGGAGTGCTCATTGGAGTACATCACTGACTGCTACCAATTTCTGACAAGTAACTCAAAGTTAATGGTCAATAAATCTAATTACTTATACTTAATAAGTGCTCTTCAAACAAATGCCCATCAGAAATAACCTTGCACTTTCAAGGTGTATTGCCATTTATGTTTTGTTATTGTTTAGTGATGCAGTAGGCCATCTTAGTGACTGAAGTTGCTGCTCCCCTACATGGGGATCCACATACCATTGGCAGCTGATAAGAGCAGGAGAGATTCTTGGTCACCATGTGATGGAAAGAACATTGGAGCCTCTACCATCAGCATCCATAGCTTCAAACTATAGCATGTATGGAAATATTCTTGCTGCCACAGCAACTTGGGCTCCCTGATGTGTAACACACCACCATCACATGGGGATCACCCCTTTCTCTGGATATCACGACGTACTTGGTCTGTAAGAATGCATGGAGGATCCATAGATTTGCAACAAAAGATAATTATCACCTTCGTCCTTTCAAGTGAAATATATATTTCACTTGATGTTTCCATTCAATCAACCAATATAGTTGTGGTTCTGCTTATCTATATCTTGGGAGAGGATGAAATGTTTGTGCAATATTTCCAGTCTCAGCATCAAAAAGTTGTGAAGGGTTTTGTTTGGGGGGGGCGGGGTGCAGGGGGTGTTTGGGACGGGAGACAATCTCTTCCTTGATTCTCTTCAGTGAACAATGCTGGTGCCTGCTTTCTGTAACAGACACATTTAATTTCAAGAATAAAGTCCACTTCAAAGATTAAAAATCTTTTCTAAAGCTCAGTAATTAATGAGGCTAAATAGTATTCAATGTAAAAAAATTAAGCATTTAAGGTCTGGACTTTCACTATTAAATTTGTATAGTTCTCCTAAGTTGGTCTTAACCTTCCTTGTCCTTAGTGTGTTGCAACATCATTTATGTTTTTGACATAATTCAAACACAACTTTCCAGATAGAAACCTGATATATTTGGTGTAATGAGAGATTTAGAGGTACAAACTGTTTGCATTAATATGATAACATCATTGTTTATTTTATCAACATTGAACTAGGAATTATTTCAAAAGCTAGACTAACCTGAATTTCATGACGACATTTAGATCTTTGACAAGATTAACTTGACAGGTTCAATCATGCATGTGGTGTGACTGACTATATAGACTAACAGCTGGTGCCATCTTCTGCTATAGTTTTGGCTAGATTACATTTTTGTGAAAGCACACCGTATGAGCAAACTACTTAACTGAAAGAGGCAGTGTAAGTTCCCTTATTGCATTTTGTAAGAGCATGTTCAAACCACAGGAAATGTACTTATGGAATCTTTTAGCATTGGTTTTGATTTGGCTCTTGACTCCAAAGAGAAGCCGCATCTTGTTTCCGTTTCGCCATGTCATCAATACACAGAAGGAATCTTGCGGGGTCTGTATCATAATGAAAAGAATTGTGCACTGACTGGGGAGGGGGGAGGTCTTGTCAATGTTGCAGCCATGAATAATGCTGATGTACTGAACATTTAATGAGCAGTACACCTTTTCCCTATCATGCTCACCATTGAGTGCCTTAAATTTTAAGTAATGTGTTTGGAAATAGTTGAGGGTAAGATCAGATGTGGATTTGCTGCCTCTTCCTAGCAAGGAATTGCATTTTAAATGTAGCTTGTCTTTACCACTCTGCCTGGCACAAGAACACAAGAAAGTCTCGATCATATGGGAAGCACGGTAACACAGTGGTTAGCACTGTCGCTTCACTGCTCCAGGGTCCCAGGTTTGATTCCCAGCTTGGGTCACTGTCTGTGCGGAGTCTGCACGTTCTCCCCGTGTCTGCGAGGGTTTCCTCCGGGTGCTCCGATTTCCTCCCACTGTCCAAAGATGTGCAGGTTAGGTGGATTGGCCATATTAAATACCCCTCCGTGTCCAAAAAAAGGGGTAGGCGGGGTTACTGGGTTGTGGGGATAGGGTGGAGGTATGGGCTTAAGTAGGGTGCTCTTTCTAAGGGCCAGTGCAGACATGATGGGCCGAATGGCCTCCTTCTGCACTGTAAATTCTAAAGCTTCACAGCTCTTAGGACTGAGGTAAGGAGAAATTACTTCACCCAAAGTGATCAGCCCCTATCCTAAGACTGCCCCTTTTTTTATAGACTCCCCAATGAGCAGAAACCAAGCCCCATCAGAATTTTGTACATTTCAGTGAGATCGCCCCTCGTTCTTCCAAACTCCAGGGAAATTAAGCCCAGTTTACTTGGCCTCTCATCACCGAACAATCCCTTCATCCAGGGACCAATTCCGTCAACCCTTGATGTAGTGCAAATATATCCTTTCTTAAATGTGGAGACGAAAACTGCACAGAGTATTCCAGATGTGCCCTTGCCAAAACACTTGCCTATTGAACAAGACTCCTTTATTTCTGTACTCTAGTCCTGTTTCAATAAATGGCAACATGCCATTGCCTTCCCAATTGCTTCCTGCACCTGCATGCTAACTTCTGTGTTCCTTGTGCAAGCACACCCAAGACTCTTTGAACATCAACACTTCAAAGTTTAAAACCTTTTTTTCAAAAAATTCAGTTTTTCCTATCTTACTGAAGTGAATAACTTCACAATTCCCTATATTATATCTGCCATCATGTTGCCCACTCTTTTAACCTGTCTGTATCTCTTGGCAGCCTCTCTTGTGTCCTCCCCACAGCTTACCTTTCCACCTCACTTGGTAGAATCAGAAAACTTTGATATGTCATAATTCCAAGTAAAAATAAACCTGTTTTAAATTTTTACTCATCAAATATTTCCTCTATTTTTACCGGCCTAATTTATCCATGTGTTCTGTGTTTACTTTATTCACAATATTTAAGATTCCATAGTTCTTCGCACCCTACACTTATAAGGACTCCATCCCTTTTCCTTCGCCTCCATCGCACTTGTTCCATCAGCCATGATTGAGTGGCGGAGCAGACTCGATGGGCCGAGTGGCCTAATTCTGCTCTTCTGTCTTATGGTCTTATGGTTCCGATGATGCCACTTTCCAAAATGGGCTACGAAAATGTGGTTCTTCTTCCTCAACCATGATTTTCCTCCTACATTTGTTGACAGGGCGCTCAACAGTGTGCGGTCCATCTCCTGTGCCCCCTCACAGAACAAGGATAGAGTCCCCCTCGTTCTCACATTTCAACCCACCAGCCTCCGTATGCAAAGCATAAACATAATTTTCGCCAACTCCAGCGTGATGCCACCACCAAACACATCTTCCCTTCACTCCCTCTGTCAGCATTGCTCAGAGACCGTTCCCTCCGAAATAATCTAGTCCACTTCTCCGCCATATCCAACACCTCTCCCATCACCCATGGCATCTTCCCATGCAATCGCAAAGGTGTAACACTGCCCCTTTACCTCTTCCTGCTTAACATCCCAGGCCCAAAACACTCATTCCAGATTAAGCAGCGTTTTCACTTGCACCTCTTTCAATTTGGTCTATTACATTCGCTGCTCTCGATGTGGTCTTTATATCGGAAAGACCAAATGCAGACTGGGTGATCGCTTTGCTGAGCACCTTCGGTCTGTGCACATTCAGGACCCTGACCTTCCCGTTGCTTGCCATTTCAACACAAGACCCTGCTCCCATGTCTGTCCTTGGCCTGCTGCAATGTTCCAGTGAAGCTCGACACAAACTGGAGGAACAACATCTTACCTTCCAGTGAGGCACGCTACATCCTTCCGGTCTCAATATCGAATTCAACAACTTCAGATGATTAGCTCTACCCCACCTCGACCCCTTTGCTTTCATCCCATTTCATTTTAACTGTCTTTTACCATTTCTTTCTTTATATATGTTTACCCCCCCCCCCATCGTATCCCCTTTCCTTACCCTTTCTCCCCTTTTCTGCACCTTTCTCCCCCCCCCCCCCCCCCTTCCCACATCTATATATGTGACAGTTTACCCTCTGCTGTTTGGCCTTTCACATCTTTTGTTCTCTCTGGGGACTGCCATTAGCACTCTTTCCCTTGGTTTCTGTGGCTATTAGCACCTGTTTCCCAGGGTTTCTGTGGCTGTGACTCATCTTTCATTCTCTCACTCCACAATATAAATATTTCCCACTTTCTCTGTCTTTTAACTTTGACAACGGGTCATCTGGACTCGAAACGTTAGCTCTTTTCTCTCCCTGCAGATACTGCCAGACCTGCTGAGATTTTCCAGCATTTTCTCTTTGGTTTCAGATTCCAGCATCCGCAGTAATTTGTTTTTATTTAATATTTCATTCACCTTGATTTTAAATGTTTATGTACCACCACTCTAGACTACTCTTTTGCTCTTCACTGCATGCATGTCAGCGTATATCACTTTTATGGATTGTTCATTGTCACTGGGCAGTAAACCTGGAATTTCCTAAGTTCATAATAGAAGCCACTGCAAATCTGCAGCAGTCAAGACCCCCTTGGAAAGGCGATCAATATGGCCTTGCCAATGTTGCCCACATGCATAAATAAAGTACTTGAAGTGTTGCATGAACCTCAAATCATAAAACCTCCGAATAACATTTTTTTAAGTTAACGTTCCACTTGTGTGCCTCTGCATTGTATGAGCTTTATACTTCATCGTATTGTCTCGATTAAATAAATAAATTTGCTTTCACTACTTGGTTTCTTTTACTGCCTCCTTACGCTCATCATATTTCATGCAGTATTAATCAATGTCACACTTTTTTAACTATTCAGCTGTTTACTTTTGTCTACATTCTCTTACAGCTAATCGATTGCATTCTGATGAAATAGGACCAACATCTAAAATAATTTGTGTTAAGCAACACAGCAAACATGGAATGAAGTTCCAGCTATTACAGACGTTTTGCTCCCGATTCGTTGCTTCATTTAAAAATAACAGATTTAATGTATTTTTTATTTCATTTTGCCTTTGGATTCAAAAATAGTTAGTCTTGGTCCAGTTTTTCAGATTGAGCTGTTGTAATCTAAGCAGAAAATAGTGACTACGTTGAGTTTGTTTCCTTCTCATTTTAATACATTGGTTTAACGTTTTGCAGAGCTCCCTTTTGAAGTCCTCATGTATATTTTTCGATGGGTTGTGTCAAGTGATTTGGACCTACGATCTTTAGAGCAATTGTCCATGGTCTGTCGTGCATTTTACATTTGTGCAAGGTATGATTTATAAATGAGCAACCTGCATCAAAAGTTCATTCTTTCTTGATTCAGTCAGAAAAGTGATAATATTTCAACTTTTGCTTATGAAATTCCTAACGTAAATTAATAGGTAAACTTAAAGCCTAATTGTACCATGTAACGTGGCAAGCATGCAGATTACAAAGGTTCTCGGTTAAATTATTGATCTGTGCCGAGTTGGCTAATCTCACCCAGGTTGCACGAGCGTCACTGCCTTTAACCTCAGCAACTATAGTTCTCTCTCATAATCTTTATCTTTGTGTTCATAGCAGATCTTTCCAAATTGCCTAGCAGTTTGTGATAGTGCACTTGAGGTTTGGTTGGGGCAGAATAGGAACATAGTAGCAGAACGGGAAGGAAAGTTAAATTGAGATCAAAATAGTTGCCAAGGCTACAGGCCTTTGAGATGCTTGATAAGCTGGCAAATTAGGTTGGCAAAAGAACAACTCAATCAAGTAGAAAGTGTGCTTGGAGCCTTTGCTGCCGAGAGAAGAAATGAGTGGACAGATGTGTACGTACATTGCGACTCGAGCATTTGTTTGTCTCCAGTCATTTTATTAATTTCTGTTTATCAGAGATCCTGAAATCTGGCGCTTGGCCTGCCTGAAGGTATGGGGTAGAGCATGCAGTAGCTTGGTCCTGTACACTTCCTGGAGGCAGATGTTTCTAGAAAGACCTCGTGTCCGATTTGATGGTGAGTTGATGATGAGCAACCTAAACTTTGTTGTGTAAACTATGTAACTAGGTTACCTGTGGAAGAATCTTTCATTTGCTTTGATAATACTGATTTTGATTATTTGCATGACCCAAAAAATTTGTTCACCTTTTATTTTTTTATTGAATTATTGGTGTTTGCTCTAGATTATCATAGAATCATTGGTAGAGACATACATTTCACTACGGAGGATATTAAAATTAATTAGTTTATGTAGAAATATTTGTCATTTAGAGGAATCATGAAAAGTTTTCTATCATGTATTTCACTAGCTTCCCCTTTTTCTATATTCTGATTTTCTTTTGGCAGTTGAAAGTTGCGGTTTTTGAACTACATATTTACAGTATCCAGTTTGTGATCTAAATCTGTTTGATATATAATTATATGAATCTTATCAAATACACTGCAAATACTTTTATGAACTGATGCAAACACCGGTATGAACTGATTTGCGTGGTTTAAAGAAATTTCATTTGTATTAATAACGTAAAATGTTGCAACTTCAGTATGTTTTGTAATTATAAATGCTAAACAATATAGAATTTCTGCTGTTCATTCTTCGCATGTTTTCTAATGATAGGCAATGGTGTTAAATCACCAGTTCTTGCTTCAATTCCTCCACCACTGAAGCAAAGTGGCAGCAGTGTGTACCATCTACAAGATGCACCGTAACCACTCATCCAGTCTCCAAACCTGAGACTTCTACCACCTAGGACAGGAGCAGTAGAACATCACCACCTCCAAGCCACACACCACCCTGACTTGGAAATATATCGCCGTTCCTTCACTATTGCTGGGTAAAACTCCTGGAACTCCGTTCCTAACAACAGCATTGTGGATGTACCTACGACACATGGACTGCAGCGGTTTAACAAGGCAGCTCACCATCACTGTCTCAAGGGCACATAGGGATGGGCAATAAATGCTGGTCTAGCCAGTGATGCTGGCATAGTATAAATGAATAAATTTTAAAAATTTGCACCTCACAGAGTGGAAGTGTGAGATTATCTCCCAATCATCCCAACAAATCATATCTAGCCAGCAAAGAAGTACAGTAATTTATTGTATATCTATGTAGAGTAAGATAGCATATATTTACCAGGGGCGTTCATTGACTGGTGATAGTGTGGTTTTTCCGAAGGATTTTAGTGAGTATGAAAAGAGGGCTGGCCAATGTTATGTTAATTATTGTGTTACATTTATAAATTGCTGTGTTGTTCTACTTGAGTCTGTTGCTGTATTTTACACAACTGCCTGTAATCATTCTAAATATTTCAAAATAATTCTATTAATAGTGACTATTTTAACAATATAATACTTTACAAAATTTAAAAATACCTAATTAGCTAAAATAGTATTAAAAGTCTTTCACTGTGCACCTGAAGTTTAAATTATTCAGCAATAACTAACTCCAAAGTCTTGAAGTGAGTCTTTGCTGCTAAACTAAAATGGTACTTTTTTCACTTTCCATGTACAGTGCTCCTTTATCTAATTTCCTGAAGATAGGAGAGATATTGTCCCCCTCAATGTCCAAATATATTAGCTGTCCCTTCGCCACCCTGGTAGCTACAGCTTCTTCAGATGTTCTCCATTTTTGGCACCATCTCTAGTCTACAGAGTGGTGGGTCAGTCCTTTCTGGAAAGCAGAGTTGTGCAGTAGTGTTTTCTGATCAGCCTTTCTGCATGGTGCCTGACTCTTTGTTGATCCCTGTATTGGGGTATCATATAACAGAAATCATACAAAAATGTGCACAGAGTGGAACAGGCATGTTCTTCCTCATTCACAGTACCTGCTGGAAGGTTAGTCTCAGTTAGTTTTAAGTCATCTTTCAGTGTCATATGCACATAAGCAGGATTTTAAAACATGAGAATTTTTTTTAAGGTTACTTTAATCTTGCTAAAGAGTCTTCTACATTAAAACATCAATGTGTCAGATAATTGTGGATGAAATTCATAAACATTTTAACATTTTTTTTAAATCACTTCAATTTTAAACGGTCGGTTAAAATCCACTTAAGTCTGATAATCCATGCTGAAATGTTACAAATATAATTCCATATTTAAAATTGCATCACTTACCTCTGATAAGTTCCCCTTTGCTGGTGCCGAGGAATCTTGGAACTGCTGACAGAAAAACCCCTCCCAAGATGACTCTGCACCAAACAATGTTAAAGTCAGCGTTAGTTGTGGACAATTAATCCCAATTGACAGAATACAGGTTCTTGCTAATTTGCAGCACAGATCAGGGGGGGACCAACAGCAAAGGCTCCCCCAAGCAAAACCTCTGGCACACACCAGAAGTCGCAGTGTCTTTGCAACTCCCAATAGCAGCAAACATTTCTGGTAACCACTTTTGGAACTGCAAAATCTGGCCTGCAATTTATTGAAAGTCTTGCTTTCAAACAAAAAAGGAATGACACCAGACAGACCACCTGGCATTGACTTAAGCACAGGAAAAGACAATGACAAAGCCAGCCCAGTCTACTCTGCAAAGTCATGCTTCCTAACATCTGGGGCGTTGTGCTAAAATTGTGAGAGCTTTCTCACAGACTAGTCAAGCCTGAATCACAGAATCATATCTTACATATATTGCCCCAGACACCATTGTCACCAATCTGGATATGTCCTTTCCCACAGGCAAGATAATCCCAGCAGAGGTGGCAGCTCAGTGGTGTACAATCAAGAGGGAGTTGCCCTGGGAGCCCTCAACATCGTCTTTGGACTCCATGAAGTCTCATGGGACCAGGTCAAACATGGACAAGTAAACCTCCTGTTGATTACCACTTCCATCTCCTCTAAGCCTATAAATTAGTACTCCTCCATTTTGAACATCACTTGGATGAAGCACTAACTGTGACACCGGTCAGAATGAACTCTGAGTAGGGGAGTTCCATGTCCATCCCAAAGAGTCGTCCCACCACAGACCAGGTTTGCCGAGTCTGCAACAGGTGGTGAGAGAACCAGCAATGCTTGTAGTATTCGGAATAAGGTAAATGAGTTGATGGCGCAAATCATTGTGAATGACTATGATTTAGTGGCCATTATTGAAACATGGTTAAAGGATGGTCACGACTGGAAGTTAAATATCCGAGGGTATCAAACTATTCGGAAGGACAGAGTGAATGGTAAGGGAGGTGGTGTAGCTCTGTTATTTAAGGATGACATCCGGGCAACAGTAAGGGATGACATCGGTGCTATGGAGGATAAGGTTGAATCCATTTGGGTGGAAATCAGGAATAGTAAGGCGAAAAAGTCACTGATAGGAGTAGTCTATAGGCCACCAAATAGTAACATTATGGTGGGGCAGGCAATAAACAAAGAAATAACTGATGTATGTAGAAATGGTACAGCAGTTATCATGGGGGATTTTAATCTACAATGCGATTGGTTTAACCAGGTCGGTCAAGGCAGTCTTGAGGAGGAGTTTATAGAATGTATCCGCGATAGTTTCCTAGAACAGTATATAATGGAACCTACGAGGGAACAAGCGGTCCTCGATCTGGTCCTGTGTAATGAGACAGGATTGATTCAGGATCTCATAGTTAGGGATCCTCTCGGAAGGAGCGATCACAATATGGTGGAATTTAAAATACAGATGGAGGGTGAGAAGGTAAAATCAAGCACTAGTGTTTTGTGCTTAAACAAAGGAGATTACAATGGGATGAGCGAAGAACTAGCTAAGGTAGACTGGGAGCAAAGACTTTATGGTGAAACAGTTGAGGACCAGTGGAGAACCTTCCAAGTGATTTTTCACAGTGCTCAGCAAAGGTTTATACCAACAAAAAGGAAGGGCGGTAAAAAGAGGGGAAATCGACCGTGGATATCTTAAGGAAATAAGGGAGAGTATCAAATTGAAGGAAAAAACATACAAAGTAGCAAAGATCAGTGGGAGACTAGAGGACTGGGAAATCTTTAAGGGGCAACAGAAAGCTACTAAAAAAGCTATAAAGAAGAGTAAGATAGATTATGAGAGTAAACTTGCTCAGAATATAAAAACAGTAAAAGTTTCTACAAATATATAAAACAGAAAAGAGTGGCTAAGGTAAATATTGGTCCTTTAGAGGATGAGAAGGGAGATTTAATAATGGGAGATGAGGAAATGGCTGAGGAACTGAACAGGTTTTTTGGGTCGGTCTTCACAGTGGAAGACACAAATAACATGCCAGTGACTGATGGAAATGAGGCTATGACAGATGAGGACCTTGAGAGGATTGTTATCACCAAGGAGGTAGTGATGGGGCTAAAGGTAGACAAGTCTCCTGGACCTGATGGAATGCATCCCAGAGTGCTAAAAGAGATGGCTAGGGAAATTGCAAATGCACTAGTGATAATTTACCAAAATTCACTACACTCTGGGGTGGTCCCGGCGGATTGGAAATTAGCAAACGTGACACCACTGTTTAAAAAAGGAGGTAGGCAGAAAGTGGGTAATTATAGGCCAGTGAGCTTAACTTCAGTAGTAGGGAAGATGCTGGAATCTATCATCAAGGAAGAAATAGCGAGGCATCTGGATAGAAATTGTCCCATTGGGCAGACGCAGCATGGGTTCATAAAGGGCAGGTCGTGCCTCACTAATTTAGTGGAATTTTTTGAGGACATTAACAGTGCGGTAAATAACGGGGAGCCAATGGATGTGGTATATCTGGATTTCCAATAAGCCTTTGACAAGGTGCCACACAAAAGGTTACTGCATAGAATAAAGATGCATGGCATTAAGGGGAAAGTAGTAGCATGGATAGAGGATTGGTTAACTAATAGAAAGCAAAGAGTGGGGATTAATGGGTGTTTCTCTGGTTGGCAATCAGTAGCTAGTGGTGTCCCTCAGGGATCAGTGTTGGGCCCACAACTGTTCACAATTTACATAGATGATTTGGAGTTGGGGACCAAGGGCAATGTGTCCAAGTTTGCAGACGACACTAAGATAAGTGGTAAAGCAAAAAGTGCAGAGGATACTGGAAGTCTGCAGAGGGATTTGGATAGGCTAAGTGAATGGTCTAGGGTCTGGCAGATGGAATACAATGTTGACAAATGTGAGATTATCCATTTTGGTAGGAATAACAGCAAAAGGGATTATTATTTAAATGATAAAATATTAAAACATGCTGCTGTGCAGAGAGACCTGGGTGTGCTAGTGCATGAGTCGCAAAATGTTGGTTTACAGGTGCAACAGGTGATTAAGAAGGCAAATGGAATTTTGTCCTTCATTGCTAGAGGGATGGAGTTTAAGACTAGGGAGGTTCTGCTGCAATTGTATAAGGTGTTAGTGAGGCCACACCTGGGGTATTGTGATCAATTTTGGTCTCCTTACTTGAGAAAGCACGTACTGGCACTGGAGGGTGTGCAGAGGAGATTCACTAGGTTAATAGCAGAGCTGAAGGGGTTGGATTACGAGGAGAGGTTGAGTAGACTGGGACTGTACTCGTTGGAATTTAGAAGGATGAGGGGGGATCTTATAGAAACATAAAAGATTATGAAGGGAATAGATAGGATAGATGCGGGCAGGTTGTTTCCACTGGCGGGTGAAAGCAGAACTAGGGGCACAGCCTCAAAATAAGGAGAAGTAGATTTAGGACTGAGTTTAGGAGGAACTTCTTCACCCAAATGGTTGTGAATCTATGGAATTCCTTGCCCAGTGAAGCAGTAGAGGCTCCTTCATTAAATGTTTTTAAGATAAAGATAGATAGTTTTTTGAAGAATAAAGGGATTAAGGGTTATGGTGTTCGGGCCGGAAAGTAGAGCTGAGTCCACAAAAGATCAGCCATGATCTCATTGAATGGTGGAGCAGGCTCGAGGGGCCAGATGGCCTACTCCTGCTCCTAGTTCTTCTGTTCTTATGTTCAATGAGGAAAAGCATATTTGACTTCATTCTCAAACTCACCAACCTGCCTGCTGCAGATGTATCTGTCCATGACAGTATCGATAGGAATGACCACCACACAGCCCTTGTGGAGTCAAAGTCTCGTTTTCATTTTGAGGATACTCTTCACGTGTTGTGTGGAACTACCACCATGCTAAATGGGATAGACTTCAAACATATCTAGCAGCTCGAGACTGGGCATCCATGAACCGTTGTGGGCCATCAGCAGCAGCACAATTGGACTCTACCACCGTCTATAACTTTATGGCCTGGCATATTCCCCCACTCTACCATTATCACTAAGTCAGGGTATCAACCCCTGTTTAATGAAGAGTGCGGAGGGCATGCCAGGACAACAGACATACCAAAAAATGAGGTGTCAACCTGGTAAAGCTACAACACAGGACTACTTGCGTGCCTGACAGCATAACCAGCAAATAATAGAGCTAAACAATTCCACAACCAATGGATTGGATCTAAACTCTGCAGCCCTGCCGCATCCAGCCGTGAATGGTAGTGGACAATTAAACAGCTCAAGAGGAGAAGGCCCCACAAAATCCCCATCATCAATTCTGGGGGTTCCCAGCACATCAGTGCAAAAGGTAAGGCTGAATCATTTCCAATAATCTTCATCCCGTAACAACCTCCCCGAACAGGCGCCGGAATGTGGCGACTAGGGGCTTTTCACAGTAACTTCATTGAAGCCTACTTGTGACAATAAGCGATTTTCATTTCATTTCATCCAAAGTGCCAAAGATATGATCCATCTCGGCCTCCTTTGGAGGCCCCCAGCATCACATTTGTCAGTCTTTATTCAATTTGATTCACTCCACGTGATATTAAGAAACGGCTGAAGGCACTAGATACTGCAAATGGTATGGGCCCTGACAATACTCTGGCAATAGTACTGAAGACTTGTGGTCCAGAACTTGCCATGTCCCTAGCAAAGCTGTTCCAGTATAGCTACAATATTGGCATTTACCCAGCAATGTGGAAATTGCCCAGGTATGTCCCGTACACAAGAAACTGGACAAGTTCAAGCCAGTCAATTACTGCCCCATCAGTCTACTCTCGATCAATAACGTGATGGAAGGGGTCATCAACAGCACTATCAAGTGGCACTTGTTTAGCAATAACTTGCTCACTGGGTTCTGCCAGGGTCACTCAGCTCCTGACCTTATTACAGCTTTGTTTGAAACAAAGACAAAAGAGCTGCAAGCCAGAGATGAGTTGAGAGTGACTGCCCTTGACATCAAAGCAGCATTTGACAGAGTTTGACATCGAGGAACCCTAACAAAGCTGGAGTCAATGGGAAACCAGGAAAAGCCCTTTGCTGGTTGGAATCATACCTGGCAGACAGGAAGATGGTTGTGGTGGCTGGAGGTCAATCATCTCAGCTCCAGGACAACATCACTGCAGAGTTCCTCAGAGTAGTTTCCTGGCCCAAATATCTTCAGCTGCTTCAACAATGACCTTCCTTCCATCACAACTTCAGAACTGGGGATGTTCATTGAAGATTTGTTCAGCACCATTCGCAAAACCCTCCGATACTAAAGCAGTCCATGTCCAAATGCAGCAATACCTGTACGGTATCCAGGCTTGGGCTGACAAGTGGCAACACAAGTACGAGACAATAAATATCGGCAACAAGGGAGGATCTAACCATCGCCCTTGTCATTAAGTGACATTACCATCACAGAATCCCTCACTATCAACATCCTGGAGGTTACTATTGACCAGAAACGGAGCTGGACTAGCCATATAAATGCTGTGGCTGCATGATTATTATTATTTAAATTGAGAGTGGTGGATACTCAGTGAGACCTTGGTGTCCTTGTGCACCAGTCGCTGAAAGTAAGCGTGCAGGTACAGCAGGCAGTAAAGAAGGCAAATGGTATGTTGACCTTCAAAGCAAGAGGATTTGAGTAGAGGAATGGCGATGTTTTACAGCAATTCTATCTGGCATTGATGAGGCCACACCTGGAGTATTGTGTGCAGTTTTGGTGTCGTTATCTGAGGAAGGATGTTCTTGCTATGGAGTGAGCACTGCGAAGGTTTACCAGGCTGATTACTGGGATGGTGAGACTGTCATATGAGGAGAGACTACGTCAGTTTGGATCATATTCATTGGAGTTTAGAAGAGTGAGAGGGTATCTTATAGAAACTTAGAAAATTCTAACAAGATTAGACAGGGTAGATTTAGAAAGAATATTCCTGATGGTGGGGGAGTCCAGAACTAGATAGAGGTCATAGTTTGAGGATAAGGACCTTTTTGGACTGAGGTGAAGAGAAATCTCTTCACCCAGAGAGTGTTGAATCTGTGGAATTCACTACCACAGAGAGTAGTTAAGGCAAAATGTTGTGTGATTTCAAGAAGGAATTAGATGTAGCTCTTAGGGCTAAAGGGATCAAGGGATATGTGGCGAAAGTGGGGTCAGGGTATTGAACTTGATTAGCCATGCTAATGGCAGAGCAGGCTCAAAAAGGGCAGAAAGGCCTAATGTTTCTATTTTCTATATATGTTTCTATGTAAGAGCACGTCAAAGGATATGAATCTTGCAGTCAATAATTCACCTCCCACTCCCCAAAGCCTGTCCATCATCTACAATGCACATGTCAGGGGTGTTATGGAATATTCTCCACTTACCTGGATGCGTGCCGCTCCAACAACTCTTGACAAAGCAGCCTGCTTGATTGGTACCCCACCCACAAACATTCACTCCCTGCACCACAGACACACAGCAAGATGCACTGCAGGAACTCACCAAGGCTCCTGAGGCAGCACCTTCCAAATCCATGACCTTGACCATCTAGAAGGACAAGGTCATTAGACGCATTGGAACATCACCACTTGCAAGTTCCCCTCCAAGCCCCACACTATCCTGACTTGGAAATATATTGCCGTTGCTTCACAGTCTCTGGTTTAAAATCAGGAACTCTCGCCCTAACGGCACCTTTGAGTGTACCTGCACCTCAGGAACTGCAGCGCTTCAACGAGGCAACTCAAGACCACCTTCTCAAGGGCAACTTAAGGGAGGGCAATAATTGCTGTCCTAACCAGCGAAGCCCACATCCCATAAAATTAATGATAAAACAACACAAGTCATATAAGAACATGTGATATTCCTTGTAGGTGGCGCAAGAACTGATATCACCCTCAATCATAGATAAATTTGTTGTATCTTGCAGACTGACTCATTCTCTTCACAGTTGACTCAGCAATTGCTTTAATTTGCTTAGAAAAGCAAAGTCAAGCCCCAGTAAGAGGGAGAGAAAATCCGATAACATCTAGTTAATGACATTGACAAAGACCTTGGTGTCGATTGCTAACCTGTTTCTTCGTCTGTGGTGGAGGGAAACCAAAAGTAGAGGAAATGGGGGGGGGGGGGGGGTGCATTACAAAAAACATTCCAGAATGTGAAGTGCAATCCCATTAATAGTTTCCAAGGTTTAATTTCAGAAATGTCAGTGCCAGATTGTGACAAGCCCAACAATAGGAAGCTCCAGGTGTTCTGTATGCCTGACGTCTCTTTTCAATGTGTTAACATTCCTTAATGTAAAGGTTCCAGTGTTTAACAATGGTATAGCTAAAGGAATCCACAAATATGATATCCACACTAGAAAATACCGAATGTTAATTCTGATCTCTATTGAATTTGCCAGAAATGGGAATATTCTATGCTTGAGTCTTTTGAATCCGGTTTTGATTTTATTTATTGGTGATTACCACCCCACACCACCACCACACCACCCTTCACCCATTCCAGTGTTGACACCTTGTGGTCCTGGAGGGGCACCATAACCAAGCTGCATAATGTAGTGTCGCTATGTTCAATTCCAGCCACGGTTATTGAATAAAATTTGAACCTTCACGCATTGTGAAGTGTTAAGATCATAACTAGAGAATTTGTAAATTTTAGCGATGATGTTCATTCTTTCTTCAGAAACATGAAATAATGTCATCCTTATTGCCGGGGAGGGGGTGGAATTCTGTTCATTCACTCATAGCAAACCATTTCCATGTAGATAATTTCAAAGTAAATTCATAAAGCTTGTAAACCAAAGAATATAGATATTTCAAAAGGAAAAAAGTCAGAGTAATGACAATATGGTTTTAGATTGATGATGGACTGATACTTGATACCTGCTAACAATGTTGATAATTTTTGTAGGTGTTTATATCAACAAGACAACCTATATACGTCAAGGAGAGGAGTCTCTCGATGGTTTTTACAGGGCTTGGCATCAGGTGGAATATTACAGGTACTTTCTCCTTTTTCTTTAAAGAAGACAGGATCAGTAGCGGAAGACAGAATCAGTAGTTTAAAATGACAATTATGTAGAGAATCAAAACCTTACTGTACAGGTGTTTTGCTATTGTGGGCATGTTCTCTCCTGAGCTCATTTGATTAAAGTCAATCACTTAACAGTAACCAAGTCTATAAAATTCTTGTCAAATATATCTAGTAGAATTGAACAATAAGATGAAACAAAATTACATATGTTTAACAGGGAAAAAATGCCCTTTTGGGTATTCCATGTGTTTTTAATCGGTAGGTCAGAATTTCTATTTTTAAAATTTGTATGCCTACATCTACAAGCCCTTTGACAGTCGGTGAATTGATCCAGGTGCGGTGTCAGTTTTGCTGTTATAGAGCTCCACTACTCCTGCCCTGGATACACATCTAGCGATGTTGATCATTTTTTGTCCCCCTGAACTGCTGTTTACTTTTTGCGCCCTCCCAATTATAATTTCCTTTTAACTGATTTTTTTCGATGTTGTTTAATTAAAAACCGTAACGGCTGGAAATGATTCTGTTCTTATTTCTGATTTCCTGCATCCACACTAATTTGTTTTTTAGAATCAGAAAAGTGATTTGGGTTATCAGATGTATGTTATGTAAATTAAAGAATATTAGTTAATTAAATACTAATTTCTGAGAACCACCTCATCGATGTTCTCAAAGTAGTTTAATTTTTACTGGTATTTTTGGCAGAACTTTAGTTTTCCAAAATAGAAGGTGACACCTGTCTGTGGCTCAGTAGGTACATGCAACACTAGGGGAATAATTTACCAACCCTTCCCTTTGGCGGGATCTTCTGAACCCTTAGCAGCGGGTCAGGCGAGCCACGCAAAACGCTGTAGACCTCGGCAGGACTGGAAGATCTCAATGGCAAGCGGCCTCTGCCACAGTAAAATTCAGCCCTAGGTGACGTACTGAATCCTACAAACCTCAAAGGATTTCAGCATTTGAACTGAGTAAGTTGTGATGATTGGACGTCAATCATCTCAACTCCAGAACATCACTGCAGGAGTTCCTCAGAATAGTGCCCTAGGCCCAACCATCTTCAGCTGCCTCATCAATGACCTGCCTTCCATCATAAAAGCCTGTCAACCACCTACAAGGCACAAGTCAGGAGTGTAATGGAATGCTCTCTGCTTGCCTGGATGAGTGCAGCTCCAACAACACTCAAGAAGCTCAATACCATCCAGGACAAAGCAGCCGCTTGATTACTCTTCCTTCCACAAACATTCAAACCCTCCACCACTGACGAACCGTGGCAGCCTTGTGAACCACCTATAAGATGCACTGCAGTAACTCACTAAGGTTCCTTAGACAGCACCTTCCAAACCCACGACCACTACCATCGAGAAGGACAAGAGCAGCACAACCCTGGGAACCCCACCACCTGGAGGTTCCCCTCCAAATCACTCACCACCCTGACTTGGAAATGTATCGCCATTCCTTCACTGTCGCTAGGACAAAATCCTGGAACTCCCTCCCAACAGCACAGTGGGTGTACCTACATCCGAAGGATTGCAGCAGTTCAAGAAGGCAACACCACCACCTTCTGAAGGGCAACTAGGGATGGGCAATAAATTCTGGCCTAACAAGCGACGCCCACATCCTTGATGAATTAAGTTGGGAGAGATAACGAGGAACAGTATAATTCATATTATAATTGTTTTATACCCTTCACCTAAGAAGGAGAAAATTAGCCAAGACTCCTAGTTCTGATCACCAGGCATTGAGACCCTTGGCAGAATGTCTGTTTTATGTAGATATTGAGCAAGGACTGATTTTCGAGTGGCCTATGGTCAAACAACAATTGGGCACCTTTAACAGAGTAAAACATCCCAAGGTGCTTCACAGGAGCATTACCAAACAAAATTTACACCGAACTGTGAGATATTAGGACAAGAGTCACAGAAGTAGGTTTTAAGCAGCATCTTTAAAGAGGTGTGACAGGCATAAATGATGAGGGAGGAAATTCCAGAGTTTTGGGCATGGACAGCTGAAGGCACAATTGCCAATAACGGAGCAATGACAATAAAGGATTCGTCACAGGCTGGAATTAGAGAAGCACAGAATGCTTGAGGTTTGTGGGGCTAGGTTGCACATATGGAGAGGATCAAGGTATGGAAAGATTTGAAAACAAGAATGTTTAAAATTGAGGCGCTGGTGGGTTGGGAGACAATATAGGTCACCAAACAGAAAGGTTATGGGAGAAATGGCGCTGGATTTGGAGACTATGTTCCCAGGCCAGCGCAAAAACAATTACACCAGGAAAACTGGCGCAAAACGGCCACCGATTCAGTTTTGCTGTGGGCTAACAGGAAGGCAGCGTAGAGCACCCGGCTCTAGCTGCCGATACGCCCCAGAGAATTTCCAGGTCCGTGGCCTCGCATGCGCACGGCGGCGGCCTGCAGCAGCCGTGTATCATGGCGGATGCCGCTCGCAGATCCAGCCTGCAAAATAGTCGTCTCCACCCCCCCACCCCCCCCCCCCCTTTGGCCGGCCTGCGCCCCCCGGACCACCCCCACCACAGTGCCCCCAGCCCCAAATATGTCCACCCCTGCTCGGGAATCGGCCCTCCCCCGACTGTGGTGGCGCTGGACTGACTTCCCAGCCACCATGCTGAGTTCCCAATGGGTGAGTCCACACGTGTCCCACAACGCCTGTGACGCGGCCGGTCGGGGACGGAGCATCGCGGGCCGGGCCTCAGCCAATGCACAGAGGCCATGGCTATGGCGTGCGGCGTACTCTGCGAGTATGGCGCTTTTCAGGGGGCTGAGCATCGCGAAAGTGCGCCGCCCCGATTTCGTCAACATTGGGGATTCTCCGCCCCGTCGCCGAATGCGATTTCGGCATCAAGGATTGGGGAATCAAGCCCCAGGGGTTGATGCAAGTTAGGGAACCAGCAACAGAATTTTAATGAACTCATGATCAGCACGGTAGCACAGTGGTTAGCTCAGTTGCTTCACAGCTCCAGGGTCCCAGGTTCGTTTCCCACTTGGGTCGCTGTCTGTGCGGCGCCTGCACGTTATTCCCGTGCCTGCGTAGTTTTCCTCCGGGTGCCCCGGTTTCCTCCCACTGTCCAAAGATGTGTGGGTCAGGTGGATTGGCCAAGCTAAATTGCCCTTGGTGTCCAAAAAGGTTAAGTGGGGTTATGGGGATAGGGTGGAGGCTTGGGCTTGAGTAGGGTGCTGTTTCCAAGGGCTGGTGCAGACTTGATGGGCCGAAAGACCTCCTTCTGCACTGTAAATTCTATGATTCTATATTTTCAGACAGTGGGAAATCAGACAAGCGCATTGGAGTAGTTAAGTCTCGAGGTAACTAAGGCATAGATGAGGATTCCAGCAGCAGATGAACATTATGTGGTGCCAATTGTAGTCCCCTTTTGCATCCTGTTTGATACCTCTTCCTCCTTCCCTCTCCATTTCCCCCTCCCTCTTACTCATGTCATTCCTCATGACTGATATGGTATCTGAGTCCCAGATCGCGCGCGCGCGTGTGTGTGTGGAGGGGGGGGCATTTATATTGCACCAATCATTTGCTTCGGATTTTCCAAAGTGTTTCACAGTCAATGACTTTTGAATTTTAATCAGTCTTGTTTCATTGGCGGGAAAAAGAAAGTCATGAGAACAAATTGAGGTATGAAAATTAAATGAGGCATTAGAATAGAAAAAGAAAACGGTGATACTGGTATGATGTCTTTATACATGGTTTACGGGGATAGAAGTAGCGGGAGTCATTTTATGTCTTTTTTGTTCATGAGCCCAGCATTTATTTAATTCATGAGACCAGGATTTATTGCTCATCCCTGATTGCTCTTGAGAAGGCTGTGGTAAGCTAATTTCTTAGTAGTAAAATAGAAGCAAGGAGGCAGAACAGTTGTGCTTTAACTTGAACTTAATTAGTTTTTGTTACTGTAGCAGGATTGGTTGGTTGTTTCAGTGTGTGAGCTGAAGATTTGGGAAACCGACCAAGACACCGAGTCGCTTCACTTGGTCTGCCAGAAGTTGCAAGTGTGAAAACTTTAAAATCCTTAATGTCCAATTTTTGACATTACCTAGTTTTAGATTGTCAATTCCTGGCACCACATAACATTGTAAATCTAGTGTCAGTTTGCAACTGAGAATTATAGAAGTAGCAGTTCGATTGGAGGGAGTCATGAGAAAAGAAAAATATTGAGTAAAATATTAAAATTGCTTGGCACAATATCCTGCAGAGAAAATTATTTGACGACTATGGATTTTTAAATTTTTTATTCTGTTTTGCCTCGTTATCTCAACAATCCCATTGTTTATAACTTTTGCTATTGTGTGACTTGCAGGATCTTTGAATAGATTTTGAATTCATTCATTTTCAGTGTGTTAACAACCATGTTTTTTCAATTTATTTGAGCAAAGTCTCTGCTGTTACTTGTGTTTTCACCCATGTGTTAAATTTCATATATTTTTTTTTAAAATATTTTTATTAGGGTATTTGCAATTTTTATAATAATAACAATAACAGCGACATAGACATGGCACAATAAACATTTCCACCCCCATCATAATCTTCATACCCCCCAACAATAAAACAACAGTCTGCCCCCCCGCCCTTTTTGGAATTCTGTTTCAGTTGACATTTTAATTTTCCCGAGAAAGTCGACGAACGGCTGCCACTTTCGGGTGAACCCTAACATTGACTCTCTTAAGGCAAACTTTATTTTCTCGAGACTAAGAGACCCAGCCATGTTCCTAACTCTGGTCTTTACACTGTTAAATTTCATATCTAATACCACATGACGCAGTTATTGTTTTGCATCTGATGCAAGATCCCATTTAAAATTTGTTCCTATTATGCAAATGGAAGTTGCAGTGGGAAATTCAGCGATTTCGCCTGATGATGTTGTATGTTGTTTTATTAAATAATGGACCTAACTTTGGTTTGCAGTGTACACATGCCTGTTGCGGATTCAGGATTTATAGTTATTGATCCTTGTTTGATATTTCTCATGTTACCAGATATCTGCGATTCTTCCCGGATAATCAGGTAATGATGCTGACTACGCCAGAGGATCCTCAGTCCATCATCCCCCGTTTATCCGCCAGATCTCCAAGGTATTAAATAATCAAGTGGTATTCAGATGTTCAGCGATCAGCCATATCACATGATTCTAAAAGGATGTTAATATTTACAGTCTGCACTGTAAGACAAATGTTCATATTGCATTGTTAATTCTGTGCACACTTAAGGAGAATTTTAACCTCAAAAAGCAAGCAAGAGGGTTTGGGTTAGGTATGGGAATTAAGTGTTAAAACCCGCCTCCATCCCACCCACTTGCGTTTTTAAAGGGAACAGCTGGCCAACCTACTTCAAGGAGGTGGCAGGAATAGTATTGGAAGGAGGCTGCGTGTCTCATTTGTATTCACCATTTGAAAGTTAATGATGGATGACTGGTGTTCTGGTCCCTGGAAACTCAGCAGCTAAACAAAGGAATAATAATAATCTTTATTATTGTCACAAGTAGGCTTACATTAACACTGCAATGAAGTTACTGTGAAAACCCCCTACGTCGCCGCACTCTGGTGCCTGTTTGGGTACACTAATTCAGAATATCCAAGTCACCGAACAATAGGGCTTCTGGATTAGGAGGTTACATGATTTTCCGCCTGCCAGCTGGATTCCAGCTTGCCTGCCTGGACAACCCCATGATCGGACAGCATCCCATTCCCCTGCCCTGCTGCCCTTCCCCCAAGTCTGCCGATTTCCTCCCACCCCACTAAAATGGCTGGGGTGCACCAGACTCCTCTCTGCCCAACAGCTAGCCAAACCTTTCCATCTTCTTGATCTCTGCACTCCATTGGCCTCCACTACACTCCCAGCCCCACATTCACCCTAAACATCAGTACTATCAAGTATCCCATGCAAAGTAAGAGGATGCATTATCATAACACCAAGGGTGTGTTACATGATGTCAGGCCTAAATTTTATTCCGTCAATCGAAGATAATAGGGAAAGTGTGAGACTTGTCGGAGATGCATGCCATGTATAAAACGTTTATGTACCACTCAACTTTCTACGGGGCTATACGCAGGCTAATAAGACCTTATAAGGAATTTAGCTCAAGCAGGATTAGAGGGTGGAGGAAGGAGATGGAAGAGAGTGCGATGAGGAGAGGAACAAGAATGGAAAGAAGAAGTAAAAGAGTGGAGGAATGACATGAGTAAGAGGAGGGAGGGGAAAATGAAGAGAGGAAAGGAGGAGAATGTATCAAACAGGATGCGAAAGGAGACTGCAATTGGAGTGACAGATGGTGGCCGGTTTCTGTTACATATGGAAAGGATTTAATAGTAAAATAATACATTTGGGAGGTGTGTGGTTGCTGGATCAAGCAGACCGCCACAGGAAAAGCATAAAGTCCAGGCAGGAGAAAGGCGATGCTTAACCAAGAATAGCATCATTGGGGGCTGAGAAACAGATTATCTACCAAAAGGAGTCATCGTAAGAAATATTCTGCAGGGTTGCCAGTCTTGGAGTGGACAGGATTGGATTGCTGTCACCAAAATGCAGTCGGGAGCGGGTGGATAGACACCCAAAATGGGCAGGGTGATTCCCCAAGAGTTGATATAATGACTGCTGCTCTTTTTGATTTATATTGATGACCTTGGGTATACAAGGCATAATTTCCAAGTATGCAGCTAAACTTGGATATGTGAGGAGGATCTTAGTTGAGGAAAAGAAATTGGTGAAATGAGCAGACACATGTCAGATACAATCTAATGCAGAGAAATGTGAAGTGACAGATTTCAGTAGGAAAATCAGTAGGAGTATCATCGAGCTAAATGGTTCAGTTTTAAGTGGCTAGATGGGCAGAGAGATCTGAACATGTATAGAAAGCCACAGTACAGAAGGAGGTCATTCAGCCCATCGAACCTGCACCGACCCTCCGAAAGAGCAACGTACCCCTGTCCACCCCGCCCTATCCCTGTAACCCCATAATGTAACCTGCACATTCCTCGACACTAAGGGCAACTTATCATGGCCAATACACCTAACCTGCATATCTTTGGACACATGTATGAAAATCCTTGAATGTGGCAAGGGAAGTAAGGATATGGGATCCTTGGCTTTATAAGTAGGTGCAGAAAGTACAAAAGCATGGAGGTTGTGCCAATGTTTTCTAAATTGTGGGTGCTACTCCAGCTCGAGCATATGCCCAAGTCTGAGCACCACAGTTCGGGGAAGATGTCAAATCCTTAGGGAGGGTGCAGAGGAGGTGTGTTAGAATGGTAGCAGGAATGCAGGACTTCAGTTACATGGAGTGACTGGCTACGGTGGGATCATTGGCCTTAGAGCAGCGAAGGTTATGGATATATTTAGTAAAAGTGTTCAAAATCATGGAAGGCGTTTGATTGAGTAAATAATGTGAAACTTTTCATTGACAGAAGAGCCAGTGACTAGAACACAGATTTAGGGCAATTGGCAGGAGAACCAGAAGCAACATAGGAAGGCATTTTTTAAAAAATTTTTTAAGGTGAGCTGTGATGATCTGGGAAGCATTATCTGAGAAGCGTTAACTATAGGGGCGGTGGAAGCCGATTCAATAGTAACTTTCAAAGTAATAATTGATAACTGCTTGAAGGCTTTGTAGGACTGGGGAAAAGGGCAGGAGGATGGAATTGACTGATCACACAGTCAAGATGGATCGAATGGCCATTTTCTGCGCCATATCTATGAAGTGATGGAATTTTGGGTAAACGCCTGACTTTTTCCTTTTGTGCATTTAGAGCATCCTTCTGTTCTACTGTTGAAGTATGACACAAATTAGTTTTAGAGATTTGCAACTTAAAATCTTTGCAGCCCATCAGGATGTTAAAGCAATGGTTGGAAAGTAGACAGACCTATTACTTGAAAACAAAAGTGTTTTTTAAAGTCAAATCACGTGCATGAGTTTCATTCGCCCTGACATGATTTATTAATTAATCTCATGAAATTTTTGAGGGGGGAAGTCTTATTCATGAGCATGCTTTCTACTTCACCTTAGGATGGATGCTGTTCTCTTTGGTCATTATCGTCTCTCACAAGAAACGGATAACCAAACCAAAGTATTTGTTGTCCTGGCTAAGAAGAAGAAGGAGGAGGTGAGTGACTGGAGATTGTATCATTCTACACATAAATAACAGAAAATGATTTTTAGAAACCAATGGATGTGGCATAAATTTTAATTTCCTTCAAAAAGTGGTTGCATAACTTCTTGATTTGAGAAACAAAAATTAAGAAATATTCTAAGTAAAGAGTAGTTGGAAACTTCAAAATTTTCTTAAGAGACAGTGAACACAATGGATCATTGGACAAATCCTCAGTGCGGTGTTGCTCTCATGGAAGAGTAAAAAGGTCTCCAATTCAGTCCCTTTCTGTGTTAATGTAGGTGGTATCTGATGGAACAACTGGGCTATATTTATTCTCATTGTTAGATTCGGAAAGTCAGCCTCTATATTCCAAATCATGAACTTTCTATGCCTAGAAGTGTCTTCAATGTTCAGATTAGTTACACGATGGCAATGACAATAATAAAGCATCAAACCATTGGATAGAATTCCTTTAGATTGACTAACCTGACTACTCTGCTACTTGAACGTTATTTTTGAAAATGATAGTAACTGGAAACGTAGAGACTACAGTTAGGAATTTCTTTTCAGTATTTCATGATCTACTGCTGTTAATTCCTCCGAGGTGCGGCAGACATGTGGGGTGGGATTTTCCCAAAAAATGATTACGTGTAATTTTGGCTGGGAAACTCTGCTATTCGTGCCGCCGCGGTACGATCCGGATCGCGATCTTCATCCACTTGGTCAAATTTGTTCCCGCCACCACATGCAACAAACGCACCTGAGTCACCAGGCATCTGATTCGCACACCCCAGGGATCAGCTGAGCAGTTCAATCAACGGGGCGCTGTATTTAAATGGATCCTCAGCACTCCCTTTCAGTCAAGCCGAAGGATGGCAGCAAGAAGACTCCGCACATAGATTATTGGAGAGTTTATTGGAGGGGGCCCTCACCGGACCTTTCGATGCCGTGGAGGAGAAGCAGGTCACAATATGGCCACGTGTTGGCAGAAGACTACCCAAGCAATATCACCAATCCCACCTGGGAGGCGGTGGCAACAGTTGAGTGCAAGCAACGTGACCAGGAGGACCGGGGTGCTCTGCTGAAAAAGATGAATGGCCTCTTACATGTGTACGGGTGAGTTACCACATGTCTGTCCCTGCATTCATCCCTTCTGTCACTCCTAGAAACCCACGCAGCCTCCCAACACCCAACCTCCCAGCATTATCCTCAAAACCCCGCGGAACTCCTCATCACAACCCCTTTCTGCCTAACCACGGTGTCCATGAATGCCAATTGTCCCTGCCCCACCAGGCATCCAGCTCACAATGTTGCTTTGTGTTCCCGCAGAAGACGTTGTCCACAACCGGAGGGGAAGGGAGAAGACGGATGGGTGCATGCCCGAGCTCTGAATCCTCACTCCCTTCGAGGAGAGGGCAATCGAGCTCACTGGGGATGGCCAGAAGTGTGCTATCACCAACAGCGGGGTTGGCCTGCCGCCCCGATGTCCGGGTCTACTGCACCTTCATCCCGATGACCTGTCTCAAGTGAGTTATATGCTCAAACATAGGCAGAGCCAGGAAATCCAGGAGAGGGTGTCAGTGACATTTGTGCTAATGTAAGGCCGATTGGAGGAGTCCCAAAGCCTTCAGTCGCAGCAGATATTGCCGGCATTGCATCAGAGCCATAACTGGCCGAGTCCAAGGAATGGCTCAGTCTCTAAGGACCATGGATGAGGACGGTAAGAGTATGGTTCAGGCACAGAGGTCCATTACTGAGGGCTTTAACACCATGGTGTCGAAGTGGTCAAGCCGCCAAGACCCTCTGGACACGCTGCTTGGAGTCGGCAGTCGGTACTATGTGTGTCTAACGGAGGTGGGTACGCGGCTTCCCTCCCGATAGGGAATCCAGTGCCGGGTTCAAGTCTTTCGTGCTACCCAATTGGCCGTCAAGGGGAAGGGGCACAACACACGCACAGGAACTGGCGGGCCTCCAGGACTGGCAGAACCAGATGATGTTGAGGCTTCTGGATTTCACTCCAGCTGTCCCTCCACAGGCCACAGATTAATCATGATCTCATTAAATGGTGGGACAGGTGCAAGGGCTGAATGGCCTACTCCTGTTCCTATCCAAATGAGTCACCAAGGGGCCCATGTGCACCCCAAGGAAGGAGGAAGCACTGGAATCTATGCTGGGGCCTTCCACCAAGGTGAGTCTGGCAGTCTCCAGCCTTTCTGAATCCTCTTTCCTGACACCGGCACAGTTCGGAGGCAGCGGACAGAACAGGGTGCCGCAGCCACACCAGTGACACCTGAAAGCTGGCCGGACACCTCCAGGTCCAGGCCCTCCAGAGAACACCAGCTCAGGGCATCTCAGGCTTCAGGGCAAGAAAGGCAGCAGGCCACCTCCATTTCTTTTTTAAAATATATATTTAATCAAATTTTCAACCATTTTCAACAAAACACTCCAACCAGAAGAAAAAAGAATACAGCACAAAACAAGCAAAATTATACATGAGGATTCCAACAAAATACAATAACCCCCATTTAACAAATAAACACGCAAGTAAGGAAAACGCCTCACTCTAACCTAAACAAACAGAAAAACCAAACACTCTTCCCCCGCCCCGGGTCGTTGCTGTTTCGACCTCCACCTAATGTTCCGCGAGAAAGTCGAGGAACTGTTGCCACCGCCTAGAGAACCCCTGCACAGACCCTCGCAAGGCAAACTTTATCCTTTCCAGCTTGATGAACCCTGCCATATCATTAATCCAAGCTTCCATGCTTGGGGGCTTCGCATCCCTCCACATTAGTAGGATCCTCCACCGGGCTACCAGGGACGCAAAGGCCAGAACACCGGCCTCTTTCGGCTCCTGCACTCCCGGCTTGTCCGATACCCCAAATAATGCTATCCCCCAGCTCGGCTTGACTCGAGTGTTCACCACTTTGGACATAGTCCTCGCAAAGCCCCTCCAGAACCCCTCCAGCACCGGGCATGTCTAGAACATGTGGGCGTGATTTGCTGGGCTCCCCGAGCACCTCACACACCTGCCCTCCACCCCAAAAAACCTACTCCTCCTCGCCCGTCATATGCACCCTATGGACAGCTTTGAATTGTATTAGGCTGAGCCTGGCACAAGAAGAGGAAGAATTAACCCTACTCAGGGCATCAGCCCACAGATCTTCATCCAGCTCCTCCTCCCACTTACCCTTTAACTTCTCCTGCAGTTCCTGATAGATCACTGAGATCTTGCCTTCTCCGACCCATACACCCAAAATCACTCTGTCCTGAATCCTTCGTGCTGGGAGCAGCGGAAATTCCCTCACGTGCCGTCTCACAAACGCCCTCACTTGCATGTACCCAAAAGCATTCCCGGGAGGTAACCCAAATTTCTCCTCTAGCGCCCCTAGACTCGCAAAAGTCCCATTGATGAATAGGTCCCCCATTCTTTTAATCCCAGCCCGATGCCAACTCAGAAACCCCCTATCCATCCTACTCGGAACAAATCTGTGGTTCGCTTGTATCAGGGACCAGACCGAGGCCCCCACCTTGCCCCTATGTCGCCTCCACTGCTCCCAGATCTTCAGAGTCGCCGCCACCACCAGACTCGTGGTGTACCTTGTCGGCGGAAGTGGCAACAGTGCTGTCACCAGTGCCCCCAGACTCGTACCCACACAAGACGCCACCTCTAGCATCTTCCACGCCGCCCCCTCCCCCTCCATTACCCACTTACGGATATCGCCACATTAGCTGCCCAATAACAGCCACATAGATTCGGCAGCGCCAGTCCCCCCCTGTCCCTGCTACTCTCTAAAAACACCCTCTTCACCCTCTGGGTCTTATTCGCCCATACAAATTCCATAATACTCCTGCTTACCCGTTCTAAAAAAAGCCTTGGGGATTAGGATGGGCAGGCACTGGAACACAAACAGGAACCTCGGGAGGACCGTCATCTTGACCGACTGTACCCTACCCGCCAGGGAAAATGGCAGCATATCCCATCTCTTGAAGTCCTCCTCCATCTGTTCCACCAACTGTGTCAAATTGAGCTTGTGCAGGGCCCCCAGCTCCTAGCTACCTGGATCCCCAGGTATCGGAAGCTCCTCTCCGCCCTCTTCAGCGGTAGCTCGTCTATCCCCCTTCCCTGGTCCCCCGAATGCACCACAAAGAGCTCACTCTTCCCCACGTTGAGCTTATAGCCCGAGAAGTCTCCAAACTCCCCAAGGATCTGCATAACCTCCGCCATCCCCTCCATTGGGTCTGCAACATATAGCAACAGGTCATCAGCATATAACGACACCTGGTGTTCCTCCTTCCCCCCCCCCCCCCCCAGACCAATCCCCTCCAGTTCCTAGACTCCCTCAATGCCGTGGCCAGAGGCTCAATTGCCAGTGCAAACAACAAGGGGGATAAGGGACACCCCTGCCTCGTCCCACGGTACAACCTAAAGTACTCCGACCTCCGCCGGTTCGTAGCCACACTCGCCCTGGGGCCCTATATAACAGCCTGACCCATCTTATGAACCCTTCCCCAAACCCAAACCTCCCAAGCACTTCCCAGAGATACTCCCACGCCACCCGATCAAAGGCCTTCTCCGCGTCCATAGCCGCCACTACCTCCACTTCCCCCTCCACCGAGGGCATCATGATCACATTTAAGAGCCTCCGCACATTCGTGTCTAACTGCCTGCCCTTCACAAACCCCGTTTGGTCCTCATGGATCACCCCTGGGACACAGTCCTCAATCCTCGTAGCCAGCACCTTCGCCAACAACTTAGCGTCTACATTGTGGAGTGAAATCGGCCTATACGATCCACATTGCAATGGATCCTTATCCCGCTACAAAATCAACTAGATCGGCGCCCGGGACATTGTCGGGGACAAGGTCCCCTCCTCCCTCGCCTCATTGAAGGTTCTCACCAGCAACGGGCCCAGCAGGTCCACATACTTCCTGTAAAATTCAACCGGGAACCCATCCAGTCCTGGGGCCTTCCCCGCCTGCGTGCTCCCCAATCCTTTAACCAGCTCCTCCAGCCCAATCGGCACCCCCAAACCAGCCACCTGCTCCTCCCCCACGCTCAGGAACCTCAGTTAGTCCAAGAATCGCCGCACCCCCCCCCCCCTTTCCGGGGGCTCAGACCTATACAGATCCCCATAAAAGTCCCTAAATATCTAATTTATTCTCACCGCACTCCGCACCGTATTCCTCCCTCTATCTCTAATTCCACCAATCTCCCTCGCTGCCTCTCTCTTACGAAGCTGATGTGCCAGCATCCAGCTTGCCTTCTCCCCGTACTCATATACCGCCCCCCTGCGCTTTCCTCCACTGCGCCACTGCTTTTCCCGTGGTCAATAGATCAAATTCCATTTGGAGGTTTCGTCGCTCCCTAAGCAGCCCCTCCTCGGGGGCCTCTGCATAGCTCCTGTCCACCCTTAATATCCCCCCACCAATCTCTCCCTCTCCCTCCTCTCTTTCTGCTCCCTACAGGCCCTAATGGAAATTAGCTCTCTGCTAACCACCGCCTTCAGAGCCTCCCAGACTACAACCACCTGCACCTCCCCATTGGCGTTGGCCTCCATGTATCTTTGAATACACCCCCGCACCCGCCCGCACACCCTCATCTGCCAACAGTTCCACATCGAGATGCCACAACGGGCTCTGGTGCCTCTCCTCCCCCACCTCCAGCTCCACCCAATGCGGGGCATGATCTGAGATGGCTATAGCTGAATATTCCGTTCCCTCCACTTTCGGGATTAGTGCCCTACTCACTATAAGGAAATCTATCCGGGAATAGGCTTTATGGACGTGGGAGAAAAAAGCAAATTCTCTGGCCACCGGCCTGCCAAACCTCCACGGCTCCACTCCCCCATCTGGTCCATAAACCCCCTGAGCACCTTGGCCGCAGCCGGCCTCTTACCCGTCCTGGATCTGGAACGGTCCAGTGCTGGATCCATCACCGTGTTGAAGTCGTCGTCGTCCCCCCGCCCCATTATCAAGCTCCCTGCCTCCAGATCCGGGATCCGACCCAACATGCATTTCATAAATCCGGCATCATCCCAATTCGGTGCATATACGTTCACCAGTACCACCCGCGTCCCCTGCAACCTACCACTCACCATCACGTATCGACCTCCATTATCCGCCACAATATTCATCGCCTCAAACGACTCCCGCTTCCCCACCAGTATCGCAACCTCTCTATTCTTCGCATCCAGCCCCGAGTGAAAGACCTGCCCTACCCATCCCTTTCTCAGCCTGACCAGATCTGCCACCTTCACGTGTGTCTCCTGGAGCATGACCACATCTGCCTTCAGTCCCTTTAAGTGCGCGAACACCCGGGCCCTCTTGACCAGCCCATTCAGGCCCCTCCCATTCCATGTTAGCAGCCGGATCAGGGGGGCTACTCGCCCATCCCCCCTGTCGACTAGCCATCCTCTTTTTTTTTTTTTAGGCCAGCCACGTGCCCGTGCCTCCCGCACCCTCCAGTCCCCTAGGCGGCGGACCCCCGCCCCGACTCCCTCTTTTACCTCCAGCTCCCCTTTGGCCGATACAGCAACAACCCAGTTCCCCCCACCCCCATCCCCCAGCCAGATCACCGTCCAGCCATTTTGCACCCCCCATTGCACTCCTGTAAGTCAGCTGACTCCTGCTGACCCCGGCCACTCCTGCCATTCCAACGATCCCCCAGTGTGGGAATCCCCCCACCTCCCCCTGTCGATCAATGTGCGCTCTCCTCCAGCACCACCCTTTCCCCCCCCAGGCCCTGCCCCTCCCTTCCTTGGGGCGCGAAAACGCCCGCGCTTTCCATCCGAGCCGGCCCCGCCCCCTATGGTGCAGCTCCTATTTCTGCAACCTCGCCCCAGCTCCCCAACCCTGGGCTTCCAAACCCCCTTCATCAGCGGGGACCTGCCCCTACAGTACTGGCGCTCACACAGTCCCCACATCATATCCACTCACCCCTTCCCATTTCCCCTCTTCCCAACCTGAAACCAGAAGAAGAAATGAAATGAAAATCGCTTATTGTCACAAATAGGCTTCAATGAAGTTACTGTGAAAAGCCCCTAGTCGCCACATTCCGGCGCCTGTTCGGGGAGGCTGGTACGGGAATCGAACCTTGCTTCTGGCCTGGCTTGGTCTGCTTTAAAAGCCAGCGATTTAGCCCAGTGTGCTAAACACCCCCAAAATACAGTAAACACCCCCCCCCACAACAAACCATCAGTTCGAGTCCAGCTTTTCAGTCTGAATAAAGGTCCATGCCTCATCTGGCGTCTCAAAATAGCAGTGACGGTCCTGAAATGTGACCCACAATGGCGCTGGCTGCAGCATTCCAAACTTCACCCCCTTCCGATGGAGAACCGCCTTGGCCCGATTAAAACCAGCCCTATTCTTGGCCACCTCCGCACTACAGTAGTAGACACGGATCTCCGTATCCTCCCACCTGCTGCTCCGTTCTTTCTTCGCCCATCTCAGGACGCACGCTCTGTCCATAAAGCAGTGGAACCTCACCACTACAGCCCTTGGCGGCTCGTTGGCTTTAGGCCTCCTTGCCAGGAGTCGATGAGCCCCATCCAACTCCAGGGGCCTCGGGAAAGCTTGTTGCTAACTTTTGGTTGGCTCTTAATTCGTAATTTGCTCTGTTTGTTTAACCTTTGCTCTAGAGTCGCCAGGTATCTTTATGATACTGCCGCGAGGTTCAAGTTCAAGTAATGATCAATAACTCAACACACCAATTAGTAAGATTCAAATCAAAACACATTTATTATACACAGTAAATCACTACTCATGCATAAACTCTACTTTCTAGACTGTTCCAATCACTAAAAGGCCTATACTTGGCTTCGGACTGGCCCACCAGGTCAGGGGAACAAATGGCCTTTCGTTCAGGCCCTGAGTCTGCAGGATTCAAAAGCTGGTATGGACTGGTACCTAGGAGCGCCTATCTCGTAGCGAGCGTTGACTTGAGACTTACTTGGTTGGCGGCAGCTGAGACAGGTCCCTCTCACGGGTTGATTTAAGTTGCTGAGTGACCCTGCCGAAGAAGGACGATTTGAACTTGGGGGCTTTACTTTATAGTCCCCAGGGGCTTCCCACCCATCGGGGGGGACCCCGTATCTGGTTCCAAGTGATTGGACTGCGTTCCGATCACTTGGATCGATTTCTCCAATACTGGAGTTGTTCCCTGATCGTTGGGCGGTCCCTAAATGTCCGTTGGCCTTCCTTTGTCTTGGCTCCTGTTGGCGCCAAGGAGTCTGGCTTGTCTTTATTCACCTTAACTGTTGCCATTGTGCCTTGGAATCGCTCATTACTATGCAGATGGCTGCTGGTTTCCGTGCTGTCTGGTTGTTTTGCAGATTCCAATATACATGATTTCTGCACTTGCTAGTCTTTGCCGGTGTTGGCTGAATTTCCCTTCAGCCTTTGCGGTTCTCCATTTTAACTCGGGAAGTGGCCAACCCAGGTGGCTACAAGCTCCCGCGCCCATCAGAGTGTTGAGCATTGTAACTAAATATGCCCCAGCGTCGGACCCCTCCACTCCTTCAGGGAGACCCAGAATCCGAAGATTAGGCCACCTCCATTTCTGATGTGTATCCTGGGAATACACCGAGACATAGTGGTAGGCCTTGCAAGATTGAAGGAGCTCTAGGAGCACAGAATGGGCATGGGTGAAGTTAGGCACCAGTAATTAAAGTTAGTGTCACTATCACTCGTCACCAAAATGAAATCCTTTAAAGTTCAAAACCTCAATTTCTTTGACCCCTCTCCCACTGGGAAAGGTCATCATCCCATCTGAACTCTTCCCATATGTCCTCATACATGAGCGAACTGTTAAACATAATGACACCCATAGTGACAGACTTCCTGGAATGTCTCTGCCATCACTCTGAACTCTTCACCTTGCTGCCTCTCCCTCTTTGGAACTGCAAAAGTAAGAAATGTACCCCTGACCCTCACAGACATGAGCCTGGCAATTGGTGTTCGGTCAACAGACAGACAGGAGTCAGACATGAGCAGAAGCTGAGGAGCATCTCAGCTTTCCTCACTGTGGGTCATCATCACCCTCCTGCCTTGGCATGAGACTTAAGAACATGAACAATCCAGGCCCAACACCCTGATCAGATGTTAGTTAACCCTTCAGTTGGGGGGTGGGGGCGGAGCGGAAGCGGGGGAGCTGTACTGAAGGATTCCACCAGAACAGTCAAGGCAGCTGAAGCGATACCAACATCAGGATACCAATGCACCGCTCTAGAACAGACCAGGTAGCACTGTGAGCCTCATTATACCGGTACCTCGCATTGTTCTCGGGCCTCTGCACTGGCGTCATCAGCCAAGAGCTCAGTGGGTAATCCTTGTCCCCCACGAACCATCCCGACTGTCTGGAGCTGTTCTCGAAGAGCCTGGTCATCTGTGACTGCCCCAAGACAAAAGTGTTACGTCTTCTCCCAGGGAATCGTGCACAGACATGCATAATGTTCACACGGTCATCGCACAAGAGCTAAACATTAAGGGAGTGGAACCCCTTCCAATTAATAAAGGAGACTCCCTGATGCCACACTGCTCTTTGCGCCACACTAATTCCATCGATAAGCCCCCTGGACCTGTGGGAGTCCAGCAATGGCTGCAAAGCCCACAGCTCTCTCAGCCCGATGAGCCTCGCCAAGTTCGAACTTGGAAGTATTCCAAGGCCCAAGCATGCAGAGCATCTGTAACCTCGCAGATGCATTGATGGGCTGATTGCGATATTTCACATAGGTCACTGGTTGAGCCCTGGAACGAGGCACAGGTGCTGCACTGTCTCCTTGCGGTATACGGTGTCCGGCTCCATGAAGGACAACCAGCTCCTGTAAACCCTTGATCTCCTTCTCCTGTGCCTTCAAGACCCTCCTTCAACCTGATGGGCGGTCAGCCCTTGAGCCTACCCAGGCGTCCGCTACCCTCCTGGTGCTGCATCCTCCCTGGGGTTGCACAACTGGAGTCTGTCCTCTTCCAACATGATCAGTATACTGGCCTATTTCACAGGCTCCATCCCGTAAAATAACAGAACTCTGGGAGGGATGAGAGAAGAGACAGTCAGGTTGGTGTTCCATCCCATTATCCTCAAAGCCTCCCAACACCCATTACCCTCCTGGTCCTGGAAGCTGTTATACCTTCACCGTCTCCAGCTGCCAGAGCTAACTTGGATGTCTACATCATTGCTTGACCAGCCACGGTGTCTACCCTTGCCCTCCGAGTCGCCAATGGGCTTGCGTCTGGTCATTTGCTCCCTTTTGTATCACAGCTCTTGGGTCTCCAGCAGGTGGGTTCAATGACCCCCCTTCCATCATCCGGGTCAACTGAATGCCCATTTGATCCTTGAGAATCTTGCATCCGCCAGGCCATTCGGGTGGTCGCAGCTGCAAAGTTCAGTACATTCCCTCCAGATGTCTTGCACCCAACCTTCATCCCTTGTCACAACTCCTCTCCTTACGTTTGAGACTGTGGACGACTGACATTGGTGAGGGTCAAATGATGGCACACGGCAGGCTTCATGGCAGAGCACACCAACCGCAAACCCCATCCCGGGAGAGACCCCTGACCTGCCCCCTCACCCCTGACCTGCACCTCTTCTTCCACGGCCATCGCTAATTATATCACAATTAATTCAAATCAGGATCTCGCCCTTCTTGACTGACAGCCTGATTCGGTCAGCGACATGGATACAGGAAGGTCGTGTTCAGAGGTTTCGCGGGCACAAATCCCGTTTTTAGCCTCTCACGAGATTTGGAGGCCATAACGGGATATACGCCCATGACGAACAGGCCCAGAAAACTTTGCCCGTGATTTCAGCTGGACGTGTGCGGTGACTAAGCTGGGATAGCTTTGAGGAAACTCCCAGCCGAGGAAGAGAGTAAAAATAATTGATATGTTATATTCCTTTTAATTTTATATCATTGCAAATATTAATCTTTTTTTAAATGACCTTATTCTGGTTGTCATAATCAGGAATTGGTTGTCAGGAATCTGGTTGTCAGGAATTATTGCAGTTTTAAAAAAAATGGAAAATATAAATCGGCATTTCTCTCCTTATTTGAAGGAAGTGTTGATTTAAAAAGTAAAAACGTGAATTGTTCTCTCCTTTGTGCAACAGAAAACTGCAGAGTATCAGAAATATAGATATCACCGGCGTACTCTTGCTTCTGCTCCTGAGACAGAGCACAGTTTTCATGTGGGATTACAGCTGTGTTCCAGTGGTCGACAGCGATTTAACAAACTCGTTTGGCTTCACCACTCATGCCTGAATACCTATAAGTGAGTTTTAAAGAGTGTATTGCTGTAATAATTGATATAATTTTAGAATCCTTAATGTGGCTATTTTAAGCAGTCTGCCTCTTGAGAGACTTATCACTCGAAAGCACTGACTCTCCCTGGGATGTGATTCCATGCGATCCGCTGCCTACCAGTAAGTCTGTGTTTCTCACCAGTGCATCTAGGCAGTTAGTGGGCTACTCACCAAAGATTGAAAGACAAAGGCATGATCCTGTACTTACCTGACATACTGTAACTGATGTCCGCATAGCAGAAGTCACCGGACATGATGATATGAGATCCAACATTGTAAAATGCTTCTTTTTCCAGAAGATGTAATTTATTCTGCCCTAAAAACTCAGATCTGTAATGTTTTTCACCAACAACTAGAGTGAGCCAACTTCACCAAGAATTAAAATGCCTGTTAAACAAGTTCCCATGATACCAGAAGATCCTAAGTCCCGGGCAGGGGGTCAAACAGCCCTGGGTTATGGGTGGTGGCGGGGGGCAAGTCAGCCCGAAGTCACAGGCGTGGGGGTCAGTCAGTCCTGAGTCTGGGACATGGGGTGGGTCAGTAAATCCCAAATATCAGGTGAGTGGTCTGACGGCAACCCTGGAAGGGGGTGGTGCTGAAAACAGACTGTTGAGTGAGTGGTGTAAGGGAGAGGAGCTATTGGGTGAGTGGGGAAGAGGGACTGCTGAATGAACCTTTGGTTGGGGGTGTGGCGGGGGAGTATCTTGTGTTTGTGTGGTATGTGCTTTGAGGAGTGTCAATAGGTCAAGGTGGTAGAATGTGTGTAAAAGTTTTTGTGGAATGTTGAAATGAGCCCCATCCACCCTGCATCTGTTTCGCCAGCACCCTGGCCCCCTGTTGTGGAAATGTCCCTTATTTTATTTCCTCAGTCAGTTACCCTGCAGCTCAATGGTAATTTGTGGTTGAGAGAAATTTATGAATGCATGTGGAAGCTGACTTTGCAAACCATACTGCAGGAAACTACCTGGATGAAAGGGTAGGGGCACAAGAATCAATCATTGAGGAACTCCAGGGTGACTATTTGGAGCAGGACGGGAAACCAGTTTTGAAGGTGTGCTGGATGCATGGGGACAGTTGAAAGTGGGGCCATTTTAGGAGTTCCATGGAGTTGTGAAACAAAAGAAGATGGCATAGATGTCAAACATAGCAAATATGTCAGGAAAGATGAGCATGGAAAATGCCACATTTTCAAGTCTCCGTATATAATTTGAGACTTTAACCAAGGGACTTTAGATGTGAACAAGCTTTAATGTCAGGAGCGCAGCCCTGTAAAGATGATGCAGCTTTTCATGAACATTAAATCTGTACATGATACAGGTACAAGCTGCGTGTCGACCTTGCTCCTCTTAATCTCACTTTCAGGTCAGGGGCGGAATTCTCCGCAATCGGAGCGATGTCCGCCGACCGGCGCCAAAAACGGCGCGGATCAGTCCGGCATCGCGCCGCCCCAAAGGTGCGGAATCCTCCGCATCTTGAGCGGCCGAGCCCTAACCTTGAGGGGCTAGGCCTGCGCCGGACTGATTTCCGCCCCGCCAGCTGGCTGGAAAGGCCTTTGGTGCCCCGCCAGCTGGCGCGAAACTGACTTTGCCGGGCGGCGCATGCGCGGGAGTGTCAGCGGCCGCTCACGGCATCCCCGCGCATGCGCAGTGGAGGGGGTCTCTTCCGCCTCTGCCATGGTGGAGACTGTGGCAAAGGCGGAAGGAAAAGAGTGCCCCCACGCGGATCGGTGGCCAGGCCACCGTGGGGGCACCCCCCCGGGGCCAGATAGCCCCACGCCTCCCCCCAGGACCCCGGAGCCCGCCCGCACCGCCTTGTCCCGCCGGTAAGAGAGATGGTTTAATCCACGCCGGCGGAACAGGCATTCCAGCAGCGGGCCTTCGGCCCATCCGGGCTGGAGAATCGTCTCGGGGGGGGGGGGGGGGGGGCGCCAACCGGCGCGGCGCGATTCCCGCCCCCGCCGAATATCCGGTGCCGGAGAATTCGGCTACTGCCGGGGGCGGGATTCACGCCAGCCCCCGGCGATTCTCTGACCCAGCGGGGGGGTCAGAGAATCTCGCCCATGGTACTTACTTCAGATTCGGGATGTGTTTGCTCTGCAACTGCAGGGTTAGTGTGGTTACACCAGAGATTGAAATGTACAAATACATTTGCAAATGCAAGAGCTTATATCTTGTAAATTAATTTTAAGAGAACTGGTTCAAGATTTTTTTTGCAATACAGTTTGGAATTCAAAAGGTTTTGTATGTAAGATGTCAAAGTGGAAGTTGCTGGCCAAATTGTACATCCCAGATAATTTATTTTGTTTAACCACATTCCAGTAATTATTGTCTCTGAACATGTTTACAACTGATTACGATCCTGTTCCTTGGATGCTGACATTTATTTTCTCTTGAGTGCTAATGTAAGAACTTTTGTGTTCAGAATACATGTAACAATTTTATTTGTACAATGACATGGCAACCGGTTCTTTTACTGTATCATGTGTTCTATACAATTAACTGCAATTGTTTGCTACGTGACTCAAATTTACCACAATCAGTGGGTTTCTTTTCAAAGAGAATTAGCTGCTCATCCAAAATATCCATTGAGTAATTGAAGTACTTTTATTTTAGATTTCCAGCATCTGCAGTTTTATCATTTAAATACTTGTTGGCCTTTTACCCTCTATTGAAACCAAACCAAGTGATCAAATTCTCCTCAGTGAGGGAATGATTGAAAGATCTGTGCTAACTCTTGGCTTCTCCTGGAGCCGTTACACAGCCCATCAAGTCCATGCTGCTCTCTGTTGAGCAATCTAATCATTCCCATTCTCTTGATCTTTCCCCACAGTCCTACATGTTTATTTCCCTCAACTGTCCATCCAATTTGCTTTTGAAATCATTCACCGTCTCCACTTTCACCACCTTCATAGGCAGCGAATTCCAGATCAGTACCACTTGCTGAGTAAAAAAGGATCGTTCTCGCATCCCCCTTGCGTCTCTTGCCCATAACCTTAAATCTGTATCCTCTAGTCGTTGTACCATTAGCTATTGGGAACAGATTTTTTTGGTCTACCTTATCTAACTATGTCATAATCTTGTACACCTCTATCAAATTGCCCCTCGATCTCCTTTGCCCAAAGCAAAACACAACAAGCTACTCATGCCTGGCCTTGCAGCTAAAATCTCTCAACCGGGACTAGTCTGGCAAATCTCCTCTGCACTTCTCAAAGACTTTCCCTCCATCTTAAAGTGTGATGACCAGAATTGGAGGCAATACTCCAGTGTGGCCTAACCAGAGCCAGAAAGGTCCAGCATAACTTCCCTGCTTTTATGCTCAAGATTTCTATTTATAAAGCCAAGATCCCATATGCTTTGCAAACTACTCTCTCAATGTGTCCTACAACTTCCAAACATCTGTGCCCATGAACTCCCACTCTCATCTGTCTCTGTACACCCTTTAGAAACATGCCATTTAGTCTGTGCCCTTCTGCCAAAATGCATCTCTTCACACTTTTTGTATTAAATTCCATCTGCCACTTGTCTGTCTATTCTGCCAGTCTCTGTCCTGTTGCAGTCACTAGGTGTAATTTGCACTGTCTGACACAAGTTTGGTGTCATCTGCAAATTTTGAAATTTTACTCTGTATTCCAATATCCATATATCTATAAAAGCAGAGATCCGACTTTTGAACCTTGGTGAACACTACTGTCCACCTTTCTGCAGTCAGGAAAACAACTATTTACTGTGACTCATTTTCTGTCCTTAAACCAAGTTTTCATCCAGTTTGGCAAACATATTCTCCCCGTGTGTGTGTGTGGGGCGGGGGGAGGGGGGGGGTGTTCTCCGGGTGCTCCGGTTTCCTCCCACAGTCTAAAGATATACGGGTTTAGTCGTTTGGCCATGCTAAATTTCCCCTTAGTGTCCATTGATGTGCAGGTTGGGTGGGATTATGTGGGTAGGGAGTGGGCCTAGGTAGGGTGCTCTTTCAGAGGGTTGGTGCAGACTCGATGGGCCAAATGGCCTCCTGCGCTGTCGGGATTCTATGATTCTATGTTATCTTAAAACCTACGTAGCCAACATCCATTGCATTTCCTTCCTCGACATTCTCTGTTACTTCATCAAAAATTTCAATTAGATTAGTCAAGCATGATTGATTAACTCAAACCTGTCCAAGTAAGTGTTTGTTAATTTTTTTTTTTGTTTGTCTTATTATTTCTAAAACCTTATCAACCACTGATGTAAAACTGACTGGCTATGATGTCACATTTACAATTTTCCAATCCTCTGGCACCTTGTCCCATATTTAGGGAAAATTGGAAGACAATGTTAAGCCCTTCCGCTACGTCCACTCTTATTTTAGCAAAAGTGGAATGCAAGCCATCCAGACCAGGAAACTTCACTGTTCTAAGCATTGCTAGCCTTTTCGGTACATCGTTCGTAACAATTTTCAGCTAATCCATTACCCCGACCATTTCTCCTAATATGTTTCATACCCTCATCCTTAGCAAACACTGATATAAGTCACTTAAGTATTCTAGCCTTTCCCTGCGCCTCTGCTCATATATTATCTCCTTTGTTACTAGTAGGACCCACTCTGCCTCTTACTACAGCTTGCTAGTTACATGTCAGCTTTTAAGAGTTCCCTTAATGGTAACAACATGCCATTTTCATATTCCCTCTTTGTGGGCATATTTTCCTGTTTACCTCTCCCCTCTCTTGCATAATTTGGCCCATTTTTGTTTAATCGTATTCTTCATCTTCCTCGTTATCCAAGGGGCTCTTGTTTTAGTTCCCTTGCCTTTCACCCTTGCTGGATGTACCTAGCCTATATTTGAAGCACCCCTCCTTAAAGATCGCCTAGTGTTTTTTTACACTTTTTTTTTCTGTCAGTCCTTGGTTCCATTCTACCCTGGTTGGACCCCCTCTGAACGCAGTAAAATGGCCTTCTTCCAATTTAGACTTCTACTTCTCCATTATTAATCTAAACCTGATGATACAATGATCACTGTTACTCAAATGTTCCCCACAAGCTAACTCTTGGTTTAAATACTGAAATTAATGTTATGGATATTTATGGCAGGAAAGTTTTAACAGTTCCTAACATTTACAAACGAAACACTTGCCTCCATTCTTAATTTTCAGAACAATTACAGAATTTGCAAATATGACTAATTTTTAAATTTCATCTTTCAGATCAACTGGTGAGACTGCTGTTACCACATTTGACATCGATAAAATGTACACTCCCTTGTTCTTTGCTCGTGTGAAGAGCTTTACAGCATTTGCTGAAACCCCTCTTTAATTTGATCATTTCTGTCAGTTTAGGTTTAGATTCATGGCAGAGCATTTTTATCTTCTACCTTTTGCATGAGTGGAATGGCATTAACTCTACAAGAGGAAGCAGCTTTCTGAGTTTGTATAGGATATTGCAGAATCAGTGCATTAAAGTGATGGGAGTATTGCAAAAATAAGGTCTGAAATCTCAATCAAAGTTTAATTGTGTTGTGTCACAGATTGATTTCTTTAAATGATACGCATAAAGAAATTTCAAATATCCATAGTTAGGCTTGGGTTTAAATATAAATCTTTAGGCTGTTATCATTGGTGGCATTGTTTCAATTTTACTGGCAATATCTTGGTACTGTTAGAATTTTTACACTGGGTTACGGAAATGTAACTGTCGGTGAACTGTCTCATTTTTACTACAAAATTGAATTATTCATGTTATCTGAGACTCTGCAGGAAAAGTCATCGTCTCTTCATGTCTTCTGACTTCAAAGCTTTAATGGATTTAGAGATTTTTTTATTATTTACTTAAACTGAAATTATGTTTGGATAACAAGAAAATAAATGTTTTCTTCCAATTGACTTTGCTGTTCCTTTATTGAATGTTCTCTCTACACTACTGGGCTTGTGCTATTTTAAATATTGTGCAAAGAGCTGGACAATCAGCAACTCAACTTTTGTTTGCTGAATCCCTACATACTGAAGGCTTGGCTAAATCAATTGCATGAGGCAATTCAGATGAGGACAAGTACTTTTAAAGAATTTGGCATCATGATAGATTACAAGGCTCCCATTGCTGCACTCAAAAGTATCAAAGATACCTTTTTGTGGGGTATGGGTTTAAGGGATTTCATCCCGGTGAAAATTTAATTTCTATTCCGGTTTATTTTTATAGCCATGCAAGTTTTGACTCGAGAACTTTTCAATCGTGCAGACTTCTATTATCAACTGCAGTTCTGTGCCCTGACTTAAATTATTAAAGTGTTATTACTTTGGTGTAAGCCAGATCAAAACCCCAGTCCTCGAGTGAAAGATTTTCCAATTAATGATAGACTTACCAGCTCCTCTGTTACCGTTGTGCCAGCCATAAATTTGAGAATGTGAAACTTCACTTGACCTCCCCAACAGAGCCCACCTAATGTGAATGCTGGAAGATTGCCCTTCAGAAACACGTGGTTTTGTTTGGCCTTCATGTACTGGCAAGAAGCTTCTGAAGCAAAGTTCCATGCACGATCCAGAAAGCCTAGATATTCCATGTCTGAAAAGCTCATTGAGCTTCTGGCATAAAATTAGTATAGAATTTCATTCAGAAGGGATTTTATTCCTATATCCATTCACTTTAACAAAATTTTACCCACCAACATTGAGGCATTTGAGTATCAAGAAAACCTTCTCTACATCCCCCCATAATTTTGGAGCTGCATCAGTCTTTCTGATTCTTGGAGCTGAAATTTCTTGGCCCATTTGAGAACGGATGGTAAGCAGGGGTTCTGGCAATATGGCGGAGAAAGTCTTCGGGAGGGGAGCCTGACATCTTGCCACTGCCATGGCATGTGGGTGGCACTGTAGCACAGTGGTTAACACTATTGCTTCACAGCACCAGGGTCCCAGGTTTGATTCTCAGCTTGGGTCACTTTCGTCTGTGGAGTCTGCACATTCTCTCCGTGTTTGTGTGGTTTTCCTCCGGGTGCGCTGGTTTCCTCCCACAAGTCCCGAAAGACTGTTTGTTAGGTGAATTGGACATTCTGAATTCTCCCCCTGTGTACCCAAAAAGGAGCGGGAGTGTGGCGACTAGGGGATTTTCACAGTAAGCTCATTGCAGTGTTGATGTAAGCCTACTAGTGACAATAATAAAGATTATTATTATTATCACCAGCGGTGAGAGCCTAAGCAATGTGGCCAATAGCCAGGTGACAATTGAGCCATTAAAATGGCCCGGTTAAAGGCCACTTCCCAATCTGCGGGCATTTTCCCACTTTGTGGGAAATTATTGAGATTGTACTTCTGATGAATAATGTGACATTAAGATTAGTAAATGATGAAAACTGGCACAAGAAGAACTTATTATTGCTATTTTACTGCCGCTTAATAAGCAGCTAATGACGACTATTTTAGACGTATTTGATTAAATGCAAACCAATCACTTTCATTAATTTAGAACAAGTGGTAATGTGTTGCAGCAAACTAAATGTAAAAGCTAGCTAATATGAACACTGGTCCGAACTAAAACTGAGCTCTTCAAGAACTTCAGGATATATTCTTAAACATAACTTTACTTGATCGTATTCAAATAGTAACACGACACATGTAGTTTTATCCATGTAGGTATTTTTAATGGCATCACAACTATATGAACACATTCTTCAGGCTGATACTGACATTTAATAACATTTTCATACTATACATTGTAAATTTCAAAATGAAGCATTGTAATGAAACTACACAAAGCAAAATATTTGTAATCGGGAAAAAACAGTGATATATGTCCCTCTTATTAGGGTGGAAAGTTAAAAAGAATGGTCTATTTTTCTGTTGCGGTAATCAAAAATAAACCCTGGGTGACACAGGACATGACATGGGTCAAATGTAATAAGAGCACTTGTAATAAACCCCCAAAAGGACATCCTTTCCTATGCAATTTGAGAAAACAATTTTCCTCGTAATTGGGTTTCTGATGTGTATTCTTGATTCTGATGTGATACAGATGTGTATTCTTGATTCTTTTTTCTAAAAAATTATCAACCATGCAAAGGCTTGATTTAAAGCTTTACATTCTGCACAAGTCAACCTCCGAGTATATTATTAATCCTGAGGTAACCTGTCTGAGAAGCAGGAAACATTGGACGATCATTAATTCATTGCACCATACATCCTATGTAAAAAATGTCAGCAATTTATATTCACGTGGATGAATGTTGCCTGCATTTATGTACATTAATGAACTGAAGGAGTGAGTGTTATATTTTATAGAAATTTGATCATAACACAGTTGTCAATGTTAATGTGTTTCACAGAATATGCTGCAGAATTTCATGGAGTACCAGCACAAAGTTCTCAAACTTATGAGTTGCTGTTTTTGATATTTTTTCATATAATTTTACCCAATATTTACTATAAAATCTAGAGCAGAACTTTCAGCATAACTTAAAACTATATTTGATTTTGTTTTTCTTTTAATGTTTAAGTAGATTTTATGTTTGAGTTGATGTTTTTAAAAAAAACTTCCACTTGGAATGTTAAATATCTTTCAGTTCATCGATGTTTTAGTTCAGAATCAACAGGTTAAAAATAAGTTTTAGTAGTGTTGGAACTTGTATGTTTCTGCTCCCCATGCTCCCCTGGCAGTTAATGGTGATTGTATCTGGAGCCCCTAAAGTGGATAAATGGCAGGAGGAACATAGGTGCTGTTCTGATTTTGCAGATACATAGCATCATATAGATAATCACCATATTCATCCAAGTTGGGCTTAGAGGTCTGGTACATGCTTTTGTTCATGTTGTTTATTGCGGCTTGTGCATTCTGTGTTGGGTCTCTGAGGTTTTTGGGACTGACATTTTCATTGCAAGGATCTGAAGAACCTTGAGAATATCTCATAAAAGAGTTGCTGTAAGTATTCTTTCCCAATGTAATTTTATTCCAGTTCGGATAATCTCCACACTCAAAATTTGTACTGCAGTTTGTTCCAGGGCCACCATAATTCCCAGGATTATGGCACCCTCCACTAAATTGTGTACATCTACCATAGAATCTGTTGATATCCATTTCACAATGAGGATCATAAAGGTAGGTGGGCTTTCCGAGGTCATGCCCATTTGAATATGATAAACATGGACTACCAGAGATGTTCTCAACTGCTACACATTCTTCGAGATTCCCATTTACATAGAGATTGGACAAAATAGTTTTTGGATTCGAGGTAAATGTTGGCAGAGATCCTTCATTTTCAATTGCCCCTGTTATCAGCTGAACAAACAAAATGTATAATAAGTAACAATTTGACATACAATATAACCATGACAATTTACACTTCTATAACGTCATTTAAATATGTTACCAAACTGATTCAGTGAGTGAAAGAAATATCAGTAGAGAGGATGGAAAACTCCGGTTTAAAAAGTTAGATTTCAAGAAAGGCCTTCAAGAAGGAGAATAGGCAGAGAGGTATCAGGAGGAATTTCCAGAGCATGTGGCTTGGGAAGTGGAGGTGGGGTGGGTGCATAACCGGCCAAAGTCCAAATTATGGAGACTTTGATGGGAGTATTGCTGGGCTGGAAAAGTTACTAAGAACGGGAACGGGGCCATGAACATGAGGTTGAATACTTTTAAATTTGAGGGACTAGAAACTAATATATCAGTCAGCCTGGGCAATGAGCGAGTGCGACTTGATGTACGATACAATATGGACAGCAAAGTTTAGGTTGTGTTAAAGTTTATGAAGGATAGGCCAAGAAGCTATCCAGGCGAATATTGAAATCCGGTTTGGAGGTGTAAAAAGCATGGAAGAGAGATGGGGCAGATGATATTGGTGGTGGAAATAGACTATCATTGTGATGGAGAGGGTATAGGGCAGTCCAAATAATATGCATGAGATAAACCAACACCGATGTGCTTGATTCTATAACTCATAAAATTAAAAACTCAATGTTGCATTATATGGTGGGTGATATCTCAGAAATGAACCACCTCTCATCCATTTTCCATATCAATTGTATTTTTAAATAAATGCAAAACCTTACCTAATTATATACCATAGGGATGGGCAATGAATGCTGGCCTAGCCAGCAAAGCCCACATCCCATAAATGAATGGGAAAAAAACATTAATGTACTCAAACATATGGCAAATAAATCTTATTAAAAGTTGTATTATACATGCCCAGAATCAATAAAGTAGGCATCACATCTTAAGTCCTAGCTTCTCATTCAAGTTGAACCTTTGATGTGCAATTTTAGTGTTGTTCAGGCATTGCTGGTTGTGTTTATTTGTTGGCTGGAAAAGGATGCTATTTTGTAAACCAGGTCTCTTTGACATAAGATGCATTTTAATGTGATAAATGTTACTGTGTTAATGTTTTGGATTCGATTATTGCTTTCCTTCCTGTCCGATGAATATTTTGACTGACCTGGTTGTTAAACGTTTTGGCAGGCTAACAAGGTGATGACGAGAGACTGCTCACTGAAAACAAATCACTTTGAACCACTGCCGCAAGTGAGATTGACTTGATGACATTATCTTCGCTTGTAAAACAAAGTTGGTTATATTTACCTTGCTCATTGTTAGCATCAGGACACCTTAATTCTACTGCTTCCATCTTGGTTTCCTCGCCATTTTACAGTTAACAGCAACGCACATACCTGCAGTTCCCTTTTGTCTTTATAGCAACCATTTTCAACATATGGCCTCTTTTTGTTGATTGATCTTCTTGCTTCAGCTTCTGTTTTTGTTTCTGGTCTGGGGTGATCGTGTACACCTTTTGCCTGCCAAGCAAAAGAATTGAGGGCATAAGATGCATGTAATGGCATTGTACAAACAGTCTGTATAGTAGATGTTATGCCAATGAATTTTGTTGCAAGTGCCAGGAAACTTTCAGAAGCAGTATCCGTGTGGTATTGCCTGGCTACATAATATTGTTTTATTTCATGATCAGCGATATGTTATGACTTGATGAAGTTCAAATGATTGTCACAGTTATTAACCTTGAAATGTGAATACTGTCAGACATAAACTAGATTTAGGACCAAACAGCCCCCATTACAAATGACAAAATGAATAAAACCATTTAGACCTTACCTGCCCCAGAATTCTTCTTGAGTTTTCAATCTATACAAGATGGTTTCTGTAATTAGACTAACTGAAGAATGCAAAGCTGTTTTGTTGGCAGGAAACTGGTTCCAAGTTGCCCAAAAGTAGGCATCGATCAATTTCAGGAGCTTTGAGCTTTATCAAAAGTATAAGTACAAGCTCAGAAACCAAACTCAATGGACCATTTACTATGATGTCTCGACAAGTTACTTTGAAGGACCACTCGCCTAAAGACTAATGCTAGAATAAGGGCTACATGTACACCGGGCTACAAAGTTTTTTGAAATGTATGGCGGAGGGAGAAAATCTGAGTGGAAGAATTCACCTTGATTTGGTCATTTGTTCTGTTGACATTGAGCCTGAGGAACCTGCATTTTTCCATGTGCAGCTGAAAGCATCCCACACTCCACCCATTTGACTGTTGAAGGCCTGCACAGAGGCCAGGGAGCTATGGAAATGTAATTTCCTTCAATATTGAACAGCATCAAGCCTTCAGGGCGAAGAGTAAAATCATCAAGTCTGTTCCTCTCTTTTTATACTGTAGGTCCAGTAGCAGACAACATTCTCCTAAGGCAGAGAGTGGAAAAGTCCACCACAGACTTTCAGACCACTCCCAAAACCTTTGATGCCTATTTTAGCCTGAAGTAGAACTGAAGTAGAATAATAAAGCAAGCACATTCTTGCAGACATGGGACGCTGAAGGATAAACTAATCCATGATCACATAGTTGTGCGCATCTGAGATGAAAGACTCTCCGACTTTCTGCAGACTAAAGACTTACTGTAGATCTGGCGGTCCATTGTGCAAACTTTAATTTAACAAGCTATAATTTGGCACAACTCTGAAGCTTCACATGACTCAGTGAAAGTCCACTAGACCAGGCAAAGGGGTGGAAACAGCACAATTGCAGCTATTTTGAGATGCTTACTGTGTGGTGCAAAGAACCAATGCCAAGACTGCACAACAGGGGGAGCATTTCTGCAAATCCAACAATTTTAATCCATGTTGAAGACCAGAAAGTATTCATGAAACACACTCCATCCAAGAAATTGGAAATCAAGACAGTGACAAAATTACAGATGTTTCTAGGAGAAGTTCATTCTTTAATCCAGCAAGTTAAAGACTAATACAGTCTTTAAAATTGATACTGGAGTTGGTATTAACATACCAGCAGCTGATCTGGTCTGGTTTTAGCCAATACCTCTTCCAAGGCTAGGTGCACAAACCTTTTCAATGAAAAGCAGGGCAATTGCCCCTGTTTGTTACAAGGAGCAATGGATTGTTGATTCTCTCTGTTGCCCACAATCAAGGCACGTCCTTATTGTGGATCGAGGAATTCCGGAAAAAACAGATGTCTAACATTTGAATAGCTCAATGTCTTTCATTGAACAATCTTCAAACTTTTGTTTAGAAGCAGTGGAACTGCAGCCCTACAGCTGCTGAGGAAGTTTATTTAATCAGAAAATGCTGGAAAATCTCAGCAGGTCTGGCAGCATCCAGACCTGAGATTTTCCAGCATTTTCTCTTTTGGTTTCAGATTCCAGCATCCACAGTAATTTGCTTTTATTTAATCAGAAATAAGTTCCTTTCTATCACCGGAACACCATCCACTGGACCCCGGGTGGAGATTGTGATTAAGAATCTTATCCATCAAGTTAGACCAGTGATGGTGGATACAGAAGGCACTGTGGTGTATGGTGACTTTCTGCATGAAGACTTGATGGAATGGCTCTTCTCGATTCAAATTGCTGGGACATTGGGACCGGTTCTGGGGGGAGGTGGGACCAGTACAAAATGGGACGGGACACACCTCGGCAGGAACGGGACTGATGTCCTTGGGGGAGTATTTGCTCAATGAGGAAAAGCCATTGCAACACTGAGTGATCTGTTGGAGAATGGGTCCTAAAGGTTGGTGAATTTGTTTTCAATCAATACATGGGCGGCATTCTCCGTCAGCTGACGCCGGAATCGGGAAACGCAATTGGGCGGAGAATAGGCTATGATGCCGAAATTGCAGCAAGTGCCAATTTCACGCAAAATCCCAATTCTCCATCGCCTCAACAGTGGCATCAGTGCGTTCCGGAATTGTAGACATTGTTTGCATATAATTTAGCAGGCCTTGCCCTGTATTTTCTGGTGTGCTCTGCCTCCGATGGGCCAAGTAACCAACGGCGTGGTTCGTTTGTGTTTTTAAAAATCATGAAACCGGTGTTGTGGCTGCTGATGGATAGAGAGAGGGGGGTACAGAAAGTGTCCAACATTGTCATAGTTTGCTGACAGTTGTGCCACTGCTGGGGGGCTTATGCCAGGACCGGGAGGGAGTAGCTGTGGCATCAGGGTGGATGGACACGGAACACCATTGCCGCAGCCAGAAAGGCAGCCGTACAGCTGCACACACTGCTGACAGCCCACTGTGAACCTAGGGCCATTGGTTGTCTTGATGTCCCCCAGGCCACTCCCCTAGGTGCCCATCAACTGTATGGGTGCACACCAGCACAACCAGTGCATCTTGTTCACTGGGATGAGTTTGTGTGGGGACTAATGCGTATACGCGGCTGCAGCTTGTCAGCCTCCCGAGTATCAGTCACGGACCTCGCGAATCCTGCACCGTTTTTCATTGGAATCGATTGTGTCCCACATGGCATCAGTGCTAGCCCCTCCACAGTTGTGGAATCAATCCAGGTTCGGCGGCAGTTTTGCTGTCGTGGAAGTTCACGAATTCAGCGTTGGCATCAACACTTAGTCTCTGAAACGGAGAATCCCACCCATCTCTGATGCCATTTTTGGAAACACCTGTGTTTCTAGCAACTGAGCAACTTTCAGTTCTTTATTCCTCTGAACTTACAATGCAATAACTAGTCTATCGCTGGTTGGCCATGAGGAATGCACCAGCAGGAAGGGAATGGATAAACAACAGGCAGAGCAAGAGGACTACGCAGGCAGTGCAGGAATCTCCTTTAGCTATTCCCCTGCAAATCAGATATACAACTTTGGATACTGTTGAGGGGAATGGCCTCTCAGAGAAAAGCAGCAACAACCAAATTTGTTGCACCACAGTTGGCCCTGCTACACAGGAGAGGAGTGAAAAATGTGGGAATGCAATCGGTATTGGAAGCGGAGTAGATGAGCGTTTATGTGGCCACGAATGAGACTCCAGGATTGTTTGTTGCCCCCTGGTGCGAGGATCAAGGATGTCTGAGCAGCTACAGTAGATTCTGAAAGGGGAGGGTGAACAGCCAGTGGTACAAATGGCACAGGTTTTAAAAAAAGGGATGAGGTACTAAAAGCAGAATATAGGAGGTAAATTGAAAGTAAGAACTCAAAGGTAGTAATCTCAGGATTACTACCAGTGCCATGTGCTAGTCATGGAGCAGAAATAACAGGCTATATCAGATGAATATGTGGCTAAATAGATGGTGTGAGGGGGGAGGGTTTCATATTCCTGGGACATTGGGACTGCTTCTGGGGGAGATGGGACCTGTACAAACTGGACGAGTTACACCTGGGCAGGACCGGGACTAATTTCCTCGGGGGAGTATTTAATAGAGTAGTTTGGGTGAGTTTAAACTAAAATGGCAGAGGGATGGGAACCTATGCAAGGAGTCAGAGGAAGGGGATTTGGGAAGAACATAAGACAATAAGGGGAATATGAAAAGTGATAGGTAGAGAAATCAAGGGCCAGAATCAAACGGCCTCTGAAAAATAGTGGACAAGTAATTTTTAAAAGACAAGCCTTAATGTTCTGTATCTTAACGCGCAGAGCATTTGCAATAAAGTGGATGAATTAGTCGAGCAAATAGATGTAAACGGTATGATATCATCGGGATTACGGAGACAATGTTGCAGGGTTGCCAAGGATGGGAACTGAACATCATAAGATATCGGAGCAGAATTAGGCCACTCGGCCCATCGAGTCTGCTCTGCCATTTAATCATGGCTGACATGTTTCTCATCCCCATTTTCCTGCCTTCTCCCCATCACCCCCGATCCCATTATTAATCAAGAACCTATCTATCTCTGTCTTACTCAGTGACTTGGTCTCCACAGTTTTCTGCGGCAATGAGTTCCACAGATTCACCACCCTCTGGCTGATGAATCTCCTCCTCATCTCTGTTTTAAAGGATCGTCCCTTCAGTCTGATGTTGTGCCCTTGGGTTCTAGTCCCTCCTATTAGTGGAAACATCTTCTCCACGTCCACTCTATCTAGGCCTCTTGTATTCTGTAAGTTTCAATGAGATCCCCCTCATCCACAGACCCTTGGTGCAGCACGGTAGCATGGTGGTTAGCACAATTGTTTCACAGCTCCAGGGTCCCAGGATCGATTCCCAGCTTGGGCCACTGTCTGTGAGGAGTCTGCACGTTCTCCCCGTGTGTGTGTGGGTTTCCTTCGGGTGCTCCGGTTTCCTCCAAAGATGTGCAGGTTAGGTGGATTGGCCATGCTAAATTGCCCTTGGTGTCCAAAATTGCCCTTAGTGTTGGGTGGGGTTACTGGGTTATGGGGATAGGGTGGAGGTGTGGGCTTGGGTAGGGTGCTCTTTCCAAGAGCCAGTGCAGACTCGATGGGCCAAATGGCCTCCTTCTGCACTGTAAATTCTATGAAAAACCGCTCCTCATATAACAAGCCCTTCATTCCAGGGATCATCTTGTGAACCTCCACTGGAACCCCGTCCAATGCCAGCACATCCTTCCTTAGATACAGGGCCCAAAACGGCACACAATATTCCAAATGGAGTCTGACCAGAGCCTTATACAGCCTCTGAAGAACATCCCTATTCTACCAAAGTGAATAACCTCACACTTTTCCACATTGTATTCCATCTGCCACTTCTTTGCCCACTCTCCTAGCCTGTCCAAGTACTTCTGCAGCCTCCCTTCTTCCTCAACATTACTTGTCCCTCTATACATCTTTGTATCTGTAAGCTGAGCAACAATGCCCTGAGTTCCTTCTTCCAAATTGTTAATGTATATAATGAATAATTGTGGTCCCAACACTGACCCCTGCGGAACACCACTAGTCACTGACTGCCATCCTGACAAAGACTCCTTTATCCCCACACTCTGCCTTCTGCCAGTCAGCCAATCCTCTATCCAGGCCAGTACCTTGCCTCTAACACCATGGGCTTTTATCTTACTTAGCAGCCTCATGTACTGCACCTTGTCATAGGCCTTCTGGAAATCCAAATACATCAATTGGCTCTCTTTTGTCTAACTCCTTGTTACCTCCTCAAAGAATTTGACAGGCATGACTTCCGCTTGACGTAGCCGTGCTGACTCAGCTCTATTTTATCATGTACTTCCAAGTGTTCCACAATCTCGCCCTTAATAATGGACTCTAACCAGGGGGGGGGGAGCTGCTTTGCTGACGGGACAAACTGTTACAAGGGGACAAATGGGAGGTCGGGGGACAGCGAATGCCCGAGGGGGGGCTCGCGGAGGCCAGGGGGGTGCGAGCTGGAGGCTGGCCTAAAAATGGTGATGGCTAGTCGGCAGAGGGGTGGAGGGCAGGAAGCCCCCCCCCCCCCCCCCCCCCCCCCGTCCAGGCTGATTACATGGAATGTTAGAGGGTTGAATGGGCCAGTCAAGAGGGCTCGCGTGTTTGCACATTTGAGGGGGCTGAAGGTGGACATGGCAATGCTACAAGAGACACACCTAAAGGCTATAGATCAGACTAGATTGAGAAAGGGGTGGGTTGGCCAAATACTCCACTCGGGGCTGGACTCAAAGTCCAGGGGGGTAGCGATCTTGATCAATAAATGAGTCATTCGAGGCAGGGAGAATCGTGTCAGACATGGTGGGTAAGTACATAAAGGTGAGTGGGAAGCTGGAGGGGGTGCGGGTGGTACTCGTGAATGTATATGCTCCGAATTGGGTCGATGTGGAATTTATGAGGCAGGTGTTGGGTAAGATCCCAGACTTAGAGTCACATGACTTGATCATGGGGGGAGATTTTAATTCAGTCATTGATGTGGAATTGGACCGGTCAAAATCCAGGACAGGGAGGGTGCCAGCCGCGGCAAAGGAATTGAAGGGGTTTATGGAACAGATGGGGGGAGTAGACACATGGAAGTTTGCACGGTCAAGAGCGAAGGAGTTTTCCTTTTTCTCCCATGTCCACAAGGTATACTCTCGCATCGACGTTTTAGTTTTGAGCAGGGCTCTAAAACCGGGGGCGGGGTTGGATACTGAGTATCGGCAATCGCAGTGTCGGATCATGCCCCATGTTGGGTGGATCTACGGATTAGTTTGGAGAGGGAACAAAGCCCGCTATGGAGGCTGGATGTGGGGTTAGCGGACAAAGCGATCCGTGGGCAGGTGAACAAGTCCATCCAAAACTACCTGGAAACATGTGATGCGGGGAGGTCTCTGCAGCAACGGTTTGGGAAGCTTTGAAGGCAGTGGTCAGAGGGGAATTAATCTCGATACGGGCCCACAGAGAAAATGCGGAACGGACTGAGAGGGATTGGTTAGTTGAGGAGATACTCCAGGTGGACAGGGGATACTCGGAGGCCCTGGATGTGGGGCTATTGAGGGAGCGGTGGATTACAGGCGGAGTTTGGGCTGTTGACCACAGGGAAAGTGGTGGAACAGCTGAGGAAGGCAAGGGGGGGCGATTAATGAGTATGAGGAAAAGGCTAGCAGAATGTTAGCACACCAGCTCAGAAAAAGGGAGGCGGCCAAGGAGATAGGGAAAGTAAAGAGGAGAGGTGAGAAATAGGTCCTGGACCCAGTGGGGGTGAATGAGGTGTTTAAGGATTTTTACAGCAAATTATGAGTCGGAACCCCTGGCTGGGGTGAGGGGATGAGGCAGTGTTTGGGTCAATTGAGGTCCCCGAGGGTGGATGAGGATTTGGTGGAAGGGCTGGGAGCCCCAATTGAAATTGAGGAAGTAGTTGAGGGGCTGAAGGGCATGCAGTAGGGCAAGGCCCCGGGGCCTAACGGCTACCCGGTGGAAATTTATAATATGTTTTCAGAGATATTGAGCTCACTGCTAGTGAGGACATTTAATGAAGCAAGAGAGAAGGGAGTCCTCCCCCCCCCCCCCCCCCCCCCAACAATGTCGCAGGCCTCGATTTCACTGATCCTGAAACGGGAGAAGGATCCGGAGCAATGCGGATCAACAGGCCGATTTCTCTACTGAATGTGGACGCCAAACTGTTGGCTAAGACACTGGCCACAAAGATAGAGGACTGTGTCCCGGGGATGATAGGGGAAGACCAGATGGGATTTGTAAAGGGCAGGCAACTCGAGGCCAATGTTCAACGGCTTTTAAATGTTGTGATGCCCTCAGAAGGAGGGGAGATGGAGGTGGTGGTAGCGATGGATGCGGAGAAGGCTTTTGATCAGGTGGAGTGGGATTACCTGTGGGAGGAGCTGGGAAGATTTGGGCTTGGTGAGGGCTTCATTGACTGGGTGCGGTTGCTCTATCAGGCACCAGTAGCGAGTGTGTACACGAACCGGCTGAGGTCGGGGTATTTTAAACTACACCGAAGGATGGGGCAAGGGTGCCCCCACTCCCTGCTACTGTTTGCTCTGGCCATAGAGCCATTGGTCATGGCGTTAAGAGCCGCTAGGAACTGGAAAGGGCTGGTTCGGTGGGGGGGGGGGGTGGAGCACCGGGTCTCACTTTCCACAGACGAACTGCTCTTGTATATTTCAGACCCATTGGAGGGGATGGAGGGTTATGCCCCCGGGTGTAGAGACCTGGGTTAGTGACATGGCTGGGTTTCTCAGTCTGAAGAAAATAAAGTTCGGCTTGAAGGTCAATGGTAGGGTTCACCCAGAGGTGGCAGCCGTTCGTCGACTTTCTCGGGAAAAATTAAAATGTCAGCAGAAGCAGAATTCCAAAGGCGGGGGGGGGGGGGGGGGGGGGGAGGGGAGCGGGCCAGACTGTTGTTTTATGGTTTGGGTGTGTGAAGATTGTGATGGGGGTAGAAATGTTTATTGTACCATGTTTATGTCGCTGTTATTATTATAAAAACATGCAAATACCTTAATAAAAATATTTTTTTAAATAATGGACTCTTAAAATCTTACCAATGACCAAAGTCAGGCTAATCAGCCTATAATTTCCCATCTTCTGCCTCTCTCCATTCCTTTTTTAAAATATTTTTATTCTCCATTTTCACATTTTCTTCAGAAGTTACACCTCACCAACAAACCGTAAACAGTAACGACTACAATGTCAATCCCCTTATTAACAACACCGATCCCATCCTCCCACCAACCCCCACACAACGACCCACCTGACAATATCAAATAAAACAAACCCTCCCAAGGTGGAACAAAAGGAAAAGGAATCTGGAATCGCCTATGGTCACCATTGACATTTACGGTCCACCCCCCAAAACCCCCCTAATATTCAGCGCCATCCAATCGCCGAAAGAGTACCGTGAATGACACCCATGAATTGTAGACGCCCCACTCCCCCTCCCAGACTCCTCCCCACTTACCCTTGTAAATTCCTCCCCCCAACCTCGGTTCCTTCCCCCAACTTTGCAACCCGGCTAGACTCACCAAAACCTGTTCTACCAGGCTCCGATGGCCGCAACCCCTCCACCCCCACCTCACTCCCGTTCACTGGCCGGCGTAAACCGGCCAGCGTGGAGGACCAGCCCGGATCTCCTTCCCCCTTGCCTTGTCTCAGGAAAACCAAGAAATCCCCTTTAGCACACAACCCCTGCGTACACACCCAAGCCCCAAAGGACCATCATTGCAAATGAAAGTCCCATCTCTTCCCTTGTCCAAATATATACAGTGTCGACTCATTTAGTACATACACCAACACGCAGTGAAAAAATAAAGTTACATGAGGCTACAATCGATACACGATCATTTCTCAGTTCTGCCACAGTCCTCCTGCCTTCGCAAACTCCTCCGCTGCTTCCGCCGTCCCAAAATAAAAGTCCTTGGATTTGTAGCTCAGCTTAGCTAGATACACTATGCCGCACTGCACCTTGCTGATGTCCAGTGCCGCCTTCACCCGGCTGAATGAAGCCCGTCTCCTCGCCAGCTCCACCGTAAAGTCCTGGTATATCCGTATGCCAGCTCCTGCCCACTGCACCACCCGTTTCTGTTTTGCCCAGCACGGGACTTTCTCCTTCACGCTATACCTACAGAAACAGAGTTACTACTCTTGGTGGCTCACTCGCCTTTGGTATAGGCCTCCACGACCGATGAGCCCGATCCAGTTCATATCGGGAGGGATCGTCCCCCTCAACCCAATAGCTTTGCCAACATCGTGGCAAAATACTCTATCGGCCTCGCGCCTGCCACCCCTTCGGGCAGATCCACAATCCTCAGATTCTGTCGCCCGGATCTGTTTTCCAGGTCTTTCATTTTGGCTGGCAGACCCTTGTTGGTCTCTATCACCCTCCGCAACTCCTTCCCCATCGAGGTGAGTTGATCACTGTGCTGCGATAATGCCTCTTCCACTCCCTTCAATGTCTCACCTTGCTCCCGCACCTCCGCCGCTGCGCTTGATACTGCCGCCCTCACCGGGGCAATCGCCTCCCCTCCAGCACTTTCAATACCGCCCCCATCTCCTTCATCGCTTCCATGTATTTTGTGAACTGTTTTTCAAGTTCCACAGCCATCACCTTGGTCATTTCTTCTGCTGTGAGTGTTGTGACCTCCCCTGGTGCTCCAACCTCTGCTTTCCTTGCAGTTCCTTCGCTGACTTTTTCACTCACCGGCGGACTTTCGTCAACCCCCTTTTTCACGGACGTTTTTCTCCCAAACTTGGACGTTTCTCCTCCCTGTGCCTTCTTACAGCCTTTTTAGCCTCCGTTGCCCCCGGGACCGGGCGTTAAAACTCTGAAATTTCTATTCCCAAGCGGGAGCCCTCCAGTGTGCGGCTGCCTCCCGCCCACTGTCACCGGAAGTCTTTTGCCTCTCTCCATTCCTAAACAGGGGTGTTACATTAGCCATTTTCCATTCCTCTAGGACCCTCCATGACTCCAGTGATTCCTGAATGATCACAGCCAATGCCTCCACAATCTCCTCTGCTATCTCCTTCAAAACCCTGGGGTGTAGTCCATCCGGTCTGGGTGAATAATCCACCTTCAGACCTTTCATCTTCCCCAGCTCCTTCTCCTCAGTGATGGCCACTAAACTCGCCTCTGTCCCTGACTCTCTTGAAGTTCTGGAGTATTCAGTATTTAAGAAGGAAAGACAAACCGGAAAAGGCGGTGGAGTTGCATTGCTGGTTAAAGAGGAAATTAATGAGGAAGGATATTGGCTCTGATGATGTGGAATCTGTATGGATAGAACTAAAAAACACTAAGGAGCAAAAAACATTAGTGGGAGTTGTTTACAAATCCCCAATTGTAGTGCTGATTGTGGGAATGGCGCTTCGTCCTCTTATGCGGAAAAGGGGAGGGGAGGTGGTCTGGTGGGGTCAATATTGGCGGTGCGGTGGGGGGGGGGGGGTGCATTGGTGGGAGGGTGTGTTGGGGTGAAACCTGACGGTGCCAGGTCCCTGAGTGAGGCAGTATCATGGCGGCCGTCGGGGAACTCAACGTAGGCATATTGAGGGTTGGCATGGAGCAGGTGAACCCTGTCCACCAAGGGGTCCGCCTTGTGGAGTCGGACGTGCCTACAGAGAAGGACCGGTCCTGGAGCAGCGAGCCAAGTCGGGAGCGACACCCCGGATGTGGACTTCCTGGGGAAGGTAAAAACACGTTCATGGGGTGTGGTATTGGTGTCGGTGCACAATAGTGACCGGATGAAGTGTAGAGCGTCAGGGAGAAACCTCCTGCCAGCGAGAGGCTGGGAGGTTCCTGGGCCGTAGGGCCAACTGGACAGCCCTCCAAACCATCCCATTCTCCCGTTCTACTTGCCGTTTCCCCGGGGGTTGTAGCTGGTCGTCCTGCTGGAGGCTATACTCCTGCTGAGCAGGAACTGACGCAGATCATCGCTCATGAATGAGGATCCCCTGTCACTGTGGATGTAGGCGGTGAAACCGAACAGAGCAAAGATGGTGCTGAGGGCCTTGATGACGGTGGCAGATGTCATATCGGGGCATGGGATAGCGAAGGGGAATCTGGAATACTCATCGACCACACTGAGAATATACGTGTTACGGTCGGTGGAGGGGAGGGGCCCTTTGAAATCCACGCTGAGGCATTCAAAGGGGCGGGAAGCCTTCACCAGGCGCACACGGTCTGGCTGGTAGAAGTGCGGCTTGCGCTCCGCACAGACCTGGCAGTCCCTGGTGACTGTCCTTACTTCCTCAACAGAGTAGGGCAGATTGCGAGCTTTGACCAGATGGTACAATCGAGTGACCCCCAGGTGACAAAGGCTGTCGTGTGGGGCCCGGGTCGCCAGCTGCAGCAGGAGGCCACGCATCTGACTGTAATATATTGATGCATGATCAATTGCACAAAGACTAAAGTTGGGTCCAACTGTGGCTTTATTACAGTCAGATGCGTGGCCTCCTGCTGCAGCTGGCGAAATGGCAGGGCACTGGAGGTCATGCATATTTATACAGTTCTCCGTGGGCGGAGCCAGCCGGCAGGAGCTACCGGTGAACCTGTAGTGCAGGTCCTACCTTACATCTCCTATTACAGTGGTTCACCACAGTGGGCAAATCGGTGCTTCCAGGCTTCGTAAGAGTGGAATACTCCGCGATCATGATCTTCGACCACGCTCTTGATAGATCATAGATCATAGAATTTACAGTGCAGAAGGAGGCCATTCGGCCCATCGAGTCTGCACCAGCTCTTGGAAAGAGCACCCTACCCAAGGTCAACACCCCACCCTATCCCCATAACCCAGTAACCCCACCCAACACTAAGGGCAATTTTGGACACCAAGGGCAATTTATCATGGCCAATCCACCTAACCTGCACATCTTTGGACTGTGGGAGGAAACCGGAGCACCCGGAGGAAACCCACGCACACACTGGGAGGATGTGCAGACTCCACACAGACAGTGACCCAAGCCGGAATCGATCCTGGGACCCTGGAGCTGTGAAGCAATTGTGCTATCCACAATGCTACCATGCTGCTCTATGTGAGATGTGAGATTGGAAAAGGGCTGTGCCCAACCCCACCCCCTCCCCCAAGAAGGTTAGGGTTAGGGACTTCCACACAGACTGACAACACGAGAGGAACTGACAGAGAAGTTACAACTGACCGGGAGAAAAAAATTAAGATACATCCTACGTCGGGAAACAAAGACATACCCACGGCCGCCGCAACAATCATTATTAGAAGACCTACTGGACGCGGACATCCTAGGCAGGGGAAACTGCGGGGACCTGTATGGGTGACTACTGGGAAAGACACACTCTCGACTGAACGAGACAAGAAAAAAATGGAAGACCCAGGGTTCAAAATAGTGTGGAGACTGGAGTGAAGCACTGCACATGGTCAACTCCACCTCCACTTGTGCGAGACAAAGCTTCATGCAGCTGAAAGTGGTGCACAGAGCATGCTTAACCAGAACCAAAATGAGTAGGTTCTTCCCGGAGATCGAAGACAAATAGAAACAGTGACAGGCAGGCCTGGCCAACGATGCCCACATGTTCTGGTCATGCCCCAGACTTGTTGGGTTCTGAAGAGCGTTCTTCGAGGCGATGTCCAAGGTTCAGGGGATGAGGGTGGAGCCATGCCCGAGAGTTGCAGTCTTCGGGGTATCAGAACAGCCAGAACTCTTTATGGGGAGGAGGGCTGACGCCCTCCCTAATCACCCGCAGGAGAATCCTGCTCAGCTGGCGATTGGCAGCACCACCCAAAGCTGCGGGCTGTCCAAATTAACAAACCAGGGGTCGGAAGAGGGCTTCCACAAAATGTGGGAGCCATTCACCAATCTGTTCCAAGACATGTTTGTAGCCAGCAGCCAATAAGCTTGGAGGAGGGGGATCCACAGAAGAACTACAGAACAAACAAAAAGAGAGGGGGGGGACAAAGAGGCACAGAACCGAACCATGCCCAACACTAAACAGCATACGTAGCACCATTCTACCCCAACAGGTCCAGGTTTGAAGATCCAACAAACAAGGAAGACACGCCAGATAGCAAGAAAGGGAGGGTGATCGGGAAGAAAGGGGGAGTTGGGATCAGGAGGCCCAGTCAAAGATAGGCATTTACAGAGAAATATGAATTGTAACTGATGTGTATAGTGAATGGTAACCAATGTATATAGTTTCTGTGTTATGTTCACGTTCATCTTTGTTTTGTATAAAAAAGAAAAAGCCTAATAAAAACATTTTTTTTTTTTTTTTTAAGTTATTGACCAGTCAGCCTGTCGGTAGCAGGGTAAATTCTAGAGTCTATTATAAAAGATTTAATAGCAGAGCTCTTGGAAAATAGTGGCAGAATAGGACAGAGTCAGTATGGATTTCCGAAAGGGAAATCATGCTTGACTAATCTACTGGAAGTCTTTGAGGATGTAATGTGTAGAGGTGAGGAGGGGGAGCCAGTGGATGTGGTTTCTTTGGATTTCAGAAAGCTTTCAACAAAACCCCATGACTCCAAGTCCCACATAAGAGATAAGTGTGTAAAATTAAAGCACATGGGATTAGGGGTAGTGCATAGAGATGGATAGAAAACTGGTTGGCAGACAGGAAACAAAGTGTAGGAATTAACAGGTATTTTTCCGAATGGCAGGCAGACTAGTGGGGTACCATTGGGAACCCATCTATTCACAATAAATATTAATTATTTAGATGAGGGAATTAAATGTGATATCTCCAAATTTGTAGATGACACAAAGCTGTGTGGGAGGGTAAGCTGAGAGGAGGATGCAGAGACCCTTCAGTGTGATCTGGACATACTGAGTGAGTGGGTAGGTGCAGTATTATGTGAGGTTATCCAGTTTGACAGCAAAAACAGGAAGGCTGATTGCTAGAAATTAAAGAGGGGAATGTGTAATGAGACCCGGGTGTCCTCATAAACCAGTCGCTGAAGGTAAGCATGCAGGTGCAGCAGGTGGTAAGAAGGTAAATGGTGTGTTGACCTTCATCGCGAGAGGTTTCAAGTAAAGGAACAGGAATGTTTTGCTGCAATTATATAGGGCCTTGATGAGGCCACACCCGGAATATTGTGTGCAGTTTTGGTCTCCTTATCTGAGGAAGGATGTCCTTTGCTACAGAGAAAGTGCAGCTAATGGGTACCGGACTGATTCCTGGGATGGCGGGACTGACATATGAGAAAGGATTGAGTCGATTAGAATTATATTCACAGGAGTTCAGAAGAATGAGGGGGGCCTCATAGAAACCTACGACATTCTACAGGACAAGGTAGATGCAGGAAAGATGTTCCCTACGTTAGGGGGGTCCAGAACAAGGGGCCACAGTCTGAGAATATGGGGTAGACCACTTAGGACAGAGATGAGGAGAAATATCTTCACCCAGAGAGTGTTCAACCTGTGGAATTCACTACCACAGAAAGCAGTTGAATCCAAATGTATGTTTTCAAGAAGCAGTAAGATATAGCTCCTGGAAGCGAAAGGGATCAAAGATATCGGGGGAATGCAGAGCAGGCTTGAAGGGCCAAGTGGCTTACTCCTCCTCCAATTTTCTATGTCTCGGAATCTTGCATGGAGAATATCTTAGCCGATTCTATGTCAGAGTCCATGGAGGATGTCTCCAGGGGTGAGAGTCAATTAAAGCCCATGCATCAGCCCCAAATGCAAGTCATCTATCCTCTAGCACTGCATATCATCACAGAGGCTGCAGCAGAATCTTTAGTCCTTCTAAAGCTTTACAATCCTGCACAGCAAACTTGTCTTGAAGTTATATGTCTGCACAAAATTCCTCTTCACTTTATCATTTGAATTCTTCCCATTGCAGAAGATGGTGCTGTCTTGTCTCAATATCCTCTGCAATTCTTCCCATTTCTCAGAATGGGCCACTACCTCTCTCTCACACACACACACACTGGCTGTCTTACCAGTATCTACTGAAAGTAGACCGTCCTTCCCAGATACCTTTGGGAAGTCATCTCTTCTTTTCCTAAAAGGCTTACTAGAATTTTACTGTTTTTGTTCCTTCATCGTCCAGCTTCATTGGAATCTCAGTTCTTCAAAACCTTTTCCGCCATCGATGCAATAGTAAATAATATGCCTGTGAGAGTCTTCGTTGGCGTTAAAGATCATCAGTCTTCTAAAGGCCTCAGTGCTTCAAGGGAGCAAGATGTTCTCTTGAGAATCCTGATTTCTTCTTTTCTAGTCCCAGGGCAGCGAAAGGTTGATGCTCTTCAGCCTTCTCTCTTTGACCATTACAAATTACTCATTGTTCTTGCAGTTCAGTAGTCCTGAAACATGCACTCTGTTTAGCAGCCATGCTGCTGAACAGCTGTTCCATTCTGGTCCTCCTGAAGAATAGAAAAACCCACCTGCCTCCAAGCTGTCTCCCCTAAGCACCAGGAATACTATGGGAGACTGAATCCCAAAAACTGTGACTTGGGGAAGAGAAGAGTTGAAGTTGGGTAGAATTTGTAATTGTAAAAAGGGAGTTACAGAAATGCAATGTAAATGGTTAAAGACGTAGGGTGGGATTTTCCAGTAACCTCCCCCACATTCCCACGGCATGTTTGTTTTCTGATAGTGACGGCAGCCCGTCATGGCTGCTGGTGGAATCTTATGGTCCTGCAAGTATCTATGGAGCTTTGCATTGCTCGCCCACCCTGCTGCCAGGGATCCTGTCTGGGGGGAGGGGGGTGATGGGGTCACCTTCAGCATGACTGGGAAATCCCACTGGCAAGAAGGTTCAGAAAATCCTGCCCATAGCTTCATATTGTTATGAAAGAATAATATTGAGACTTCCGGGTGCGGCGATGACCAGCTAAGTCGCACGTTTCGGCAGCTCCCGGTGGAACAGACTTTTGGGATCTTAATAGGAGCCCCAACGGCAATTTTAACGGCTAAAAACACTGTGCGGTAAACCAGAAGGGAATTCCCCCGGACACAGATGGAAAAAGGAGAGGAAAGTGGCCGGATTGCGGAGGATCCTCCAGAGCAGCGGCAAGGAAAGCAAGCACAAAGCAAGATGGCATCGGAAGGTGGCAGTTTAATATGGGGCCCTGACCAACAAGAGTTCCTGCGACGCTGTGTGGAAGAACTTAAAAAGGAGATGAAGAAGGAGCTGCTGGCCCCAATATTACAGGCGATTGAAGGGCTAAAGGAGGAACAAAAGACCCAGGAGCAGAAGCTTCGGGTCGTGAAGGCAAAGGCCGCTGAAAATGAAGACGAAATACAGGGCCTGGTGGTGAAGACAGAGATGCACGAGGCACAACACAAAAGGTGTGTGGAAAGGCTGGAGGTGTTGGAGAATAATGCGAGGAGGAAGAATTTAAGGATTCTTGGTCTTCCCGAAGGTGCGGAGGGGGCGGACGTCGGGGCATATGTGAGCACGATGCTTCACTCGTTAATGGGATCGGAGGCCCCGACGGGCCCATTGGAGGTGGAGGGAGCTTATCGAGTTATGACGCGAAGACCGAGGGCTGGAGAAATACCTCGAGCCATAGTGGTGAGATTTCTCCGATATAATGACAGAGAGATGGTCCTCAGATGGGCAAAGAAAACTCGGAACAGTAGGTGGGAGAACGCGGTGATCCACGTATATCAAGATTGGAGTGCGCAGATGGCGAGAAGGAGGGCGAGTTTTAATCGGGCCAAGGCGGCGCTTCACAAAAGGAAGGTCATATTTGGAATGCTGCAACCGGCAAGACTGTGGGTCACACACCAAGGGAAGCACCACTACTTTGAGACGGCACAAGAGGCGTGGACATTTATTGTGGAGGAGCAGCTGGGAGAGCCGGGCCAGAAAAAGAACGTTTGGGACAAAGTGGTGGTGTGATTACGTGGGGTGAAGGGGGGGAAAAAGGGGGAAGGGATGATCTCCCAAGTTGTTAATCTTGCGACCCTGTAACTTTTCTCTCTTCCCCATGTCGTGGGGGAGGGGGGGGGGGGGGTGGGGGAAGGATGAGGAATTGTGGGTGCCGGCCATTAGGGGTGGGGCCAAGTGGGAAACGTGGATTTTGTTCCCGCGCTATGGTAATCATGGCGGGAACAGGGAAGCAGGAAGGAGGGGGCCTCGCACAGTGGGGGCCGAGGTCACGGGGGGAAGCCGAGGTCAGCCAGAGTTTGCTGACTTCTGGGAGCAACATGGGGGTTGCAATTACGCTAGAAGAGGATCTGGGGGGGGTTAACTGGGTTGCTGCTGCTGGGGAGAAGGGGGAGCTGGTACGGGGTGGGGTGGTCGAGGCGGGAGGGCGCCGTCGGGGCCAGATACGGCTACGTGGGAACCGGGTGAGGAGCTGGATTAAAAAAGGGGCTGGCTAGTCGACAAGGGGAGGGGGGGGAGTAAAGAGCCCCCCAACCCGGCTGATCACGTGGAACGTGAGAGGGCTGAACGGGCCGAATAAAAGGGCACGGGTACTCACACACCTAAAGAAATTAAAGGCAGATGTGGTTATGTTGCAGGAGACGCATCTGAAACTGATAGACCAGGTCAGACTACGCAAAGGATGGGTGGGGCAGGTGTTTCATTCGGGGTTAGACGCAAAGAACAGGGGGGTGGCTATATTAGTGGGGAAACTGGTACTGTTTGAGGCAAAGACCATAGTGGCGGATAGTGGGGGTAGATACGTGATGGTGAGTGGCAGATTGCAAGGGGAGGCGGTGGTTCTAGTGAACGTATATGCCCCGAACTGGGATGATGCCAATTTTATGAGGCGAATGTTGGGACGTATCCTGGACCTAGAGGCGGGAAAGTTGGTAATGGGGGGAGACTTTAATACGGTGCTGGACCCAGGGCTGGACAGATCGAGGTCCAGGACCGGGAGGAGGCCGGCTGCAGCTAGGGTGCTCAAGGACATTATGGAGCAGATGGGAGGAGTAGACCCCTGGAGATTTAGCAGGCCTAGGAGTAAGGAGTTCTCGTTTTTCTACTATGTCCATAAAGTATATTCACGGATAGACTTTTTTGTTTTGGGAAGGGCGCTGATCCCGAAGGTGACAGGGACGGAGTACACGGCTATAGCTATCTCGGACCACGCTCCACATTGGGTGGACCTGGAGATAGGGGAGGGAAAAGAACAGCACCCGTCCTGGAGAATGGACATGGGACTATTGGCAGATGAGGAGGTATGTTTAAGGGTGAGGGGGTGTATTGAAAGGTACTTGGAGCTTAATGACAATGGGGAGGTTCAGGTGGGAGTGGTCTGGGAGGCGTTGAAGGCAGTGGTTAGAGGGGAGCTGATATCTATTAGGGCACATAAAGGAAAGCAGGAGGGTAGGGAAAGGGAGCGGTTGCTGAAAGAACTTTTGAGGGTGGACAGACAATATGCGGAGGCACCGGAGGAGGGACTGTACAGGGAAAGGCAAAGGCTACATGTAGAATTTGACTTGTTGACTACGGGTAATGCAGAGGCACAATGGAGGAAGGCACAAGGTGTACAGTATGAATATAGGGAGAAGGCGAGCCGGTTGCTGGCCCACCAACTGAGGAAGAGGGGAGCAGCGAGGGAGATAGGGGGGGTGAGAGACGAGGAGGGAGAGATGGAGCGGGGAGCGGAGAGAGTGAATGGGGTGTTCAAGGTATTCTACGAAAGATTACATAAAGCTCAGCCCCCGGAAGGGAAGGAGAGAATGATGTGCTTTCTGGATCAGCTGCAATTCCCTAAGGTGGAGGAGCAGGAGAGGGCGGGACTGGGAGCACAGATTGAGATGGAGGAGGTATTGAAAGGGATTGGGAGCATGCAGGCGGGGAAGGCCCCGGGACCGGACGGATTCCCGGCGGAATTTTATAGGAAGTATATGGACTTGCTGGCCCCGCTTCTGACGAGAACCTTTAATGAGACTAGGGAAAGGGGGCAGTTGCCCCCGACTATGTCAGAGGCAAAGATATCGCTCCTCCTAAAGAAAGAAAAAGACCCGCTGCAATGCGGGTTTCTATTTTAAATGTGGATGCTAAGATTCTGGCCAAGGTAATGGCGACGAGGATAAAGGACTGTGTCCCGGGAGTGGTACATGAGGACCAAACTGGGTTTGTGAAGGGGAGACAGCTGAACACGAACATACGGAGGTTGCTAGGGGTAATGATAATTCCCCCGCCAGAGGGGGAAGCAGAGATAGTGGTGGCGATGGATGCTGAGAAAGCATTTGATAGAGTGGAGTGGGATTATCTGTGGGAGGTGCTGAGGAGATTTGGCTTCGGAGATGTATATATCGGATGGGTACAGTTGCTGTATAGGGCCCCGATGGCGAGTGTGGTTACGAATGAACGGGGGTCTGATTATTTCCGGCTTTACAGAGGGACGAGGCAGGGGTGTCCCCTGTCCCCGTTATTGTTTGCACTGGCGATTGAGCCCCTGGCCATGGCACTGAGGGGTTCCAGGAAGTGGAGGGGAGTGTTTAGGGGAGGAGAAGAACACCGGGTATCTCTGTATGCGGATGATTTGTTGTATGTGGCGGACCCGGTGGAGGGGATGCCAGAGATAATGCGGATACTTGGGGAGTTTGGGGATTTTTCGGGGTATAAATTGAACATGGGGAAAAGTGAGTTGTTTGTGGTGCATCCGGGGGAGCAGAGCAGGGAAATAGAGGATTTACCGTTGAGGAAGGTAACAAGAGACTTCCGATACTTGGGAATTCAGATAGCCAAGAATTGGGGAACCTTGCACTGGTTTAATTTAACACGATTGGTGGAACAGATGGAGGAGGACTTCAAGAGATGGGACATGGTGTCCCTGTCACTGGCGGGTAGGGTGCAGGCGGTTAAAATGGTGGTTCTCCCGAGATTCCTCTTTGTGTTTCAGTGCCTCCCGGTGATGGTCACGAAGGCTTTTTTTAAGAGGATTGAGAAAAGCATTATGAGTTTTGTGTGGGCCGGGAAGACCCCGAGAGTGAGGAGGGGGTTCTTGCAGCGTAGTAGGGATAGGGGGGGTTGGCACTACCGAGCCTAAATTATTATTATTGGGCCGCCAATATTTCAATGGTGTGTAAGTGGATGGGAGAAGGGGAGGGAGCAGCGTGGAAGAGATTGGAGAGGGCGTCCTGCAAGGGGACCAGCTTACAAGCAATGGTGACGGCACCGTTGCCATTCTCACCGAAGAAATACACTACAAGCCCGGTGGTGGTGGCAACATTCAAAATTTGGGGGCAGTGGAGACGGCATGGGGGAAGGACGGGAGCCTCGGTGCGGTCCCCGATAAGAAATAACCATAGGTTTGTTCCGGGGAGAATGGATGGGGGATTTGGAGCATGGCAAAGAGCTGGGGTAGTACAATTGAGAGATCTGTTCGTAGATGGGACGTTTGCGAGTCTGGGAGCGCTGACGGAAAAATATGGGCTGCCCCAAGGGAATGCATTTCGGTATATGCAACTGAGGGCTTTTGCGAGGCAACAGGTGAGGGAATTCCCGCAGCTCCCGACGCAGAAGGTGCAGGATAGAGTGATCTCAGAGACATGGGTGGGGGATGGTAGGGTGTCGGACATATACAGGGAAATGAGGGACGAGGGGGAGATCATGGTAGATGAGCTGAAAGGGAAATGGGAAGAAGAGCTGGGGGAGGAGATTGAGGAGGGGCTGTGGGCTGATGCCCTACGTAGGGTAAACTCGTCATCCTCGTGTGCCAGGCTAAGCCTGATACAATTCAAGGTTCTACACAGGGCGCATATGACTGGAGCACGGCTCAGTAAATTGTTTGGGGTAGAGGATAGGTGTGGGAGATGCTCGAGAAGCCCAGCGAATCACACCCACATGTTCTGGTCATGTCCGGCATTACAGGGGTTCTGGGTGGGGGTGGCTATGGTGCTTTCGAAGGTGGTGGGGGTCCGGGTCGAGCCAAGCTGGGTGTTGGCTATATTCGGGGTTGCAGAAGAGCCGGGAGTGCAGGAGGCGAAAGAGGCTGATGTTTTGGCCTTTGCGTCCCTAGTAGCCCGGCGCAGGATATTGCTTATGTGGAAGGAAGCCAACCCCCCGGGCGTGGAGACCTGGATAAACGACGTGGCAGGGTTTATAAAGTTAGAACGGATCAAGTTCGTATTAAGGGGTTCGGCTCAAGGGTTCACCAGGCGGTGGCAACCGTTCGTCAACTACCTCACAGAACGATAGAGGGAATGAAAAAGAAAGAAAGACAACAGCAGCAACCCAGGGGCGAGGGGGGGGGGGGGGGGGGTGGGGGGGAGGATCCGGGCGGGCTCTTAGGGATGTCATTGTATAGGTATAGACACTTGTTATAGGTAATGTATATTGGACTGTTGGATTGTATCTTTGGAGAGTAACTATTTTTGACAAGGCAGTTGCCATTTAGTTTTGTTTTTGTTTTTGTTTCTGTTTATATATTATTTATTTACTTGTTTAAAACTGGCCACTGTTATTTATATTGCTTTATTGTTGTTTAAAAGAAAAACTATGTACTGTTATGTTTGGCCAAAAAATCTTGAATAAAATATATTTTTTAAAAATATAAAAATTAAAGAATAATATTATTCTTGGAGAGTGGTGTAATATAAAGAGTTAACAGAATAGATCTGCTAATGTATGATGTAGATGATGATGTATTACTGACAGCAGTCTATCACGTCAGTCATGTGTTAGATTCTCAAGAGAAAGGTTGGAACTCTATGTTCAAACGTAACCTGTTTAGATGTCGTACTAATAAACAAGCATTCAGCAAGTACCAGAATATGACTGGTCAGCCTGTCCTTGCCTGGAGTCCACAGGTCAGAGGGACCATCCAAAACATAAACTTTTATTCCTGACCAATCAGCATGTCCTGAAAGACTTCAAGGACATGAGAAATTTTTGCCACACCATTGAAGACACAAACTGCCTGTTCTCCCAGCCAACAAACCATTATGTACTATACTAGATTAATTGACATACCCTGTATCCAATGCTACAGTTTGTCAAACTTCATTTGTCAGGTTACATCGAACATAGTGCATAAACCAGGTATATACAGATACGTCCACTGGAACCATATATTATATTAGCAATTCTATCACAAACAATAGAAATTAAGGAACTAAAAAGGCTAAATCAATTTCTTATGTAAAGGATTTAATCTCACATCTCAGAAAAGTTTTAAAGAACTTAATTTCTAATTCATCACTGTGATTTTGTGTTCGGTGACTTATATGGCAAGCCATTTTGAACAGGGCAGCACAGTAGCACAGTGGTTACCACTGTGGCTTCACAGCGCCAGGGTTCCAGGTTTGCTTCCCCGCTGGGTCACTGTCTGTGCGGAGTCTAAACATTCTCCCCGTGTCTGCGTGGGTTTCCTCCGGGTGCTCCAATTTCCTCCCACAGTCCAAAGACGTGCAGCTTAGGTGGATTGGCCATGCTAAATCGCCCTTAGTGTCCAAAAATGTTTAGGAGGGGTTATTGGGTTACTGGAATAGGGTGGAAGTGAGGGCTTAAGTGGGTCGGTGCAGACTCGATGGGCCAAATGGCCTCCTTCTGCACTGTATGTTCTATGATCTATAACAAGATCTTACAAATGCAGAAGGATGAATGGCCGATTAGAATGTTTTAATCGTATTAATTCAGGAAAGAACATTGTCCAGGCCTTCAGGTAAAATTCTCTATTTTTTGAGTAGTGTCATGAGCCCTTTGACGTCCATTTGGAACAGGCAAATGGGGTCTCAGTCTACCGTCACATCCAAAGGATGACATCGCCAAGATTGCAACACTTCCTCAACCAGCCTAGATTATGTACTCGAATTCTGGAGTGGGTCTCCAACCTACCACTTTCTGTCTAAAGGGCAGTACTGACTAACTATATATACACAAGTGTGCAGGATTTGGCTGCACACTTGTGTGTGTGAGAAGGAATCACAGTTGGAAATGATGACCACATTCTAAGATGGTAATTTGTTGAATGAATGATAAATGAAGAAAATCAGCTAGTGATTTAGAACTTGCTGGAAGTGTACAAGTGTATTCGTGCATCTGTCCATTGTTTATTCTCATTCACAAAGCTAAATTATTTACAGGTTGCCAGCACATTTAGCTAACAGGGCGATAAAATGTAATGCACGAATGGAATATTTAAAAAGAGCTCGCCGAGAAAGCAACCGGGACTTTGTTTTAATGAACGGTGATAAAATAATCATCTTTGTTAGTATCAAAGTAGGCTTACATTAACACTGCAATGAAGTTACTGTGAAAATCTCCTGGACGCCAAACTCTGGTGCCTGTTTGGGTACACTGAGGGAGAATTCAAAATGTCCAATTTACCTAACGAGCATGTCTTTCGGGTCTTATGGGAGGAAACTGGAGCATCCGGAGGAAACCCACGCAGACACAGGGAGAACGTGCAGACTCCGCACAGAGAGTGACCCAAGCCGGGAATCGAACCTGGGACCCTGATGCTGTGAAGCAATAGTGCTAACCATTGTGCTACCGTGCCACCCAATATGTAGAATTGGTGTTTTAAAGTCACTCCAGCCGCAACCACCCCCCCCCCCACTCCCTTCCCAACTGTTTTAATGATCGCAAATTGTACTTGTGCGAAACTTTTTTTATTGAATTAAAATGAGGTTTAAAAAAGACATCAACACAGTCAGTAAAATGGATGATATTACTTTAGCATTTTTTTAAACCATTTTGACTTTAAACAAAATTATTAAAAACATATTCAAATGAGCAATGTTTCCCCCCCACCCCTCCCCTCACAATCATGACCAGTTGCTCCTCTTTTGCCTTAATTACACAAGCCATTAATGATCTCCCTATTGCTTTCTATTAAACTTCTTCAAAGCAACAATTTAAATTTCCCTTCAGGAAGCATGTGTACATTTGTAACACATGATGATGTGTGCATGCCAACGTATGTTTCAAAAAGAAAGGAAAACCAACCTGAAAGAATATGCATTTCCCTTCATGTCTCCAGAAGTTGGTGACAGGATAGCCCCCATGACCTCGGCATGGCACAAGATTCAATGGTGCACCACAGTTTGGACAACATTTCTCTGTAATGGGAAAGAGGAGCTTGAAAACATTTTGTCTGGTTTACTTATAGCATGTTATATAATTAGCCAAAACATGACATTCCAATTGGAAAAAAATCATAATTTACACTTGCGTGTCTTTCGCACACCTGAGTCATCTGGCCAAATAAAGCTAAGTAGTCACTATTCTAATGTAGAAAATGCAGTTGCCAACTAACACCCCCACAAAGAAACAGATAATGACCAGATAATCTATTGTTAGGTGTTGTTTTGAGGGGTAAATTTTGGCCAGGACACCAACAGTAACGTGCGTTATATACAGTGCCCTTCACATAATAGATGTCCCAAGGGCTTTGCAGAAACATTATAAAGCTAGGTTTGACGCCAAAACACCAAAGCTGATATTAGGGCAGAGTGCCAAAAGCTCACTCAAATGTGGGTTTTAATGCGGTACAAAGGCAGAGAGGTTGAGGGACAGGATTCCAGGGGTGGGATTCTCCGACCCCACGCCGGGTCGGAGAATCGCCGGGGGGCTGGCGTGAATCCCGCCCCCGCCGTGTCACAAAGTCTCCGCCACCAGAGATTCGGCAGGGGCGGGAATCACACCGCGCCGGTCGGCGGGTCCACCCCCGCCGATTCTCCGGCCCGCAATGGGCCGAAGTCCCGCTGCTGGAATGCCTGTCCCGCCAGCGTGGATTAAACCACCTTTTGAATGGCGGGACAAGGCGGCGCAGGCAGGCTCCGGGGACCTGGGGGGGGGGGGGGCACGGGGCGATCTGGCCCCGGGGGGTGCCCCCACGGTGGCCTGGCCCGCGATCGGGGCCCACCGATCCACGGGCGGGCCTGTGCCGTGGGGGCACTCTTTTTCTTACGCCTTCGCCATGGTCTTCACTATGGCAGAGGCGGAAGAGACCCTCTCCCCTGCGCATGCACGGGGATGACGTCAGCAGCCGCTGACACTCCCGCGCATGCGCCGACTCACGTCGCCCAGCGTAGACCTTTTGGCCCCGGCTGGCATGGCGCCAAAGGCCTTTCCCGCCAGCCGGTGGAGCGCAAACCACTCCGACGTTGGCCTAGCCCCTCAAGGTGAGGGCTTGGCCCCTAGGTTCCCGCCATTCCATTACGCCGGAACCCCCCGCCCCGCCGGGTAGGGGAGAATCCCGCCCCAGAGCTTGGAGCCAAGGCAATGGTGGAACAATTAAAATCAATGATGTTAGTGAGCACTGGACCGCCTGGTTTTTCACGAGTTCTGGCTCTACTTGTCTTTTAATCTTTTTTTTATCCTAATGCACATACATAAATACTTATTTTGGGGATACGTGTCTTACACCATGTCCCTGGATCATTCTGGCTGGATTTCCGCGATGAGGAGCCGTGTTACATCAGAGAGAATCCTCGTTTGATTGTGGCCATTGGAGGTGCCTGGGGTGGGGCCCAGCCTTCAGTGGTGGTTTTGTTGGTGAATATGCCTACTCCTCAGCTGTACTGGTGGCATCGGAATGATGGCTGCCATTGCAAATGATGGTTTGGATGATGATCTCGGCCCCAGGGGTGCAGCGTTTTGGTGCTCACTTTGATGAACTACAAATATTCTTGAGAAAATAGTGGAAGTGCAGTACAGAATCCTGTTATTTGATAGAGCAATTTCCCTGGTAGGGGCCCGTTTTCAGTCCTTGGAAATCCTGCTGCATAATGTGCCATCAATCCTGACCGGCTCGGGAAGTATGGGTAGACGAGGAGTGCCTGGGTGCTCGACCTCCAGTGTCCTCACAGGACACTGAGTTCACCTACAATTATCTCTGCTAAGAGTGTTCTCAGACAATGTCCTTTACTTTGCATAGAAATGAGGACAGCTAAGACTGAAAGTTTAGTCATGTCTCACAGAATGGACACTAACATGAACACTCAATAAAGAATGAACAAAAAGAACACAACAGTGTTTCTTCCACAATAAAGGAAATGTCGCCAACTCCCTGTTGGCCAACTATGGGAGTGCCAGTATGCTGAGCTCTCTGGCTAAGCGGCCTCAACAAATAAGATGGTGCCCACATAAATTAAACTAAATGAAACAAATGTAATTTGAAATATTTACAAGTGGAATTTAAATATAAAAGACTGTGCCACCTTTGTGGCCTTATGTTAATGTTAGTGGATCGAGCAGGAACGTTTTGGCCATGATGCAGCTGTTTAATCTGGAGGCTCTTTTATAGCCCACCCGTAGCTGCAGCGTTACCAACTGCTGGAGGGTTTCACCATACCAATGAAAAGCCACCGAAGCGCATGTGTCTTCTGTGCACGCCGCTGGCACTTTTAATTTTAATTGGAATTTCGTGGGACTGAAAAAAGTAAGAGAGCGGAAATCGCGAGCAATTCCTGCTAACTGGAGCAGCGCACCACTGTTAAATTTCCCTCAGTATTTCCACAAAATATTCCACCCAGTGCTTGGGCCTCGTAAGATAACGCTTACTGATGTCCTTGAATATATTGTAAGCCGCTTCGTTGATGTATGAGAATACATTGGAAGACATTGCTGTCTGGCCTGACTGAGATCTGCCCTCTTTTCCAATTGTACAATGACTCGGGAAGGTTTGGCCCTCCCTTTTCCATTGGCGGTGGATGGGCCATCAACAAAGGAATAATCCTTTGAATAATCGGGACATATTCGCTAAAGTGCACTGAAATGCAGGCAAAAATTCAAAAACAGCACACACCAATCCTTCACCGTAATACATCATAAATTAATTGCATTCATTCATTTTTTGGCAGCAGGTTTCAAATGTGCCTCTGCACTTACTCCAGAACCTTTAATTCAGTCTCCACAAAGGTTTTGTCTGTAAAATTTCTGCCATTCCTTCCTCGCATGTTTTAAATGCCTCAATGTGTTTTCTCGACTTTGTAGGTCTCCTGCCAGAGCAATGTGAAGATTTTTAATCAGTCAATATTTTAAGATGTGCATGTTTTTATGCCTGAAGGATTATGTAACAGATAGTGGCACCTCTGCAGTCTGTTTGCTGATTTTACTATCAGGTTAAATACAGGCCAAACAGGTTTTATAAATGTTACAGGAAAATTATATTTAAAAATTGTATGCAAATAGTTGAATTACCCAACAAATCGGACTCTACTTAGAGTGCTGAATAATCTTCCTGTATTGGGGAACATAGAGGAACGGTCAAGGGCAATAATAACTACAACTGAAGGGAGAGTAATTAAGTAAATTCAGATGTAGTCTTTATGCAATTGTGATGATTGTCCCTTTAAGAGCAATGCAGCAGAGTAGGGGTCGCCAAGCCTGGGTGACCAATCAGGACTCAGAGTGAGGAATCACCCCAGGGGAGCAGGTTCTCCTATGGATGAGGTATTTTAGAATTAGTTGCAAACATGCAACTCTTCAAGATCACTGATAATACCTTTTTGTTCACTGATAAAGACTCTAAAAGTGCATAATTACAGAAATATAAACCTATGGTTTAAAAACCTGATGATTAAAGGAGGCAGGGAACCCTACGGAATGCCCAGAGCACTTATCATAGTTCAGAAGGAATGAGTGTGAGTGAGAGAAAATGAAACCAGAACTGAAAATGCAGGAAATACTCCGCATGTCTGGCAGGCAGCATCTGTAGAGAGAGAAACAGTTAATGTTTCAAATCAGCAACCTTTCATCAGAACTGGGAAGGTTAGAAAAGGGAGGGGGCGTTGGGAATGTGGGGAAACAACAAAGAGAAAGATCTGTGATAGGGTGGAAGGCAGGAGAGTTTAAATGACATTTTTTCTTGTTACAAGGCCAAATGGCCCAAGCAACGGAGCAATGGATTTGTCTTTAGGAGGTGTGAATGGCAGAATCCTGAATGCTTATCAAAAGTGAAAAGAAGGAAATGAGAGAGAACAAAACAAACCGGCAAAGGAAAGCAAAATAGGGACAGGGGTTACGATCTAAAATTGTTGAACTCAATGTTGAGTGTAAAAGGTTGTAAAGTGCCCAGTAAAAAGATGAGGTGCTTTCCTGGAATGCGCTTCATCCGAACATTTCAGCAGTCCACGGAGAGAAAGTTCAAAGTTGGGAGTAAGGTGGAGAATTAACATCTCGGGCAACTGGAAGTTTGGGGTCATGCTTGAGGACTGAAAGGAGATCTTCCACAAAGCAGTCGCCCAGTCTGAGTTTAGTCTCCCCAGCATAGAAGAGGTGACAAGTATTAATTCCAACAGTAAGGAGTAGGGGGAGGGAAGATCATATATTATGGGAGATTTGGACCTTGGGTGAATACCCACAGTAGTGTCAACAAAACAGGCAAGAAAGCATTTGAACAAGTGAGGTTGGAGACTCGAGGTGACAGAAGGACCATCTCTCAAACAGCAATGTAAAGTGTCAGGTTCGATGTGAGAGCAATTTTCATACATTGATGAGTGGATCTGCACAATCTTTAGTTTAGTGTCTAATGTAACATATGAGAAAATAAATTGAGGCAAACCTGTTTCTTCCAAATAATTGTTAGTGCTATTATGAATTGGATCTGTAACTGTATAGACTGCCCTTATATATATGATCAACAATGAATAAGTTGTAAACTGCATTTTCCTTTTGAATTGCTAAAATAAGCTATTGCAAGCCTATATAATAATAATCTTTATTGTCACAAGTAGGCTTACGTTAACACTGCAATGAAGTTACTGTGAAAAGCCCCTAGTCGCCGCATTCCGGCACCTGTTTGGGTACACGGAGGGTGAGTTCAGAATGTCAAATTCACCTAACAGCATGTCTTTCGGGGCTTGTGAGAGGAAACCGGAGCACACGGAGGAAACCCACGCAAACACAGGAAGAGCATGCCGACTCCGCACAGACAGTGAACCAAGCCAGGATTCGAACCTGGGACCCTGGCGCTGTGAAGCAACAGTGCTAACCACTGTACTATCTTCACATAAGTAATAAAAACAGCAAATGCTGGAACTCTCACCAGGTCTGGCATCATCTATGGAGAGAAAATACATAAACATGAATAGCGTGTGAAATATATGGTATATAATGTTACAACTGTAGAGACGATACATCGAAAGATCAGTTCAGTCCATAAGATCAGTTCATTCCATAAGAGGGTTGTTTAGGAGTCTGGTAACAGCGGAGAAGAGGCTGTTTTTGAATCTGTTAGTGCGTGTTCACAGACTTTTGTATCTCCTGCCCGATGGAAGAGATTGGAAGAGAGAATAACCCAGTTGGGAGGGGCCTTTGATTATGCTGCCCGTTTTCCCAAGCCAGCGGGAGGTGTAGACAGAGTCAATAGATGGGAGGTGGGTTCGCGTGATGGACTGGGCTGTGTTCATGACTCTCGGTAGTTTCTTAGGGTCTTGGGACGAGCAGTTGCCACATCAAGCTGTGATGCAGCCAGATGGAATTCTTTCTATGGTGCATCTGTAAAAATTGGTCAGAGTGAATGTGGACATGCCGAATTTCCTTAAGAGTCCTGAGGAGGTATAGGTGGTGTTCTACTTTCTTGGTTGTAGCGCCGACCTGGGTGGACCAGGGCAGATTATTGTTGATGTGCACACCGAGGAATTTGAAGCTGTTAACCAACTCCACCTTGGCACCATTGATACAGATGGGGCGGGATAACACTTCACTTCCTGAAATCGATGACTACTCTTTAGTTTTATTGACTTTGAGGGAGAGATTGTTGTCACTGTACCAGGCCACTCGGTTCTCTATGTCCCTCCTGTTCTCTGACTCATCGTTGTTTGAGATCTGACCCATTCCGGTCGTGTCACCACCATTGTAGATGGAGTTGGAGCTAAATTTTTGCCACACAGTCGTGTGTGCATAGAGAGATAGTAGGGGGCTAAGTAAGCCTTGCAGGGCCCAGGTACTGAGGACTAATGTGGAGGAGGTGTCATTATTTATTCTTACTGATTGCAGTCTATGGATCAGGAAGTCGAGGATCCAGTTGCAGGGAGGGAGGAGCTTGGCTGGGATTATGGTGTTGAAGACGGAGCTGTAGGGCCAAATTCTCCATTTCTGAGTCTAAGCGATGATGCCAACGGTGAATCCGTGGACATTTACATCAGAAAAATCGGCGACACACCTGCACCGATTTTACTACCGGTGAGGGGCTAGCACCGGTGCCGCGTGGAACACCCTCGAAACCCATGGAAAATGGTACAGGAATTGTCGGGTCAGTGATGGAAACTCGTAGGGCTGACAAGCTGCAGCCACGCTTAAACAATACACCCCCCCCCCCACCACCACACACACACACACACACACACACACTGACCAGGACCAAAATGATGGGACAGGATGTGCTGGTGTGTGCCCGTACAGCTGATGGGTCGGCTGGGGCCAGAGTGGTGCCCCGGGGGGTCACCTATACGACCAGGGACACCAGGTTTACAGCGGGCTGTCAGCTGCATGGCTGCCTTGCCGGGTGCACTGATGGTGCTGCGTACCCGTCCACCCCGACCCCACAGCCCATCTCCTGGCCACCCCCCACTACTCCCCCCGGCCAGCCGTACGGCTGTCGGTGAAGTATGGCAGTGCTGGATGCTGTCCGTACGCCCTCTCTCTCAGCAGCCACCACGATTTGTGAAAGCACACGTGGACCGTGCCGTCGGGAACTTGGCCTATTGGAGACGGAGCATTGTGGGTGGGCCCACTAATGACATGCGAACAGCATGCCAACTACGCGCGGCGTGCGTCACATTAACTCCGTTTTCGAGGAAGAGGAGCATCACAGTTCGGTGTCAAACTAGCGTCTGCCATGATTTTGGCATAGGGAGCTATTCTCCGCCCGATCACACACCCTGAGAACAGCGCCGGCCAATGGAGAATTCCACCCGTTGTCTGCGGTAGGAGTCCTTGTTGTCGAGATGCTCCAGGGATGAGTGAAGGGCCAGGGAAATAGCATCTGCTGTGGACCGGTTGTGGAGGAAGGTGAATTGCAGTGGATCAAGACAGTCGGATAGGTTGGAGTTGATGTGTCTCATGATTAACCTCTCAAAGCACTTCGTAATAATAGATGTCAGGGCCACCAGTCAAATAATTTTCCCATAATTATAATTGCAAGTCCCTTGCTGTTAACAGGTTGTAGTGTTTACAAAGCACAACTATCCAGCCCTTATTACATAACATGTACAATAATGATAACAGCCCCCCTGAGTCTGCACTGACCCTTCGAAAGAGCACCCTATCTAGGCCACTCCCCGGCCCTATCCCATAATCCTACTTAACCGTTGACACCAAGGGAAATTTAGAAAGGCCAATCCTCCTAACCTGCACATCTTTGGACTGTGAGAGGAAACCGTAGCACCCGGAGGAAATCCACGCAGACAGTGGGAGAAAGTGCAAACTCAACACAGCCAATCAACCAAGGCCGGAATTGAACCTGGGCCCCTGGCGCTATGATGCAACAATGCACCCCCGTGCCAACTAATGTTCATTGTGCAATCAAAATAATGATAAGGACCTGTTTTACAAGCTGCATGAAGTTATTCCAGTGCCCTTTTTGGCAGGATGAGCATAGTTTTCATTTGAAATACTGAGCGAAATTCTCTGTTCAGGAGACTAAGTGTTAACACCGGGTCAGAATTGCGTGTGGTTCGCATTTCTGTTGGGGGCACTATTCGGGAAGCAAGTCAGGACATGCTAATGGGCCAGCACTCTGCTGGCGCGACTCCCGAGCACGCTCGCCCAGTGGGCGTTCTAAACGCTGGGGCTGGAGTTAGTGCCAAAGAGCCTGGCAGCTGGAGCTGATTTTAATCGCTCCACTTGTCCACAGTCCAAAGATGTGCGGGTTAGGTGGATTGGCCATACTAAATTGCCCATAGTGTCCAAAATTGCCCTTAGTGTTGGGTTGGGTTATGGGGATAGGGTGGAGGTGTGGACCTTGGGTAGGGTGCTCTTTCCAAGATCCGATGCAGACTCGATGGGTCGAATGGCCTCCTTCTGCATTGTAAATTCTATGATCTATGACTTACCGCACACTCATTGCAGCCACCAAGATGGCTCAGAAAAGACCTATCCCCTGAGGTTAGGAGTCCGAGGTGCACAGCAGTTAATTACTTTCTTTTTTTTAAAAAAAATATTTATTAAAGTTTTTTAACAACACAATTCTTTCCCCTTACAAACAATAACCCCCCCCCTCCCCCCCCCCCCAGTAACAAAATAACACAAAATCGCACTGAGGAAGATATATACATGGCAAAATGGTATATTTACATAGCTTTATACACTGGCTCTCGCCCGCACATGCCAGTTTCCCCCACCCTACATGTTATCTCCCGCTCATCCATCCCCTCAAACAATCTCTCATCCCCCCCCCCATCCCCCCCCACCCCCAGGGTTGCTGCTGCTGCTGACCGACCTTCCTCTAACGCTCCGCGAGGTAGTCTAGGAACGGTTGCCACCCCCTGTAGAACCCCTGCGCAGACCCTCTCAAGGCAAACTTAATCCTCTCCAGCTTTATGAACCCAGCCATGTCGTTTATCCAGGCCTCCACGCTGGGGGCTTCGCCTCCTTCCACATTAGCAAGATCCTTCGCCGGGCTACTAGGGACGCAAAGGCCAGAATGCCAGCCTCTTTCACCTCCTGCACTCCCGGCTCATCCACTACTCCGAATATTGCTAGCCTCCAGCTTGGCTTGACCCGGACTTTCACCATCTGAGATATTGCTCCCGCCACTCCTCTCCAGAACCCCTCCAGTGCCGGGCATGACCAAAACATGTGGACATGGTTCGCCGGACTCCCTGAACACCTTCCACATCTGTCCTCGACCCCAAAGAACCTACTCAACCTCGCCCCCGTCAAGTGTGCTCTGTGAACCATCTTAAATTGTATCAGGCTGAGCCTGGCACATGAGGAGGGGGAATTAACCCTACCCAGGGCATCAGCCCACAAACCTTCCTCGATCTCCTCCCCCAACTCCTGCTCCCATTTACCCTTCAACTCTTCTGCTAGGGCTTCCCCCTCTTCTTTCCTCTCTTGGTGTATTGCCCTCCCCGACCCATACCCCCGAGATCACCCTGTCTTGAATTTCTTGTGCCAGGAGCAACGGGATTTCCCTGACCTGTCGCCTCACAAAAGCCCTCACCTGCATATATCTAAATGCATTTCCCGGGGGTAACTCAAACTTCTCCTCCTGTGCCCCTAGGCTCGCAAATGTCCCGTCAATGAACAGGTCCCCCATTCTTCTAATCCCCGCCCGATGCCAGCCCTGGAACCCCCCGTCCATCTTCCCCGGGACAAACCGGTGGTTACCCATGATCGGGGACCACACCGAGGCTCCCACTGCACCCCTGTGCCGTCTCCACTGGTCCCAGATCCTTAACGTTGCCGCCACCACCGGGCTCGTGGTATACTTTGATGGCGAGAGTGGCAGCGGTGCCGTCACCAACGCCCCCAAGCTCGTTCCTTTACAGGACGCCATCTCCATCCTCTTCCATGCTGCCCCCTCTCTCTCCATAACCCACTTGCGGATCATCGCCACATTTGCTGCCCAGTAGTAGCTCCCTAGGTTTGGCAGCGCCAGCCCTCCTCGGTCCCTACTGCGTTCCAGGAACCCTCTCCTTACCCTCGGGGTCTTATTCGCCCACACAAACCCCATAATACTCCTACCTACGCTCTTGAAAAAGCCTTTGGTGATCACGATGGGAAGGCACTGAAACACAAACAAAAACCTCGGAAGGACCACCATTTTGACCGACTGCACTCTACCCGCCAACGAGAGCGGCAACATGTCCAATCTTTTGAAGTCCACCTCCATTTGGTCCACCAACCTCGTCAGATTCAATTTGTGTAGGGCCCCCCAACTTCTGGCTATCTGGATCCCCAGATACCGAAAATTCCCCACCGCCCTCCTCAGCGGTAGGTCCCCTATCCCTCTTTCTTGGTCCCCTGCCTGTAGTACAAAAAGCTCACTCTTCCCTACATTGAGCTTATAGCCCGAGAACTCCCCAAACTCCCTCAGAGTCTGCATGACCTCCACCATCCCCTCCATTGGGTCCGCCACGTACAGCAGCAGGTCATCCGCGTATAGCGACACTCGATTCTCTTCTCCCCGCAGACCACCCCCCTCCATTTATTAGACTCCCTCAGTGATATGGCCAAGGGTTCGATCGCCAATACAAACAACAGGGGGGACAGGGGGCACCCCTGCCTCGTTCCTCGGTACAGCCGAAAGTACTCGGACCTCCGCCGGTTCGTCATCACACTCGCCACCGGGGCGCTGTAAAGTAGCTTAACCCAGCAAATAAACCCTCCCCCGAACCCAAACCTATGCAACACCTCCCAGAGGTACTCCCACTCTACTCGGTCAAAGGCCTTTTCCGCGTCCATAGCTGCCACTATCTCCGCCTCTCCCTCCTCCGATGTCATCATTATCACATTTAAGAGCCGCCGCACATTGGTATTTAATTGCCTGCCTTTTACGAATCCCGTCTGGTCCTCATGAATCACCCCCGGGGCACAGTCCTCAATCCTCGTGGCCAGCACTTTTGCCAATAACTTAGCGTCCACATTAAGGAGCGAAATCGGCCTGTACGATCCACATTGCAGTGGGTCCTTGTCTCGCTTCAGAGTCAAGGAAATTGTCGCCTCCGACATTGTCGGGGGCAGGATCCCCTCCTCTCTTGCCTCATTAAAGGTCCTCACTAATAACAGGGCCAACAGGTCCACATACTTTCTGTAGAACTCCACCGGGAACCCGTCCGGTCCCGGGGCCTTCCCTGCCTGCATGCTCCCCAAACCCTTACTCAGCTCCTCCAACCCGATTGGTGCCCCCAAACCAGCCACCTCTTGCTCCTCCACCCTCGGGTACCGCAGTTGGTCTAGGAATCGTCTCATCCCCTCTTCCTCCCCTGGGGGCTGTGATCTGTACAGCTCTTCATAGAAGGCCTTGAATACCTTGTTTATTTTCATTGCACTCTGAACCGTGGCTCCCCCTCCATCTTTGATTCCCCTTATTTCCCTCGCTGCCGTCCTCCTACGGAGCTGGTGTGCCAGCATCCGACTGGCCTTTTCCCCATACTCGTAGGTCACCCCCTGCACCTTCCTCCACTGTGCCTCTGCCTTCCGCGTGGTCAACAGGTCAAACTCCGTCTGGAGCCGTCGCCTTTCCCGAAGTAATCTTTCCTCCAGGGCCTCTGCGTATCTCCTGTCCACTCGCAAAATCTCCCCCTTTCCATGCCCTCTGTCTTCTCCCTATGAGCCCTGATAGAGATTAGCTCTCCCCTGATCACCGCCTTCAACGCCTCCCATACCACCCCCACTCGCACCTCCCCGCTGTCGTTGGCCTCCAAGTACCTTTCGATACACCCCCTCACCTTCCCACACACCACCTCATCTGCCAGCAGTCCCACGTCCAGCCGCCACAGTGGGCGTTGGTCCCTCTCCTCTCCCCAGCCCCATTTCCACCCAGTGCGGGGCATGGTCTGAAATGGCTATGGCCGAATACTCCGTCCCCTCCACCCTCGGGATGAGCGCCCTGCCCAGAACAAAGAAATCTATCCGGGAGTAGGCCTTGTGCACGTGGGAAAAGAAAGAAAATTCCCTGGCCTGCGGTCTTGCAAACCTCCATGGGTCCACTCCCCCCATCTGATCCATAAACCCCCTGAGCACCTTGGCCGCCGCCGGCCTCTATCCCGTCCTTGATCTGGAGCGGTCTAGTGCTGGATCCAGCACTGTATTGAAGTCCCCGCCCATTATCAGTCCTCCTACGTCCAGGTCCGGAATGCGCCCCAACATGCGCTTCATGAATCCAGCATCATCCCAGTTCGGGGCGTAGACATTTACCAACACCACCCACGTCCCTTGCAGCCTACCACTCACCATCACATATCTCCCTCCATTATCCACTACGATAGTCTTGGCCTCAAACGACACATGCTTTCCCACCAAAATTGCCACCCCACTATTTTTCGCGTCCAGTCCCGAGTGAAATACCTGCCCTACCCATCCCTTTCTTAACCTGACCTGGTCCGCCACCTTCAGGTGTGTCTCTTGGAGCATAGCCACGTCTGCCTTCAGTCCCTTCAAGTGCGCGAACACTCGAGCCCGCTTCAACGGCCCATTCAGGCCCCTCACGTTCCACGTTATCAGCCGGATTGGAGGGGCTCTCCCCCCCGCCGACTAGCCATCTCCTTTTCTGGGCCAATCCCGTGTTCGTGTCTCCCTCACCCTCCAGTCCCCCAGCCGGGGGACCTACGTCCCAACCACCTCTTCTGTGTTCCATTCCCTTTCAGCCAGTGCAGCAGCAACCCTTCTCCCCCCCCTTCCCCCCCCCTCCCCTCCCCCCGCTAGGTCCCTGTCTAGCTTTTTTGCTCCCCCCATATCACTCCCGTAAGTCAGCTGACACCTGCTGACCCCGGCTTCCCCCACCATCCCTTTGACCCTCCCCCGCGAGGGAGTCTCCCCATTAGTATACGTTCCTTCGTTCCCCTTCCCACCTTTCCTCCCGCGCGCGGGAAAAAAAAACCAGCGCTTTTCAAAGCCTGCCCCGCCCCCTCTGGCGCAGCTCCTGTCGCGGCCTTGTCTCTCTCCCCCAGCCCATATAACATTCCCTGCGTGTGATTGCCCCCCTATATACAACAACCATCATACTTCAACCCTCAAACACCCCCCCACCCTCACAAACCCTCAATTAGAGTCCAACTTTTCAGTTAGTATAAAGGTCCATGCCTCTTCGGGCGTTTCGAAGTAGTGGTGTTGGCCATTATGTGTAACCCACAGTCGCGCTGGCTGCAACATTCCAAATTTCACTCCTTTCCGATGCAGCACCGCTTTGGCCCGGTTGAAACCCGCTCTCCGCTTAGCGACCTCCGTGCTCCAGTCCGGGTATATTCTGATCTCAGCATTGTCCCATTTGCTGCTCCGCTCCTTCTTGGCCCATTTCAGGACCCTCTCTCTGTCCGTAAACCGGTGAAATCTCACCACCATCGCCCTTGGCGGCTCATTTGCCTTGGGCTTCCTCACCAGCACCCGGTGCGCCCCTTCCAGCTCCAGCAACCCCGGGGGGGCCTCCGCGCCCATCAGCGCCCCGATCATTGTGCCCGCATATGCCGCGGCGTCGGCCCCCTCCACTCCTTCTGGGAGACCCAGGATCCTCAGATTATTCCTCCTTGACCTGTTCTCCAGGTCTTCAATTCTTCCCGCCCACGTCTTGTGTAGCGCCTCGTGCCGCTCCACTTTCACCGCCAGGCCCAAGAGCTCGTCCTCATTCTCACTCATTTTTTCCTGGATCTCCTGGATCTTCACCTCGTGGGCTTTCTGGGTTGCCCCAAATCCTTCAATTATTGCCAACATAGGCGCTACCATCTCCTTACGCAGCTCCTCGAAGCAGTGCTTGATGAATTCCTGCATCTCCTCTTTGTCCCCGGCCGCCGCCATTTTGCTTGTTTTCCCTCTCTTCTCCCGCTGCTCCAATGCCACTTTTTTGGCCGTTTCGCTGCGGGTCCGGTCCATACAAGTTAGTAGGGGACCTCTCTCCTCTCTTCCCCACGGGTTGGCTGTAAAAAGAATTCCGTTGGGGCTCTTCTATCGAGCCCGAAAGTCCGTGTTCGCCGGGGGCTGCCGAATCGTGCGGCTTAGCTCCGCATAGCCGCAACCGGAAGTCCAGTTAATTACTTTCTGTAATGTTGGAAGTGCATTCCACACACCCGCCACTCTCTGTGTAAAGAACCTACTTCTGACACCTCCCCTATACCTTCTTCCAATCACCTTAAAATTATGTCTCCTCGTGACAGCCATTTCCGCCCTGGGGAAAGTCTTTGACAATCCAGTCTATCCATGCCTCTCATCACCGTGTACACCTCTATCAAGTCACCTCTCTTCCTTCTTTGCTCCAATGAGAAAAGCCCTAGCTCCCTCAACCTTGCTTCATAAGACATGACCTCCAGTCCAGGCAGCATCCTGGTAAATCTCCTCTGTACCCTCTCCAAAGCATCCACATCCTTCCTATAATGAGGCGACCAGAACTGGACACAATATCCCAAGTGTGGTCTAACCAAGGTTTTATAAAGCTGCAGCAAAACCTCACGGCTCTTAACTCAATCCCCCTGTTAATGAAAGCCAACACTCCATACTCCTTCTTAACAACCCTATCAACCTGGGTGGCAACTTTGAGGGATTTATGTACGTGGACCCCAAGTTTCCTCTGTTCCTCCACACTTCCAAGAATCCTGCCTTTAACCCTGTATTCAGCATTCAAATTACACCTTCCAAAATGAATCAATTCACATTTATCTAGGTTGAACTCCATCTGCCACTTCTCAGCCCAGCTCTGCATCCTGTCAATGTTCTGTTGTAACCTGCAATAGCCCTCAACACTATCTACAACTCCACCAACCTTCATATCATCGGCAAACTTACTGACCCACCCTTCCACTTCCTCATCCAAGTCATGTATAAAAACCACAAAGAGCAGAGATCCCAGAACAGATCCCTGCAGGACACCACTGGTCACCGACCTCCAGGCGGAATACTTTCCATCCACTACCACTCGCTAACTTCTGTCTTCTTTCGGCCAGCCAATTCTGTATCCAGACTGCCAAATTTCCCTGTATCCCATGCCCCCTAACTTTCTGAATGAGCCTACCATGGGGAACTTTATCAAACGCCTTCCAGAAATCCATATACACCACATCCACTGCCCGACCTTCATCAATGTGTCTTGTCAATCAAAGAATTCAATGAGGTTTGTGAGGCATGACATCTTTAATCAAACTATGTTTTTCTAAATAATCATAAATCCTATCTCTCAGAATCCTTTCCAATGTTTAGCTCGCCACAGATGCAAGACTGACTGGTCTGTAATTCCCAGGGATTTCCCTATTCCCTTCTTTGACCAGGGGAACAACATTCACTTCCCTCCAATCATTCGGTACTACTCCAGTGGAGAGTGAGGACGCAAAGATCATCACCAATGGCGCAGCAATCTCCTCCCTTGCTTCCCGTAGTAACCTTGGGTATACCCCGTCAGGCCCAAGGGACATATCTATCCTGATGTTTTTCAAAATTAGAATTTTAACTTTTGGGCCAGAACTATCTATCTCAAAACTAATGTCATCATGGTCGCAAAGTGATCCCTCACTAACACTTCCGTCACTTGTCCTTCCTTATTCTCCAAGAGGAGGTCAAGTTTTGCCCCCTCTCTAGTCGGGCCATCCACATATTGAATGAGGAATTCTTCCTGAATGCACTCAACAAATTTCTCTCCATCCAAACCCCTAATGCTATGGCTGTCCCAGTTAATGTTGGGAAAATTAAAGTCCCCAACTATTACAGAAGTTGCTGCTCATGTTCAAATAATGCATTAAATAGCTGCACACATTACAAAGTTAAGCTTATTAACTAATAGCTGTTCAATAGTGTAGATCAAAATTCCTCAGGGTTTTCTGCGTTACCGCGTGATGTTTCTCTCTGTTACTGTGTGATCTCTCTCAATTAAAGCTGCAATGATAGCGGTGTTCATGCTGACTTGAGTTCTTGAATGACAGACATTGTATTGTTGCCCATTAGATACATTTCCATTCAATGACACCTACCTACCTTTCCTTTTGCATCCAGGTTTTCATTCAAAATACTTATGAGTAATATTATTATCATCAGTATAGAGATGAAAAGAGAAGGTATGTGCATCGTCAACAATTCTACCTAGCTGCAGAAACCTCTGACGATCCATCTAGACTTGAAATTACTCTACCCACTGGGTGGATAGCTTAATAAAGACGAGGGGAGTCAGAAGAGTAACACGAAGAAGACGTTTATTTATAATACAGACTATTTACAAAGGGGCCCGGTTGAACCTCACCAGATCCTCTCTCTCTGATGGTCGGTTCCAATCCGGCTAACATTTTATACAACATGGTATCAGCCCCGTAGTTAGCGTGGGAGCTCATGCTCCTCAAGACATACGGGGAGAACAATCAACGCTGCCCCGTGTGCTTGGTGTAGGTTAATAAACCCCTCCACCCCAAAGTCTGAAGACCCCCATAGGGAATGATGAAAACGAGGGGCAGATGAAGAAGAAGAAAAAGAAGTTATAAACATTGATCATCTTTTTTTTAAATAAATTTAGAGTACTCAATTAATTTTTTCCAATTAAGCGGCTGTTTAGCGTGGCTAATCCACCTAGCCTGCACATCTTTTGGGATGTGGGGGCAAAACCCAGGCAAACACAGGGAGAATGTGCAAACTGCCAGAGCCGGGATCGAACCTGGGGCCTCGGCACCGTGAGGCTGCAGGGCTAACCCATAAACATCGATGATGATGATGAGGCAGGAACAGTAGAAACCGGCGCAGGTGGATGACACAGACGCTTTGGCCTCAGTGGGAGCGGATCAGCCGGTGTATACCGAGCCGGAGAACAACGCTTGCAGCAAGACCGTCTGGACAGAGAATACTCTGAAGGAGGCCAAACAACGATATCTGAGTTAGAGACCTCCGAGGTCTGTGTCTCCATTTCGGAATCAGACGACCAGACATCAGGCATCTCAGTATGACGAGAAAAAGACAAAGTAGCTGGATGCACTGCTTTGGAACCACAGCAATCGGCAGGAACAGGACGGCGTTCCCACGAGGAGCCTCCCGAGCAGCAGGCCGGACCAGGGTAGTGTTCCCCCGAACAGTCCCTTGAGCGGAGGATCGCGGGGCATGAAGGTGATTTAGGTGATAGTTTGACGAACGATAACACCTGGAAGCCAGTGAAGAGCTTCACCTACGTTACGGACGTGGACTGCCTCGTTGGGTACGATGCACCTAGTCAGGCAACAACACCCTTGTAAATCTTGTGTGCCTCGCCCGTTTGCGCCTCTGCCAGGGAGCAACAAACCCAACCGAGTCGGCGACCCATCAACATTTCGTCCGGGGGTACCCCAGGCCATGAGGGGTAGTCCTATAGAAGAAGAGAAAGTGTGCCAACTGGGTATCCATCGAACCTGTGGTTTGTTTCTTCAGACCCCGTTTCACTGTATGTATGGCATGTTCCGCCAACCCATTCAACTCCGGGTGATAAGGTGCGGTGCGAACATGGTGGATGCCGTTCATCTTAGCAAAGGCAGTGAGCTCCTCACTTGTAAACAAAGCCCCGTTGTCAGTAATGAGCACCTTTGGTAATCTGTAGGCCGGAAAAGAGGTGTGCAACCATTCGATGGTTGCTCAGGAGGTGATGGACGCCATTTTGTGGAGCCCCAGCCATTCTGTGTCTGCATCAACCAAGATGAGAAACATGGAACCTAAAAATGGGCCAGCAAAATCCGCATGAACACGAGGCCAAGGACGTGCAGGCCACTCAGAGGCGTACAGAGGGGCCTGCCAGAAACTTCTGATGCGTTTGACAAACAGGGCAGCACTGGGCTACTAGCTCAATGTCTATGTTGATACCTCGCCACCCGCTGCAACTCTGGGCCAGCATTTTCGTCTTGGAGACACCCGGAGGTGCAGTATGAAGGTCTTTCAGAACTAATGGTTGGCCTTTTTGCAGTGAAGACAACTCTTCTGCCCCACAGGAGGATACAGTCCTAAACGATCAGCTCCGACATTATGGTAGAAATAACCTTTAACTCCACTGGAAGCTGTCGCCATGTTCCATTGGACCAAACGTCGGACCTTAGCCAGTACCGGATCAAACTGCATCCACTCGCAGTTGCAAACAGCTGCCCCAGGCAGAGTGTCCATGAAATTTAGGATCGCAAAGATTTATTGGCTTGGGCGGGTCCATCGAAACCATGGGCAAGGGGAGACGACTCAATGCGTCAGCATTCACTATCAACATGCCCGGGTGGTGTTCAAAAGAACACTGATATGCATTCAAAAGCACAGCCCACCTCTGTATCCAGCTAATGAAATTGGCGGCACTGCCTTAACTTCACAAAACAAGCAGTGGTTTATGATCAGAAATTATGAATGATTGGCAGCTGTAAAAGTACTGATGAAAACAATTGACTCCGAACACGATCACTAGACCCCCTTTCTCTAAGTGTGCATAGTTATGCTTCACAGGCGTCAAAATCCTGGAGGCACAAGCTATCAGGCGGTCATGGCCGTCACCCATGCAGTGTGAAAGGACGGCGCTGATGCTCTACAGCTATACAACAGGGGCTGGTTTAGCACACTGGGTTTGAAAGCAGACCAAGGCAGGCCAGCAGCACGGTTCAATTCCCGTACCAGCCTCCCCGAACAGGCGCCGGAATGTGGTAACTAGGGGCTTTTCACAGTAACTTCATTTGAAGCCTACTTGTGACAATAAGCGGTTTTCATTTCATTTCATTTCATCAAACATCAGATACATGGGCTAAGCTGCGTTGAAATGAGTCAGCACTCGGGAAGAAACGAACGTCCGCTTCACCAAGCAGAAAACAGTACTCTCTCTGTTCGTTGCCTCAAAGGGCCGGCATTTCTGTAGAAGAAATTGGAGGGGGGCCAGGATTGTCACCAAATTCGGAATAGTTCAGCTGCATTTCTGACTCATCACCAGCTTCTTCAGGGTTGTCCAAATGTCGGGCCCTAGCACGGGGCCATCACCTACCTCATCCCAGGCGGTCAAGGCCCTGTCCCTTATGCTGTTGGCAGCCCCAGCGACTCCAACATCCATACTTATTGTGGGGAAGAAGGTCAGCCCCTCCCAAATCCGGGGAGGGCACGCGCCGCGGCTGATGGCCCCGAGACCTCGGGCCTACTGCATTGTGGAGATCTGCTCTGGCCACTGAAAGGCGGTGGGTGGGACGGCGCTGGATGACATTTACCTCCATTCCCTGAAGTCCACGCACACCCCGAGCGGCACTCTCCTGTGAAAGAAGAATCTGCAAAGCCTACTGGAATCAATATACATTCCTCTCAGACCCAACAGCACCAGAGGCACCAATGTCACAACATAACCTCCTCTCCTCAGAGCCCTCTCGACTCAAGTAGGAGCCAATCATGAATTCTTTATACCCACCCCTAAAAAAAGGAAACATACAACAAAAATACACAAGAACAGAGAACATAGAACACAGAACATTAAGCGCAGTACAGGCCCTTCGGCCCTCGATGTTGCGCCGACTTGTGAAACCAATCTAAAGCCCATCTACACTATTCCCTTATTGTCCATATGTCTATCCAATGACCATTTGAATGCCCTTAGTGTTGGCGAGTCCACTACTGTTGCAGGCAGGGCATTCCACGCCCTTACTACTCTCTGAGTAAAGAACCTACCTCTGACATCTGTCTTATATCTATCTCCCCTCAATTTAAAGCTATGTCCCCTTGTGCTAGACATCACCATCCGAGGAAAAAGGCTCTCACTGTCCACCCTATCTAATCCTCTGATCATCTTGTATGCCTCAATTAAGTCACCTCTTAACCTTCTTCTAACGAAAACAGCCTCAAGTCCCTCAGCCTTTCCTCATAAGATCTTCCCTCCATACCAGGCAACATTCTGGTAAATCCCCTCTGCACCGTTTCCAATGCTTCCACATCCTTCCTATAATGCGGCGACCAGAATTGCACGCAATACTCCAAATGTGGCCGCACCAGAGTGTTGTGTAGCTGCAACAGGACCTCATGGCTCCTAAACTCAATCCCTCTACCAATAAAAGCTAACACACCGTACGCCTTCTTAACAACCCTCTCAACCTGGGTGGCAACTTTCAGGGATCTATGTACATGGACACCGAGATCTCTCTGTTCATCCACACTGCCAAGAATCTTACCATTAGCCCAGTACTCAGTGTTCCTGTTATTCCTTCCAGAATGAATCACCTCACACTTTTCTGCATTAAACTCCATTTGCCACCTCTCAGCCCAGCGCTGCAGCTTATCTATGTCCCTCTGTAACTTGTAACATCCTTCCGCACTGTCCACAACTCCACCAACTTTAGTGTCATCTGCAAATTCACTCACCCATCCTTCTATGCCCTCGTCCAAGTCATTTATAAAAATGACAAACAGCAGTGGCCCCAAAACAGATCCTTGTGGTACACCACTAGTAACTGGACTCCAGTCCAGGTCACAAACATATCCGCCAACACTACCCAAACTCGCAATATACGGAGGTTTTTCGCAAACAGGAATCACTCAACTAACTCCCCTTCCAACCGTTCGGCTGCTTTGAATCTGTACCATTGCACAATAATGGACGGTGTTGGATTGAAATGATTCCCTGCCAGCGCAATGGGCTGGTCAAATGCTACTGTATCTGGTGTCGCCAAGCATCCAATCAACTAAACCAAGGCAAAGTGAAGGATGTAACGCCGTACATTAGTCCTAGGCAAAGCAGAGTCATGGAGAGATGGCATCGGCGGCAGTGAAGTATGTCGACAGTTCCATCCCATCCATGTCGCCAGTTTAATAAATGCGGGGGAAGTGAGAAGAGTAACACAAAGAAGACAACTGTTTACAAAGAGGCCCTGTTCAACCGGGCCCTCTGTCTCTGTCGGTTGCTTCCTATCTGGCCAACCTTTTATACAACATGGTTATCAACCCTGTAGTTAGCGGGAGAGCTCATACTCTTCGAGCCACACAGGGAAAAGCAATCAACCCAGCTTTGTGTGTTCTGTGAAGGTTATTACAGATAGTTCACATGTGAACTACCTCAGCATGTCTGTTGAGCAATACCATCCTTGAGATGTCTGTGGTTCTATTTATCTGTTTAGATGGGCATTAAATATCCTGTTGTCTGACAGCTCAAAGAGTAAGAAGTTCTTTCAATGTTCTTGCCAGAATATCTTCCTTAACAAGTATTACCACTGCTTATATCACATTGGCTCCATTGGCAAGGCACGCACAGTTGAGTCAAAGGCTTAAGTGTTTAGCACCACTTTAGGAATTAAGCACATAACCTAGGCTGACACTGTAATGCTACCTTTTGGATGCCATTGGACAAAGTCCTAGCCTGCCTATTCATGCGGTTGAACTGGACACCAAAGGCTCTGTCACTATTTCAAGAACAGACTATCTCCATGGATCTCCATTCTTTGAGGATGTAACTAGTAGAATTGATGAAGGTGAGCCAGTGGATGTGGTGTATTTGGGCTTTCAGAAAGCTTTTGACAAAGTCCTGCATAAGAGATTAGCGTGTAGAATTAAAGTGCATGGGATTGGGGTAGTGTATTGAGGTGGATAGAAAACTGATTGGCAGAAAGGAAACAAAGAGTAGGAATTAACAGCTCTTTTTCAAATTGGTAGGCAGTGACAGTGGGCTACCACAGGGATCGGTGCTAGGACCCCAGATATTCACAATATATATTAATGATTTAGATGAGGGAACAAAATGTAATATCTCCACATTTGCAGATGATACAAAGTTGGGTGGGAGGGTGAGCTGTGAGGAGGATGCAGAGATCCTTCAGTGTGATTTGGACAAGTTGAGTGAATGGGTAAATGAATGGCAGATGCAGTATTATGTGGAGAAATGTACGGTTATCCACTTTGGTAGCAAAAACGAGAAGGCAGACTATTATCTGAATTGCCATAAATTAGGAGAGGGGAATATGCATAAGACCTCGGCATCCTCGTACATCAGTCACAGACGGTAAGCATGCAGGTACTGCAGATGGTAAAGAAGGCAACTGCTGTGCTGGCCTTCACTTTGAGAGGATTCGAGTACAGGAGCAGGGATGTCTTGCTGCAATTATACAGGGCCTCAGTGAGGCCACACCTGGAATATTGTGTGCAGGTTCGGTCTCCTTATCTGAGGAAAGATATTCTTGCTCTAGAGGGAGTACAGCGAAGGTTTACCAGACTGATTCCTGAGAAGTGGGACTGACGTATGAGGAGAGATCGAATTAATTAGGATTATATTCGCTGGAGTTCAGAAGAATGAGGAGGGGATCTCATAGAAACCTATAAAATTCTAACAGGGCTAGACAAGTTAGATGCAGGAAGGATGTTTCTGAAGTTGCGTGTGTCCAGGGGTCACAGTCTGAGGTGGACCATTTAGGACAGAGGTGAAGAGAAATTCCTTCATCGAGTGGTCAACCTGTGGAATTTGTTACCACAGGAAGTAGTTGAGGCCAAAACATATGTTTTCAAGAAGCAGTTAGATATAGCACTCAGTATGAAGGGGATCAAAGGATATGGGGGGTGGGGGGTTGGGGGGGGGGGGGGGGGGGGAGAGCGGGATTAAGCTATTGAGTTGGATGATCAGGCATGATCACAATGAATGGCAGAGTGGGCTTGAAGGGCTGAATGGCCTCCTCCTGCTCCTAATGTCTATGTTTCTATGAGTGCTGGCTAGCACTTCCCTTTAATTGACACCATCAAAAGAGATTATTCAATTAATGAGCTTTTCCTGTGCATAAAATGGCTGCATTGTTTGCCTGTAAGGAGAGGGCAGCTCACTGAATATATGTAATGTTTCTGGGGTTTTGCTGGCGAGTGGTGACTTCACATTTTCTCAAAGCCATCCCTACATTCTTAAAGTAAATCACTAGAAGAGATATTCTGGCAACATGTTAATGCACTGCATAAATGCAAGTTTTATTTATCTTCAGTTTTGGAAAAGGTTGCACTCAAGCATGACTTCCTTGACACCTGGAACAGGAAGACCTCCAGCCTTCCTCCAAGCAAATGAAAAATGACACCTCCTGAACTGTCTTGCAATCTCCGTCAACTTTCTGGGACTGAATCACGGGTGGTACAAGGAGGGGCTCTCTTTAATTTTGGGCTTTCACAGATGGCACCCATACAGCCAATTGGGGGCCAACAGCTAGAGTGCAGTGATTGACACAATATCTTTTAACAACTGGTCGGACATAGAAACAGATACATGAGCTGGTATCGAATCATTCAGATCCAGATTGGCAGATTTATGTTGGTAACGATCTCCTATCGTGAACCTTAGGAGTTTGACTTAGGTTTTGGTGCCGATGCTTCTGACAGTCCACGTAAGGTTTTGTCAAGCTCCTTCATATATTGGCAGAGAAAATAATGTTCTAAAGACCTCCTGATGCATTAAAGTGAAGAAGTGACAGAGTGAGTGAGGAACTTGGTTTCATAATTAAATCAATCTTCCAATTTTGGAATATTTGTATTATAAAGGCCTGTAATGAAAGTCTTAGGGAAGTTCGGCTGCTTATGAATGCAAGCATGTTTCTTCAAGAACTATAACTATTGACTAGCCTAGCCTAGGAGGGTGGGGGAGGGAGGGCTGCGGAGATGGGCTCAGTACACATTTGACAATATGAGGACTTTGATTTTCTTTGCCAGTCAGGGATTTTGCTGCAATCTCCATCTCTAATTTCCTCTAGGACTCCAAACAAATAGATTAAATTCAGAAAATAATCAATCAATGTTCCCAGAGAATGATAGACATTTGAGAGGCTTGGACTCTTTAATCTCTTTAGCTGCCACAAACTTACACTCTGAAAGGAAATTTTTTGACTGAGGCCAATGCCTCTGGAGGAACAATGGAATGATTTTCGAGTCACATACTGATTGGTGGGCTTTCTGGATGCTCTTTACCAAAGTAAACCAATTGACATTACACATCGGGGCTCCCCAACCAATTGGCGAGGGTGGGCAGGATCTGACCATTCTATCAGAGGAACGATTCCTATACAAAGGGAGCGCAACATGTTTCAGAAAAACTCAGCAACACTTGGGTTTTTCAGACAGCAATGCTCACAGGAATGAGGTGGAAATCTGGGAAGGCTGTCACCTGAGTGTCTCACTCTCACTCCTACCTGGACGTCCTGCTGCAGAACATGAAGCGGGGCAGCAGCGAGGTGAGAATGGGAGGAAGGGACAGGACGTCTCTCCAATTAAACAGGTGTGGGAAGTGTCAGCAGAAGTCAGCAGCAGGAGTGTGTCCCTCCAACCCAGAAACAGTGCATGGAAAGGATCCAGTACCGCAGGATGGCATAGCAGGTGGATGGCATAACACTCTCCGGTGCCAAGACCCATGTACTTGTCCAGGATTCTCCAGCACAGTCAGCCATCTTAGACAAACATATCTTGCACTTTTGCTCAGTCCTCTCTCTCCAGGCACCTCCTCACATCCCTATCTGAAGAACCAAAACTCACACTCACTCCTACCCATGCCACCTTCTACCCATGCCTCACAGTCCCCTCCAAAAATTATGTTCTTCCCTCCGCTCCACACAAGTCATTACAACAACTCCCTGCTTTCTCTCCCCCGCAGGAGAAGCACATGCACAATTTGGTGAGAGGATGACGTGTTGGGTGTGCGAGGCCGGGGCATGGGGACAGCAGCTTCCACCAAAGGGCACCTGGTCAGCCCTTTGTTAAGCAGGGAAAACACTGAAAAAGGAGTGCTGTGAACAGCAGGCTTACACCTGACCATGTCTGCAGCTCTTCACTGTTACTGATCAAAGCCTGAACAGCTTGTCAGCTTCACTGAAGAAGCTCTTCCCAATGTCCACTTGCCTTGGTAACTCTGATGGGTTGCTGACAGTTAGGGAAAGAGCACGCATGTCAGAAAAATCCAAGATTCAGTGCTAAATGACCACATAAGTGGTTTTTTCAATGATACCTAAATTATTAGGACCCAAGGGGGATCCCCACTCACCTTCAATCCTGCCCTGGGGAAATGTGGCGAAGGACAGGATGTTGTTATGATCCCAATGCAACTTGCTTGAACTTTCCCACTCACCCAATCCTCAATCTGCAACCCGCACAAGGCCAGCATTTGCGATCCATTTCTAACTCCGGTTTCCTCCCACAGTCCAAAGATGTGCAGGTTAGGTGGATTGGCCATGATAAATTGCCCTTAATGTCCAAAATTGCCCTTAGCGTTGGGTGGGGTTGCTGGGTTATGGGGATAGGGTGTGGAGGTGTTGACCTTGGGTAGGGTGCTCTTCTCCAAGAGCCGGTGCAGACTCGATGGGCCGAATGGCCTCCTTCTGCACTGTAAATTCTATGATAACTCCCCTTGAACTGAGTGGCTTGCTAGGCCATTTTAGAGGGCAATTAAGAGTCAACCACATTACTGTGGGTCTCCAGCCACATGTAGGCCAGACCAGGTAAGGATGGCAGATTTCCTTCCCCAAAGTGCATTAGTGAACCAGATGGGGTTTTACAGCAGTTGACAATGGTTTCATAGTCATCATTAGACTTCATTCTTAATTCCATTTTTAAAAATGTTTAAGGTTAAATATTTTAACAAACAAAGGCAACAAAAGCACAAGAATGGTACAGCACAGCCCACAAAAACAGGCTCGGCATTCATGAAAACAGTGGGGGACAGGAGAAGTGCAACTAGCTCAACACAATCATTAGACATAGCTTGATGCCTCTATAACCCCAACCAGAGAACAAGGGAGAAATGGATAAGGCTATAAAAACAATATAAAATGGTGCTCATGTTCCCATGCAGCGATTCCACACAATGGCCACGAGAGTTCAGGATAAATTTTGATGCCATGTTCGGGTATTCATCAATATACATTCCTCTCAGACCCAACAGCACCAGAGGCACCAATGTCACAACATAACCTCCTCTCCTCAGAGCCTTCTCGACTCAAGTAGGAGCCAATCATGAATTCTTTATACCCACCCCTAAAAAAAGAAAATATACAACAAAAATACACAAGAACATAGAACATAGAACATTAAGCGCAGTACAGGCCCTTCGGCCCTCGATGTTGCGCTGACCTGTGAAACTACTCTAAAGCCCATCGACACTATTCCCTTATCGTCCATATGTCTATCCAATGACCATTTGAATGCCCTTAGTGTTGGCGAGTCCACTACTGTTGCAGGCAGGGCATTCCACGCCCTTACTACTCTCTGAGTAAAGAACCTACCTCTGACATCTGTCCTTATTCTATCTCCCCTCAATTTAAAGCTATGTCCCCTCATGCTAGATATTACCATCCGAGGAAAACGGCTCTCACTGTCCACCCTATCTAATCCTCTGATCATCTTGTATGCCTCCATTAAGTCACCTCTTAACCTTCTTCTCTCTAACGAAAACAGCCTCAAGTTCCTCAGCCTTCCCTCATAAGATCTTCCCTCCATACCAAGCAACATTCTGGTAAATCTCCTCTGCACCTTATCCAATGCTTCCACATCCTTCCTATAATGCAGCGACCAGAATTGCACGCAATACTCCAAATGCAGCCGCACCAGAGTTTTGTACAGCTGCAACATGACCTCATGGCTCCGAAACTCAATCCCTCTACCAATAAAAGCTAACACACCGTACGCCTTCTTAACAACCCTCTCAACCTGGGTGGCAACTTTCAGGGATCTATGTACATGGACACCGAAACCTCTCTGCTCATCCACACTACCAAGAATCTTGCCATTAGCCCAGTACTCTGTCTTCCTGCTATTCCTTCCAAAATGAATCACCTCACACTTTTCTGCATTAAACTCCATTTGCCACCTCTCAGCCCAGCGCTGCAGCTTATCTATGTCCCTCTGTAAATTGTAACATCCTTCCGCACTGTCCACAACTCCACCGACTTTAGTGTCATCTGCAAATTTACTCACCCATCCTTCTACGCCCTTCTCCGGGTCATTTATAAAAATGACTAACAGCAGTGGCCCCAAAACAGATCCTTGTGGTACACTACTAGTAACTGGACTCCAGTCTGAACATTTCCCATCAACCACCACCCTTTGTCTTCTTCCAGCTAGCCAATTTCTGATCCAAACTGCTAAATCACCCTGAATCCCATGCCTCCGTATTTTCTGCAGTAGCCTACCGTGGGGAACCTTATCAAACGCTTTACTGAAATCCATATACACCACATCAACTGCTTTACCCTCATCCAACTGTTTGGTCACCTTCTCAAAGAACTCAATAAGGTTTGTGAGGCACGACCTACCTGTCACAAAACCGTGTTGACTATCTCTAATCAAATTATTCCTTTCCAGATGATCAAACATCCTATTTCTTATAAACCTTTCCAAGATTTTGCCCACAACAGAAGTAAGGCTCATGGTCTATAGTTACCGGGGTTGTCTCTACTCCCCTTCTTGAACAAGGGGACAACATTTGCTTTTCTCCAGTCTTCTGGCACTATTCCTGTAGACAAAGATGACTTAAAGATCAAGCCAAAGGCTCAGCAATCTCCTCCCTAGCTTCCCAGAGAATCCTAGGATAAATCCCATCCGGCCCAGGGGACTTATCTATTTTCACACTTTCCAGAATTGCTAACACCTCCTCCTTATGAACCTCAAGCCCTCCTAGTTTAGTAGCCTGAAACTCAGTATTCTCCTCGACATCATTGTCTTTTTCCTGTGTGAATACTGATGAAAAATATTCATTTAGCACCTCTCCTATCTCCTCGGACTCCACGCACAACTTCGCACTACTGTCCTTGACTGGCCCTACTCTTACCCGAGTCATTCTTTTATTCCTGACATATCTATAAAAAGCTTTAGGGTTATCTTTGCTCCTATCTGCCAAAGACTTCTCATGTCCCCTCCTGGCTCTTCTTAGCTCTCTCTTTAGGTCCTTCCTAGCAAACTTGTAACTCTCGAGCGCCCTAACTGAACCTTCATGTCTCATCTTTACATAAGCCTCCTTCTTCCTCTTGACAAGTGTGTGGACTGCTGTAGTAAACCACGGTTCCCTTGCTCGACCACTTCCTCCCTGCCTGACAGGTACATACTTATCAAGGACACGCAGTAGCTGTTCCTTGAACAAGCTCCACATTTCCATTGTGCCCATCCCCTGCAGTTTTCCTCTCCATCCGATGCATCCTAAGTCTTGCCTCATCGCATCATAATTGCCTTTCCCCCAGATATAACTCTTGCCCTGCGGTATATACCTATCCCTTTCCATCACTAAAGTAAACGTAATCAAATTGTGGTCACTATCACCAAAGTGCTCACCTACCTCCAAATCTAACACCTGTCCTGGTTCATTACCCAGTACCAAATCCAATATGGCCTCGCCTCTCGTTGGCCTATCTACATACTGTGTCAGGAAACCTTCCTGCACACATTGGACAAAAACGGACCCATCTAAAGTACTCGAACTATAGCGTTTCCATCAACATTTGGAAAGTTAAAGTCCCCCATAACAACTACCCTGTTGCTTTTGCTCCTATCCAGAATCATCTTTGCAATCCTTTCCTCTACATCTCTGGAACTTTTTGGAGGCCTATAGAAAACCCCTAACAGGGTGACTGTAGAAGCCAGGTATTTCAAATACAACTAGTATAGGTAAAAGATAGCTGTTTAAGCATAAATGTTGAGCCCCAGTTTTAAATACCCATTTATACAGCATAATTCACTTTTACTGAATTCCGTTGTTCTGGCAAATGCATATTTTCAAAGACAGTGTGACATTAAAACAGCACAGTTGCAAGATAATGTGACACTGCTTGTGCTAATTGTCAAGGACAGGGACTGAATACACAGTAACATGAAGGCACCATTGTTCACAATGCAAATAACAGCTAGGTCAGAAAAGCTGATGTTGCACATTGAAGATGGACGGCTTGCCATCAAATCAAATGTGTTTGAGTCTAACCCAAACCAATTAGGATTATATTGGGGTGTGATTAGATGACTTAAGACAGATATGAAAGTGTATAACTGAAAAGTTTCTGCCCGCCATTTTAGTGTGTTGTGCTGTGTTGTCTCGTGTGTTGTCTGTGGTGTATTATCTTTGTGAGTTTTGTTTTAGTGTTTAGTTTTTAGGTAATTGTCTTTGGGGGTTCTGTCAGCCTAACAGTCAGTGTCAGTGATGTTAGTCCACTTTTGACTTTGAGTTTGAGTTTAGCTGAAGATTAGCTTTCTCTCTCTCTTTATGTTTCATTGCCAGACTTTGACCTTTTAAAAGTTACTTTCGAGCTGTCTGCCTAAGCAAAGAAAGATAATGTCTGTAATTCTATGAAAGCTTCGAATTGTCTACGAATTGCCTTTTAAATGACTTTCAAATTGTAATCAAGCGACTACAAATAAAACAATTCTTTTTGGCACCTGAGGAGTTTATACTGCAAATTTCTGCTGAGTTCCAGTATTCGCAAAGTGCTACTGATAACCGAATAGCAGAGATGATATAAATTCCTTCAACTATACACAGTCGAATAATACAGGAATCGAACTACTTAACACAGTCTACAAATATTACAAATCTTACAACTTGTCGTATTGCGCCAGGACTTGATTCATCAACTAAGCTTCCCCCAAACTTGGCGTAGTTCGACAGGTTAAGATCCCATAAATTAAAGTTTCCTTTAGTGACCTCTCCTTTCCTGTTTCCAACCTCAGCCCATACTACCTCAGTAGACAAGTCTTGATCAAACGTCCTTTCTGCCACTGTAATACTGTCCTTGACTAACAATGCCACCCCTCCCCCTCTTTTACCACCTTCCTTGAGCTTACTGAAATATCTAAACCCAGGCACCTGCAACAACCATTCCTGTCCCTGCTCTATCCATGTCTCCAAAATGGCCACAACATCGAAGTTCCAGGTACCAACCCATGCTGCAAGTTCACCCACCTTATTCCGGATGCTCCTGGCATTGAAGGCACAGTTTAAACCACCTTCCTGCCTGCCGGTACACTCCTGCAACTTTGAAACCTTACTCATGACCTCACTACTCTCAACCTCCTGTATACTGGAGCTACAATTCAGGTTCCCAAGCCCCTGCTGAACTAATTTGAACTCTCCCGAAGAGCATTAGCAAATTTCCCCCCCCCCCAGGATATTGGTACCCCTCTGGTCCAGGTGTAGACCATCCCGTTTGTAGAGGTCCCACCGACCCCAGAATGAGCCCCAATTATCCAGAAATCTGAAACCCTCCCTCCTGCACCATCCCTGTAGCCAAATGTTCAACTCCTCTCTCTCCCTATTCCTCGTCTCGCTAGCACATGGCACGGGTAACAACCCAGAGATAATAACTCTGTTTGTCCTAGATCTAAGGTTCCACCCTAGCTCCCTGAATTCCTGCCTTACATCCCTATCCCTTCTACCTATGTCATTGGTTCCTATGTGGACCACGACTTGGGGCTGCTCCCCCTCCCCCTTAAGGATCCCGAAAACACGATCCGAGACATCACGCACCCTGGCACCTGGGAGGCAACACACCAACCGCGAGTCTCTCTCGTTCCCACAGAATCTCCTATCTATCCCCCTAACCATGGAGTCTCCAATGACTAATCCTCTACTCCTCTCCCCCCTTCCCTTCTGAGCAACAGGGACAAACTCTGGGACAGAGACCTGTACCCCATGGCTTACCCCTGGTAAGTCCCCCCCCCCAACAGTATCCAAAACGGTATACGTGTTACTAAGGGGAACGACCACAGGGGATCCCTGTACTGACTGCTTCCTCCCAGCCCCTCTCACCGTCACCCATCTATCTTTATTCTTCGGTGTAACTACATCCCTGAACCCCAGTTCTAAATCCATATATATCACACAATGCACCTCGGCCCAGTACTGAACCAACATCATTCCATACAGAGTGTATGGAATTTATACAGAGAGGGCCAGCAGTGACAGGATTATGATCAGTGTCGTCAACACCTACCAAGAAAAACAAAAAGGAAGGGAAATTAGAATCTAACTAGAGTGGATCACAGGATAACAAAGGACCAAGACCCTACCGAGTTCATATTCGCCCATCGTCCATTAATGAAAAAGAGAACAAGAACAAGCTGCTTATTCAAACAAGAAAGCATCCCAACCATTAGGAGGTGGGGGGGGGGGGGGAGGAGGACAGGATATCAACCAACGTACACGACTCTCCTCAAATCCAGGCCCTCGTGCACGGAAGAAGAAAAACTCAGCCTCTCAGGATGCCTCTCATGAGTGCCTTCAAGAAGGGACATCCCAAGTTGCAGGGGGCAAGAGGGTACTAACCACAGCACCAGACCTAGCCCAGCTCAGCTCATTCTGACACACAGGAATTAGTACCCCCAGGACCTCCAGCACACCCCAAACCTTACACCCCAGCCGATACTGAACCTCACCAGCCGCACCCAGGTCAGTGCACCATCCCCAATTTCACTAAAAGAAATTATGCCAATACCAGCCGGGCAGACCCCATCACCGAACAGAATAAGCATTGTCAAGATACCCAATAATTAGCAATCCAGGGAGTGGGGGGCTGAATCCCCCCCACACCCGCAGCCTCTCCCCACCAGTACAATAAGGGCAACCTTCCATAGACCATTGGACCGGACTAGGATTTATAAAAGCACACTGCTCACCCAGTTGAAGAGAGCTGACCTAGGAATATTAGCCACCGCCCTGTACTGCACGCCATCACAAAAAGGATATTAAGAGAAATGACCACAAACACTGCATCCACATGGAAAACCCAACCACAACGAGGAGGACACTCAGGACACCGCCATGTAAGACCACTTGGAGGATGGCACCTAACTCCCCCATCAAATCTATCCCCACATGTACTCGGTAATCACAAGCTCGGACAATGCTCTGCACTGGGTGGACCTGCAGGTCAGTATGGATAGCAAGCAGCGCCCGCAGTGGAGGTTGGATGAAATGAAATGAAAATGAAATGAAATGAAAATCGCTTATTGTCCCGAGTCGGCTTCAAATGAAGTTACTATGAAAAGCCCCTAGTCGCCACATTCCAGCACCTGTTCGAGTAGGGCTATTGGCGGATGAAGCAGTGTGTGAGAGGCTGAGGAATTGCATGCTGAAATACCTGCAGGCAAACAATACAGGGGAGGTCTCTGCAGCGGTGGTCTGGGAAGCGCTGAAGGCAGTGGTGAGAGGAGAGCTGATCTCGATTCGGGCTCACAGGGACAGGACGGATAGGGCGGAGACGGACTGACTGGTAAAGGAAATTTGCCGAGTTGATAGGAGGTATGCGGAGGCTCCAGAGGCAGGGCTTTTAAGGGAACGCCGGAGGCGGAGTTCGGCTTGTTAACCACAGAGAGGGCAGTGGAGCAGCTCAGAAAGGCGAGGGTGGCGATTTACGAGCACGGTGTGAATTCCAGCAGGATGCTTGTACAGCAGCTCAGAAAGAGGGAGGCAGCTAGAGAAATAGGGAAAGTTGTTGATGGGGATGGGAACTTAGTTGGGGACTCGGCAGGGGTGAACAAGGCCTTTCGGGACTTTTATAGCAGGTTGTATAGGTCGGAACCCCCTGCAGGGCCGGAGGGGATGAGGCACTTCCTGGAGGGGCTGACTTTCCCGAAGGTAGATGGGGAGCTAGTAGAGGGGCTGGGGGCCCCGATCGGGCTGGAGGAGATAGTGGAGTGTTTGAAGGCCATGCAGTCGGGTAAGGCCCTGGGACCGGAAGGGTATCCAGTCGAGTTCTGTAAAAGGTTCTCCGGAATATTGGGGCCGGTGCTGATGAAGGTCTTTAACGAGGCTAGGGAAAGAGGGGTTCTACCCCAGACGATGTCACAGGCCATGATCTCGCTATCCTGAAACGGGACAAGGACCCAGAGTTATGTGGGTCTTACAGGCCGATTTCCCTGTTGAAAGTAGATGCCAAACTTCTGGCCAAAATTTGACCTCCAGGATTCAGGACTGTGTACCGGACGTTACTATGGAGGTCCGGACGGGGTTCGTTAAGGGTAGGCAGCTGGTGGCCAATGTAAGAAGGCTGTTAAATGTGATCATGGTGCCCCCGGAAGGTAGGGAGGTTGAGGTAGTGGTCGCGATGGATACGGAGAAAGCTTTTGACCGGGTTGAGTGGGATTATTTATGGGAGGTGCTGGAGCAGTTCAGTTTTGCGAGGGGCTTTATTGACTGGGTTAGGTTGCTGTACCGGGCTCCGGTTGCAAGTATACGGACAAACAGGACGATTTCGGAATATTTCAGACTTCACCGGGGGACGAGATAGGGTTGCCCCCTCTCCCCGCTGCTGTTTGCGCTGGCAATAGAGCTGCTGGCAATTGCTCTGAGGGCCTCAAGGTGCTGGAAGGGGCTGGTCTGGTGGTGGTGGTGGGGGGGGGGGGGCGGGGGGGGGATGTGAATGGCGCACAGGGTCCCGCTGTATGCAAATGACCTACTTTTGTATGTCTCAGACGCAGTGGAGGGGATGGAAGAAATTATGGGAAATATTAGAGGAATTCGACCGGTCTTCGGGATATAAGCTCAATATGGGGAAGAGCGAGATGTTTGTGGTCCAGGCGAGAGGTCAGGAGAGGCGACTGGGGGAACTGCTGTTCAGAGTGGTAGGGGACAGTTTCAGGTACTTGGATATCCAGGTTGCGAGGGATTGGGACAGGTTACATAAACTGAACTTGGCCCGGCTAGTGGGCCAGATGAAGAAGGATTTCCGGAGATGGGATGTGCTCCCGTTGTCTCTGGCAGGCAGAGTCCAATCGGTAAAAATGACGGTCCTCCCGAGATTCCTATTCGTTTTCCAATACCTCCCCATCTTCATCCCGCGGTCCTTTTTTAAGCGGATCAATAAAGCTATTGCGGGCTTTGTGTGGAGGGGGCATGTCCCCGCGAGTGAAGAGGGCAATGCTCGAGCGGAGTCAGGGGGATGGTGGGCTGGCGCTGCCGAATTTCAACAATTATTACTGGGTGACTAATATAGCCATGGTGAGGAGGTGGCTGGTTGGGGGGGGGAGCCGGCGTGGGTGCGCATGGAGGCGGCTTCTTGCAAGGGCACAAGTCTGGGGGCGCTGGTAACAGCACCTCTGCCATTCCCACCGGCGTGATACTCCACCAGTCCAATGGTGGTGGCGGCCCTGAGGGTCTGGGGGCAGGGGAGGAGACATGTGGGAGCAGAGGGGGCATCGGTATGGTCCGCAATCTGCGATAATCACCGGTTTGCCTCGGGGAGGATGGACGGGGGGTTCCAAATATGGCGGAGACCGGGGATTGAGAAGATGAGGGACTTGTTTACAGAGGAGAGCTTTCCGAATATGAGGGCGCTGGAGGAGAAGTTTGCATTGGCAGAGGGAAATGAACTTCGATATCTGCAGGTACGGGACTTTCTGCAGAGGCAGGTACCAACCTTCCCACTCCTGTCGCTAAGGGGGATTCAGGATAGGGTGGTCTCTAGAGGATGGATAGGAGAGGGGAGCGTCTCGGACACATATAAAGAGCTTATGGGATCGGAAGAGACGCAGACCGAGGAGCTGAAGCGAAAGTGGGAGGAGGAGCTGGGGGAGAGATAGAGAAGGGCCTTTGGGCGGGCGGGTTGAGTAGGGTCAACGAGACCGCAACATGTGCCAGGCTCAGCCTGATCCAATTTAAGGTCGTTCACCGGGCTCACATGACAGTGGCCCGGGTGAGTAGATTCTTTGGGGTGGAGGACAGGTGTGCGAAGTATGCAGGGGGGGCCAGCGAACCATGTCCACATGTTCTGGGCATGTCCAAGGCTGAGGGGATTTTGGCAGGGGTTTGCTGACGTCACGTCCAAGGTATTAAATACGAGGGTGGCAATGAGTCCAGAGGTGGCGATTTTCAGGGTGATGCAGGATCCAGGAATCCAAGAGGAGAAAGAGGCAGATGTTCTGGCCTTTGCTTCCCTGGCAGCCCGGAGGCGGATATTACTAGCATGGAGGGACTCGAAGCCCCTGAAATCAGGGACCTGGTTATCTGACATGGCTAACTTCCTCTGCCTGGAGAAAATTAAGTTCGCCATGAGAGGGTTGTGGTTAACAACGTGATTGTATTGTCTGGACTGTACTGTATCATACATGCCTGGGCCTGTCCAGGCTGGCTCCGCCTGTGGCTCCTCGCCTCGGGGCTTCTGTATAAAAGTGGCAAGTCACCGCCTCCATCCCAATTCGGGTCCAGAGGCAGGAGGCTTGCCGTTTAGTGTATTAAAGCCTCAGTTAACTTTATCAACTCGTCGTGTATTATTGATGGTATGTCAACTTAATACACTAAACTTCTAAGATGGATGCTTCACTCAAGATGAACTCCTCACTCAAGCCCGATTACCTGGAACTGGACCCACAAGCAGCTGACGCTACAGAGACTTTTGAACACTGGCTAAGCTGCTTCGAGGCCTACCTCGCGTCCTTCAACGAGGTCTTCACGGACCTCCAAAAGAAGCAGGTCCTCCACGCACGGGTGAGCCCAAGAGTCTTTAACCTCATCAGGGACGCCCCATCACATGCGGAGGCGATAACGCTGCTCACAGGGCACTATGTGAAATCCGTGAACCAGGTATATGCTAGGAACCTCCTCACCGCGAAACGTCAACGCCCTGGGGAATCACTCGCGGAATTCCTACGCGCCTTGCGCGTCCTCTGTCGAAGCTGTGACTGCTGGGCGATATCGGCCACCCAGCACGCGGAGCTGCTGATCGGGAACGCCTATGTCGCGGGCATGCACTCGAACTATATCCACCAGCGTTTATTAGAAGGGGGGACACTTGGCCTCCCAGAGACAGTCCAGCTCTCCAACTCACTGGAGGTGGCCTCCCAGAACATGGCGGCCTACACCTCCGACCGCACGGCACCCTCATGTGCCTCGTGGGCATCGCGCACTGGCCCGCCAACGCCGGAGGCCCGAGGTGCTACCTCTGTGGCCAGAATAATCACACCCGACAACGCTGCCCGGCACGGAACACGACTTGTAATGGCTGTGGGAAGAGGGGCCACTTCGCAAAAGCCTTCCAGGCCCGAACCCCCCCCTAAATCTTCTAGGCACAGCAGCAGTGCCTGCTCCCTGTCGGGGCCACCCCCAGCTGCCACGTCACCCGCCATGTGCGACTCATGGGGGCCGCCATCTTGGGACCCCTCCACTGCCTCCCGGGAACCCAGCTCGCCCGACCCTACGCTGGCCGCTGCTACCGCCGACCGGCCGGCCGGCCGGCCAGCCGTCTTCCGACACTCGCTGGACCAGTCCCGGCCGCACCACCTTGCGAGGTCCACGATGACCGTCCAGATCAACGGGCACGAGGCAGCCTGCCTTTTCGACTCCAGGAGCACAGATAGCTTCATACACCCGGATACGGTAAGGCACTGCTCCCTCCCCATCCTGCCCGCGACCCAGAAAATCTCCCTGGCTTCCGGATCCCACGGTGTGGAAATCCGGGGTTACTGCGTCGCGACCCTCACTGTGCAAGGCGTAGAGTACACCAACTTTAGGCTCTACATCCTCCCCCACCTCTGCGCTGCTCTATTACTGGGGCTTGACTTCCAATGCCACCTCCAGAGTCTTACCTTGAAGTTCAACGGACCCCTGCCCCGCCCCCCCTGCTCACCGTCTGTAGCCTCGCGACCTTTACAGTCGCCCCACCCTCCCTCTTCGCAAACCTCACCCCGGACTGTAAGCCCATCGCTACCAGAAGCAGACGTTACAGTGCCCAGGTCAGGGCCTTCATCAGGTCAGAGGTCCAGCGACTCCTGCGACAGGGGATTATTGAGGCCAGTAACAGCCGCTGGAGAGCCCAAGTGGTGATCGTCAAGACTGGGGAGAAGCACCGGATGGTCATCGATTACAGCCAGACCATCAACCACGCAGCTCGATGTGTACCTCCTCCCCCACATATCTGACATGGTCAATCAGATTGCGCAGTATCGAGTCTTCTCTACAGTCGACTTGAAGTCCGTGTACCACCAGCTCCCTATCCGCCCGGAGGACCGCCAATACACTGCCTTCGAGGCAGATGGCCGCCTCTATCACTTCCTCAGGGGTTCCCTTCGGCGTCACTAACGGGGTCTCAGTCTTCCAAAGGGAAATGGACGAATGGTTGACTAGTAGGGGCTGCGGGCCACGTTCCCGTACCTGGACAACGTCATCATCTGCGGCCGTGATCAGCAGGACCATGACGAGAACCTCCGGCGCTTCCTCCACACCGCAAAACTCCTGAACCTCACTTATAATAGAGTAATGCGTCTTTTGCACGACACGCCTGGCCATCCTTGGTTACGTCGTGGAACACGGAGTCTTAGGGCCCGACCCCAACCGCATGCGCCCCCTTCTGGGACTCCCCCTCCCCCACTGCCCCAAGGCCCTGAAGAGATGCCTGGGGTTCTTCTTCTACTATGCCCAGTGGGTCCCCAACTATGCGGACAAGGCCTGCCCACTGATCAAATCTACCACTTTTCCCCTGACGGCTGAGGCCCGACTGGCCTTCAACCGCATTAAAGCAGACATTGCCAAAGCCGCAATGCATGGTGTGGATGAACCCATTCCGTTTCAAGTGGAAAGCGACGCATCGGACTTTGCTCTGGCCGTCACGCTCAACCAGGCGGGCTGGCCCATGGCTTTCTTCTCCCGTACCCTCCATGCCTCCGACATACGACACTCCTCTGGCGAAAAGGAGGCCTTGGCCATCCTAGAAGCTGTGAGACACTGGAGGCATTACCTGTCCTGCAGGCAATTCACTCTCCTCACTGACCAACGATCGGTTGCCTTCGTGTTCAATAACCCACAGTGGCGCAAGATTAAGAACGACAAGATTCTGAGGTGGAGGATCGAGCTCTCCACCTACAATTACGATATCTTGTATCGACCTGGGAAGCTCAGTGAGCCCCCAGATTCTCTCTCCCGTGGTACATGTGCCAGTGCACAAGTAGACCGACTCCGGGCCCTCCACAACGACCTCTGTCACCCGGGGGGTCACCCGCTTTTTCCATTTCATCAAGGCTCGCAACCTGCCTTACTCCATCGAGGAGGTCAGGTCCATGGCCAGGGACTGCCAGGTCTGCACGGAGTGCAAATCACACTTCTATCGGCCAGACAAAGCACATCTGGTAAAGGCCTCCCGCCCCTTTGAGTGCCTCAGCATGGACTTCAAAGGGTCCCGCCCCTCCACTGACCATAATGTGTACTTCCTCACATCGTTGATGAGCACTCCAGATACCTCTTCGCCATCCCCTGCTCTGACATGACCTCTGCCACCGCCATCAAGGCCCTGCACAGCCTTTTCACCCTGTTCGGGTGATATAGGGTTCCCCGCCTATATCCACAGCGATCGGGGTTCCTCCTTTATGAGCGACGGGTTGTGTCAGTTCCTGCTCAGCAAAGGCATCGCCTCCAGCAGGACGACCAGTGACAACCCCCGGGGGAACGGACAGGTGGAGAGGGAGAATGCGACGGTCTGGAAGGCCGTCCTTCTGGCCCTACGGTCGAAGAATCTCCCAGTCTCCCGCTGGCAGGAGGTCCTCCCCGATGCACTCCACTCCATCCAGTCGCTACTATGTACAGCTACCAACATGACCCCTCATGAACGTCTGTTTGCCTTCCCCAGGAGGTCCACCTCCGGGGTCTCGCTCCCGTCCTGGCTGACAGTCCCAGGGCCCGTCCTTCTCTGACAGCATGCAAGGAGCAATAAAACTGACCCCCTCGAGAAGGTCCAGCTGCTCCATGCAAACCCCCAATACGTGGCACACCAGGACGGGCGGCAGGACACAGTCTCCCTTCGGGATTTGGCTCCTGCAGGCTCCCCGGAGATCATCACCACCACCACCACCCCCCACTCTACACCGTCTTCCATCACCCCTGCCCACCTCCCTCGTGAACTGACACCCGCAGGCCCACCAGCGACAAATATCACCACCTCCGCCCCTACACCGCCCCCTCCTTCGCCGACTCAACATCTGGGTGAAGAAGCTGATGACAACACGCACCCGGACGCGCAGACCTCGACACCTGCGCCAACACCACAGCCGGGACTGAGGCGATAATGGTGGACAGTCAAGGCCCCCGACAGACTGGACCACTTCACCCCCACCGGACATTTTTTAAATAGGGGGTGAATGTGGTAAACCACATGATTGTATAGTCTGGACTGTACTGTATCATACATGCCTGGGCTTGTCCAGGTTGGCTTCACCTGTGGCTCCTCCCTTCGGGGCTTCTGTATAAAAGTGGCAAGTCTCCGCCTCCGGCCCCAGTTCGGGTCCAGAGGCAGGAGGCTTGCTGTTTAGTGTATTAAAGCCTCAGTTAACTTTATCAACTCGTCGTGTATTTTTGATGGTCTCTGTTAGGGTTCGCCCAGAGGTGGCAACCATTCATCGACTTCTTCGCAGAGAATTAATCGTCAGCAGAAGGGGAGGAGGGGGGGTTAGGCTAGCGTAGATTAGTGGGGTAAGTAGTGGTGGGCCCTGTGGGAGAGGGAGGTGGTATTTACACTATGTTAATATTTTCCTTGTTATGATTTTGTTGCTGTTACAATGCCAAAGAAATACATCAATAAAATGTTTATTAAAAAAAAAGCCTATCCCCACATGGGAAGGGCTCAACAATGTATAGTCTCTCTCTTCAACACAACCGTCAAGGATTGACCAAACCCACTTCGGCGTGCGCAGCCATTCAATTCCTCCTACTCTAATGGCTCTAAAGAAAAAGACCCAAATAAAATACTCCAGCATTAAGGAAAAGTCAGAAGGAATCCAGTCCTCCCCAGGATACATAATCTGCCTGCGCCATCAAGGGGGACAAGCACGGATTCTTAAATACAAAATAACAACAAACAAAATAAAGACCGATACAGTTAACTCTAACTGGGGGAGGGGGGGGGTTGCTATCCTCAATCTCAGTGAAGACTTAGCTAACCCTACCACCCAACTCTACACCATCTAACCACCCATCACCCTGTTGTGCCTCCATTTGCCTTCATTATAAATGAGATCAGAGGTGTCAATAAAGCACTCCCGGAATCCCGCAGCAGTGTTACTCAAAAAGACCAAAGCTATGACAGGATCACCAAGCACTCCTCAGGATCTCTTGAGGATACCAACGAACCACTTTCACTTCCACCATGGAAGGCTCCCCAGCAATCCACAGCCTAGGACCTGAAGGGGGTGGGGGGATGATTTGACATAATTGTCTACCTCCAAAATCTTATGTTGAGCATTGAAAACAGGATAATATAGGGCCAGTGGTCAGGGTCCCAGCTGACCTCAGGTCTCGAACATTGTGTGCCGTTGAACCTGACACACCCAGCCTTCGGACCAAGGTTACTAAGCATAGCAGCCAATTTTCAAACGCAATCAGGAACACCCCTCCCACTTCTTACCTGGGACCAGGCTCAGGGACACTCCTTGTCCGGCCTCAACCTCCTGAACCCGACAGAATTGATGACACACCATTCAGCAGGAGATCAACAAATTGAAGGCAGGCCCTCACCAGGCAATGTGTTCTATCGAATACAAGGATTCTCTCCTGCACCTCCACCCATTCGCCCAAGGATACCTCACAGTTCCTCAAAATGAGCTCCATAGACCTGCACCATGGAGCGGAAATTCTTATCCAGAACATCGTTCACAATGACGGCCATCATCCTGATGCACACAATACCACCGGAACAAAGAACCGCTCACCAGGAACAAAGCCGTTGCAAGTTGGGCCCCACCCCAGTCAACTCCAACCACCATGGTCAAATCTGGATTCTCTATGATTTAACTTGGCTCCTTATCGCAAAACACCAATTAGAATCATCCAGGGACATAGTGCAAGACATAAATCCCCCAAAAAAGACAATTATGAAATGTGCACTAGGATAAAATATGGATCAAATATGAGCAAAGCCAGAGCTCATAAAAATGCACCCACTCCTGCGCTCACATCACGTGACCCCTAATTCCATATTTTTCAAAAATTGAATTCAAATTCCACTATCTGTCATGGTGGGATTCGAACAGAGCATTATCCTGGGTCTATTGGATGACTAGTCTGTCGTGTTATTCACCCTGGGGTAACAAGGACTGCAACTGGATGCAGTTGTACTGGAAAGCAGACACCAAACTGAGACGTTGGTCCAATACGATTTATTGAACTTCTGTAAGTTGCACACAGATGCTGTGGGTTGACACTCTACAACTCTAAGTGTGCTAACTCTAACTACCTAGACCAGACTAGCTCTGAGCCACTTGTAGAAGGTGCTAACTGATATATACACCCTGACTGTCACTACAGTTGTCACCAGTGGAAAGAGGCGGAGTGCTGATGCCTTGTGTGTTTTATAGTTGGAAGCCCCCTCTAGTGTTCTGTCTGGTGATTGGTTGTGTTCTGTCCTGTGTGTTCATTGGCTACCCTGGGTGTCTGTCACTGCCTGTCTTTACCTCATTGTGTGCATGAGTGCATTTTATGACATCCCCCCCTTTAAAAAAATAAAGTTGTTGGTTGCTTCGAGCATATACAACATATATATAGATATAATTATTTTCAGCGAATGGCGATTGAAGGCATATGTACATGGAAAGTGTCTAGCGTGCAGATACAGAACAATATATACAACAGAAATGTCTACAAGTCCAATCTCTGGGGCTGGCGTCGGATCCTTGTTGATCGCCTGAGAGGTGGAGGTGGGGACGACAGCGCCTTGACAGGCGGGATTGCAGCCAGATTGGTGGCCTTGTGGAGGGAGGTGTCCGGAGAAGGCATGACGACAGCTGGGAACGTGAGATTCACGGTTGGCAGGCAAGTTTGCGTAGTGCCCTTCTGTTGCGCCTGACAATGGATCCATCAGCCATGCGAACCACAAACGACCTGGGAGCAGCCTGTCGAACAACAACAGCTGGAGCTGACCAGCTTCCATCAGGTAACTTGATGCAAACAGCATCTTCCGGAGAGAGCACATGCAAATCAGTAGCATGAGCATCTTATGTCAGCTTTTGCCGGTTCCTGAGTTGCTGCACCTTTTGCAGCACTGGGAGGTGATCCAGGTCTGGTAAATGAATGGCCGGAACAGTCGTCCGCAGGTCTTGATTCATAAGGAGTTGTGCTGGAGACGTACCGGTGGACAGAGGGGTTGCCCTGTACGCCAGCAGCGCAAGGTTAACGTCAGAAACCGAATCCGCAGCCTTGCAGAGCAGTCGGTTCACGATATGGACCCCTTTTTCGACCTTCCCGTTAGATTGCGGGTAATGCGGGCTTGAGGTAATGTGCAGCTTGGCGAAGTTGGACCACTCTTGGCTGTAGAAACAGGGACCGTTGTCACTTATGACAGTGAGCGGAATACCATGCCTGGCAATTGTCTCCTTGCAGGCCTTGATGACTATCCTTGATGTGAGGTTGGACAGTTTCACCACTTCCGGGTAACTCGAGAGGTAATCGATGAGCACATAGTCACGCCCATTGGCGTGAAAAAGGTCGATTCCCACCTTAGACCACGGAGAGGTCACGATCTCGTGTTGCTGGAGTGTTTCTTTGGGCTGAGCAGGCTGGAAACGCAGGCAGGTTGCACAATTGAGGACCATGTTGGATATATCCTGGTTGATTCCAGGCCAATAGACAGCCTATCAGGCCCTGCGTCTGCATTTCTCGACACCGAGGTATCACTCGTGGATCTGTTTGAGTATTAAGCTCTGGAGGCTGCGAGGAATACCGATACGATCTAGCTTGAGGATCCCCTCGACGACTGTCAGGTCGCCCTTAACATTAAAGAACTGAGGGCATTGCGCTTTCTGCCAACCATTTGCAAGTTGATGCAAGACCCGCTGCATAATGGGTCCTTGGCAATCTCTTCTCGAATGTTGACCACTCTTTCATCTGAGGCCGGGAGGTTGCTGGCACACAATGCACCTGTGCCTCAATCTGGTGGATGAAGTCAACCTGTTCATAGTGATGGCGCGCGACAGGGCATCCGCAATGATTAGCTCCTTGCCCGGTGTGTATACCAACTCGAAATCATACCTGCGGAGTCGAAGGAGAATGCGCTGAAGCCTGGGCGTCATGTCATTCAAGTCCTTATGACTGATATGGACTAAGGGTCTGTACTCAGTCTCTACTGTGAAGGTTGGTAGACCGTAGACGTAATCATGGAACTTTACAATACCGGTGAGGAGGCCCAGGCACTCTTTCTCTATCTGAGCATACCTCTGCTCAGTGGGAGTCATGGCCTTTGACGCATAGGCTACTGGAGCCCAGGACGAGGAGTCATCATTCTGGAGGAGCACCGCATCAATGCCCTCATGGCTGGCGACCGTGGAGAATTTTGTCTCCCTCTCCGGGTCAAAAAACTCTAGTACCGGAGCAGTGGTGAGCTTTGCCTTTAACTCGAGCCACTCTGCTTGATGTGTGGGTAGCCACTGGAAGGCAGTGGACTTCTTCACCAGATGCCTGAGAGCCATGGTGTGTGATGCGAGATTGGGAATGAACTTTCCCAAGAAGTTAACCATACCGAGGAAGCTTAGTATCATCTTTTTGTCTTCTGGGGTCTTCATAGTGTTTCTGGCCCTTAGTCTGGTTGCACACCCTGCTGGGATATTTGATCACCCAAAAACTTGATTGATTTGCAAAAGGAGCACTTGGCACTTGACATGCCAAAGGAGCACTTGGCCTTGTTCAACTTGAGGCCGTTTGCATGGATGCGTCAAAAGACTTGTTTGAGACGAGATATGTGTTCCTCTGGGGTTGAGGACCATATGATTACATTATCTACGTAGACACGCACACCCTCAATGCCCTCCAGCATCTGTTCCATGATCCTGTGGAAGATTTCAGAGGCTGAAACAATACCGAACGGCATGCGGTTGTAACAGTATCTTCCGAAAGGTGTATTAAACTTGCAGAGCTTCCTGTTGGACTCGTCCAGTTGTATCTGCCAGAAACCACATGATGCATCTAGCTTCGTGAAGAATTTGGCGTGTGCCATCTCACTGGTTATCTCCTCCCGCTTCGGGATTGGGTAGTGTTCCCGCATTATGTTCCTGTTGAGATCTTTGGGATCTATACATATGCACAACTCTCCTGAGGACTTCTTCACACAGACCATCGAGCTGACCCAGTCAGTCGGTTCTGTCACTTTAGAGATGATACTCGGGTCTTGGAGCTCCTGTAGCTGCGCCTTTAAACGTTCCTTTGAGGAGCTGGCACCCGGCGTGGAGCATGGTTCACAGGCGTGGCATCAGGCCTGAGTAAGATTTTGTAGCAGTACAGCAGCTTACCCATCCCACTGAACACATCCGGGTATTGTGACAGGATTTCGTCAATGTCAGCCTGAAGATTCACATTGGCAGAGGACATGGCATGTACGCGCTGGACGAGATTGAGTAGCTTGCATGCATGGGCACCAAGCAGGGAAGCCTTGTCAGGTTTGACGATTTCAAATCGCAGTGTGGCATTGATGGTCTTGTTGGAGACATGCAGGTAACAAGACCCTAACGCAGTAATGGCATTGCCATTATAATCAAGAAGCTGGCAGGCCGGCGGAAGAATTTTTGGTTGCCTTATGATGCGAGCAAAATCTGCTTGAGATATGAGATTGGCTGAAGCACCAGTGTCCAGCTTGAACCGAATGCTGCATTGGTTGACGTGCATGAGAGCAGACCATTCATCCGCAGAATCCACGTTGAGGACAGATAGGCGTGTTGCTGAATTTGAGGAGGCCTTGTCACAAGTAGTAATGATGCCCACACGATATGGGGACTCCAGGCAGTCGTCCTCTGGATACCAGGATCAGAATCGAGCAGCCCTTGCTGCACACATCCAACGTGTTTGTGTTGGAACTGGGATCGCTGGCCCACGACCGGTGGTGCAGACCTGCACAAGGCTGCATAATGTCCAGGCTTCCCACAATTTAAACATCACCTGCCTCTTGCAGGGCATTGCCACTTTAAGTGGGCGGTGCCGCAGTTCGGGCACGTCATGACGTTGACGTTGTTATGCTCCGTGCGTCGTCGCACATGCACAGTGCGGTCAGCCGCCGTTCGTACCTGCGCAGTGTGGTCTTCGCCCGCTTCGTTCTCCCATCCGTGGTGCGCATGCGTGGGACCCTGGGAAAAGCGCGCGAAATGGCCGCCTTCATCGATACTAAGGCGCCACATCCGGGCGATGGCCTGTACACTTTCTGCCTGGTGGGAGGCAAGTTGGTTCTGTTCTGCCGATTTAAGAAGGGAGTAGCGACTTTTCACCTGTTCTTGCACTTTACACATCTCGATTGAAACTGGGAGGGTCATGTTTTTTATTTTTAGGAGCTGCTCCCGCAGGGTGTCAGAGTGGACCCCAAACACGATCTGATCCCTGATGAGGGAATCAGCGGTGTCACCATAGTAGCAGGACTGCGCTAATATGCGGAGATGAGTTAGAAAGGATTGGAAAGGTTCATCCTTATCTCGAAGGCATTGCTGGAAGACATAGCGCTCAAAGCTCTTATTCGTTTCGACTTCACAGTGGCTGTCGAATTTGGCTAAAACGGTCTGGAATTTGGTCTTGTCCTCGCCGTCAGCAAAAGTGAGCGAGTTGAATATTTGGATGGCTCGGTCCCCCGCAGTCGATAGGAGCAGCGCGATTTTTCTGGCATCGGACGCATCCTCGAGGCCCGAGGCCTCAATGTAGATACTGAACTTCTTCATGAAGACCTGCCAGTTGGCGCCGAGATTGCCGGAGATCCGTAGCTGTGGAGGGGCCTGGATCTTCTCCATGCCGCTGGAAGACACTTGCTCGTCGTCACTGAATTATTCAAGGTAAATTACTTAGATGAAGTAGACTCTTGGTATCATGTCGTATCCACCCTGGGGTAACTCGGACTGCAACTGGATGCAGTTGTACTGGAAAGCAGACACCAAACTGAGACGTTGGTACAATACGATTTATTGAACTTCTGTAACAATGCACACAGCTTGCTGTGGGTTTACACTCTACTACTCTAAGTGTGCTAACCCTAACTAACTAGACCAGACTAGCTCTGAGCCACATGTAGAAGGTGCTAACTGATATATACACCCTGACTGTCACTACAGTTTCACCAGTGGAAAGAGGCGGAGTGCTGATGCCTCATGTGTTTTATAGTAGGAAGCCCCCCCTCTAGTGTTCTGTCTGGTGATTGGTTCTGTTCTGTCCTGTGTGTTGATTGGCTAACCTGGGTGTCTGTCACTGCCTGTCTTTACCTCATTGTGTGGATGAGTGCATATTATGACATAGTCCAGGAGCAGTACCGCTAACAACACCAGCAGCACAGTAGCATTGTGGATAGCACAATTACTTCACAGCTCCAGGGCCCCAGGTTCGATTCCCGGCTTGGGCCACTGTCTGTACGGAGTCTACACATTCTCCCCGTGTGTGCGTGGGTTTCTTCCGGGTGCTCCGGTTTCCTCCCACAGTCCAAAGATGTGCAGGTTAGGTGGATTGGCCATGCAAAATTGCCCTTAGTGTTGGGTGGCGTTGCTGGGTTATGGGGATAGGGTGGAGGTGTAGACCTTGGGTAGGGTAGGGTGCTCTTTCCAAGAGCCGGTGCAGACTCGATGGGCTGAATGGCCTCCTTCTGCGCTGTAAATTCTATTCAAAAAATTCTATGATTCCCCTTAAAGTACATTTGCTCAAGGAAAGAATTAATGTACTCTGCACAATCCATTATTGTTGCAAAATAGATCTTGAAAGCACAGAAGAACCAAATCCTCTGTGGGTGAATGCAAAGATCTGTTGGGAAGTAGCCTTCAAGTTTAGAAATTTAAAGGGCGATTGTATTTTTTTCTTTACTGATGATCAGACACTTAAATCCAGGATGGGTGGTATCAGTAAGCGTAGTGCTCAGTAGAATTGAGCTGGATAAATGTCACTGTTGCTATAGGGGGATAATTAAGCTTTATGTGGAATACAATGATAGCAAACAGATAACAATTACATTAAACAAACCAAAAATATCTAATATAATAATCTTTATTAGTGTCACAAGTAGGTGAAAATCTCCTAATCGCCACATTCCGGCGCCTGTTCGGGTACACTGAGGGAGAATTCAGAATGTCCAATTCACCTAACAAGTATGTCTTTCGGGACTTGTAGGAGGAAACCGGAGCACCCGGAAGAAACCCACGCAGACATGGGGAGAACGTGCAGGCTCCGCACAGACAGTGACCCAATCTGGGAATCGAACCTGGGTCCCTGGCGCTGTGAAACCACAGTGCTAACCACTGTGTTACCGTGCCGCCATGATTGTTATTGTGCCGTTCTTTCTTCTTCTCTGGAGTAGTCTTCAGAAATTTCAGCTTGGGATCTGTAATCCTCTTGTTAGCTCGTCTTCTGTGCTCAAAAAGGAAAATTCCAGAGTGTTTTCCCCTTAAATTTGACTATACCTTTTCCCTCTAGTTTTTATTTGATTTTTGTGGAGCAAAGGGCCCCGGTGTTCCTATGTTGCAGCATAAAAGACTGGACAGCTCATCATAAAATCATTGATTCATAAAAGAGTACTGGACAGAAGAAAGCTATTCCTCCCATTGAATCTGTCCCTGTTATTTCAATTAGCAATCCAGTTAGTGCCTTTGCCCTGCTCTTTTTTTATATCCCTGCAGATGATTTCTCTCTTATTTATAAAACTCCCTTGGAAAACTATTGTTAAATCTGTATCCACCAGCCTATTAAGCAGTGCAAACCAAATACAAACCACTTGTTATGTAAAAACATTTTCTTCATCTTACCATTGGTTCTTTTACCAAGCACCCTAAATCTGTACCCCTGTTTAATGACCTTCCAGTAATGGAAACTGCTTCCCTTTCATACTTTTTAGAAACTCTATATGATTTTCAACACCTCTATCAAATCTCCTCTGCTCTCAGGAGAATATTGATGAGTTTTATTCGAGGGATGGGGGATCAAAGATACAGGGAGAGACTGGGGAAGCTTTTGTCAAGTGTGAGTTGGATTGCAAACAAATACCAACATATGTGAAATAAAATGGAAATGTAAAATCACCATTGTCCCAGATGACCAGAAGCTGCTTTCCCATTTGAGAGGGAGAGCTGACTGGTGGTGGTTTAACCTGAGGGTCACCACACCTCAGGCGAGGGGTAAGGTCGAGAAGGTGGCTGTCGTGAATAACCTCAGCTGAGGTTCACCTGAGGAAGGAGCAGCGCTCCGAAAGATAGTGATTCGAAACAAACCTGTTGGACTTTAACCTGGTGTTGTAAGACTTCTTACTGTGCTCAGGAGAATAATCCAAGCTTCCCCAGTCTCTCCCTGTATCTTTAATTCCCCATCCCTCGAATAAAACTCTTCAATGCTCTCACCAAATCCATTCATTTTCATACATTTCTTACAAAGTAAACATTGTAGACGTAATAAACTCCAGAAAATGTAGCCGCAATAGTTTTTATTTTCTTTATGTTTCATTTGATATGGACCAATTGTGCTAATTTTCTAGACCTGAGAGGAAGTATAATGTATTAAATTTTTTCAAGACAGAGATTCTATTCATCTGGCAACCAGCATGGCGGCACAGTGGTTAGCACCAAGGTCCCAGGTTCGATCCCGGCTCTGGGTTACCGTCCGTGTGGAGTTTGCACATCCTCCCCGTATTTGCGTGGGTTTCGCCCCCACAACCCAAAAGATGTGCAGGGTAGGTGGATTGGCCACGCTAAATTGTCCCTTAATTGGAAAAAATGAATTGGTCACTCTAAATTTTTTTCAAAACAGCAAATGCTCAAAATTTGTGAACGCCTCAGCAAATAATTTGTTTCTTTGCAATCCCAATTCCAGTATATAACCTAATTTAAACCTTAAAATGAAATTGCTTGACTCATTGTTGCATACACATAGCATTTGTATTTGCATTCCCCTGGTGATGCAAGCAAATTGTGGAATTAAAATGTCATCAAATGCATACTTTGCCATGCAATACCTTTAATTAAAAACAAATACTTTAGTGACTTATTATGTAGTGAAACTTAAGTTATCTGCTTATTGTATTACAGTTTGGATCATACATTTCACTAATGTGTAGATGCATGGATGTTTACAGCACATTAAAGAAACTATTGGACCCATTGTGTTAGTACCAGCTTCTTCGTACAGCAACTCAAAACAAACTCTAATGCCCTGCTCTCACCCTGAAATTATGGGTCTTCCTCTGCATCAATTTTTTTTAAGGTTTTACAAATTAACAAATAACCAGCAAAAACACAAGAATGCAAATAATACCAGCAAAGAAAAAGTAACTAACTTAAACACCGTACCTAAAACCCCAAACACCTACATCTCTGAAAAAGGAAATAAACAGTTGCTATCTCAGGTAGAACAGCCCCCGCCCCCACTGAACTCCTGACAATGAATTTAATTTTCTCTAAAAGAACATTAAGTCCCCGAATCAGCCTGAGGCACTGGGCGAAACAGGAGACCTCCAACTCAACAGTATATCCGGGCTGTCAGTGAAACGAAGGTGATAAAATCGGCTTCTACTCCAGCGTGAACTGCTGGTGAGTCCGAACCCCCAAATATGGTCACTGGTGGACATTGAAGTAATTCCAAATGGCGTATCTCTGAAATGGTGCTAAAAAAGGAAGCTCAGAAATTGGTGAGTCTAGGGCAGGACCAAAACATATCCATATAATCACCAGGGGTAGGCAAACAGCAATCACATCTGTTATCAAAATTCGGGGAAAATCCGCTCATTCTTGCCTTGAGAACAGAATTAGGCTCAACCAGGTACATGATAATGTGGAGTTGATCCTGTAAAGTACCTCTCTCCAAGCCTCACTAGGAACTATGCAGCCCTTCTCACTCTCCCATTTTACCCTCACCCCATTTAGTGGGGAGGAATCAGACGAGGGAATGTGGCCATATAGATCTGAGATAGAGCCAAGGACAGAATCCTGTTCAGCAAAGCGGAAAAAGAAGCCAGAAAAAAGGAAGTGAAAGCCGTACGAGAGAAGTCGCAAACTTGAAAGTAGCGAAAAAGATTGGAGTTGGGGAGCTGAAATTGTTCGCTAACTCTCTAAAACTGGCTGACCTCCCCTCCATGAACAGGTCACCAAAGTGCTCATGTCCCTTCACTTTCCACAAATTAAATATTGAGTCCAACCCAGAAGGTAAGAAGAGGTGATTGTTACTGATAGGGGCCAGTGAAGACATGGAAAGGAGTTTAAAATGTTGTCAGAACTGTTTCCAGATCCTAAGAGAGGTGACAACCACTGGGTTAGAGGAGAATCTAATGGGAGAAACAGGTGATGGTGCAGTAACTATGGCAAAGAGAGTGGATGTAGTACGAGAATGAGCCTCCATTTGGCCCCAGATTGAACAGCATCGCTGATCCACAGTACGATTTTGGGGATACTAGTGACCCGGTAATAAAACAAGAAGTTTGGGATGGCCAAGCCCCTTGTGTCTGCCTATCCCTCTGGAGTAGACCCTATAGATTCTTACCCACCCAAATAAAGGCAGATATCAATTTATTAATCTTAATAAAGAAGGATAGGGGCAGGAAAATGTATAGACATTGAAATAAAAAGAAATATCTAGGGAGTATGTTAATTTTAATGTTTGAATCCTGCCTGCCAAATATAGAGGACGGTTGTTCCACCTCTGCAGGTTTGTTTTGACATTGTCGAGTCGAGGCTGGGGAGTGAAGCCAGCAGAGTTAATGAAATTCATATCATCCCAGTTGGGGGCATAGACATTGACCAGAACTACTGGGTGTTTGACACTGTGCCGCAAATTATTACATATCAACCACTGGGGTCAGCCACAATCCGGGATGAGGAGAATTGGACTCTTCTATTAATTGAAATTGGCAAGCCCCTGGCCCTACTCTTGAATCAAGAATGAAAAACTTGCACAACCCATCCTGGTCTGATCCTTAATAGGTAAATGGGTTTCCTGCAAAATACATTTCAGAGTTTAGGCTCTTAAGATGAGCGAATGCCTCGACCGATCAGTCAGATTGGAGGTCACCCGCCACCCCTCAAACCGGCATCAGCTATTCCCATGGGGGGATATTAAAGGAGGGACACAGATAAGACAAAGCAAGAAGATTCACCCAAGATGGCCACTGAGCCAAGACTAAACAAAGAGAGACCAGCAGACACTGTCAGCAGACTAACACTGAACCTCACCCACCCTCTCTCCCCAACCCAAAAATGACATCACAGTTGAAGCATAACCACGCCCAAAAGCAAAAGACCATAAGACATAGGAGCAGAATTAGACCACTTGGCCCATCGAGTCTGCTCCGCCATTCAATCATGGCTGATATTTTCTCATCCCCATTCTCCTGCCTTCTCCCCATAACCCCTGATCCCCTTATTAATCAAGAAACTATCTATCTCTGTCTTAAAGACATTCAGTGAATTGGCCTTCACAGCGTTCTGCGGCAAAGAGTTCCACAGATTCACCACCCTCTGGCTGAAGAAATTCCTCCTCATCTCTGTTTTAAAGGATCGTCCCTTTAATCTGAGATGGTGTCCTCTGGTTCTAGTTTTTCCTACAAATGGAAACATCCTCTCCACGTCCACTCTATCCAGGCCTTGCAGTATCTTGTACGTTTCAATAAGATCCTCTCTCATCCTTCTAAACTCCAACGAGTACAAACCCAGAGTCCTCAAACGTTCCTCATACGACAAGTTCTTCATTCCGGGGATCATTCTTGTGAACCTCCTCTGGACCCTTTCCAAGGCCAGCACATCCTTCCTTAGATATGGGGCCCAAAACTGCTCACAATACTCCAAATGGGGTCTGACCAGAGCCTTATACAGCCTCAGAAGTACATCCCTGCTCTTGTATTCTAGCCCTCTTGACATGAATGCTGACATTGCATTTGCCTTCTTAACTGCCGACTGAACCTGCACATTAACCTTAAGAGAATCGTGAACAAGAACTCCCAAGTCCCTTTGTGCTTCTGCTTTCCGAAGCATTTCCCCATTTAGAAAATAGTCTATGCCCATATTCCTCCTTCCAAAGTGCATAACCTCACACTTTTCCACATTATATTTCATTTGCCACTTAATTTCCCACTCTCCTAGCTTGTCAAAGTCTTTCTGCAGCCCCCTTGCTTCCTCAATACTACCTGTCCCTCTATAGATCTTTGCATCATCTGTAAATTTAGCAACAGTGCCTTCAGTACCTTCTTCCAGATCAAAAGGAATGGTAGCAAACAATAACTTAACCTAAAACCTACAAATAACAAAACATAACTAAACACAAACTGTAAGCTCATTTAAAAACTATTTGGTATGAGCTGCAGAAGACACTAATACTACTCCCGTTAACTAACATATCTTGAGAGAGACTTCCAACTGGAGAGTAAAAGCTTATTTAACTTACAAAAATCATGCCAAATGATAATAATGAAAAGAGAAAGGAAAAATAGGTTAATCTAAGGGACATTCAGCAGAAATCGCTCATACATAATTGAGGACATCAAGAATACATCCAAATAACAGACATGAAAAGAAACTAAATACAAAGTGCCCGTACACTGAGCCATATAACAGATTAAACAGAGCACAAATTGAGTCAGTATCTTGCAGTGAGTCAAAAAAAGTATTTTTTACGGAACGGTCAAAGGTAAGCTGGATAAATCATCCTGAACTTGCATCTCTTCCAATTTGATCTACTGCATTCGCTGCTCCCAATGTGGTGGTCTCTATATCGGAGAGACCAAACACAGACTGGGTGATCGCTTTGCTGAGCATCTTCGGTCTGTGCACATTCAGGACCCTGACCTTCCCGTTGCTTGCCATTTTAACAAAAGACCCTGCACCCATGCCCACATGTCTGTTCTTGGCCTGCTGCAATGTTCCAGTGAAGCTCAACGCAAACTGGAGGAACAACATCTCATCTTCCGGTGAGGCATGCTACAGCCTTCCAGTCTCAACATCGAATTCAACAACTTCAGATGATTAGCTCTACCCCACCTCGACCCATTTGTTTTCATCCCATTTCATTTTAACTGTCTTTTACCATTTCTTTCTTTCTTAATATATATTTAAACCCCCCCCCCCCCGAATCTTATCCACCTTTCCTTAACCTTTCTCCTCTTTGCTTCCCCTCCCCCCACATCTGCAGTTCATTCTCTGATGTTAGTTTCTCTGCTGTTTGGCCTTTCACATCTTTTGAAATGAAATAAAAATGAAATGAAATGAAAATCGCTTATTGTCCCGAATAGGCTTCAATGAAGTTACTGTGAAAAGCCCCTAGTCGCCACATTCCAGCGCCTGTTCAGGGAGGCTGGTACGGGAATTGAACCGTGCTGCTGGCCTGCCTTGGTCTGCTTTAAAAGCCAGCGATTTAGCCCAGTGAGCTAAACCAGTCTCTCTGGGACTGCCATTAGCACTCTTTCCCCTTGGTTTCTGTGGTCATTAGCACCCGGTTTCCCTGGGTTTCTGTGGCTGTGACCCATATTTCCCACTTTCTCTGTCTGTTAGCTTTGACAAAGAGTCATCGGACTCGAAACGTTAGCTCTTTTCTCTCCCTACAGATGCTGCCAGACCTGCTGAGATTTTCCAGCATTTTCTTTTTCGTTCCGAACTTGACTGTAACTCTTGTACAAGGTAGATTTCACTCCATTAAAAGTGGCTCTTTTCTTCGCTAGGTCTGCACCCATGTCCTGGTACAGCCTAATAGAGTGGCCTTCCCACATAAAATCCTGGTGCTCTCTTGCCCATCGAAGTGCCAGCTCTTTCTCCTTAAAACTGAAATCTTGCAATCACTGCACGAGGAGGATCTCCGGAGCAAGCCTTAGGCTTAAGGAGCTGGTTTAGTACAGTGGGCTAAATAGCTTGCTTGCAATGCAGAACAATGCCAGCAGCGCCTCCCCGAACAGGCGCCGGAATGTGGCAACTAGGGGCTTTTCACAGTAACTTTATTGAAGCCTACTTGTGACAATAAGCGATTATTATTATTAGGTGAAAGCGAACGACGGGCCTAGTCTAATTCTGGTGGGGAATGGAAGTACATCCTCACCCACCATCTTGTGGGACAGTACCGAGAAGTATTGAGTAGGGGTGTGGCCTTCAATCCCCTCTGATAAACCCACAATACGAACATTCTGTTTTCTAGATCTGTTCTCCAGGTCGTTCAGCTTAACTGCTTATGTCCTGTTAACTTTGGTCACAGAAGCAAGGCTGGACTCGAAGGAAGTGATCCTATCATTATGGTCTGACAACGCAGTCTCCATACCCTTAATTGTTGCTCCCTGAGCTTCGATGGTCTTGCTGGTGGTCTCAAGAACTGAACTAATGGGGGCCAAGGCCTCCTCAATAGATGCTTTAAGTTCTGCAGAGAAGCTTTTTCCTGGTGAAAGCTTCGGCCATTCGTGGAGTGGTTGGAGAAGAAGCTGCCTCCGCCATCTTACCTCCAGTTGATCCCTGAGAGGCTTCAGAGTCTGTCGACAGGTTTTGGACCAAATCATTTCTGGCTCAGTCTCCCGTGGGCATCGCAGAGAAATCTACCCAGCCAAATTCTAGTATTTTTCCGAGAAGTTAAAGACCCATGGCGCCGGGAAAATTGGTAAAAAGGTCAGGTTTCCAGCGGGAGCCACCTCATGGACCTCTTGCCTTCACATCGCGCCACCGAAAGTGCTTCAAATATTTATTCAGTATTCCTTGAAAATGTACACCAATATCTGCATCAACTACATTTGCAGCAAATCATTTTCTGCTAAAGTTATTTCTTCTAAATCCTCACCTCCAAACAATAAAATTTTATTTTCCTCGCCGCTTCAACAAAATCCACCATAACCTGTTCAACTTAACTGTGAGAGAATTACTTTGTGCTCCTATGAGATGGTTCGAAATCTCTCGAATTGTCTGTTTTGAGCATGGTATAACTTACATTCAGTTCAAACAGAATTCCAAAAGATCTGATTTCATGTGAATAAAATAGCAACTTCTCCCTGCCATCATCTTGGTGAATCTATGCTGCACGCTGTTTAGTTTTAATGCTCAGTCGAGAATGGAGAATGCAAAATATCCATGTTCCCAATGCTGTGTCCAAATTTATCTTTACTTCTGCGCTAATATTTATAAAACCTAAATTGCGTTAGTCCTTTTGCAATAGCTTTGTCTATCTGTGTTTGCTCATCAAAATATTTTTCAGTCCATTTTATATAGCTTGTTTTAGATCATAATAAATTTCACACAAGACTTGCCATTTCGCAAATGCCGAAATGATCTTGGAATCCAGACAGCGGTTCCTGAACCAAATCTGCTCGAAACACGATGGACAGGATCAGTCTTCCCTGTCCCTGCCGCCGCCCCCAATTTCCCACTTGCTCTGTGCATTCACTCTGATTCATGCTATTGAAATGCAGGGATGGACTGGGCAGGAACGGAAAATGGGATGGATGCATGGGGATCGGAAGCGGAGAGAAGTTGACAAACATGCAACAACAGGAGAAGACATATTTTCTTCCCCCAGTGATCTAATCCCAGTTTTCAAATTCAACTTATTTTCACAGTATCTGGTTGTAGTAAATGTACCACTGCCCTGGATTAAAGCCTGGTGTTCAACATCAGAATCCAGATGATCACGCCCTATAGGGTTACGTTTACATCAGTGCGGCCATTATTGGAGGCCACTATGAATTCTCAAGGCCATTATTAGTTGCGATAGTTCAGATCGGTTATTGGAGCATACAGGACTTGTCCAGCAAAAACAAACAAACATCAGCTCTGTGCATCATAAACGTTGTTGGTTCAACTGCCTCAGCTGGCTTTCAGCAAAATGAATTTAACGCAAGCATGTGTAAACAATTCCAGATATTTCCCTCTGCTTTAATGAGTCAGCTATTGATCTGATGAATACAAACTCACTTGCATAGAGGTTTCTAGAACAGACAGTCCTGAAACAGGACATTCAACCTAACCAGTTCATGTCGGCGTTTAAGCTCCATTCGAGCCTCTTACCAACTCATCAGCGCAACCCTCTAATTCCCTTCTCCATCATATCCCTAAAAGTATTTGGACTCTCATAATCATTTACCACAGGACTGAGTGGGAAAGGAAATGGGACGAAGGAATGGGGATCAGAAAAGAGGATAAGTTGATAAACATGCAACAACAGGAGAAGGCTCAAGTGAGGTCCACATTCTCACCAATCCACGGATCAAGTAAGTAATTCCGAATGAATTGCTGATATAATTCATCTTGGCTATATTGTATTTCTGGCCTCTGGTTTGTCTCTTGCCCACAAAGACACACACTTTGTGTCTACTCTATCAAAAACAGTTTATAATTGTAAAGACCTGCATTATGTCACCCTCCAGCCTTATCTTTTCAGGAGAAAAGTAGCCCAATTTATTCACCCTTTCCTGAAAGGTATAACTTCGTAGTTCTGGTATAATTCGACTCATTCTTTTGTGCGTTCCCGTAAGTTTCTCTCAGAGTAAATGTGTATTTACAAAAATACCAAACACTGGTACCATTCTTCTGGGTTAGATTCATGTCGTGATCCTGGGTCACCAGCAGCGAAAAAAATATAGTAAGACTTCCATTTTGAAAATGCCTGGAGTATTTTGTGGCCACCAGGAATAATATTGCAAATTGTTTTATAAGTTTCCCCTCGCACTGTTCAACATTAATAACAAAAAATGAGGAAAAAAATTAAAGAAATGAAGCAATTTCAAAATTAATGAGAATTTGGTAAGATTGGACTCACTCTGCTGTTTCTGCCGTGCTTTATCACAAATGGCGGGCCTCTGATAGATCTTTTTCCCATCAGGCAAGGAGCAATCATTGCTGCAAACTACTACTCCCAGACACGATTTCTTCAGAATATGGCAGTTGTGGTTGTTGGTATTCCTCATGGCCCAGCCGCTCTGATGTCTTTGCGCGTTTTTATCATCAGCACTATAAATAAACTTTATATAGGAATCCGTCCACTCCTGGAAACTGTCCAATTGATGCACATCCTTCAAAGGGAAATCAAACAAATAAATAAAAAAATGTCCTTTTCTTTCAGCTGTACATGTTTCTTCAATCGCAATCGAAAATGAAAATGTCAGGAACACGTATGTGAAGAGTTGTTGGCAACCATGTCTCTAATTTTGACACGACCATAACAGGTCATTAGATCCAGTGGATTTTGTGAGGTGTTTCACTGCAGAGTTCAGCTTTAGTGAACATTATTAATAAAAGATCAGAAGGAAGACAGCGGTAGCAAATAACCTATCTCGAGAATCATGCTGTTGAAAGATGCATTAATACAATTCATATCATGTATCAGAGAACAGTGAACGAAATGTAACAATGTGCGTATATATATAATGTATGCATATTTTATATGTGCATAATAATATGTGCATTAGAATAAATGGACAATATAATGGTTTCAGGTTTTGGAGCTGTATTGCAATGTCTTTTAACAGGAAATCTTGTGTCCATCTTTATCTGCAGTGACTTTTGTGCTATTTGTAAAAAGAAATGCTGTTATTCGTATTAGTTCACTTTTCAATGGGCGCACAAATAACTGCTTAACTTTGAGTCAGAGCAGCCGAAAAGCTGTATTTTCTCTCTCCGAGGTGTGTGCCAGACCCGCTGAGCCTCCCAGTATTTTCTCTTTTTGTTTCCGATCTCCTGCAGCCGCAGTATTTTGCTTTCATCTGCTTGATTTTAACACATTTTGTGAGTTTTTTTTTAAACAGTTTTTATTCAAGCACCATGTTCAGCAATCACTGGGAAATATTTTGGAGAAGTGCCGTGCCTGACACGGGGCAGCTGATTTTATGTCCACGATGTTAAAATATCCTAAAGCATTCTGGAATAATCAAGAAGGGGCTCGCATTTATACTCCCACCCGCATTTCTTGGCGACCACTGGATTTTTTTAAAGTGTTGCAAAAACAAAGTTGGTAGCCACATGCTGTGACATGAACTTGCCTACTCTTCTACAATTATTGTTGTGGAATCTAATATATCCGATCGTTATATCTAAAGGACACACTTCCATCATTGCAGAGCCGCTTGAACCCTTGTGCTGAAAGGGGCTCAGGCGATGTGTGCAAGTCCTGAGTGGGGCTCCCGACCTTCTGACCAAGTTCCTACCACACTGAACCAGACCAACAATAACCTTTCAGTTCAGCTCTAACAGAGCGGGCAGGTTCAGCAACGTCTACCCCGCCTCATGTGAAATACACATTGAAGACATGGACAGACAGAAACGAGCCACTTGATGCTTAATTTCCAGGTGAGAAGAGTCGATCTGTATTCTGATATAACACTTGCCCATTCAGGACTTATGAAGGAGTCAGCGGCCAATACATCTAGAATTGTGCATTTGGCATTGGTTCTGTAGGCGATTTTTCTCCTGTGGTCACTTGATGGGGCTTGAAGTCCGCAATCAGAAAATAAATCTAAATATTCTTTGACGGAAATATCTCAAATATTTACAAACGCAACGACGAGGCGGTAAGGGGGTGGGGGCGGAGAGGGGGTGGAAACAGAATCCGCAATGTGAGAAGGGGGTGTAAGGCTGTGTTTTCTAATGGACGGGATCTACATTCGCAAACTTAACTGCAAGTTAATCCGCCAGTTATGTGCAAACAGCTCTGGCGATTGTCTCCTCTCCCCTCGCCCTTTTTGAAATGTAAAGCGGACACACTTTTTAAGTAGGAACAATTCTGGTCAGAAATTCATGACGACAGAATGCTAGAAATGTGTAATAATGAACAGAAACCCCCAGAAGGTCTGGCAGCATCTGTGGAGGGAGAGTGAGTTCTGATGAAAGGCCAGGAAAGAACTGAAACTTTAAACTCTTGTTTCTATCGCCACCCAAAATTAATATGGGGAGTGGGCCATCAATTCACAGTGAAGTTGCGATTAGGATTTCATACCTGGAATTAAAATAAACTTCTGTTGGTATGCTGAAAACTCTTCAATTTAATAACTCCAAATTGATTATATATATATAGGCAATATTAATTTGTAGAGCTGTTCAATATGGTATAAATACTAGAGCATTGATGGGCAACCTTGGCTAGTGAGTGGGTTACGTAGGTTGCCCTCCTTCATCTCAGTGGGCCGCACCATTGAAGTCAGGATTGCTCATTAACTATGGCTCCCATGAATAAGATTACATGCACTTAATTAATACACGCTGAATATGTCATAATCAGTTGTAGAAAATGCTTAATCATTTGTATATTGATAGAACTATTGTCGATTTAATTTGATAAAAACAAAGTAAATATTTATGCTTTGGACAGAAGGCTCTCAGTCAGTGTTAGAATCATAGAATCTCTAATCGTGCAGAAGGACGCCAATCAGCCCATCGAGTCTGCACCAAGCCTCTGCCCCCCCGCCCCCCCCCCCCCTCCCCGAATCTCTATAGTGCAGAAGGAGGCCATTCAGTCCATCGAGTCTGCACCAGGCCTCTGCCCCCCCCCCCTCCTACATAACCTAACCTGTACATCCCTGGACACTAAGGGGCAATTTTACCATGGCGAATCCATCGAACCTACATATATTTGAACTGCGGGAGGAAACCAGAGCAACCCCAGTGCAAGCTCCACACAGACAGCCAGCGAAGCCAGAGTTGAACCCGGGTCCTTGGCGTTGTGAGGCAGCAGTGCCAACCATTATGCTACCATGCCACCAATCAACACGCATCCCACTCCACTTGCCCTTGCTTTAAGTGTGTATCACTTGAGTCCGGGGGGGGGGGGGGGGGGGGGGGAGAGGGGTCGGTGCGGTTGGAAAGGCACCCTGAGCCTTGGGGCAACGGTCAACAAAATGCCTTGTGGGCCGCGCTCACAACACACATGGGCCGCAGGGTTGCCCACCCCTGCACTAGGAGGTAGAACACAAGCTGGGGGGTCACAGGTAACACCTGAATAAACAGGCGGCCAGATGTTGCTCACAGAGTGGATATCTTTTCTGGGATCCCTATGAAAGTGCACTCACCTGGGGCAGTTTGGGGTCGTTGATGTCCCAGGATAGTGGCGATTCGAGTGAAGAGATGTAGCTGGAGTTTGGGAAACAATGTTCTCCGTTTTTCAACATCCTCTTGCAGCGGGGTTCTCTCTCCTCTCTCTCTCTCTCGCTTGAGCAAGCACCAGGTTAAAAAGCCTCTCTCAAAAATCCAGAACCGGTTTAGCTGAGAGGTTTTGAATTCCCCTCTGAAAAAAGATAAAAGATAAATATCAATTCCACATTGCTGACAAAACGTGTTGGATAGAATAGTTTATGTTATAGCTGGTAACAGGTCACAACTCGAGTAAATGATTTATATGCGCAAAGGAAAACAAAAACTAAACCATTCTTATTAAAAATAACTCAGTCACTGGAGGAGCCGGTGTATCTAGATCAAGGATGGTGTAAAACTAAAGATTGTAGAGTATTGACTCCAACACATCTTAATGTCATTGCCAATTAGACTAAAGTTAATGGAAACAGCAGTTTTGCAGAAATGACTGCCAATTTGAGAGGGTCAGGTAGGGCAGTATCTGACTGGACGCCAATATATTTTAAAATCTAATTTCACTGGAAAATGTTCCAATAGACGGGGAAACAATAAAACATGGCGAGCAAAAGGCGAGTGAGAAATTAAACTTTGTCATGCAAATAGGTCCAAGCTTAAGCCAGCCAGCAAACATAATTTAGGAAAACTTTCTGAGAGTTGAAGGCAACATTTCTCTGAGAAATGGATCCCGACAGGTACACCTGAGATGACAGAACAGAATCAATCTAACAACATTAGAGCCCGTGGACTTGAGGCTCAAGCGGTCGGCAAAGGTGCTGCTTACCTGACGTGGAGCTCGGGCTGTGTGGTGCTGAAGAGCGCCAAGTGTCCTGTGCGCCAGGGCGTGTGTCTGAAGGATCCGGGGCGAAGCTCCACCGCTCTAATCAATCACACAATCCAGGAAAGGAACAGCAATCTTCATCAGAGCAACAGCTCTCTGGTACATGCCACGCAAATGAGTTCTGCTCTCTGTCCAATGAGCAGCCGACAGGAAGGGCCCGAGACAAAGTTTGGCTCCAGTTTTTCTTTTAACCTCCCATCATTTCAGCAGCAATGAAGCAACTTCCTCAAACTGAAGTGATACACAGCAAAGTCGTGCCGCACCCTCGGCTCCAGGTAAAGGCAGAAAGTAAGACTGATGGGTGAAATTCACCCCCACTCGTGAACACTCCCCGAAATCTCTTCTGCCTGATGTGAGTTAGGCCTACCTTGGAAGGTCCACCTAGCCCGGTTGTGTCCAGCAGCCAACTGGAAGTTAACCTGCTTAAAATAGAACAACTTACCCATGCAAAGCACTCCCATGCTCCCTGTTGCTTGGTCCAGATAGGGCTACCAACGCAAGTGTTGAAGTATTCTGTCGTGCTGTAAATGATCTGAGTGTCTTGGACTCTGTTGTTTGCATATTATCCAACGCGGGCAGCACGATAGCATAGTGGTTAGCACAGATGCTTCACAGCGCCAAGGTCTCAGGTTTGATTCCCAGCTTGGGTCACTGTCTGTGCGGAGTCTGCAAGTTCTCCCCTTGTCTGCATGGGTTTCCTCCCGGTGCTCCGTTTCCTCCCACAGTCCAAAGATGTGCAGGTTAGGTGGATTGGCCATGATAAATTGCCCTTAGTGTCCAAAAATGTTAGGTGGGGTTACTGGGTTATGGGGAAAGGGTGGAGGTGTGGGCTTAAGTAGAGAGATCTTTCCACGGGTCGGTGCAGACGCGATGGGCCGAATGGCCTCCGTCTGCATTGTAAATTCTATGATTCTATTGGTTAGAGTTTTCACGCATAGGATGAAGTATCCTATCCTCAAAGTTTTACAAATTTAAAAAAAATGTTGGGGCTTCTTGTCCAGTTTCCTAACAAAATGTTGGGGACTGGTCCTGTATCCTCACAGCTGTCTGAGTCTCTGACTGCTTTGAAAGCACCTTCTGTTCACAACTAAAAGAATCCAATGACTCCCAAACACATATGAGGTGTTCATCATTTTCTGAAACACATTACTAAATTACTTTGCTTATAGTCTTTGGGGAGAAACAACACCCAGTAACCACTTTTGATCTAATTTTTTTTCTAAACTTGTGTGTGAATACATTTTAAACCCAACATTTTAAAGTAACTATTTTTCAAAAAAGTTCTTCAGCAAGAATGCTCAAAAAATACTGACATGTAACAACCATTTTACTTGTTGCAGAATTGATTTGGCAATTCATCTGGACTTCAGCGTAAACAATCCGAGTTCCCAACAATGGTTTTGCTCTTTCAGACTGAGGGATGCATCAACTTTAACATGCTGGAATACCATTGGTTTGGAATCATTGAATCATGCAGTACAGAAGAGTCCCTTCGACCCTGCACCGACAAGAAAACTACCGTTGGATCGCGCCCTAATCGACATTAATCCCACTTCCCAGCACTTGGCTCGTAGCTCTGAATGCTACGGCATTTCAAGTGCTCCTCCAAGTACTTTTTAAAGATTGTCAGGTTTCTTGCCTCATCTACTCTCCCAGGCAGTGCATTCCAGATTCCCAGCACTCTCTGGGTGAAATTTTCTTTCCTCAAATCTCCTTTAAACCTCCTGATTTTCACTTTAAATTATGCCCCCTCGTTATTTAACCTTCAGCTAAGGGGAACAGCTACTTTCTATCCACCATGTCCATGTCCCTCATAATCTTATACACCTCAATCTCATCCCCTCTTAGCCATCTCTGCTCTAAAGAAACCAACCCAAGCTTTTCCAGCCTCTCTACATAGCTGAAATACTCCATCCCAGGGAACATCATGGTGAATCTCCTCTGCACCCTCTCCAGTGCAATCACATCTTTCCTCTTGTACGGTGACCAGAACTGAACACAGTATTCCAGCTATGGTCTGACCAAAATCCTGTACAGCTCCAGCATAACCTCCCTGCTCTTACAATCAATGGTGTGGAGATGCCGGCGTTGGACTGGGGTGAGCACAGTACAAAGTCTTACAACACCAGGTTAAAGTCCAACAGGTTTGTTTCGATGTCACTAGCTTTCGGAGCGCTGCTCCTTCCTCAGGTGAATGAAGAGGTATGTTCCAGAAACACATATATAGACAAATTCAAAGATGCCAAACAATGCTTGGAATGCGACCATTAGCAGGTGATTAAATCTTTACAGATCCAGAGATGGGGGTAACCCCAGGTTATTGAATTGTATCAAGCCAGGACAGTTGGTAGGATTTCGCAGGCCAGATGGTGGGGGATGAATGTAATGCGACATGAATCCCAGGTCCCGGTTGAGGCCGCACTCATGTGTGCGGAACTTGGCTATAAGTTTCTGCTTGGCGATTCTGCGTTGTCGCGCGTCCTGAAGGCCACCTTGGAGAACACTTACCCGGAGATCAGAGGCTGAATGCCCTTGACTGCTGAAGTGTTCCCCGACTGGAAGGGAACATTCCTGCCTGGTGATTGTTGCGCGATGTCCGTTCATTCGTTGTCGCAGCGTCTGCATGGTCTCGCCAATGTACCACGCTTTGGGACATCCTTTCCTGCAGCGTATGAGGTAGACAACGTTGGCCGAGTCGCACGAGTATGTACCGCGTACCTGGTGGGTGGTGTTCTCACGTGTAATAGTGGTATCCATGTCGATGATCTGGCACGTCTTGCAGAGATTGCCATGGTAGGGTTGTGTGGTGTCGTGGTCACTGTTCTGAAGACTGGGTAGTTTGCTGCAAACAATGGTTTGTTTGAGGTTGCGCGGTTGTTTGATGGCAAGTATTGGGGGTGTGGGGATGACCTTGGCAAGATGTTCATTGTCATCAATGACGATGTCATTGATGTCCAGTACTTCCCCAGAACGTCCAGTACGTCCAGTACTTCCCCGGAGCGGAGAAACTACGTCATCTTCTTCACAGCCTTCAACACATCATTGATGACGATGAACATCTTGCCAAGGTCATCCCCACACCCCCACTACTTGCCTTCAAACAACCGTACATCTCCTCCATGCCAAAATCAGTACGCCTATGTGGCGCACCCCGACGGCCGACAAGACACAGTATCGCTCCGGGATCTGGCCCCCACTGGATCCCCCCCTCACCCCCCCACCCCCCCACCCCCCCCCCCCCCCCACCAACCCCAACCATTTTTTCACCGGCGCACACCACCGCAGCCCCCTTCCCAGGAGGATCCGTCCTCCCACTGGCCCCATCCGGATGTGATGAAGCTGAAGACTACACGCTCCCAGAGCCACGGATGCCCGAGCCGACGCTAGCATCACCGCCGGGACTGCGACGATCGCAGAGGACCACCAGGGCCCCCGACCGGCTGATAGTTTCATTGTATAATGAACTTGTAAATAATTGTCTGTAAATATGTGTATTGCATGTAAAGGCACCAAAGGGTACTGCTATAACCTCAACCACTGTAAAAGCAAGGCCACCACCCCCGCCGGACTCTTTCTAAACAAGGGGTGAATGTGGTAGTCTATATTAGGGGTATCGTGGTACCTAGGTGGGATGTACCTTATACTGTAGTATGAGTGGTGGAACCTGTCTGCTGGTTCTGCCCAGCAGGCGGAGCATAAGAGTCTGTGATTCAGCCACAACAGTCATTCTGTACCGGAGCTGCTGTGGTAACTAATTGTTCATTAAAGCCTTCAATTGGACTACAATCTCGCTTCAGTAGTGATTGATCGTGCATCAGATCCAACTTGCATAGTTACCCTGGATCCCATGTGCTTTACCTACTTTATCAGTCTCCCATGTGGGACCTTGTCAGAGGCTTTGTTGAAATACATATAAACTATATCAACTGCACTATCCTCATCATTGCAATGTTAAGATAAGCCTACTTGTGACAATAATAATAAAGATTCTTTAAGAAGAAGATTCTATAAAGATTTTATAAGAATGGCTTAGTGGGGAACTTCCAGTTGGTGGTGTTCCCATGTGTCTATCGTCCTTGTCCTTTTAGATGGTGGTGTTTGAGGGTTTAGAAAGTGCTGCCTAAGGAGTGTTGGTGAGTTCCTGCAGTGCAGTAGATGGTACACACTGATGCCACTGTGCATCGGTAGTGGAGGGAGTGAATGTTTGTGGATGGGTACCTATCAAGTGGGCTGCTTTGTTCTGGCTGGTGTTGAACTTCTAGAGTGTTGTTCATGGCCCAGTAGACTTGATCCTTGTCATAGAATCCCTACAGTGCAGAAGGAGGCCATTTGGCCCATCACGTCTGCACCGACTCTCTGAAAGAGCACCTTATCTAGGGTCAGACTCACCATCTATCCCTGTAACCCAGTAACCCCAGCTAGCCTTTTGGACACCAAGGGGCAATTTAGCATGGCCAAGCCACCTGACCTGCACATTTTGGAGCACCCCGAGGAAACCCAAGCAGTCACGGGAAGAAAGTGTAAACTCCACATGGACAGTCACCCAAGGCCAGAATTGAACCCAGGTCCCTGCGCGCTCTGAAGCTCCTGTGCACCTTCCCAGCGCTCTCCATTGCTCGTGTGATCTCCAGAACCTTTTAAAAATTGATATCTGTCTCCAGTATCAGCTTTCTCTGGATTGCCTCATTATTGACTCCACAAACGAAGCGATCTCTCAGAATATTGTTCAGGTGGCCCCAAAGTCGTATTGCTCTGCGATTTTCCTTAGTAATGTAGGTGCAATGGTCTCTCCTGGAACCCCCCCCGTCCCCCCCCCCCCGTCCCGTCCCGCCACCCACCACCCACCACCATCACCATCACCACTACCCACTGTGGAATTAAACTTAAACCACTGCAGGATGGCAGATGGCTTTGGATGATATTGTACCTTCACCAAATCCACTGTCTGCATGAATGAACTTGAATCGGGAATTCAGGGTTCTAAGGCTGTGGGTTAGACTGTAGGTCTGGGTCCCAACATGCACTTAAAGGATTGCATTCCTCTTCCCCTCCTCCTCTATTCCATTGGCATAAAATAATAATGTAAACATTCTATAATACTGTGTTCAATCCCCAATGGGGGCATCAAAGGGATCTAATCGACCGAATAGGGGCATTTTTCCTGCAGCACACTTCTGTTGCCATGGCTGTGCATCCACATTGATTATGTGGGCCATTGCAACCTGACTTCAACCTGAATGGGTTCTGTACTCACAGTCATGGGACCACAAGTCCTCTGATTTCTCTCTGTCACCAATGTAGTAACTTTGGCTCACCAGCGAGGTATGAAACAACTACAACAAACTATCTTGCAGAGTCTTGCAGCTTATTGGCTGCCAGTCGGCATCCAGAATCAATTTGAGGTAAAAACTGCGCTTGCTAGGGTAAACCCCCACCCTAGACCCCTGATTGTTTTTTCTGGGTCATGTGATCCGATTGGCCGATAGCCCCTTAAAGTGGCCAGACCCCACAATGCAGGAAGACGCCATGATGCTTTTGTTCTTTGCCAGTCCACCCTCCCTGAGCTCTGTGGACCTCGAAGCAGAATTGGTAGCTGGTTCCTTGGAAACTAGAGCTATCTACTGAAGGTGTGACTGATGACCCTATTTAATAATCATAATCTTTTATTCTCACTTACATGAAGGCTTACATGAAAACTGCAATGAAGTTACTGTGAAAAGCCCCTCGTCGCCACATTCTGGCGCCTGTTCAGGTCCACAGAGTGAGAATTCAGAATCCTCAGCTGGTACGGGAATTGAACCCGCGCTGCTGGCCTTGTTCTGCATCATAAACCAGCTGGTTAGCCCACTGGGCTAAACCAGCTTTCCAATTAGGAGCCCAGAAGTAATATCCAAGAGAGAGACAATCAAAGGCACATGCGTGGAAGAGCTGTCTTCTGGCAAGGAATCCTTGTGGCATTATCTTAACTATCAGCATTGCAAGGGTTAATGTAATGTCGAGAGTAATATAGAGGGAGCTACAGTTACAACTATTTAAGGCAGTGATGCTAGACTTCAGACGAAGAGTGAAGGTCAGAAGAGCAGATACAGTGAGTGTAGATCACCAGTAGTGAGATTAACTATAGATGAGTGTAGTTTAGATGTTATTAGTCAACTGTATATTCTTAAGGAGTACAAATCCAAGTTAGTAGTGTAAATAAATTCATAGCTTTGTTTAAATTAAAGCTATTTTGTGGTCTTTGTGAACACTACGCCAACCATCCTGAAATAAGCAACACAAAGAACACCACAATCCTGATGCTGAAGATGTGTTTTAGGTCCCTTGGGCTGATCTGGGAATGCCCTTCAGTATGCATCTGCCAAGGCACCGCAAGTGATAGTGAAGTGCTGCACATCTACACCTGATGGTGTGTTACAGTTGACTCAGGGGGTCCGGGTTACTGTGACAACTTGCATTTTTGTATACATGTTGTAGTCTGGAGCTATAAATAGTGTTGGTAGAGACTCTGGGCGAAATTCTCCTACCCGCCCCGCCACATTTCTGCGCCGACCGGCCGGCGGGAGTCTCCGTAACACCGGCCGGTCAATGGGGTTTCCCATTGTGGGGCACCCCCACGCCGTCGGGAAACCCCCGAGCGCCGGCAGAACGGAGACTCCCGCCGGCGGAGAATGACGCCCTCTAATGTCCTTTTCATTTGGCTACCGCAGGACTTCTCCAGCTCTTACCACCTGCCATTGGCATGCGCTGGAAGGATTTGCAGGTCGATCCTGAACCTGTTTAACCGTGTTATGAATGCACTTTCCTTGGCCATCAAGTCCTGGGGTGGGACTTGAACCTGGAACTTGTGGTTCAGAGGCAGGGGCGCTACCCATTGTGCCAGAAGACCTCCTCATCCACCTAAACAATCCTTCAACTATCCCCTTCGCAGTATACCTTTAAATGTTTCAGCTGAAATAGATACATACAGTCACAATCACAGTGGCTCGTGCTAATTGGTCAGGAAGTTGCATACAAAGAGCTGGGTAAAATGACCAGTGAGAAGTGTGCTGCAGAAACTTCCAGGTTCCCCACTCCCAGATCATCACCAAGTTAAAATTCCTTCCAATAATTTAGATCAATCATTTTTCACCAGAACTGAAACAGAATAATTCCTTTCATAAATCAATGCTGCAATCTTCCACATTCAAACTACGTAGTTGCGGCAAGGTTGATATAGTTGGAGATTGCTATCTCATTGATGTTTGCGTTGTGCCTGACGTGAATATGTGGTATGCTGGTAGCAAAAAAAAAGCTAAGGCCTGCCCTCCTCCTTCAAATCACCTTCTAAAATTAGGGCAAAGAGACAGTTTTCTCTGCTTCCTCAAATTGGTATGTATATAATCATAGAAACAGTGCATGTTTACAATAGAGAAGGAGGCTATTCAGTCCACCTTGTCCATGCTGGCTCTATGTCAGAGCTACCCAGCTTGTCCCATTCCTTTGCCTTTTATCCATAGCCCTGCAATTTGTTCCCCTTCAAGTCCTTACCTAATTCTTTTTTGAAATCTATGGTCAAATCTGTTTCCACCACAATCTCAGGCAGTACATTCCACATCCGAAACACCCACTGCAGAAAAAGCTTTCTCCTGATGGCAGCTCTGGTTCTTGAACCTTCCGCCAACAGGGGCAGTTTTTCTTCACCTACTCACTCAAACCGCTCATGACGTTGAATACCTCTATCATAGAAACATACATATTCAAACCTGCTCCACTATTCATTATGGATGATCCTTTACCATACCTCAGTATCATAGTCACGCACCATCCCCATACCCCTTGACATCTTTAGAGTCCGAAAATAGAACATAGAACATTACAGCACAGTACAGGCCCTTCGGCCCTCGATGTTGCGCCGACCTGTGAAACCACTCTAAAGCCCATCTACACTATTCCCTTATTGTCCGTATGTCTATCCAATGACCACTGTCCACCCTATCCAATCCTGTGATCATCTTGTATGCCTCAATTAAGTCACCTCTTAACCTTCTTCTCTCTAACGAAAACAGCCTCAAGTCCCTCAGCCTTCCCCCATAAGATCTTCCCTCCATACCAGGCAACATTCTGGTAAATCTCCTCTGCACCCTTTCCAATGCTTCCACATCCTTCCTATAATGCGGCGACCAGAATTGCACGCAATACTCCAAATGCGGCCGCACCAGAGTTTTGTACAGCTGCAACATGACCTCATTGGTCCGAAACTCAATCCCTCTACCAATAAAAGCTAACACACGGTACGCCTTCTTAACAACCCTCTCAACCTGGATGGCAACTTTCAGGGATCTATGTACATGGACACCGAGATCTCTCTGCTCATCCACACTACTAAGAATCTTACCATTAGCCCAGTACTCGGTCTTCCTGTTATTCCTTCCGAAATGAATCACCTCACACTTTTCATCATTAAACTCCATTTGCCACCTCTTAGCCCAGCGCTGCAGCTTATCTATATCCCTCTGTAACTTGTAACATCCTTCCGCACTGCCCACAACTCCACCGACTTTAGTGTCATCTACAAATTTACTCACCCATCCTTCTACGCATTCGTCCAGGTCATTTATAAAAATGACAAACAGCAGTGGCCCCAAAAACAGATCCTTGTGGTACACCACTAGTAACTGGACTCCAGTCTGAAAATTTCCCATCAACCACCACCCTTTGTCTTCTTCCAGCTAGCCAATTTCAGATCCAAACTGCTAAATCACCCTGCATCCCATGCCTCCGTATTTTCTGCAATAGCCTACCATGGGAGCCTTATCAAACACTTTACTGAAATCCATATACACCACATCAACTGCTTTACCCTCATCCACCTGTTTGGTCACCTTCTCAAAGAACTCAATAAGGTTTGTGAGGCACTTCACAAAACCGTGTTGACTATCTCTAATCAAATTATTCCTTTCCAGATGATTATACATCCTATCTCTTATAAACCTTTCCAAGACGTTGCCCACAACAGAAGTAAGGCTCACTGGTCTATAGTTACCACGGTTGTCTCTACTCCTCTTCTTGAACAAGGGGACAACATTTGCTATCCTCCAGTCTTCTGGCACTATTCCTGTAGACAAAGATGACTTAAAGATCAAAACCAAAGGCTCAGCAATCTCCTCCCTAGCTTCCCAGAGAATCCTAGGATAAATCCCATCCGGCCCAGGGGACTTATCTATTTTCACACTTTCCAGAATTGCTAACACCTCCTCCTTATGAACCTCAAGCCCTTCTAGTCTAGTAGCCTGAATCTCAGTATTCTCCTCGACAACATTGTCTTTTTCCTGAGTGAATACTGACAAAAAATATTCATTTTGCACCTCTCCTATCTCCTCGGACTCCACACACAATTTCCCACTACTGTCCTTGACTGGCCCTACTCTTACCCTAGTCATTCCTTTATTCCTGACATATCTATATAAAGCTTTAGGGTTATCCTTGATCCTACCTGCCCTAGACTTCTCATGCCCCCTCCTGGCTCTTCTTAGCTCTGTCTTTAGATCCTTCCTAGCTAACTTGTAACTCTCGAGCGCCCTAACTGAACCTTCATGTCTCATCTTTACATAAGCCACCTCCTTCCTCTTGACAAGTTTTTCGACTGCTTTAGGAAACCACAGTTCCCTCGCTCGACCACTTCCTCCCTGCCTGACAGGTACATACTTATCAAGGACATGCAGTAGCTGTTCCTTGAACAAGCTCCACCTTTCCATGGTGCCCATCCCCTGCAGTTTTCCTCTCCATCCGATGCATCCAAAGTCTTGCCTCATCGCATCATAATTGCCTTTCCCCCAGATATAACTCTTGCCCTGCGGTATATACCTATTCCTTTCCATCACTAAAGTAAACGTAATCGAATTGTGGTCACTATCACCAAAGTGCTCACCTACCTCCAAATCTAACACCTGTCCTGGTTCATTACCCAGTACCAAATCTAAACCAAAGTCCCCCATAACAACTACCCTGTTGCTTTCGCTCCTATCCAGAATCATCTTTGCAATCCTTTCCTCTACATCTCTGGAACTTTTCAGAGGACTATAGAACACCCCTAACAGGGTGACCTCTCCTTTCCTGTTTCTAACCTCAGCCCATACTACCTCAGTAGATGAGTCCTGATCAAACGTCCTTTCTGCCACTGTAATACAATTTTTGACTAACAATGCCACCCCTCCCATCTTTTTTACCACCTTTCCTGAGCTTACTGAAATATCTAAACCCCGGCACCTGCAACAAATATTCCTGTCCCTGCTCTATCCATGCCTCTGAAATGGCCACAACATCGAAGTCCCAGGTACCAACCCATGCCACAAGTTCACCCACCTTATTCCGGATGCTCCTGGTATTGAAGAAGACACACTTTAAACCACCTTCCTGCATGCCGGTACACTCCTGCAACTTTGAAACCTTACTCATGACCTCACTACTCTCAACCTCCTGTATACTGGAGCTACAATTCAGGTTCCCAATCCCCTGCTGAACTAGTTTAAACCCTCCCGAAGAGCATTAGCAAATCCCCCCCCCCCCCCCCCCCCCCCCCCCCCAGGATATTGGTACCCCTCTGGTCCAGGTGTAGACCATCCTGTTTGTAGAGGTGCCACCTACCCCAGAATGAGCCCCAATTATCCAGGAATCTGAAACCCTCCCTCATGCACCATCCCTGTAGCCACGTGTTCAACTGCTCTCTCTCCCTATTCCTCATCTCGCTAGCACGTGGCATGGGTAACAACTATCCTGCTCATGTTTCACAATTTTGTGTCCGAAGCAAATTTTGATATTGTGTTCTGCACGTTCAAGTCTACATCATTAATATGATCAAGAAAAGCAGTGGCAATGCAGACACCTGGGGAACCTCCTTCAGTCTGAAAACTATTCACCCCTGCTCCCTATTGCCTGTCACTCAGGCAAGTCAAATCCATGCTGCCAATGTCCCTTTTCACCCATTGCTTCAACCTTACTGACAATTAAACCTGTTTAGCACTTTATCAAATGCCTTTTGGAAGTCTATGGGTGGATTTTCCGGCAGTTCTCGCCAGTGGGAACATCCGGTCCTGACACGGTAATTCCCCGCCCCAGGGGTTGGATTTAATGGGAAATCTCACTGGCAGCGGTGGCACCAGAAAATGCCGTCGCTCGCCAATGACGGACCTCCTCCTGCCGCCGAGAAACATGCTGTGAGGGGGAGAGAGTGGGGGCACGGAAAACCTCCCCCCAATATATCCACACCAACGGCATTGCCCTCATCAATCCTCTCTTTTACTTCATTTAAAAAAACCAAAAACCAAAATCCATGATGGATTTCCTTAATTAATCTGCATTTATACACGTAACTGTTAATTTTGTGCAGGATTACCATTTCCCACCATGGATGATAAGCCTGTTGTTGCCAGGTTTATCCTTACACCCTTCTTTGAAGAATTCAATTTTCCAATTTGCCAGTCCACTCCCACTACCCCTGTACGTAAAGAGGACTGGACGATTGTGGCCATTGCCCCCGTAATTTGCACACTATTCTACTGAAATTGGTCCTCCCAAAATTAATTATCTCTACTCTAGATTGCACTTAGTCCTTTTCTATACCTAACCTATGATATTATGATTACCAGCCCTAAAATATTCCCTGACTGCTAATTTTTTTTTTCTCTTTCTTTTTAAATAAATTTAGAGTACCCAATTCATTTTGTTTTTCCAATTAGGGGGCAATTTAGCATGGCCAATTCATCTACCCTGCACATCTTTGGGTTGTGGGGTTTGACTCACCTCCTTCCCTACAATCCAGATCCAACAATGCCTCCCTCCTTGAGCTAGAAGGTTCTCCTGAATCACTTGAGAAACTCTTTCCCTCTCTCTGTCCTTTCCAGTAATACTATCCAAATCTATCTTAGTCATATTTGTATGCCAGAGAAAGGGCCAGAATTCTCCAGCCATTGGGATTCTGTTTTCCCGCTGGCAGCGCATCTCCGACCATGGGCTTTCCGGCAGCGTGGGGTGCAAGAGAGAATCCCGCCACCAGCGAACAGCATGCTGCCGAGAAACAAGGGGCTGAGAGATGGGAGAACCCTGCCCAAGATTTCCTTCCTCAGTTGCTCCCTTCTCTATCTCTGCAATTTATTCAACAAAGTGTTCTGTCATTCTAGCTATTCTAGGTAAAATATGAGGCCATAATTGACTGTAACCAATTACTAAAACAAAGCAAAAAGAGGGAAAGAAAGATTGACTTGAGAGAGACAGAAATAAGAGACAGAAAGAAAAAGTAAATTTATTAATTTGTTTGAAATCTCCAATGATAATTAAAATCTGGGATTCCACTTTGGTTAAAGTTCATTTTCAGAGCCTGAGATGGTGAGCCGGTGCGGAGCCGGCAGCAACAGGTGATACCCGTGCGAGCCCAAAATTGGCCTCTGGGCTGGGCGCCGGGCTGGTTTTGAGTCAGTTGACTCACTCCACCCAGCGTGATCTGATTCTCGTCCTCACTGGGCGAGATCCAGATCTGAATGAAATGAGATGAAAATCGCTTATTGTCACAAGTAGGCTTCAAATGAAGTTACTGTGAAAAGCCCCTAGTCACCACATTCCGGCGCCTGTTCGGGGAGGCTGCTATGGGAATTGAACCGTGCTGCTGATCTGCCTTGGTCTGCCTTCAAAGCCAGCGATTTAGCCCTGTGCTAAACCAGCCCCTATATTTAATATTTAAATGAGCCATATTTACCTGGACGCCAGATTCACCCAGCATCCAGGAATCAACGGCCAACCCCAATGGGGGCAGGTGGTGGGGTAGTGATGCTGTCACTGGACTAGCAAACCAGAGACCCAGAGTAATGCTTGGGTTCAAATCTCAACTGCAGGTGGCCAAATTTGAATTCAATAAAAATCTGGAGGTAAAAAAGTCTAATGATAACCATGAAATTCTTGTAGATTGTTGTAAAAATCCATCTGGTTCACACGGTAGCACAGTGGTTAGCACGGCTGCTTCACAGCGCCAGGGTCCCAGGTTCGATTCCTGACTTGGGTCACTACCTGTGGGGAGTCTGCATGTTCTCCCTGTGTCTGCGTCAGTTTCCTCCGGGTGTTCCGGTTTCCTCCCACAAGTCCCGAAAGACGTGCTGTTAGGTGAATTGGGTATTCTGAATGCACCCTCTCTGTACGCGGAATGTGGCAACTCGGGGCTTTTTACAGTAACTGCATTGCAGTGTTAATGTAAGCCTACTTGTGACAATAAAGATTATTATTATTGTTACTGCCTTTTAGGGAAGAAAATTTGCCACCTTACCTGGTTTGGCCTACATGTGACTCCAGACCCACAGCTGTGTGGTTGACTCTTAACTGCCCCTTCAAGGGCATTTAGCGATGGGCAATAAATGTGGGCACAGCCTGCGATGCCCACATCCCATGAACAAATTAAAAAAAAGAAATACATTTAAAGGAATATTTATGTGGGCAAATGTGAAATTGTCCATTTTGGCAAGAAGAATAAAAAAGAAGCATATTACCTAAAAGTTGAGGTTTTCAGAGCTCTGAGATTCAGAGGGATTGCAGTGTCCTAGTGCATGAATCACAAAAGGCTAGCATTGTACAGAAAATAATGAGGAAAATCAATAGAATATTATTGTTTATTGCGGGGAAAACTGAATACAAAAGCAGGGAGGTTATGTTTCAGTTGTACTGGGCACAGATGAGACCACATCTGGAGTACTATGTACAGTATGGGTCTCCTTATTTAAGGAAGGATGTAAATGTGGCAGAAGAATCTATATCCCTCCACAGAGGGATATGTACAGGTTAAGGGAATAGATATAAACTTCTAAAAGTGCATTTTATTCCAAACTTTTTCCAGCAGTTACAAAACATAAATAATCTGGGGATCATTCTCCCTAACTCACAGTTTTAAAGTTTGTACAAATTTTTCCCCATTTTCTTCCAGTGCCAACCCCCCCCACCCCTCTACGATGAACAGCTCCTCAAACATGGCCACGATCAATCCCCACCATGTCTCAAAGACCTCCGCTGAACCCCTCAGTTCACACTTGATTTTCTCCAATCGGAGGAAATCATTAGGTTTCCTAGCCAGGCCCCCCCCCCCCCCCCCGGCGGAGTTGCCGACCACCATTCTAATAAAATTCTCCCCCGGGCAATTAGAGAGGCGAAGGCCACGACATTGGCCTTCCTCCCCTCCTTCAGCTCCGGCTTCTCTGGTATTCCAAAGATTGCCACCATTGTGTCCGGCCCGACCTCCTCTCCCCCACAATCTTTGTTCGCATCCCGAACACTCCTACCCAGTATCTTTCCAGCTTCTCACAGCCCCTAAACATATGCGCGTGGTTCGCTATTCCCCGCCCACACTCCTCATACTCGCCTGCCACCCCCTGGAAGAACCCACTCATCCTCGCCTGAGACATGTGCACCCTGTGTACCACCTTAAACTGTATCAGGCTCATCCTCGCACACGAGGAAATCGAGTTCACCCTGCGTAATGCCTCACTCCACACTCCCAATCTATCTTCCCTCCCAACCCTTCCTCCCACTTCTCTTTGATCCTCACTACCTGCACACCCCACTCATACGACCTTCCTCGTATTAAGTTGATCTTTTCTCTACATTCCAATTATGACTGTAACATTACATTCTGTAGTCTGTCCTTCCTTCCCTAAGTACGGTATGCGTTGTCTGTATAGCATGCAAGAAATAACACTATTCACTGTATACTATTATATGTGACAATAATAAATCAAATCAAATAAATCAAATCAAATCAAAGAGAAGGTACACTAGGTTGATCCAAGGCAAGGAGGGATTTTCTTATGAAGCGCAATTGAGGTGGTTGGACCTGTACTCATTGGAGTTCAGTAGAATGAGGGGTGACCTTATTGAGACACAAAAGATTTTCAGGGGGCTTGACAGGGTAGATGAAGTTGTTTCGCCTTGTGGGAGAGTCTATGACCAGAGGGCATAATCTCAGGGTAACACGTCGTCCAATTAGGACAGTGATGAAGAGGAATTTCTTCTCTCAGAGGATAGTGAATCTGTGGAATTCCTTATTGCAGAGGGCTGTAAAGGCTGGGTCGTTCAAAACTGAGATAGACATTTTTAATCAGTAAGGGAATCAAGTGATATGGGGATAAGGTGGGCAAGTGAAGTTGAGGATTATCATATGAGGTCAATCATGATCTCATTGAATGGTGGAACAGACTCGATGGGCTGAACGGCCTATTTTGGCTTCTATGTCTTATGGAAGCAGCTCAGAGAATGTTTACTACACTAACACCAGGAGTGGGCAGATTGTCTTAGGGAAAAAGAATAGACAGGCTCGGCTTGTGTCCACTAGAATTTAGAAGAGAAGGAGGTGACTTGAGTGAAAACTTTTTAAGATCCTGAGGCACCATGGCAGGATGGATGTTGGAGAGGGGGTTTCCTCTTTGGGGGATCTAGAGCTAGGGGGTTACTGCTTAAAAATAAGGGCTCACTCATTTAAGACATAGATGAGGAGAAATATTTTCTTTCAGGGGGCCTTTGGAACTCTCTTCCTCAAAAAACAGTGGAATCAGAGACCTTGAATTTTCTTTCAGGCAGAGCTCGATGGATTGTTGGTAGCAAGGGGGTGAAAGATTATCGGGGATAGGCAGGAATGTGGCATTGAGGTGACAATCAGATCAGCCATGTTCTTCTTGAATGGTCAAGCAGGCTTGAGGGGCCGAGTGGCCAACTTCTGCTTCCAACTCATATGGATTGAGAGCCAGGCGAGGAGGAGACATGCAGTTTACAGAAGAGCAACGCATCTCGGTCAACAAAGTCTGGGGGCGCTATTCCCCCCCCCCTCCCCACGCCGGGTGGGAGAATCGCCGGGCACCGCGCGAATCGCGCCACGCTGCCCTGACCCCCGCACGCGATTCTCCCACCCCCGGAAACCAGCGGCGCGCGATTCGCACCGGGCCACTCGGAGAACCGGCGAGCGGCGAGTCTCCGGCCGGATGGGCCAGGCGGCCGCTACGACACGAAAGGTTCCCGCCGGCACCATCCACCCCTGGTCGCTGTCGGCGGGAACTCTGCGGGAACGTTGGGGGGTGCGGCCTGGGGGGGGGGGGGGGGGGCTCCTTCACTGGGGTGGCCTCCGATGGGGTCTGGCCCGCGATCGGGGCCCACCGATCGGCGGGCCGGCCTCTCCCCCCCCTGGGCCTACCTCCTTCTGCGCGCGGCCCCAGAACACCGGCTCCATGTTGGTGAAGGGCCGGCGTGCGTAAGACGTTCCCCACGCATGCGCAGGATGGCGCCGCCCAACTGCACATGCGCAGGATTGGGTTGCTCCAACTGCGCATGCGTGGGTTGGAGCGGCATGCCATGCTGGCCCCCTGTGGGGGCCAGAATAGGTCATGTCCAGGCCCTGTTTGTGCCGTCGTGAAACGCGAGGGCGTTCACGACGGCGAGAACACTTGGCCTCAATATCGGAGAATCGCCCCCTGGATTATTGTGTTTAACCACCCTCCAATGCTTACCAGATGGGTTTTACGCACAAAGAACTGTGAGTATGTTAGCCTCAGCATTATTTTCATTCTGGCTCAATATTATATTTTGAATACTGTCTGTTGATGGTTCAGGGAAGGGCAATGCAGTTCTGAACTGCTTCCATAACTTTCCATTGTTTATTTCAAAAGGTTGGCACCTCATTTTTGATTGAGTTTAAACAATTTATTTGTGCTGTGACATGTTTTTAATATTATTATACTGGCAAAGCAAATTTCACAAATTTACGGGTAGGACATAACCAACTATAAATATGTTTCTCTGATTGTTGTTAATCTTGCTTCATGCAAGGTCTCAAAATTAGCCTTCGGCGTATTATCATCATAATGATGTTGGAGAGGGGGTTTCCTCTTGTGGGGGATCTAGAGCTGGGGGGTTACTGTTTAAAAATAAGGGCTCACTCATTTAAGACATAGATGAGGAGAAATATTTTATTGCAAGCTATACAGACAACGCATGCCGTACATAGGGAAGGAAGGACAGACTACAGAATGTAGTACAGAAAAAATCAACTTAATACGAGGAAGGTCGTATGAGCGGGGTGTTCAGGTAGTGAGGATCAAAGAGAAGTAGGAGGAGGGGTTGGGAGGGGAGATAGGTTGGGAGTGTGGAGTGAGGCATTACGCAGGGTGAACTCGACTTCCTTGTGTGCGGGGATGAGCCTAAAATCATTATACAGTGTATAGAACTCGGTACATCTTTCTTTTGAAAATAAAAGCAAAATACAAAGCAAGTTAGATATAGAGTGCATTTGTGAACGCTGTTGGGGGGGGGGAACCCTGCAAGGGAGGGGACCCCGGCAGGGGGGAGGAGGTGTGACGGACCCCGCAAATCACATTCATATGTTTTGGTCCTGCCCAAAATTGGAGGGGTTTTGGAGGGAGATCTTTAGGGTAATCTTAAGGGTGGTGCATGTGAGACTCAAAATCAGGTCCCCTGGAAGCCATATTCGGGGTGTCAGATCGGCCAGGTTTGGAAGCGGGTTGCCTTAGCCTTTGCCTCGCTGATTGCCCGAAGGCAGATTCTGTTGGGGTGGAGATTGGCTTCTCTGCTCTGTGCCTAGACGTGGCGGGGGGACCTGCTGGAATCCCTAACACTTGAGAAAGTAAAATTTGAGTTGAGGGGGTGGATGGAAGGGTTTTAAAACTCATGGGCCTTGATCATCATGCATTTTCACGAATTGGATGACATTGAACATGAGGGGGGGATTGGAATATATAAATTAATGATGATTCTTTTTCATTGGTGTTTTGTATTCAAAATATTGGGTGCTGTTAGAGGGTGGGTGGGATGAGGGGATTGTTGGCTAGGGGACGGCCATTGAATTTGTTGTTATTGTTAATTATTTGTTGTTGTAAATATGATGAAAATGTGAAAAAGGAGAATAAAAATATTTATATAAAGATATGGAGTGCATAATTAACAACTCCACTTGGACTGACCTTAAGATTATCTAGATGTAAAAGTGTACAGAAACTACTAAACTAAGGAAATAGGGCGGGATTCTCCATTCCACTGCAAACGTTTTCTGGTGCGGCACGCCCTCACTGGCAGTGGGATCCTCCGTCCCGGCAGCCGGCCAATGGGGTTTCCCATTGTGGGCACCCCCACGCTGTCGGTAAATCCTCAGGCGTGAGTGTGCTGCCGGTGAAACGGAGGGTCCGCCCCATTACCTTTTTCAAAGGATAATTTTGCAACAATATTAGATGACACAGAAACATATTTTCACCCAACAGACTGGGATGGTTTGCCCTGTACTGACCCTGGTTTTTACACTAATTTACTTGGAGCTTTTCTGAGCTCAGCGGGCTGTTCAGGAGCACAGTGATAAGCACATCAGCTGCAGTGTCAAAGCACTCCAACACCCATGGAAACCCTGAACAGTTCACTCTCCTCCTGATAATGATCATACCCCCCGGCAGTCTTCAATCACTCTGAAAATGTCCAGCCAACCCCCCAAAGTTTAATATTCCCCAAATAATGTGCACCCTCTCCTGACAATGTTTACTGCCCCCTCCTGACAATGTTCAACACTCACCTGACAATGTTCACTGTCCCCCCCCATCAATGTTCAACATCCATTCTACAATGTTCGACATCCTTTCTACAACACTCTTCCCAACAATGTTCGCCTTCTCCAACAATGTCCATCACCCCAACAATGTCCAATTTCCCTGACAATGTCCATCTACCCCTACATTATCCAACTCCCTCTGACACTGACCCCGCCCCCCCCCACTAACTTTCATCCATTGTCCTGACAATGTTCACCCTCTCTCCTGCCTCATTTTCCAGAATTCCTACTCCTGTCCAGCCGATGTCAGAAGAATCAGCATTGGCAGATGGTGTGCAGAGAGGAGCAATGAGCTTTGTTTGATTTGGGAGGGGTGGGTAAGCTGGGAGCTGCAAAGAGGTGAATACTGTTGGTGGGGCTTTGAAGAGGGTGAGCATGGTTGGGTGTGAGTGAGGGAGGTGAGCAATGTCGGAGTGAGGAATTGTCAGGGACGAGTGGGAGTTGATTATTGTCAGGGATGAAGAAGGGAGGGTGATCATTGTCACTGGATGCGGGATTGGGGAGGAGGCGTGAGCAAGGCCAGGGATTGATGCGGGCTGATGGGGTGCACAATGTAATAATAATCATCATCATCATAATCATTTATTGTCACAAGTAGGCTTCAATGAAGTAACTGTGAAAAGCCCCTAGTTGCCACATTCCGGCACCTGTTCGGGGAGGCTGAAACAGGAATTGAACCCGCACTGCTGGTCTTGTTCTGCATTACAAGCCAGCTGTTTTAGCCCACTGTGCTAAACCAGCCTCAATGTCAGGGGGTACATGAGGTGGGCAGGCGAGGTTGAAGTTGTCGGGGGTTAGGCTGTGCACTTTTGATGGTGGCAACTCAATTTAAGAACTCCGTAAGGCAACTAATGGAAGATGTATCTTAAGGAGTTCATGATAAAAACATGCGGCATATCCTCAGTGTAATTCCTTTTCAGCACTCGGCCTGTTGACCTTTTTCACCGCTGGATCCCTGCTGGAGCTGGAACAGAAGGTGCAAAGGCTCCAAATTAAAGAGGTAAGTGGGCAGTTTGAATTGAAATCATCAGCCGGCACACCCACTCCACCACTAACTGGTAGATCTGGGCCAATATCTCTGTCATCACTTTTGCCCTGTCTAGGTTCAGTGCACCTTAACAAGTTGCTATTTACATATGGTTGCTCAAGCATTCAGTGCGAATGTCACAGCTGGTTCTCCCCAAAATAAACACATCATTTATAACCAGGAACTTTGAAATTGACATTGATGCAAATAGGTCATAGCTGACAATTTTGGGTCAATATGAGCAACTGCTCATTTTAAGGACTTTTGAAGCAGTGAAGACCATATTCTAAGTATTGATGTTATTGGTTTCCTTCATTATCAATGGTGGCCATTTCCTGCGGGCGTAGAGTCATCTGTGTTGTGCTTTATAACATGGCTGTCGAGCCTGATTGCAGACCTATATGGCTTTCCACAATGCAGGGATAAGTTGTCTGGTTTTGTTGGGACTGCTCAGTCTTTCTAGCTAATCCATGTCCTTATCCACCTACATTCTTTTCACTTCAAAGGACATAATGCCATCACTTGAGATCACTCCCTGGGTAGTTCTTTCTCGTGCATTTTACACCAAATCTGTGGTGGATGTGTCACAGTTCCTGAGGTTCGCCTTCAAGGAATCTTTGAACCTTAATCTCGAACTACCTCACAGGTGGCTGTGTAAACGTGACCGGCTTTGGGATCTTCATAAATGTAGCAAGTCCAATCCATCTGAGCTGGGCTCTGATAATGAGGTCTTCAAATCCAGACATCTCTGTTCTTTAAAGTACCTCAGTACTGGATACGTTGTCCTCCCGTTTGATATGCACGATGTTCCGAGTATGTCTCATGTGGAACCTGTCCAACTGCTAATTATGTCTGAAGTAGGCAGTCCACAGCTCACAACCATATAGGAGGGTAAGTTATAAAGCAGCTTTGTGCACAGCAAATGTTATAAGTTTGGCGATACCTTGTTTCTTCCACAGCTGTTTGCATAAATGGTTAAATGCTAAGCTTGCTCTGGGAATTCTATTTGTCACCTCAGCATCAATGCAGACATTTCTGGAGACTGGGCTTCTGAGATGGGTGAAGTTATCTGCAGCCTTCAGGCTTATGTCGTTGATAGTTATAGGAGATGAGGTGCAGTCAGAATTTGGCGACTATCTCTGTTTTCCTTAAATTGTTGTTATCACAAAACCATGAGCTTATTTTGAAAAACAATCCTCGATCCTTTGAAGGCCATGTTCACAGTGTGACATGAAGGGATAGTCATCGGCAACCAGCAATTACCATATCATCATCTCTAATACCGTAGTTGAGGATTGCAGTCATCTCAGGGTGAAGAGATTGCATTCTAAGCATCATGGTAAAGACCCAGAAATTAGAAGGCACTGCATCTCTTTCTCTGGCAAAGGATACAGAAGCTGAACCGTTAAATGTGGCATGTGGAGAGCATCGCATACTAACTTTGTTAGGGAACCCTAGAGTCACCTGAAATTAGAAAGGGCGTGGATTGTAGTCGATTAAAATGGCTAACTCCCGATTAGAATGGCCAAACCCCGATTTAAAATGGCAAACAGAAGAGGCTGATGGGAAAATCAGCCAACAGGACTCAAACAGAAAGCTGCAGGTAAAACAGTGTATTCGCCTCTGGGGAGGCCAGACAGAATCGATACCTGCAGCCATCAACATAACAACACACCAGCCATCTGAATACTAATTAGCAATCCCCGGGAACAATATGCTACAAATTAGACACACAAAGCCAACCCAGACTTTTCGGCACCAACAGGAGCTTACACAAAGAGAGGTGAATGACCACCTCGAAACCGCCCATCGATCAAGGAATCGCTCCAGCATTGGAGAATATCGAACCAAGTGATTGGGACCAAGTCCAATCACTGGGGACCAGGTACAGGGTCCGCCCCGAAAGGTGGGAAGCCCCTGGGGACTATAAGAATAGGGGCCAAGTTCAAATCAACCCTTCTTCTCCTCTCTCCACCGTTCGAGACCCTTCTGCTGACCTTCTACAACAGCCGCGATAACCGTAAGTCTTACTCCAACGCTCGCTACGAGATAGGCACTCCTGACTATCGACCTGTACCAGCTTTGAATCTCGCAGGCTCAGAACCCATACGAAAGGCCATTCGTTTCCCTGACCTGGTGGGCCATTTCCAAAGTTAAGTATTGGCCTGTTAGTTGTAGGAAGTAGCTTAGAAGTAGAATTAATGTATAAGTATTGATTACTGTATATAATAAATGTGCGTTGATTAAACTCTTACTCAGCGGTGTGTTGGATTATTGATCATTACTCGGACTTGAACCACGTGGCGGTATCAGAAAGGTATCTGGCGACTCAAGAGCAAAGGTGATAGAACAAGAACAATTAAACTAAGGCTAAAACGAGCAACAGGATGAATTCAGTTTTCTTTGCAAAACTGGATTATAGCTGACTACAGCTTGTACTGTGAATGCTGAAATGAGTTTCCTTGTGGCTAAAGAAGACAATACTACAGTCCTCAAATGAACCATTGGAAGTTGCATCAAAAAAGAATGGTTAAATACATGAGTTAAATATGGAGCCAGAGAGACCCTTGTGACTCGCACACTATCCCTTTGTACATGACTAGCCTCCTCAACATGCTTTTTTTTTCAGTACATTTGAAGTACTCAATTCATTTTTTTTCCAATTAAGGGACAATTTAGCATGGCCAATCCACCTATCCTGCACATCTTTGGGTTGTGGGGCTGAGACCCACGCAGACATGGGGAGAATAAGCAAACTCCACACGGTCAGTGACCCGGGACCGGGATCGAACCAGGGTCCTCGGCGCAGTGATGCAGCAGTGCTAACCACGGCACCACCGTGCTGCCCACCTCCACAACATGCTGGTGATGTCCTGACAATGCAAGATTTTGTCTGATACGAATAATAATTATCTTTATTGTCACAAGAAGGCTTACATTAACATTGCAATGAAGTTACTGTGAAAAGCCCCTGGTCGCCACAGTCCGGCACCTGTTCAGGTACACAGAGGGAGAATTCAGAATGTCCAATTCATCTAAAAGCACGTCTTTCAGGACTCCTCTCACATATCAATTTTGGCACAGCAGACATTCCCCCGCCTGGCATTATATTTGAATTCAGGATCAACCTAACTTCTAGCCTGACATTCCTCATAAGAAGGCTGGTTAGCTCAGTTGGCTAGATCACAAGCGCGTGGTTCAGAATAACGGCAACAGCATTGGTTCAATTCTTCTTCTGACTGAGGTAGATTTGGGACCTTCCCCGGTACCCTCCCCTAAGAATGGAAGTCAATGGCAAACTACCACTGACAAAAACTGCCCGGAACATGGCTCAGGATGAAGCATTGGCAGACACTGAGCCAGAGGGCCCTGTCTTCAGTCAGAGCACACTGAGGGAATGAGTTCCAGCCACCCAGTAACATGAGAAAGCTTAAGTCGCCCAGTCTAATATGTCTTCTCCAATAGATATTAGGGGTGGGATTCTACAGAAAGATTTCTAAGTGCAGTGAGCAGGACCTGCCGCGAGCTTCCCGTCGCTTGGCGCAGCGAGGCTGGCAACGCTATTCAACGGTAATTGATCCACTTAACAAGGCCCTGCAGGCTTCTCGCTGCAAACGAAGGGTCCCGGAGGATCAGTCACAGGGCAGCCAATGCTGCCTCGGACAAGGTGGCAGCGGCTGTGAGTGCTGGGAGTGTGACCAGGAGGACTGGCCTCCAGCGCCAGAAAAAGGTCAATGACCTACACTGTTGCTCTTTTTAGCCTTAGTTTTATTAGCTCCGATTATGTCACCTTTGCTCACGAGTCGCCAGGTATCTTTCTGATACCACCACGTGGTTCAAGCTCGAGTTATGATTAATAAGTCAGCACACCGCTTAGTAAGATTGAAATCAACGGTCATTTATTAAGTACAGCAATCAATACTTACACAATAATCCTACTTTCTATATCACTACCTACCACTACTGGCCAATACTTAACTTCTGGGGATGGCCCACCAGGTCAGGGAAACGAATGGTTTATCGAATTGGATCTGGCCTGCGGGATTCAAAAGGCTGATACGGGTCGATGGCTAGGAATCTCTATCGGGTAGCGATCGCCAGACTTACTGTTTCTGGTCGATGTTCTTGTGAAGGTTGCGAGCAGGAGAAGAAGGGAGAGAGAGAGAGACAGAGATCTGAACTTGGCCCCTCAATTTATAGGGCCCAGGGGTTTCCTGCCTCTCGGGGCGGCCCTTGACCCTGAGTCCCAAGTGATTGGACTTGTTCCCAATCACTGGGTTCGATATGCTCCAATAATGGGGTGATTCCTCGATCGGGGGGTGGTCGTTCACCTGTCTTTGTTTCGGCCACTGCAGGCACCGAGAGGTCTGGCCCGGCATTCAATTGCTAATATGTCGCAATTGTTCCCGGGGATAGCTGATTAAACTGCAGATGTCTGTGTTGATGTGCTGCTAATAGTCTTAGGTATCGATCTGGGCCGACTTCCCCAGAGCCGAATACGCTATTCTGTCTGCAGCTGTCCGTTTGTGTCCTGTTGGCTGCTTTTCCCATCAGCCTTTTCGGTTAGCCATTTTATATCGGGTTTTGGCCAAATTAATAGGGAATCAGCCATTTTAGGTGGATACAACACTGGGCAACACAGGTGAGTAGACACCAAGGCCCCCCCCCCCCCCCCGCCCCGTCCCCGTGATCTTTCCACCCCCAAGCGAGCATCCAGCCCCCCCCAACTCTTCATGCACCCCCCAATCCTCCCTCCACCCCCCTCGCTTCAATCCCCCCACCACAACCCTCCCTTCACACCCACCTGTGCTGCCGTGCCACCACACAGGACAGGGTGGCACAGCTGTGCATGTGCCACCGACAAGTGAGCCATGGCCCTCCAGCCCCAGAGCCCCCAGAGGGCACCCGCCATGTGGTAAGCAGCTGGCTGCCTCCACCTCTGATGTGCATCCTGGGGATACACCTAGACGCAGCGGTATAGCTAGGAGGGCAAAACACAACGAGGATCACTGTGGGCACCGGGTGAGGGGGGCGTTTTTGGGTGGGGGGGAATAGGTAGAGGGTGAGGGGGTGGCATAATAGGGAGAGTGTGGAATTGTTACGTACAATAAGCACCATTGTACACAACCAGTATGACTACCTCTGTCACTTTCTTCCGCATTGCGGGCTTACCTCCAAACCCTTGGCCCATCACTCCAGGCATTCCCGCCTCCCTGTGGCACTCACTCACCCTCCGGCCATGGACATGTCCCTGGAACTGTGTCCCATCTCCTGGGTGTTCTCCCACATGCTACATGGCCCGCCCACCCACGGGAATCTACTTAGGTTGTGTGAAGTGCTCACTTAACCACGATTGCCAGTTCCCTATTAGCAATAGCCTTCAGCTGCACAGCCAGAGGCCTTGCATTTAATGGGTTATGGGGAGGTTGATGAGGCAGACGGGCAGGAACAAGGGTTGCCCCCGCAACGGGTAAACAATCCAGGGATTAGCATAGTTGTGCCACGCATGGTTGTCCCTTGTTGCCGCAGCACCTCACCACTACCTTCCCATGGCAGCCCACCCCCACGGATGGTCCCCACCCCAAGCCGCTTGTCCCCAACCCCCCGCTGTGAACTGAGGAGGCAAGCCCACCGCCCCTGGCTCTTTACTTGTGAGCAAAGATGGCTACTCACCTCCTTGGTTTCCCACAGATGCCCTTTCGCGAGGTTCACGTTTTTCAAATGGAGTACTAATCAGTGTCAACGTGAGCACTTGCTGGGTTGGCCGCTGAATGACAGGAGGCTGTTGGATAAGGGGTGGGTCCCATTAATTGTATGGAAATAGGTCTTAAGTGTTGATAATAGGTTTCTCGCCACACTATGGCGAGATCCCGATTTCACCTACAGGAGGAGCCGGTTGCATTGCAAATTGTTTGGTGCCTGGCGTGGTTCTCGTTTTTGTCCTCTCTCGCTATTCACCAGCCTCGCTTCGCTCAAGCAAGAGTACAGTGCGGCCGGAGAATCACGCCCTACGAGTCTTTGGCTGGGATTTTCTGGCTCTGTCGATGACGGAACAACACGGAAGGTTTAGTGGCCCAGCCAAAAGACTTTCAGCGAAACAGTACTGTTGTGTTAGGTACACTGGTCTAACACTGGCTGCAACTGGATGCAGCTTAGATTAGAAAGATACTCCAGACCTTGAAGTTAGTTCAATCAGGTTTATTGAACAAAGAGCACAGTTAGCACAGTTCTCTGTGAGTTCGACTCTCTGCTAACTTAAGTGTGGTTACTCTGTCTGACTGAACCAGACTAGCTCTTAGCCACGCGGTGGAGGTGTGAGATTGTAACAACACCCTTGACTGACTCTCTAGATCAGTGTTCTTCAAACTTTTTTTCCGGGGACCCATTTTTACCAACCAGCCAACCTTTGGGACCCAACCCGGCCGACATTCGCAACCCACGCCGGCCGACCCTCGCGACCCACGCCGGCCGAACTTCGCGACCCTCCATTTTCTCTTATCGTTAATGCGAGAGGTGAGCCTGCTTCGTCCTCACAATCTCACTCCAATCAGGTTCACAGGAAGAGAGGGCTATGCGCATATCGGGTGAAGGATTCAGCCGGTTCCTTTGTGGCGTCTTCATCTTTGTGAGGACGGAAAATCCAACCTCGCACATGTAGGTCGTTGTGAAGGGCAAGAGCAACAAAATGCTTGTTTTACACAGCTCCGGATACTCCTCAGAGATGCTACTCCAGAATGCTGACAGCCTCATGGACTTGTGCTGTGTTTTTAATATGCTGTCACAGCTGAGTCGCATAAGCTCAATTTCTTCTGGAGGCAGCTGCAAGTTAAGAACTGATTCTGGGGTCTCAAACTCAAAGGGATTTTTCACCCACTTCCTCTCTCTCAGAATCTTAAACTTCTCCTCTGGAAAGTAGCAACCAAAATTGTCGATCAGGGCAGCCAGATGCAACTCAATAAGGCTTGCCAATCCATTTACAGTTTCCTTACTAATGCTGTTTTCTTCAACGTGTCGTCGCAGTGTGAGAAACATGTAGTAGTTTTGGCTTCGCATTCGCAATTGCCAAACTTTCAATATCTTTTGGAAAACTTCGACTTCTTCAGAGTGCTGAAAGCAATCATCATCCTTCCCTTGCAATTTGAGGTTCAGTTCATTTAGAATTGAAAAGATGTCTGCAAGGTAAGACATTGCTAGCATCCAAGTTTCATCAGCAAACGAATCAGCCAGAGGGGACAATTTCTCGAGGAGGAAAGCGTGGATTTTGTATCTCCGTTCGTAAACTCTGAGTAGCACCCGACCCTTTGAAAGCCAACGGGGGTGATTCTCCGATATTGAGGCCAAGTGTTCGCGATGTCGTGAACGCCGTCGCGTTTCACGACGGCGCAAACAGGGCCCGGACACAACCTATTCTTGCCCCCATAGGGGGCCAGCACGGCGCTGGAGTGGTTCATGCCGCTCCAGCGTCCTTACGCGGCACCAAATGGGCGCCGCGCCAACCCGCGCTTGCGCAGTTGCGGCAGCCCAATCCTGCGCATGCGCGGGGAACGTCTTACGCATGCCGGCCCCTCACCAACATGGAGCCGGTGTTCTGGGACCGCGCGCGGAAGGAGGTAGGCCCGTGGGGGGAGAGGCCGGCCGCTGTGCCCATCCGGCCGGAGAATCGCCGCTCGCCGGTTCTCCGAGCGGCCCGGCGCGAATCGCGCGCCGCTGGTTTCTGGGGGGTGGGAGAATCGCGTGCGGGGATCGGGGCGGCGTGGCGCGATTCGCGCAGCGCCCCGGCGATTCTCCCGTCCGCCGTGGGGGGGGGGGGGGAGAATAGCGCCCAACGTACTTCTGTGTGGAACAATAAATGTGTGTGCTCAGCCCCCATATCGGAACACAGAGTGTCAAAAAGTCTGTTATTGAGTGGGCTGCGTTTAATGAAATTCACAACTTTCACTATTCCTTTCAACACCACTTCAAGATTGGATGGAATTCCTTTCGATGCCAGTGCCTCACGGTGAATAAAACAATGATTCCAAAAAATGTCCTGATCAGCTGCCTCCTTAATCCTTACTATAACTCCGCTGTTTTTCCCAATCATGTTGGTTGCTCCATCACTTGTGATTCCTCTGCAATTACATCCTCTGCAATTACCCCAGTCGAGCCTGCACTTTTCAACCACAAACCTATTCAAAACTTCAAAAATTTCTGCGCCAGTCGTGTGGGTTGCTAAAGTCAGGTAGCACAGCAAATCCTCAACAAATTCATTGTGCCAAACATACCTAATGTATACTAGCGAGGTTGCACAATCTGAAATGTCAGTACTTTCATCCAGTTGTATTGAGAATGCCTGCGCTGATTTTAAATTGGAAATAAGCTGGGCTTCTAAATTCTCAGCAATATCACAAATTCGGCGAGCCACTGTGTTATCACTAAGTGGGATGCATTTCCCTTTTTCAATGAATCTCTCATCTATGACTGTACAAACTATATCTAATGCTGCAGGGAGAATTAATCTCTCTGCTATAGTGAGGGGCATTTTCTCTTTATCTACACGGTAAGCTACCATGTAAGAGGCTAATTATACTTTGTCGTTCACTGTAATATTTCTGCTGAGGACTTCAGCCGACGATTTAAGTTCTCGTTGCATCCTTTGAAAAAAATCAAGACGTTTGTCCTCAAACTCGCCATGCTTAGTGTTCAAATGCCTTTGAAGTTTTGAGGTTTTTAAATTTTCATTTGCCAGCACTTCCCTGCATATAACGCACATGGGCCTTGCATCCTGATTTGCAATGGCACAATTAATAAATCCATACCTTAACAAATTGTCTTTATGCTACTTTGTGCCTGATTTCAGTTTCTTCTTAATGCGCTGTTCACCAGAGGCCCTGGAGCTCACACCAGCATTGCTTTGTCCTGGTGTGGACCCTCCTGAACAGCTCACACCACCACTGCTTTGTCTTGCTATGGATTCTCCTGAGCCACTCTCTCCAGCAGGTTTAGTTGTGAGATCCTGGCCTGTTTGTGTCTCTGGTCCTCTCTTCCTTATAACAAAACGATCCATTTTAAATTTTACTGTCCTGTTGCTTGTTTGCTGCTAACAAAATGGAGGAATCGCAATTGCGCCCAAAGCACGTGACGTCGACGTTCGGGGGGGGGGGGGGGGGGCGTGACCTGCCCTCTGCCTCCCTTTAGGCAGGAAGATTAGATAGATTAGATAAAAAAATCTTCTGTGTCTCTGCAGCAGCCAGCTTTTAATAACACCAGCTGCAAGCGGCCTTCAAAATGGCCGCGAACATATTTTTAAAATCGGCCGTATTGCGCATGCGCGCCCAGAACATAGCAAACACAACAAATGTTCATAAGTCCAGTCTCTGTGACTTGCGTTGGATCCTGGTCGAGCGCGGAGAGGTGGTGGTGGGGACGACAGCGCCTTGATGGGCGGGATTGAAGCCTGATTGGTGGCCTCGTTAGTCGAGGTATCAGGAGGTGGCAAAACAACAGAAGGAAACGGAGAAGAATGTGGCTGCGGGCAGGCAACTTTGCGCAGTGCCCGTCTGTTTCGTCGCACAACAGAACCATCAGCCAGACGCACAACATACGAGCGGGGGGTAGCCTGTCGAACAACGACAGCTGGAGCTGACCAGCCTCCATCAGGGATCTTGACCCGAACAGTGTCTGACAGGGATAACATGGGCAAATCGGTGGCATGAGCATCATAGTCCTGTTTTTGCCAGTCTCCGAGTTGCTGCACCTTCTGCAGCACCGGGAGGTGATCCAGGTTGGGCACGTGTATGGCTGGAAGTGTCGTTCGCAGGTCCCTGTTCATCAGGAGTTGAGCTGGCGACATGCCAGTGGACAGTGTGGTCGCCCTGTACGCAAGCAGCGCAAGGTGAATGTCAGACGCAGAATCCGCGGCCTTGCAGATGAGCTGCTTCACTATGTGCACCCCTTTCTCAACTTTTCCGTTTGACTGCAGATAGTGTGGGCTGGAAGTGACGTGTTTGAACTGATACGACTGGGCAAACAGAGACCATTCATGGCTGCTGAAGCACGGGCCATTGACACTCATGACAGTGAGTGGGATACCATGCCTGGAGAACGTCTCCTTACAGGCCTTGATGACGGTCCGAGATGTGAGATCTGAGAGCTTCACGACTTCAGGGTAATTGGAAAAATAATCAATGATTAACACGTAATCACGACTATTTGCATGAAAGAGGTCGATGCCAACCTTGGACCACGGAGAGTATTCGATTTCATGCTGCTGAAGTGTCTCTTTACTCTGCGCTGGCTGGAAGCGTTGACAGGTCGCACAGTTAAGGACCATGTTCGCGATGTCCTGTCTGATCCCGGGCCAGTAGACAGCCTGCCTCGCTCTGTGTCTACACTTTTCTACACCCAGGTGGCCCTCATGGATTTGACGGAGCACCAAGCTCTGGAGACTGTGTGGAATTACAATCCAGTCCAGTTTGAGGAGGATACCATCAACCACCATCAGGTCGTCCTTTACATTGAAAAATTGAGGGCAATGCCCTTTTTGCCAGCCATTGGCTAGGTGTTGCATAACACGCTGCAAGAGGGGGTCTTTGGCTGTCTCCTCACAGATACGAATCACCTTCTCATCAGATGCCGGGAGGGTGCTAGCACACAGCTGCACCTGTGACTCAACCTGTGACTCAATTTGCCGGATGACGTTCAGTGGTTCACAAGGCACGGTGATGGAGCGGGACAGTGTATCGGCAATGATGAGCTTCTTGCCAGGCGTGTAGACCAGGTCAAAGTCGTACCTTCTGAGTTTGAGGAGGATGCGCTGCAACCGAGGCGTCATGTCATTAAGGTCCTTGTGGATAATGTGGACCAGAGGCCTATGATCCGTCTCGACTGTGAATGTCGGCAGGCCGTAGACATAGTCATGAAACTTGAGAATGCCAGTGATAAGGTCCAGGCATTCCTTCTCGATTTGTGCATACCTTTGTTTGGTGGGCGTCATTGCCCTTGATGCGTAGGCAACCAGTGCCCAGGATGAAGTGTCATTGCGTTGCAGCAGGACCTCACTGATGCCATCCTGGCTCGCATCTGTCGAGATTTTCGTTTCCCTGTCTGGGTCGAAAAATGCCACTACGGGTGCAGTGGTGAGCTTGGCTTTCAGCTCCAACCACACTGCCTCGTGGGCCGCCTTCTACTCGAAGGCAGTGGACTTCTTCACTAGGTTTCATAGGGCCGTGGTGTGTGAGGCCATGTTTGGGATGAACTTGCCCAGAAAATTGACCATGCTCAGGAAACGCAATACCGCCTTCTTGTCTTCCGGGACCTTCATGGCTGCGATGGCCTTGACCTTGTCTGTGTCGGGGCACACGCCCTGCTGAGAGATCTGGTCTCCTAGGAACTTGAGTGTCGACATGCCAGAGCAACATTTGGTCCTGTTCAGCTTCAGGCCATTGGCGTGGACACAGCGGAATACCTGCTGGAGACGGGAAATATGCTCCTCAGGGGTCGTGGACCATATGATGACATTGTCCACGTACACACGAACCCCTTTGATGCCCTCCATCATCTGCTCCATGATGCGATGAAACAACTCCGATGCTGAGACGATGCCGAACGGCATACGGTTATAGCAGGACCTGCCAAACGGTGTGTTGAAGGTGCAGAGCCTTCTGCTGGACTCATCCAGCTGGATTTACCAGAATCCATGTGACACATCTTACTTTGTGAAAAACCGTGCATGTGCCATCTCACTGGTGAGTTCCTCCCGCTTCGGGATGGGCTAGTGTTCACGCATTATATTCTGGTTGAGAACCTTGGGATCAATGCAGATGCGCAGGTCTCCAGAGTTTTTTTTTACCATCGCCATCGAGCTGACCCAGTCAGTCGGTTCGGTTACCCTGGAAATGATCCCCTGCTGCTGCAGCTCCTTGAGCTGTTCCTTCAGGCGCTCCTTCAGCGGAGCCAGGAGCCGGCGTGATGCATGGACCACTGGCTTGGCATCAGGTCACAGTAGGATCTTGTACCGATATGGCAAAGTTCCCATCCCGTCAAACACATCTGGATACTGAACAAGGATGTCGTCAATGCCAGCTTGAAGATCCACGTTGGAGGATGTCGTTGAATAAACCCACTGCACCAGGTTTAGCTTTTTGCAGACATGCATAGGGATGCCCTGTCCAGCTTGACAATTTCAAACCTTAGTCGTGCATGGGTGCTCCGGTTGGAGATGAGTAGATGGCAGGACCCCAGTGCCGTGATGGCATTACCGTTATAGTCCAGAAGCTGGCAGGCTGCTGGAAGGACCTGGAGGGGGGGCTTCTTGATGCGTTTGAAGTCTGCCTGTGAGAGGAGGTTGGCAGAAGCACCTGTGTCCAGCTTGAACTGGATGGAGCAGCGGTTGACCTGCATCACCGCACGCCATTCGTCCTCAGAATCCACAGCGAGGATGGACTGAATGCGAATTGAGTTAGGTGTGGCATGTTCACGTGTGGTAATGATGCCCACTCGGTAGGCGGACTCCAGGCACTCGTCCTCTGGATCCATTGTACTGCCAGGTTCAGAATCCTGTAATCGTCATTGCACATTCTGGACGCGCCGTTGTCGGAATTGGGAGCGCTGGCCTCTGACTGGTGGTGCAGACCTGCACAAGGCTGCATAGTGTCCAGGCTTCCCGCAGTTTAAACATCGCCTGCCTCTTGCAGGGCAGTGTCCCTTTAAGTGGGCGTTGCCACAGTTCGGGCACGTCATGACGTTGGCGTCGTGACGTGGTGTACATCGTCGCACATGTGCAGTGTGGTCGTTTGACGTCCGCATCTGCGCAGTGTGGGTGTCGGCAGCTTCGTTATCCCATTTGCATCGCACATGCGTGGGGCTCTGGGAAAAGCGTGCAAGATGGCCACTGTCTTCAATGCTGAGACGCTGCATCCGGGAGATGGCCTGCACACTCACTGCCTCGTGGGAGGCAAGTTGCTCATTTTCAGCCGATTTGTATTGGGAATACCGATTTTTTGCGTGTTCATGCACTGTACATGTTTCAATCGCGACTGGCCGGATCATATGCTTGATTTTTAAGAGCTGCTCTCTCAGAGGATCAGAGTGAACTCCAAACACGATTTGGTCTCTGATCATGGAGTCAGCAATATCAGCAAAGTTGCAGGACAGTGCTAGCAGATGGAGGCTAGTTAAGAAGGCATTGAAAGATTCATCTTTACCTTGAAGACGTTGTTTGAATGTGTAGCACTCGAAGATTTCATTGGTGTCCACTTCACAGTGACTATCGAACTTGTCCAGGATGGTCTGAAACTTTGTCTTGTCCTGGCCTTCGGTGAAGTTAAACGAGTTGAAGAGTTTGATGGCTTGATCACCTGCTGTTGAGAGGAGAAGCGCGATGTTTCTTGCATCAGACGCACCCTCGAGGTCTGAGGCTGCGATGTACAGCAGAAATGTTTGCTTGAATGTCCGCCAGTTGGCACTGAGATTGCCGGAGGTCCTGAGCTGTGAGGAGCCTGAATCTTCTCCATGGTGCCGGGATACATTTGCTGGTCGTCACGGAACGGACTGAGGTAAGCCACCTTAAATTAGTAGTCTCCAGGTATCATGTTGTGTTAGGTACACTGGTCTAACACTGGCTGCAACTGGATGCAGTTTAGATCAGAAAGATACTCCAGACCTTGAAGTTAGTTCAATAAGGTTTATTGAACTAATAGCACAGTTAGCACAGTTCTCTGTGCGTTCGACTCTCTGCTAACTTAGGTTGGTTACTCTGTCTGACTGAACCAGACTAGCTCTTAGCCACGTGGTGGATGTGTGAGATTGTAACAACACCCTTGACTGAATCTCTAGATGTTCATCAGTGGAAGGAGGTGGAGTGTGAGTGCCTCATGACTTTTATAGTCAGATCCCACCCCTGAGTGTCCTGCCTGCTTATTGGTCATGTCCTGTTCTCTGTGTCCATTAGCTGCTTCTCTGTATATCATTATGTGTGTGTCTGCATATCATGACAAATACGATCCGGGCAGTGGACGGGGCTGGAAAATACCGCCGCTGGTTCATTGACGGGAAGTTTAGCCTGTTCAAAAGATCCTTTTCAACTGTGTCTGAATGATAAGAAAAATCAGGTGGGGTGTAAAAATGATAGTTGACTTGCTGCTGACCATTTCCCATCCAGTGGGAAAATCACTCCATGTATCTGCTCGTGCAGGCTGAAACTGGTTGGTATGTCAGTCAAGTGATAGTTTAATCAGCACCAGTAATGGTTCAGACTCAATCAGAGGCCATCTACACCGTTTAATGACAGTCTAATTTGCATGATGTGGAGATGCCGGCGTTGGACTGGGGTGAGCACAGTAAGACGTCTTACAACACCAGGTTAAAGTCCAACAGGTTTGTTTCGATGTCACTAGCTTTCGGAGCGCTGCTCCTTCCTCTGGTGAATGAAGAGGCATGTTCCAGAAACATATATATAGACAGATTCAAAGATGCCAGACAATGCTTGGAATACGACCATTAGCAGGTGATTAAATCTTTACAGATCCAGAGATGGGGTAACCCCAGGTTAAAGAGGTGTGAATTGTATCAAGCCAGGACAGTTGGTAGGATTTCGCAGGCCAGATGGTGGGGGATGAATGTAATGCGACATGAATCCCAGGTCCCGGTTGAGGCCGCACTCATGTGTGCGGAACTTGGCTATAAACTTCTGCTCGGCGATTCTGCGTTGTTGCGCGTCCTGATGGCCGCCTTGGAGAACGCTTACCCGGAGATCAGAGGCTGAATGCCCTTGACTGCTGAAGTGTTCCCCGACTGGAAGGGATCATTCCTGCCTGGTGATTCCAGTCGGGGAACACTTCAGCATTCAAGGGCATTAGCCTCTGATCTCCGGGTAAGCGTTCTCCAAGGCGGCCTTCAGGACGCGCGACAACGCAGAATCGCCGAGCAGAAACTTATAGCCAAGTTCCGCACACATGAGTGCGGCCTCAACCGGGACCTGGGATTCATGTTGCATTACATTCATCCCCCACCATCTGGCCTGCGAAATCCTACCATCTGTCCTGGCTTGGTACAATTCACACCTCTTTAACCTGGGGTTACCCCATCTCTGGATCTGTAAAGATTTAATCACCTGCTAATGCTCGCATTCCAAGCATTGTCTGGCATCTTTGAATTTGTCTATATATGTGTTTCTGGAACATACCTCTTCATTCACCTGAGGAAGGAGCAGCTCTCCGAAAGCTAGTGACATCAAAACAAACCTGTTGGACTTTAACCTGGTGTTGTAAGACTTCTTCATTTGCAAGAGGTAGATGAGCATGATGCTGTGTGAACTGGTTGATTCAACTGACTTCATTATTTGTCTTTCACCACTTATTTTGGGGGCGATTCTCCAATTTGGAGCCCAAGTGTTCGCGCCGTCGTAACCGGGCCCGGGTACGACTGATTCTGGGCCCCACAGGGGGCCAGCACGGCGCTGGAGTGGTCCACGCGCTCCAGCCTCCTTACGCGGTGCCAAATGGGCGCCGCGCCAACCCACGCATGCGCGGGGGACTTCTTTAGCACGCCGGCCCCGAATCAACATGTCGTCGGTGTTCAGGGGCCGGCCTCACCAGAAAGTAGGCCCGGGGGGTGGGGAGAGGCCGGCCCGCAGATCGGTGGGCCCCGATCGCGGGCCATACCCAATTGGAGGCCCCCCCGGTGAAGGAGCCCCCTCCCCCCCACCCCCCCACAGGCCGCCCCCCGACCGTTCGCGCAGAGTTCCCGCCGGCAGCGACCAGGGGTGAACAGCGCTGGCGGGACTCTGTCGTATCGGCGCGGCTGCTCGGCCCATCTGGGCCGGAGAATTGGCGGCCTCACCGCACTTCGGAAAATTTCGCGCCGGGGCGCCTTGGCGCAGTTGCGCCGATTCTCCGGCCCGCCGTGGGGCTCGGAGAATCGCACCCTTTATATTATATGTTCATACTTGTAGTGTAAATGAGGTTTGGGAGTCAGGACCCAACCTGAGACAGAGTGACAGTATTCAACATTAATTCAGATTTCCAGCAATCAGCAGTGTTTTGCTTTTGCAGCAGCCGTCGTTCCTGCCCCCTGGGGACCTGTAAACTTCAGCACTCTTGTCTCAAGAGTCAGATAGCTGTTAACAATGAGAAATGTTACTCTTTCTAACTATTTTCAAACGTAAGAGATAATCAAACCGACCTGTCAATCTCAGACAAAGGCCTAAAAATTGAGGTATGCCCATGATGAGGCCCATGTCTGTTGGCCCTCATTATCATAGGGAGTAAGAAGTCATTTGTAGTGATCTCTACATGTGCATGTACATAAGGGGTTAATATGTAATCAGTGGCACCACATGATCACTAGAGGGCCGGACCAACAGGGATATAAAAGGCAACCACATTGGGTCTCTCGCTCTCTCAGGGGTGTACTGTGACCAGGGCAATAGCAGACTAGTTCAGATGGCTAGTGGAGTTACGTATAGTTACCGTAGTTAGATCTTGTTAACCTTATCACTAGTACCAAAGTTAAAGTAAAGAACTCATGCAATTATTGTTATAGTTAGTCAATAAACCTTTTGTTACTACTGGTTGAGTTCGAGTCTTCTTCATCGAGATTCAGAAGGCCTCTTCATTAGCCAAGGATTGAGTAGCACATGTTGCCTACCACACAGGTAACAAAACACCATTCACTGATGAAGTAGGATTGGAAATCAGACCATTGTGATGTCAGCAGTGATCCTCAAGTAAGTGATGGAGGGGCAACTGGGAAGTGTGGGGGAGGCAAGCTGGGAAGGGGAACTTAATATGTTGCCAAGGGGTGGATAATAGGTTGTGGGAGGCAGAACAGATTTTCCTGAATGTGTTTGGCACTTACCCTAGGGCAAACCACCTTGAAATGGTGTACATAAAAGTGGGATTAATGCCTTTAAAGTAAAGTAACCATTATCCCAGGTGACTATAGGCAGGGCTTTTCCCTTTGAGGGGAAGAACTGGCTGGTGGTGATTTAACCGGAGGATCACGACACCTCAGGTGAGGGGCAAATTTGATGAGCCATCCCTTCATGAACAATCACAGCCAGTATGGGAATTGAACCCATGCTGTTGGCCAGCCAATTGAGCTAAACTGGCTCATATTAATCCCTTTATTTATATATGAAACAGGTAGGAAGCTCTCTCAACAAGATTCGGTACATCACAGGAACAGAGGAGCAGCAAGGGGCCATTAGCCTCTTGAGCCTGTTCCACTACCAGTCAATGAAATCATGGGTGTCCTGTGATCTAACCCCATTAACCAGCCTTTGTCCCATATCCCATGAGGGCATTTAAAAGTTTATTGGATAAACATATGGATGATAATGGTATAGTGTAGGTTAGATGGCTTTTGTTTCAGTGCAACATCGTGGGCCGAAGGGCCTGTACTGCGCTGTATTGTTCTATGTTCTATGTTCTATCCCTTAATATTTTTGGCTACCAAAAATCTATTAATTGCACATTTTAAAATGTAGCAAAATTACACAATTACAAAGTCTAAACAGAGTAAGTAGAGATAAACTGTTTCCATTGGCAGAAGGGTCCAGGAGGATGGAGATTTAAAGTGATTGTCAAAAGAATAAAGAGCGAAGTGAAAGAGAAGTTTTCATCCAACAATAATAATAATCGCTTATTGTCACAAGCCAGCTATTTAGCCCAGCGTGCTAAACAAGCCCCTGTCTGGTGGTTAAAATTTGGAGTGCATTGCCTGAGAAGTGGTGGAGGCTGATTCAATTGAGAGTTTCAAAAGAGAAAGGAATAAACACTTGTAAATATATTTTAAAAATACAGGGCTTTGGGGCAAGGGTGGGGCAGTGGGGCTAGCTGAACTGATCTTACAAAGAGCTAACATGGACATGACAGGCCAAATGGCCTCCTTCTGTGTTGTAACCATTCTGTAATTCTTAAGGATAAATCAGCCCCAATTCTCGATCGTGTTCTCTATCCAGTGAGCCTTGTTTGAAAAGTGGACGTGTGTGAACATCCGTTGAGGACAGGCTCAGACTTGGTTGTTATGCTGACCATAGCTAAACAGCTATGTGATTTTCACTGGGATGGTTTTTCCTGCTATGCATGTGGGCACTTTTCAGTGCCTGGGGGGCCAGAACAAAGAGGCCAAATGGATGAGTTTCCAATGATTTAAAATAGTGTGGGGAAAATTGTGCAGAGTAGATCTAATAAATCCAGGAACCCATTGTCAGGGTTAAAAAGCAGACAATTTGCTTTTGGGATAATGGAAACACAGCAGGTCATTGCGAATCTCTATGCACGCTGCGGGCATGAGGAATCAATAGCACAGTGCGATTAAAATCACATCTTGGCTGGGCCATGTAGGCAAAGCAGGTTACTTTCCCTGAAACACATGTACCAGTTGTATTTTTTAGGCCATGCAGCAATTTGCATGATTATTTTCTGATACTATCCCATTAACTGCCAGATTTAAACTGATTACAAAATTTGCCCTGGTGGGATTTGAACTCAATGGGTCCCTGAGTTGGCTAATCCGGTGGTGAAACCACTCAGATCCTGCTCTGCCCAAGGAGAAATAAGAAATGCCTAATTGGGTAAGGCATTAGGGGCAGGCAGCACTGACAGATCCTTTCCCCCAGCATATTATGGTACGAACAAGAGAGTAGTGGAAAAGATGTGTTATTTTTAAATGAAGCACGTTTACATTGAACAAATTACTGTAAATAGCCTAGCTTATACCAACATTTTCATATTATCACCATACTAAATGCATAGATAAAAATCACAAAGAAAAATACAAACTAAATACTCAATTTTTTTTTCTAAAGAAGTATATCACATTTCATGCAACTAGACCCGGTGAGAGCTTGGACATTCTTCAAGCGATGGAGTCTTTTGTTTATCCAGTATTGTTTTAACTTTGAAAGAAAAGAAAAAAGTCAAACGCAGATGCTGACAAGAAAAAAAGGATGAGCACCGAGGCTACAGAAGTCTTTCTTGCACTTGTCTGTTGCTGGTATGAGGACCGTGGAATCACTGTCATTGCTATCATCAGTCTTCCTTTCTCCCTGATGCTTCACCTTGTAATCGATGACAAACTATGTCTGGCCTCAGGTGCAGCTATTGCCCCTTTGCAGTGACACAGCACCTTGGTGACATATATATTTCTCCTGGTGTAACACTCTCCCAAACTGGAATTTTTTTGAACTTGCCAGAGAAACTTAAGGATGCCCCTGAAAGCTCATACATTGCCCAGAAAAGTCTGCTAAACAGGATTCCACTCACTGACCATGCTCTCACAGACATGAAGATTTGAAAAATGAAGTTAAAGTCAATGACTGCTTTCCTCCATCGTCAGAGGTATATCCAGGTTCACATTTAGCCTAATGAAGTTGGATAAATATTGGAATATTTGTCACGTTATTGATGGAAAATTTGAAAGGGAAGCAAATTTCTTTGGCGAGTACAGCTTTGAAACTGAAGAGCAAAATCCACTTTAAATGTATGAGGTTACAACTCTGCCCCCTCTATTGGTTGTCTTATTTCAGAGAGCGTACAACTTTTATTTGCAGTCAGTAGTGTGCTCTAAACTTTATATTATTTAATCAAGAGGTGGTTAATCAGAACGGGGTGATATACAATTCTAGCTTGACTCATCTTTTTAACTGAATGTGGTTTCTTGATTTCAACCAACAACAGCTGCATTTATTTACCTGTTAGGTAATATACACTCACTTTGCTTACTCGAAGAAGAATGCCAGCTTTAGAAATTGCACTGATATTACAGACTATTTACATTTATTTTCTGTGTGTCCCTCATGTTGTCATCTTCTCTTTGTCAGCAGCTATTTTCCCTCCTTTCGAGTGGTGAGTTGATGCGTGTAAAAAGATATACCAAAGCTTTCATCAGCATCTTGGAAAACACTACATTGGACACAAGCTTTCTAGTTTTAAGAATTAGTGTTAAATATTATAAGGTTCTTTCTATAAAGAATAGGTTTTCAGGTCAGTGCAGATGCCGCATCAAAGGATAGTACACAATGGCACGTTGCTATTTGCACTTTTAAGAGTCAAGTAATTGCTTTCTGAATTTTCATGCAGATTAAACAGTTTACAAGCAAATAAGAATTTTAGTTTTGCGGCTGTCTATTCCAGCTTTGTACTCCCTGCTCTTGGGTTGTCCTCTTTAGACGAGTGTGTTTAAGTGGTTATGGTAAGTGGTTAGTAACCGAGGGCAGAATTTTCCCAAACATGGCAGAGTGTAAATCTCGGCGCAAAAGCCGATACAAATGGGTGGTGCGGTGACACAGTGGTTAGCACTGCTGCCTCACAGCGCCAGGGACCCGGGTTCAATTCCGGCCTTGGGTGACTGTGTGGAGTTTACAGATTCTCCCCGTGTCTGCGCAAGTTTCCTCCTGGTGCCCCGGTTTCCTCCCACCATCTAAAGGTGTGCAGGTTAGCTGGATTGGCCATGATAAATTGCTCCTTAGTGTCTGAAGATGTGTAGGTTAGGGTTAAGGAATAAGGCAGGTGAGTGGGCTTTGGTGGAGTAATCTTTCAGAGGGTCGGTGCAGACTCAGTGGGCCGAATAGCCTCCTTCTGCACTTTCGGGATTCTGTGATTCCCATTGGCCCTGTCAGTGCGATCCACCCCAGTTATTAGGCAATTTGGGGAAAATATTTGAAAAATACCATGCCCAAGGCGTGAAGCATCTGATTAATCCTGAGCCCTTTAATCAAGGGGGCGCTGCACTTAAATAATCTAATAATAATAACCTTTATTAGTGTCACAAGTAGGCTTACATTAACACTGAAATTAAGTTACTGTGAAAATCCTCTAGTTTCCACACTCCGGCGCCTGTTTGGGCACACAGAGGGAGAATTCAGAATGTCCAATTCACCTAACAGCACGTCTTTCGGGACTTGTGGGAGGAAACCGGAGCACCCGGAGGAAACCCACACAGACACGGGGAGAACGTGCAGACTCCATACAGACAGTGACCCAAGCCGGGAATTGAACCTGGGCCCCTGGAGCTGTGAAGCAACAGTGCTAACCACTGTGCTACCATGCTGTCAAGTACTTGCTTTCATTCAAGCCAGGAGGATCGCAGCAAGGAACCCTGCTCCTCGATTCATGGAGGAGGCCTCACCCATAAGCTGGATGTATGGAGGAGAGACGGGCAACAATATTCCCTCGAGCCTGGGGAGACGGTCGCAGTACTAGTCCGTGCCAGCTGACTACACAAGAGGACAGTGGGACAGTGTCGTAAGAAGATTACCTACTCCCTTTGCCAGGGCAGGTGCTCCCTGTCTCCTCTCAGGACTCCACCTTGCCTTACCGCTTGGAATGTCACCTGCACCCCATATGCTGCCACCGAACAGGGCCCCATCACCCGACTTCCAACAAGCTTTGTCACACCCCCTGACGCTCCCTTTCAGAATCCATTCTTGCTTACACATAGTGCCCACACATGCTAGGTTATCAAAGAATAATACAGCACAGGAACAGGCCCTTCGGCCCTCCAAGTCTGTACCGGTCATGATACCAACCTTGGTCAAAACCCTCAGCACTTCCTTGTGCCGTATCCCTCTATACCCATTCTATCCATGTGTTTGTCACGATGCCTTTTGAATGCCGTTAATGTATCTGCTTCCACAAACTCCCCTGGCAACGCGTTCCAGGCACTCACCACCCTCTGCGTAAAAAAGCTGCCTCACACACCTCCTCTAAACTTTACCTCATGGACCTTAAACCTATGCACCCTGGTGACTGACCCCTCCACCCTGGGAAAGGGTGCCTGCCCATCCACTCTATCCAGGCCCCTCATAATCTTGTAGACCTCTATCAGGTCACCCCTCAATCTCCGTCTTTCTAATGAAAACAGTCCAAGTCTATTCAGCCTCTCCACATAGCTAATACCCTCCAGGCCAGGCAACATCCTGGTAAACCTCCTCTGCACCCTCTCCAAAGCCTCCATATCCTTCTGGTAGTGTGGCGACCAGAGTTGTGCGCAATACTCCAAGTGGGCCTTACCAAGGTTCTATACAACTGTAACATGACTTGCCAGTTTTTATACTCGATGTTCCGTCCAATGAAGGCAAGCATTCCATATGCTTTCTGACGACCTTGTCCACTTGTGTTGCCACCTTCAAAGATCTGTGGGCCTGGAAGCCCAGATCTCTCTGACTTTCTATATTCCTAAGAGTTTTACCATTTACGGTATATTTCCCCTCTATGTTTGACCTAATAAAATGCATTACCTCATATTTATCCGGATTTGACCATTTGCCATTTCTCTGACCAAGTCTCCAACTTATCTATGTCCTGCTGTATCCTCTGACAATCCTCAACACTATCTGCCACTCCATCAACCTTCGAGTCATCCACGAGCTTACTAATCAGACTGGCTACATTTTCCTCCAAATCGTTTATGTATACTACAAACAACAGAGGCCCCAGCACCGATCCCTGGGGAACATTGACATCTGATCCATCAGGAAGCCAGCTCACATCATCCCAATTTGTGTTCCTGCAGGATAAGCTTGCCCACAATGCTTTGGGATGCCCAACCTAATTACTTTCGAGGAGAGAGTCCTGCAGCTCACAGGGAAGGAGAAGAAATTGGCCTGTGCTGAGAGCAAGGTGGGCCTGTGAGATAGAAGTGAGGAGCCACTACACATTCATCCAGATGACCACTCAAGTGAGTTATGTGTATCCCAGACAATTGATCTGGCTAATATCATGTCCCTTTCCTTGCAGGAACATCATTCAATCAGCTTGGTCCACCCACCAGCTGTGTCCCACCATTCACCCTTGACATCACCTTGGAGATCTCGGAGGAGGACAGCAAAGAAGCCCATGGCTATCACCCGCTCCATCCACCAGCGCAGAGACACAACACTTCAGCGGGCAATCTAAGCAGGTAGGCATTTGGGTCACTATCCGGTGAGCATCACACTGTTTCTGACGCACATCAGGTGGAGGCAGGAACGTCCCAGGGATTGGACAGTCGAAGGTCTGGTGGAACCCAGGACTCAGCTGTGCCCCAGACATGTGCCATGCCTCTGGACATGTTTGTCTCTCAACTGCTTGAGATGCAAAGGCAGAGCCAGGAAAACCAGGAGAGGGGGTGCCAGCCACACTCCTGTGACTGCAAGGCCGAGCAGAGGTGTTTCAAAGCCTTCTGTTGCAGGAGATGGTGCCGGCAATGCGTGGCACCCAGGCCAAAACTGCAAGAGTGGCATCCGCAGTGAAAAGCCTGGGGCTTAAGGTCAGATCCATGGTGGGAGACTTCGGAAGCATGGCTCAGTACCTGAGGTCCATTGCTGAGGGCTTCAGCTGCACAATAAAGACAATGGTGGGCCTCCAGGACTGACAGTCAGATGACATTGAGGATTCTGGAGCTCACTCCAGCTGCCCCTCCATCCCATGGTGTAACTCAGGGACCCATGAACACCCGGAGGGAGTAGGATCCGCTGGAGTGCAGCTCAGGGTCTTCCAGGAGACCCGGGGAGTGACCAACAAATCTGAGTTCCCCCCCTTCCTGAGGCCGATGCAACACAGGCACAGTGGATAAAACAGGGTGAAGCTACAACACCAGTGCCACCCAAAAGTAGGCTGGAGCTCTCTAGGACTCAGCCCTCCAGAGGACATCTGCCAAAAGAATGTCAGGCAGCAGGATGTGGAAGGCAGCAGGCCGCCTCCACCTCTGATGAGCATCCTGGGAATACACCAAGATGTAGCAAGACTAAGGAATTGTAGGGGAACAGTGGGTGCACGGGCGAGGTTAGGCACTAGTAGTTGGGGGACATTGTCACTTGTCATGTTTTGATATGTCACTATATTAAATATTATTGTTGCTCACCACTATAACACCTCGGAATTAAAAAAAGGATATCGTTTCATTGGATTTTTAAATTTTGACAAATATTGCAACAAAGAAAAAGGAAAATCCACAAAGTTATCAATGCAAAATACAGTCAACAACACAGAACATCAAATCCATCAGTACAAAAGGGAACAAAAGAAAATTCACCAGTACCCTAGCACTAAGGGGGAATTACACTTCTACCCCACAACGCAATCCAACACCCATCCAGGCTCAGGACAGAACAGTCCACAGTCTTATGATGACAAAATTATGAAGAGAGGATCGGCATGCCAGATTCAAGTTTTCTCAAACCCAGGGCTTCCCATGGAAAAAGAAGACAAAAGTAAAGACCAAAGTTACCGGAGCCAACCACTGGATCCCAGGTCCAAAGCACCTAGCAAGTGTCCAACAACCAAAAGGGAATAAGCCACCCGTTCACCAAGCAGATCACAGTCTCCCAAGAGAATGACAGGATAGCCATTTGGCCAGAAATCAAAGTAAGGATAACCTTAGCCCAGCAAAAGGAAGAGTCCTAGCCCCCCCTTCAACCCCTTCCCCCCCAGGGAGAAAGGAGTTGTCAAGAAGCCCCCGATAGGGGCATCCTGGGAGGGAGAGACGACCCACCTTCCCCCAGTATCAGGGGACCCAACTCAGCAACCACAAATCACAGCATCACGTTAAAACAAATGCTTGTGGTAGACATACGCCCAATCAGCCAGAACACCAAGACCCAACCATCTACCACATGCATCAATTCACCTTAACCCTGTCAGAGAGAAGATATTTTTGGAATCCCCGATTGAGATCTCGTAAACCACTCTCAATGGGAGTCAGTGAGAAGATATTTACCTGAGCTCCATTTTGAACGCTCTTTTTGTCCTTACCGGTGTGGGGAACTTGGTCACCATTACTTCAGTCTTTAACTGCGCTGTCCAGAAGCCTTGGACATTCTGAACTTTGAGTAGCTCTGTACCTTCCGTCTGATCTCTCCAAGGGCTCATAAGAGGTGTACTGAAAAGGATGGCGAGCTTAGCAATAAAGGGTTTGGGTAGTCGGGAAGCAGTGGGAGGGAGGTGTTGAGCACTGCAGTCGCACTGTGGGGTGTAAGAGGGAGATGGTCATACCAAAGAGTGGGCGCAGGGAGAGCAGGTCGGAGGCAGCCAGTTAGTACCGTGGACCGGGGTATCTTCTCCTCTTATGCTTCTAGGTTAATTTCACGTGTTTATAAGTTTTTTTTTTGTTTTCTTTCACTTGTATCTGCCACTTATTCAGCTCATGTTGGTGACAATATAGGTGTTTCTTGTCATAATCCATTCCTAACAGAGGTTATAAGAGAATGTGAGGTGTTTCGTTAATCACTTTCAAGTGGGTGTAAGAAATCACACCATTGATTTCTGATAGACACTTTATCATGGCAACTTAACTGTTACATATCAGGGTAACACCATTGGCTGGAGTAATGTCATGTGTTACGCAATGATGTAATCGGAGCGTTTTGCAGGTTTTTATGGAGTTCACCATTGTACCCTGTTTGGGCGATATCTTGTAAATAAACCGCGTGCACTACGTTATTTGAGCCCAATATGTACCACCTCACGGGCGATATTCTCCCCAAACGGCGCGATGTCCGCCGACTAGCGCCCAAAGCGGCGCCAATCAGACGGGCATCGCGCCGCCCCAAAGGTGCGGAATGCTCCGCATCTTTGGGGGCCGAGCCCCAACATTGAGGGGCTAGGCCGACGCCGGAGGGATTTCCGCCCCGCCAGCTGGCAGAAACGGACTTTGTTGCCCCGCCAGCTGGCGCGGAAATGACATGTCGGGGCGGCGCATGCGCGGGAGCGTCAGCAGCCGCTGACAGTTTCCCGCGCATGCGCAGTGGGGAGAGTCTCTTCCGCCTCCGCCATGGTGGAGACCGTTGGGGAGGCGGAAGGGAAAGAGTGCCCCCACGGCATAGGCCCGCCCGCGGGTCGGTGGGCCCCGATCGCGGGCCAGGCCACCGTGGGGGCACCCCCCCGGGGTCAGATCGCCCCGCGACCCCCCCAGGACCCCGGAGCCCGCCCACGCCGCCTTGTCCCGCCGGTAAATAGGTACTTTAATTTACGCCGGCGGGACAGGCAATTTATCGGCGGGACTTCGGCCCATCCGGGCCGGAGAATCGAGCGGGGGGGGGCCCACCAACCGGCGCGGCCCGATTCCCGCCCCCGCCGAATATCCGGTACCGGAGACTTCGGCAACCGGCGGGGGCGGGATTCACGGCGGCCAACGGCCATTCTCCGACCCGCTGGGGGGTCGGAGAATGACGCCCCTGATTCTTTCTCTTTGCTGCTACAACAAAGAACATAACAAAAGAGAAACTGGCGATGATATCTGGGCTGTAAACTAAAAAAAGGGAGAAAAACAACTTTCAACGACGATTTATGAACCAGATGAAAGAATCATCATTGGAGATCCAGGCCCAAACACCATCGGGAGTGAGGTTTGGAGAAAGATTGTCGACATCCAAAGCAAAATCATCACTGTGGTCAGTAGAATAACTCTCAAGTAAATGCTTGGACACCGTAAAAAGGTTTTCAAAGGAAAATAAGCTTTCGGACAACGGTGGGTAGGGCGTCATGTTGGCACAGTGGTTAGCAATGCTGTCTCACAGCGCCAGGGAACTGGGTTCAATTCCGGCCTTCGGTCACTCTGTGTGGAGCGAGTACGTTCTCCCCGTAGTGCATGGGTTTCCTCCAGGTGTTCTGATTTCCTCCTATAGTCCAAAGATGTGCAGGTTAGGTGGATTGGCCATGCTAAATTGCCCTTAGTGTTCAAACAAGGTAAGGTGGGATTATTGGGTTACGGGGATAGAGCGGAGGCATGGGCCTTGGTAAGGTGCTCTTTCCAAGGGTCAATGCAGACTCGATGGGCCGAATGGCCTCCTCTGCACTGTAGGGATTCTATGATACTATGGTTCTATGACAACTGTCAATTACTGGCAGCTTACTTCAAATGGAGGATCAAACTTTTCAGTACACTTACTGTTGGAGTGGGTAGAGGGCAAGCCTACAGGACTAGCGACTGAAGATGCATTAACTCTAAAACCTGCTATAGAAATTGGAACATCAATGGAACATGGTCTAAGGGAACTTAGCTGATTAGAGTTTGAGCTCAAGTTCATAAGATGGAGTCTGTGAGAAACAGGTCCACCAAGAACCTACCATGTCATCACTGCAACCAAGTGGGACATATAGCTGGAGATTGTTGGAGCAAGGAGAACAACGGCAGAAATTGTGGTCATATTGTCAAGGTATGTTGGTCACGCCAACCTTCGGCAGCACAAAAGAAGCGCACCAAGAAAAATACTGCAAGGTCTGCAGGGTGAGTTTACGAGTTAAGTGATCTTACGACTCACCGAGTGCCAAAGTGTCAAGTCAATTTAAGGAATTTAAGCTCATTCCAGCAGTACTCGGAGACCAGCAACAATTTTACGTCTATACAAAATTAAATGGGGAAAATATACAGATGGAAGTGGAAGTGGGCACTGCAGGATCACTTATACCTGAATCGATATACCGTCAGAAATTGAAGGATCTACCATTACAACCATCTGATGTGGTCTTGAGGACATTTACCGAGGAGGTCGTGCCACTGAAGGGCTTCATCAAGGTGTCTGTTAACGAGCAGAAAGTGGAGTTGCCTCTACACATTGTTCAAGGAAACAGCATTGTTTGGAAGATCTTTGTTCGGGAAGATTAAGCTGTCGTGAACCAATTTGTTGATTCTACAAATGATCTTCAACCACCTCTGAGAAAGTATGCAAATGTATTCGAGGAGTCACTTGGGTCAAAATGTACTCAAGGTAAAAGCAGACAGCATGCCTCAGTGTTTGAAAGCACATACCGTACCTTATGCTATTTGAGTTAAAGTGGAAGAAGAACTCGAGAGATTACTGAAGATAGGAGTCATTGAGCCTGTTCCCACCAGTGATTGAGTAACCCCAATCGGCCCAGTCTTAAAGAAGGATGGTTCAGTACGAATATGCAAGAATTTTAAAATGACTAGCACCCTTTATTATGTGTCGATCATTATCCTCTACCACTTATCGAAGGTCTTTTTACAGACCTCTCAGGCGGTCAATAATGTAGCAAAATTGACTCTGCCAAGCCTATCTGCAAATGAAACCCAGCGATTGAGTCTCAACCCTTACGGACAACAGTAACACACAAGGGTCTGTTTCAGTATCAGAGGCTTCCGTTCAGAATAACATCAGCACCATCCCTCTTCCAAAGATCTATGGATCAGATCTTGAGTGGGCTATCAGGTGTGCAATGCTACATGGGCTACATCTTGATTCCAGGTTCGAATGATGTAGAGTATGTAAAGAACCTAGAAGCTACACTTGCAAAGCTGCAACTACGTAATCCAAGGTCAAGAAAGAAAAGTGCAAATTTTTTATATCTTTTATTCACTATCTTGGACATGTCATCGACCAAGATGGTCTTCACAAAGAAGATGTTGGAGATTCTGGATGTTCATGATCATGGAGCGTGACTCTGTTAAGGTCGCTTCGAGGATGAGTAAATTACGATGGAAAGTTTGTACCTCATTGAGCAACATGTTTGGCTCTTGCTAAAAGATTGTGAGTGTCCAAAATGTCCAAACAATATTACAGGAATCGGAATTATTGGTCTTTTATGACCCAAAACTGAAGCTGAAGCTTGCTTGGGACGCATCACCCTATGGGGTTGGAGGAGTCTCATATATAATACCTTCAGGCGATGAGCGACCAATAGCATTTGCTTCCAGGACATTGACTAGCGATGAGTCCAACTATCCTCAACTTGAGAAAGAAGCTCTCAGCATATATTTGGTATTCAAAGGTTCCACCATTATTTATTTGGCCGTCAATTTATTCTATTGACCGACTACCATCCCTTAACAACAATATTTGGCTGCATAAGGGGATCCCTTCCCTCGCTGCTAGTTAATTACAGCATTGGGCATTAATCTTGTCAGCACACGATTATGTCATCGAACATCGTAGGTCTGGACAGCACACGAACACAGACGATCTATCTGCACTGCCGCTGCAAGATCAACAAAACCAAAAAGATAAGCACGAATTGGATGAACACTCCACCAACACATTCTAACTCTCATGTGGAAAATGTTCTGATAATGTCTTCTCAGGTGCGAAGATTAACTCGAACATATCCAGTGATGGGAAAGGTGCTGGACATGATTCATAAAGCCACTCTAACATGAGAGCACAGAAAGAATCCAGATCTCGCCAGGCACCTTGCGTTAACAGTACAAAACGGAGTATTGTTGTGGGGTATTAGAGTAATCATTCCACCGTGTCTGTGAAGTAGAATCCTGGAACAGCTGCATAAGGGCCATCCCAGAGGCACAGTGGTAAGCACTGCTGCCTCACAGCGCCAGGGACCTGGGTTCGATCACGGCCTGGGAAGACTGTCTGTGTGTAGGGTGCCCATTCTCCCCATGTCTGCGTGGATTTCCTCCAGTTTCCTCCCACAGTCCAAAGGTGTGGTGGATTGGCAATGCTAAATTGCTCCTTGGTGTCCAAAGATGTGATGGTCAGGTGTGGTTACAGGGTTATGGCAGGGGAATGGGCTTAGGTAGAGTGCTCTTCTGGAGAGCTGGTGCAGACCTGATGGGCCGAATGGCCCCCTTCTGCACTGTAAGAATTCTATGGATTCTCTGGTGTAGTTAGAATGAAGGAGTTGGTGAGAAGCTACTTCTGGTGGCCCGGGTTGGATGCCCAAATAGAGGAGATCATGGGTTTATGCCAATCCTGTGCTGGGTTGAGAAATGCACTCACACTACAACCTTTTCATCCATGGGAATGTCTTACCAGGCCATGGCAAAGAATTATTTTCGATTTTGCAGGGCCAGTCGAAGGACACATGTTTTTGGTCATGGTTGACGCGCATTCAAAATGTCCAGAGGTTGCCATCATGAAGTTGGAAAACTGCAGGGGATGGGCACAATGGAAATGTGGAGCTTGTTCAAGGAACAGCTACTGCATGTCCTTGATAAGTATGTACCTGTCAGGCAGGGAGGAAGTGGTCGAGCGAGGGAACTGTGGTTTACTAAAGCAGTCGAAACACTTGTCAAGAGGAAGAAGGAGGCTTATGTAAAGATGAGACATGAAGGTTCAGTTAGGGCACTCGAGAGTTACAGGTTAGCTAGGAAGGATCTAAAGACAGAGCTAAGAAGAGCCAGGAGGGGACATGAGAAGTCTTTGGCAGGAAGGATCAAGGATAACCCTAAAGCTTTCTATAGATATGTCAGGAATAAAAGAATGACTAGGGTAAGAGTAGGGCCAATCAAGGACTGTAGTGGGAAGTTGTGCGTGGAGTCCGAGGAGATAGGAGAGGTGCAAAATGAATATTTTTTGTCAGTATTCACACAGGAAAAAGATAATGTTGTCGAGGAGAATACTGAGATTCAGGCTACTAGACTAGAAGGGCTTGAGGTTCATAAGGAGGAGGTGTTAGCAATTCTGGAAAGTGTGAAAATAGATCCCCTGGGCTGGATGGGATTTATCCTAGGATTCTCTGGGAAGCTAGGGAGGAGATTGCTGAGCCTTTGGTTTGATCTTTAAGTCATCTTTGTCTACAGGAATAGTGCCAGAAGACTGGAGGATAGCAAATGTTGTCCCCTTGTTCAAGAAGTGGAGTAGAGACAGCCCAGGTAACTATAGACCAGTGAGCCTTACTTCTGTTGTGTGCAAGGTCTTGGAAAGGTTTATAAGAGATAGGATGTATGATCATCTGGAAAGGAATAATTTGATTAGAGAGTCAACACCATTTTGTGAAGGGTAGGTCGTGCCGCACAAACCTTATTGAGTTCTTTGAGAAGGTGACCAAACAGGTGGATGAGGGTAAAGCAGTTGATGTGGTGTACATGGATTTCAGTAAAGTGTTTGATAAGGCTCCCAGGGTAGGCTATTGCAGAAAATACGGAGGCATGGGATTCAGGGTGATTTAGCAGTTTGGATCAGAAATTGGCTTGTTGGAAGAAGACAAAGGGTGGTGGTTGATGGGAAATGTTCAGACTGGAGTCCAGTTACTAGTGGTGTACCACAAGGATCTGTTTTGGGGCCACTGCTGTTTGTCATTTTTATAAATGACTTGGACGAGGGCGTAGAAGGATGGGTGAGTAAATTTGCAGATGACACTAAAGTCGGTGGAATTGTGGACAGTGCGGAAGGATCTTACAAGTTACAGAGGGACATAGATAAGCTGCAGCGCTGGGCTGAGAGGTGGCAAATGGAGTTTAATGCAGAAAAGTGTGAGGTGATTCATTTTGGAAGGAATAACAGGAAGACCGAGTACTGGGCTAATGGTAAGATTCTTGGCAGTGTGGATGAGCAGAGAGGTTTCGGTGTCCATGTACATAGATCCCTGAAAGTTGCCACCGAGGTTGAGAGGGTTGTTAAGAAGGCATACGGTGTGTCAGCTTTCATTGGTAGAGGGATTGAGTTTCGGAGCCATGAGGTCATGTTGCAGCTGTACAAAACACTGGTGCGGCCGCATTTGGAGTATTGCGTGCAATTCTGGTCGCCGCATTATAGGAAGGATGTGGAAGCATTGGAAAGGATGCAGAGGAGATTTACCAGAATGTTGCCTGGTATGGAGGGAAGATCTTATGAGGGATGGCTGAGGGACTTGAGGCTGTTTTCGTTAGAGAGAAGGAGGTTAAGAGGTGACTTAATTGAGGCATACAAGATGATCAGAGGATTAGATAGGATGGACAGTGAGAGACTTTTTCCTCGGATGGTAATGTCTAGCACGAGGGGACATAGCTTTAAATTAAGGGGAGATAAATATCGGACAGATGTCAGAGGTAGGTTCTTTTCTCAGAGTAGTAAGGGCGTGGAATGCCCTGCCTGTAACAGTAGTGCACTCGCCCAACACTAAGGGCATTCAAATGGTCATTGGATAGACATATGGACGATAAGGGAATAGTGTAGATGGGCTTTAGAGTGGTTTCACAGGTTGGCGCAACATCGAGGGCCAAAGGGCCTGTACTGCGCTGTAATGTTCTATGTTCTATGTTCTACGGAATAGACCATAGAAAGACTTGATGAGATATTTACAAGACTCGGGCAACCCGATCAACTTGTGTGGGATAACAGTACTCAGTTCACATCAGCTATATTGATCTACCTGAAGTGATGCGGCATCCACCATATCAAATCTGCCCCCTACCATCCAGCCACCAAGGTCTTAGCTGAACATTTCGGACAATCGCTCAAACATACAGTACAGGTTTCAAGGCATTTGAGGACTCCAACTGCTGAAATGACAGAATCTGTTATGCCAGTTCCTGAGTTGGATGTAACACCGACCAGTGTACAGGAAGACACTCCGAGTACCCCAAAGTGCCAATTTCCTGAACATCGCGTTTTGCCAAAACGAGACAGACATCCACCCAAGAGACTGTCTTACTAATGTACCTATGTATCCATAACATAACAGTGTTAGTTATAGCATAATGCGTTGGATCTTTTAAAAAGTGTTTGAATAAGTAAAAATGCTGGGGACACTAAAGGAGTTATATAATACCTGCACTGCAGAAGGAGGTCATTCAGCCCATCGAATCTGCATCGAATCTCTAAAGGAGCATCCTACCTAGGCCCACTTAACCTGAACATCTTGGAACACGAAGGGACAAATTATCATGGCCAATCCATCTAATCTGTACATCTTTGGACTGTTGGAGGAAACCGGAGCACCCGGAGGAAACCCACGCAGACACAGGGAGAACATACAAATTCAACACAGACAGTCACCCAAGGCCGGAATTGAACCTGGGTCCCTGGCGCTGTGAAGCAGCAGTGCTAACCACTGTGCTACCATGCCAAATAAAGGGGAAGGAGTGTTATGTATCAGAGTAACACCATTGGCTGATGTAATGTCACATTTTATACAATGACATCTTTGAGCGTTTTGCAAGCTTTCGTGGTATTTACCTTTGTACCCTGTTTACATCTTGTAAATAAACCCCTATGTTATACTAACTCAACGAGTGCCACTTCTGATTCTCTTTACAGCTACGTACTTATAAATAGTTAATCGGAAAATGGCTTTCTTCATGCTTCTCAATGCATTGTTTTGGGGTTTTTTTAATCCTGAGAAGTTTTCAATACAATAGTTTCTTAATTTTCCATTATGTGACACTTTGGGTGGGGCTGTAATCAAAAAATGCTGAAATGGTTGAATGCAGAACATTAATAAACTTGTAGCTGTGTTATGTAATCACTCATATGAGTGAGGCAGGAAGATATATCATTGTGCTCTTTGTAGCACATTGCAAACTGATCAGAAAATGAATACTGATATGGCACTGCATTTTCGCTTTGCACAGTTACTTGGGCAGTCTTTAAGGCAATCTAACTGGCTTGAAAAGGGTCCAGTTTCCAGTTCAAGGAATCATTGAAGCAGCTGTATCAACTGGTTTGGGTTAGACTGCCATTTTGATCCAGTGGAAGTCAACTGGTTCCAGTAAGATTCAAATAGTTGGCAGGCGGAATCCCAACTGGTTTCCAATTGTTAGTGTCTGTCATTCCTGTTGTATACAGTTGAACCACTCTAGGCTTCAACTAGTTCCTGTAAGGTTCAAATATTACAGCTGAGGTCAACACACACAGATGGGGAACCCAGTTACAATCTTCAGTCATTCCGATTATGTCCAGTTAAAACCAGTTCTAACCTGATAATTCCAGCCGCAATCAGTTACAGGCCAGTTGATATTCCCACCTGATTTTTCATCGAGGGGCAATATTCCACAATACCGGAGTCCAGTATTTTTAGAATAATGAATAAAAGTGTATCCTACTCAAAAAGGATCACACATTATTCAATTGAAATGGAAACAAATTCAATTACTGACCTGATAATGAATTTAGGAGTTAAAATGGGATTCAGTATTGTTTGACTGTTGAAATCGTTGTTTTGTATATTGAGGGAAAAAAATATTTTTAATGTTTCACTCATATTCTCCCATACCTTTGCATCTGAGAATCAAGCCCAAGTGTATTCTTCAAGTTGAATGTTATTAGAGAGCAGGAGAAATTCTATCCGTGCATGCAAACATAATGCAGCCCCCATTTAAAGCTATATAATCCATCCCCATGTTATATTTCTGTTACCAAATTCCTACAATCAGGGTTATAATGGAAGCCGATAGAAGCTATTCATGCTCTGATTCCTGCCTCCTGCCAGTAGAGGCACTGCAACAACTTCCATTGTTGTGGGGTGTGTCAAAGAGTAACCATATTATGTCAGCTTACATAGGCAGTGTGAACAATATATTATTAGTTGACCTGCTCTGGCACTGGTAAGACCCCAGCAGAAATGCACTTGATTATTCATAATAATAAACACTGGAGAGATAATTACACCATGTGCTTGTGGAATAATTCCATTGGTCAGACTAGCTTCACTGTTGAAGGCATCTTGATATCTTGGTGAGGCTTTTGCATTCACTGACCTTGCCGAAAGAGGTCTCTGTTGAAACTGGTGAAGAAGCACTCATCAGCCTTTTACTGATACCTTCCAATCAGGTAGAAATTACTCATTTTACTCGTGACAAAGGTGGCATTGTTGCAAGCATCAGGCACCACATTCTGACATTTGTATTTTTCCATGGACCTGTTGCTATACTGTTGGTTATAGCTTATATTGTTGGATTTGGTTTACACTGTTTCATATAGTTTATACAGGTGGATACAGCTTACACTCATGTCTATATTTCCTACTGTGAGAGAGGTCACACCACAATTATTTTATTGGCAAATATGTAGCAGATTAACAGGTTAGGTAGAATTACAATGCTAATAAATTGATGTAAAAAGAATGTCAACCACCAATACCTCTTGGCACTGTCTTTATACATTTTAAGTTCTAAAGAATAAGCAGATTTGATTTGTTTTCCTATTGACCTTTGATATTTTTGGTGGGACATCATCAGTGGAGTTTTCTTATTATTTCATGGGATATAGGCATCGCTGGCTGAGTTAGTATTTATTGCCCACCCCTAATTGCGGGAAGGCATCCTTCTATTTACATAAGGTGATGGACTTGCAACCAATCTGTTGGGGATGTGGTAGCTTCATATGGTGCACGTTTGCTGATGGCTGAGGAGACCAATCTGTGAGGTGCAGGTCCTGCCACAAGTGCCGATATGAGGTGGTTATCAGATGCTTTTGGGGTCGTTATTGACGCCTGTTTTCAAATCGTGGTGCACACTGATCATCATAATGGTGCATGCCAGCCCACAGGTGATGTCGCCATTTCCCTCTGTCATCAGCTAATGTCTCCCAGGTGGGAAATCGATGTTTAGAGGCTTCACCTCATATTGGCAAGTATCCTCAAAGTGGAGCTCTTTTTATTCATTCATGGGATGTGGGCGTTTATTTCCCTTTCCCTTTTAAAAAAAATAAATTTAGAGTACCCAATTATTTTTTTCCAATTTAAGGGGCAATTTAGCATGGCCAATCCACCTACCCTGCACATCTTTGGGTTGCGGGGGTGAGACCCACGCAGACAGGGGGAGAATGTGCAAACTCCACATGGACAGTGACCCAGAGCCGGAATCGAACCTGGGACCTCGGCGGCGTGAGGCAGCAATACGAACCACTATGCCACCATGCTGCCCTTTATTGCCTATTCCCAATTTAACTTGAGTCCTACTGGTGGTCTCTTGATTCCAGCTGGATACCATATAGAAAGTCCTTGGGAATATATCCACCTTCCATGCTGCGAATGTGCCTGAGCCAGCGAAGTCACTTCTGCTTGATGGGAGATTTGCCTGTGAGAGGACTGTTGCATTCATGGTTTTGACCTCCCATTGGATGCTGTGAAAGTGCCACAAACATCGAAGATACAAATTGTTGAACTTCCTTTCTTGACAGAGCATTACCTTTCAGATAAAACATTTACAATTGTTTTGCTGTGCAGGGGTTCAAAGGTTTAGAATTCCTCCCTTCCCCATGTTGTCTGCATTTTTAAACATGTTTTCCTTTGTGACTCCTGTTTTTGAAGGATTATGATTTATTGCAGATAAACTTATAGAACATTACCTTTCTACGAGCGTTTATTGGTTTACAAAGTGGAAGAGCAGGTGTGCAAGCTATAGTTCATCATTGTTCTGACAGCGTCTCTTCAAAACTCCTTGAAAACATCCTCTAGTCATCAGTGTGATTTGGATTGCCATGCGTGAAAGTAAAAATGTTTCCATTGATTGGCAGAAAACAATATGATTCCAACAACAACCCTTCTTCAGGTTACATGTAATAGAATTTACACTTTCCTAAAATTTCAAACATTTAAATAAACTAATGACTGGGTTTTGGTTACATTCTTCATATTAACCTATTCAATTAATAATTCTTCGGGGTATAATGTTACACCTTGCACCTGTTGAAACTCTGTTAGAGAGGTTCATCTTTCCTATAGGTCACATAACCTGTAGCTTTGCTGGAAAACATTTGCAGCTTTGTTATGATCTGCAGTCTGGAGCTTGCTCGGTGGGACCCAGCTTAACCCAACTTATTGAAAACTGCGGAGGTAACAATATAAGCCATAAGTGCGACAACAGACCTTGATGGAAAAGCACTGCAGGTCAATCTGCATTTGAAAGACAAAGAGAAAGTTCTGAGGAAAGGGTATGATCCAAAATATTGAGATCTCCTTCTCTTTCAGGTAATGGGTACCATTGCTAATAGTTCTTAGTTTTAAGGTGAAAATTATACTTGGCGCAATGATCCTTTAAGATGAAAATTGTTTATGGTAGTGGAAGAATTTTTTTTTGAAAGGCACCAATGATAATTTAACATTTTTTTAAGCAGTTGAAAACTTAATTACAATGGCAGATGTCCCACTGAAATGCTCAAGGAGAGTTGGAGAATATATTCAGGGAGGAACTTGAATTGATGTAGAACTTTACATATCCCCAGGATGTCCCAACACCTTCACAGCCAACAAAATATTTCTTGTTGAAGCATAATCACTGTCGTTACGTAGATGGAAGCAAACATAGAAACCTATATACAGTCATAGTCATAGAATCATAGAGCCATACAGTACAGAAGAGGCCCTTCAGCCCATCATGACTGCACTGACAAAACTACTCTTAATCTGCACTAATCCCACTTCCCACTACTTGGCCCATAGCCTTGAATGTTATGACATTTCAAGTGCTCATCCGCGTTCCTTATAAACGTTGTGAGGTTTCCTGCCTCTACTACTCTCCCAGGCAGTGCATTCCAGACTCCCACCACTCTCTGGGTGAAAAACATTTCATCAAATCCCCTCTAAATCTCCTGCCACCTCATCATAAAATTATGTCCCCTTATTATTGCTCCTTCCACTAAGGGTAACAGCTGCTTCCTATCCACCCTATCTATACCCCTCATAATTTATACCCTCAAGCAGGTTCCCCTCTCAGCTGTCTCTGCTCCAAATAACAACCCAAGCCTATCCAGCCTCTCTTCATAGCTAACATGCGCCATCCCAGGCAATATTATGATGAATCTCCTCTGCACACTCTCCAGTACAATCACATCCTTCCTATAGTGAAGCGACCAGAACTCCAGCTGTGGCCTAACCCAAGTCCTGGACAGCTCCATTGTCACCTCCCTGTTCTTATAACCTATGCCACGACTGATAAAGGCAAGTGTCCCAAATTTCCTGCCGCCTTCAGGGATACGTGGACAAGCACCTCAAGGTCCCTCTGTTCCTTGTGAGCTGCCATTCATTGAGAACTCCCTTGACTTGTTACTCCTTACAAATTGCATCACTTTGCACTTTTCAGGGTTAAATTCCATCTGCCACTGATCTGCCCATCTGACTAACTCGCCTATACCATCCTGCAACTTAAGTCCTTCTTCCTCACTATTAACTACCTGCCAATCTTTGTTTCATCCGCAAACTTACATTTTTTTGAAAGACATTTTATTGAAGGTATTTAAAAAATTTACAAACACAAAATGGCAAAATCAAAAGGACAGCGGAAATACAAGCCCCAACCACCATGCCAGACCACAAAACCCCTCCCTCACCTCAGAGACCACCCACTCGCCTGACTACCACCCTGACATCTGCCCTCTGTTTCCACCCTTTCATCCCATAACCAGAAATTACAACCCAAACCCAACAAAACCCCAAACCACCCCCCCCACCCCGCTTAATCCTCCTTAAAGAAGTCAATAAATGGCTTCCACCTCAAAGTGAACCCCCCCCCCAATGGCTAACTTAATCTTTTCCAGCAGCAGGAATTCTGCCAAGTCACTCACCCATACCACGGCCTTAGGTGGCTCCAAGTCCCACTAGCACATCAAAATCCATCTCCGGGCTATCGTGCAGCCAAAACATCAGCCTCTCTCCCCACCTGCACTCCCGGATCCTCCAACACTCCAAATATCGCCACCTCTGGACTCGGAGCTATCTCCACCCCCAAACCTTTGCCATAACTCCGAAAATCCCTTCCAGAATCCCCTCAACTTCGGCAAGCCCAGAACTTATGAACATGGTTTGCCGGCCCCCCTGAACACCGTCCACACCTATCCTCCACTCCCAAGAAGAACCGACTCAACCTCAACACCGTCTTGTGGGCCCTGTGCACCACCTCAAACTGAATAAGCCCCACACAGAAAGAGGATGCATTCACCCTCCGTAAAGCTTCCCTCCACACTCCAGCCCCCAACTCCCCTCCCAGCTCCTCCTCCCACTTACGCCTAATCTTCCTCTCCATTAACTCCCATACATGCCCGCCACACTGCCCTCCCCAATTTCATCCTCGGATATAAGCTTGTCCTGCAGCATTGAGGGGGGGGGAGCAGTCTGGGAAATGACAGCACCTTCTTCCTAACAAAGTTGCTAACCTGCAGATACCTAAATCCATTCCCCTCTGGCAACTGATATGTCCCCTCTAGCTCCTCCAGGTCTGTAAATGTTTCCCCAATGAATAAATCCCTGAAATATTCTATCCCTACCTGCCATGAAACCCAGAGATTCACGTCCAGCCCTGCTGGCACATCACAGATTGGCGCCCACAAAAACATGCTTTCCAAACCAAAGTGTTCCCTACACTAGTTCCAGACCTCAGTGCTGATACCACTACCGGGCTCATGGCGTACCTGACCAGTGAGAGCGGCAGGGGTGCCAACAACAACAATGCCCTCAAACTGGTTCTCTTAGATGTGGCCGCCTCCATCTGCCCTGAAACCGACCTCTCCTCTACCACCCATCCCCGAACCATAGCAATATTTGCTGCCCAGTAGTAGTAGTTCATCAAATTTGGCAATGCCAATTGCCCCCTCCGCCCCCGCCACATCCCCGCTGTTCTACCTCCAGGAACACCCTCCTAACCCGTGAAATCCCCACCCACACAAACCTCAAAACCATACCGTTTACTTTCCTAAAAAAGAACTTGTCGAAATTCGGGAGGTTCTGGAACACAAAAAAAACCTTGGCAGCATTATTATCTATACCTGACCCTGCTAACACAATGGCAACACATCACACCTCTTAAGGTCCTCACTCATTCCCTCCACCAGCCACGGCAAGTTTAACTTGTGCAGCTGGGCCCAATTCCACACCATGTGTATCCCAAGGTAGCGAAAACATGCCCACACCAGCCGGAACAGCAGTTCCCCCAGCCTCCTCTCCTGCCCCCGTGCGATGATTGGAAATACCTCACTTTTCCCCATATTGAAGCAGCAAAACTCTCCCAGCATCCCCGTGAATCTATCAAAGCACCCAACCGGGTCCGAAATATACAAAAGGAAGTCGTTCGCATACAACAACACCTGGTTCTCTTTCCCGCCCCTCCCCACTCAATGCCCCTCCACCCCCATCGAATTCCTGAACACAATTGCCAATGGCGCAATTGCTAATGAAAAGAGCAGCGGGGAGAGTAGACACCCTTGCCTTGTCCCCCAGTGTAACCCAAAATACCCCGAGCTGACCTTATTTGTTCGAACACTTGCCTTCGGCACCTTACACAACAGTCAAACCTAAGCCACAAGCCCCTGTCCAAACCTACCCAACATTTCAACTAAACACCTTCTCCGCATCCATTGTCACAACCACTTCAACCTCCCCCCTCCGAGGGCACCAATTAGTCCATGCTGACATTATGCTCAACTTGAGCCTCTTTGCATATTTTCTTATCTAAATCTATCACTGTGCCCCTCTATTTTCTTTCCTCTCAAATAACTTGTCTAGTTTCCTCTTATATGTATCTATATAATTCACATCAACCACTCCCTGTGGTAGCAAGTTCCACATTCTCACTACCCTTTGGATAAATAAGCTTCTTCTGTTTAAAAAAGACATGGGGTACCCACACCGAGTAAAATAAGAAATAAAGTTTTATTTACACAAATGATATGTACACTACCCAGTAGGTACCTACCGGGTTTCTGTTCTTGTCGTGATCTCTGTATATGTTAATGCATGATTAGTTAATGTGAAGTCAGTACAGACAGATGATCACTAGATGGCAACACTAACCGGAACTATATAAGGAGTTTCCCGCTCTTTCTTAGTTAGTGTGTGTGTAGTGCAGCTAGAGTGAAGATGTGACCAGCTCAGAGTGTAGTGTATTATCATAATTGTTAGTTTAATCTAATCTTAGTTAATTGTTTTACTAGTCAAAGTATTAAAGTGAAAGAACTCGCAAGTATATTATTTTGTTACTCAATAAATAATCATCAACAGGAAAACTTTGACTGTTTATCATCAAGTTCAATACAACTCAGCAAAACAAATGAGTAATATTTATATTACAATTCTGTAATATAAGAGTTCTGTTGGCCTTACTGGCCAACCTTTTATACATTGGTTAATTGAGATACCTCTGTCCTAGCAGAGGAGCTCATAGCAGGGAAGATAAACATTCTCACCCTATACGTCCCATATTACATTATGAATTCTCTATTAGATTTATTCACAATTTTCTTGTATTCATGGTCTCTAGTTATATTCTTCCCCACAAGAGGAAACATTCTCTCTGCACCCACTCTATTAAATCCTTTTAGAGTCACCCCTCAGCCTTTTTTCCCAAGAGTACTGTTGCATGTGAAAAAGGGCCCAGCCTGCCAATCCTTTCCTGATAATTCTGATATCATCCTTGGAAATCTTATCTACACCATCTCCAGTGCCTCTGTATCATTTTCATTATGGAACCATTAACGGATGTAACGTGACATACCTCATGTTTAGCCAGATGTTTTCATTGATTTTCATCTTTTTATGGGACATAGTCTGGCAATCACTGAAAGGTAAAATGCCTTCTTATTTACAGGGCTCCCTCGGTGAGGCGAGCAGAGACACACAAAACAGAAAGAGAAAATATACATATTCAAACAAGGAGCCTTATGAGTGTTTACATGTCTCCACCCACTCCCCACCCCGCCCTCCCGTGGCTTCAGACCCTGGCGTGTATCGCCGAGCATGCTGGTGTTGTCCCCGTCTCTCCCTCTTGACCTTGGGCTGATCTGCTGTTTTATGAGAGGAGCATTATATTCTATGATATGGGTACCCTATTATGCATTACTCTGCTGCTAAGATGGAGTTGTGTTTAACTTGATCCATCTCCTGAAGACCACAACATCTAATTGCTGAAAATAAGGATATATTGAGGTGAATTACATGTGATTGTGTTTCTTTGAAAACCACAAAAGCCCGTAGGGATAAAAATCAAACCTCGGTGTAAAATGGGTGCAATGAGAGGCATTATGCCTCTTTAATATGTAAATGAGGGCCCTAAGTACCATCTGTTTTGGGCTCACTTGACAAAATTAGTTGCTGATAAATGGGGAAGAAATGGGCTCGATCTTCTCCGCTGAGGCCCAAACAGTGGTCTCCAACACCACAGTGGCGGATTTAGACAATATGGAAAATTGGACATTGGATGCTAACGAAGGGGTGTTGACCCTACCCTGCCCCAAGATGACATTATATCTCCCGCAGACCATTTTGTAAGTAGGTCTGTACAGTTCAATTGTCCTCTGTTCGATATTGTCACTGAGTTACAATTGATGCTGGCTGTGGTTAATTAGTTCAGCCTGGGTGTGGTCTCAGAGCAAAGTAAACACATAGTAGAAAGAGTTCACAGCTTTTGTTATTCATGCAGCTATGATTCAATACCACAGAATGCCCTGTGGAATAGGTTCAGCACCGAGCACATTACAGGAGTTCTTTTCTCCAGTTTTGTCAGATATTGAAGGGATGCTAAATCTAATTGACAATGTTGCTATCCATTGGAGGGTCAAAGCAAAACACGATCAGTGATTATCAGCAGTACTCACTCAACTTGCACAACACAATTGGATGCTCAACCAGAACAAATGCACATTTGCAACACACAAGATTGTCTTCCTAGGGTAGAGTGGCAGCAGCTGGAGAAAAGTCTACGCACGATAACATCAAATCTATTTGTGCGCTTCCTGGTGTGTTATGCTGCTTCGGATAACACAGGCTGCCACTTGATGCAGTCTTAACTAAAGGATGCTCCAGACTCTGAAGTGAGTTCAACATGTTTATTGAACTATTAACACAGTTCTCAAATGAGTTCGACTCTCTGCTAATCTAACTGTGGTAACTCAGTCTAACTGTACCAGCTTACTCTAAGCCTCGTGCTGGGGTGTGATGCTGCTGATCAACCCTGTCTAACTCGCTAGATGTCTGTCTGTGGAAAGAGGCAGGGTGTGAGTGCCTCATCCCTTTTATAGTATTTATGCCATGCCCCCTTATGGTGATGGCACCTCTGAGTGTCCTGATTGCCCATTGGTTGTGTCCTATTCCGAGTGTTCGTTGGTTGCATGTTTGCATATCATGACATCTCCCCTTTTTTTCCATTTTTTTTTTTTAGATGTATAACATGTGAACGTGTCTGTCTAATGTGACTGACTGAGGAATAAAGAACAGAACAAACAAAACAAATCCTCATAAGTCCAGTCTCTGAGGCTTGCGTCGGATCCTCGTCGACCGCCGGAGAGGTGGTGGAGGGGATGACGGTGTCTTGACAGGTGAGTGGGAGGCAGGACTGGTGGCCTCGTGGTTCGAGATGGCAATTCGACATGTGGAAATGGAGAGGAACAACACCACTATTTTGAAACGCCTGAGGAGGCTTGGACCTTTATTCAAACTGAAAAGTTGGACTCAAACTGAGGGTTTGTGAGGGTGGGGAGGGATGTTTGATGTTTTTTGTACATAGGGTGTTAATCACGCGCAGGAAATGTTCCACGGGCTGGGGGAGGGATGGGGATGGGGAAAGGGACCGGGTGAGAAGACCGTACGAGACGGTGGGCGCTGGTGCTGGAGGGAGAGGAGGCTCGGGGATGGGGGAAATGAGACAAGGCCGCGACAGGAGCTGCACCAGAGGGGGCGGGGCAGGCTTAGGAAAGTGCGGGTTTTTTCCCGCCCTAGGGAAGAAAGGAGGGGGGGGAATGGAGGAGCGCACACTGATTGGGAGATTCCCACACGGAGGGGTCAATGGGACGGCGGGGGAAGCCGGGGTCAGCAGGTGTCAGCTGACTTACGGGAGTGCTATGGGGGGAGAAAAAACCTAGACATGGGTCTAGCGGGGAGGGGGGTGGGGAGGGGGGGGGGGGGGGGAAAAAGGATTGCTGCTGCACTGGCCGAAGGGGAATGGGACACAGAAGAGGTGGTTGGGGCGGGGGTCTCCCGTCTGGGGGACTGGAGGGTGAGGGCGGCACGGGCACGGAACTGGCCTAGAAAATGAGATGGCTAGTCGGGGGGGGGGGGCAATCCCGCTGATAAAGTGGAATGTGAGGGGCATGAATGGGCCAGTAAAGAGGGCCCGAGTGTTCGCGCATTTAAAGGGACTGAAGGCAGACGTGGTCATGCACCAGGAGACACATTTGAAGGTGGCGGATCAGGTCAGGTTGAGAAAGGGATGGGTAGGACAGGTATTCCATTCGGGGCTGGATGTGAAGAACAGAGGGGTGGCAATATTGGTGGGGAAGCAGGTGTCGTTTGAGGCCAAGAATATCGTAGCGGACAATGGAGGTCGATACGTGGGGGTGAGCGGTAAGTTGCAGAGGACGTGGGTGGTATTGGTAAATGTATACGCCCCGAACTGGGATGATGCCGGATTCATGAAGCGCATGTTGGGGCGCATTCGGACCTGGAGGTAGGAGGCCTGATAATGGGCGGGGATTGTAATACGGTGTTGGACCCAGCACTGGATCGCTCCAGGTCTAGGACCGGAAAGAGGCCGGCGGCGGCCAAGGTGCTTAGGGGGTTTATCAGATGGGGGGAGTGGGCCCGTGGAGGTTTGACAGGCCGCAGGCCAGGGAATTTTCTTTTTACTCCCACGTGCACAAAGCCTACTCCCGGAGAGATTTTTTTGTTCTGGGCAGGGCGCTGATCCCGAAAGTGGAGGGAACGGAGTATTCGGTCATAGCCATTTCAGATCACGCTCCGCACTGGGTGGAACTGGAGTTGGGAGAGGAGAGGGACCAATGCCCGCTGTGGCGGCTGGATGTGGGACTGCTGGCAGATGAGGCGGTGTGTGGGAGGGTGAGGGGGTGTATCGAAAGGTACTTGGAGGCCAACGACAATGGGGAGGTGCGGGTGGGGGTGGTATGGGAGGCGCTGAAGGCGGTGATCAGGGGAGAGCTAATCTCCATCAGGGCTCATAGGGAGAAGATAGGGGGCATGGAAAGGGAGAGGTTAGTGGGGGAGATTTTAAAAGTGGACAGGAGATACGCAGAGGCCCCTGAAGAGGGATTACTTAGGGAAAGGCGACATCTCCAGACGGAGCTTGACCAGTTGACCACAGGGAAGGCAGAGGCACAGTGGAGGAAAGCGCAGGGGGCGACGTATGAGTATGGGGAGAAGGTGAGTCGGATGCTGGCACACCAGCTCCGTAAGAGGATGGCAGCGAGGGAAATAGGTGGAGTCAAGGATGGAAGGGGAGCTACAGTGCGGAGTGCGACGAAAGTAAATGAGGCATTCAAGGCCTTCTATGAGGAACTGTACAGATCCCAGCCCCCAGTGGGGGAAGAGGGGATGAGACGATTCCTGGACCAACTGAGGTTCCCGAGGGTGGAGGAGCAGGAGGTGGCTGGTTTGGGGGCACCAATTGGGTTGGAGGAGCTGAGCAAAGGTTTGGGGAGTATGCAGGCAGGGAAGGCCCCGGGACCGGACGGGTTCCCGGTTGAGTTCTACAGGAAGTACGTAGACCTGTTGGCCCCGCTGCTAGTGAGGACTTTTAATGAGGTAAGGGAGGGAGGGACCCTGCCCCCGACAATGTCGGAGGCGACAATCTCTTTGATCCTGAAGCGGGACAAGGACCCACTGCAATGTGGGTCGTACAGGCCGATCTCCCTCCTCAACGTGGATGCTAAGTTGCTGGCAAAAGTGCTGGCTACGAGGATCGAGGACTGTGTCCCGGGGGTGATTCATGAGGACCAGACGGGATTTGTAAAGGGCAGATAGCTAAACACCAATGTGCGGTGGCTCCTAAACGTGATAATGATGCCATCGGTGGAGGGAGAGGTGGAGATAGTGGCAGCTATGGACGCGGAGAAGGCCTTTGACTGAGTAGAGTGGGAGTACCTCTGGGAAGTGCTGCGTAGGTTTGGGTTCGGGGGTGGGTTTATTAGTTGGGTTAAGCTACTTTTCGGAGCCCCGGTGGTGAGTGTGGTTACGAATCGGCGGAGGTCGGAGTATTTTCGTCTGTACCGTGGGACGAGGCAGGGGTGCCCCCTGTCCCCCCTGTTGTTTGCATTAGAAATTGAACCCTTGGCCATGTCATTAAGGGAGTCTAGGAAATGGAGGGGGGTGGTCCGAGGGGGAGAGGAGCATCCGGTGTCGCTTTATGCAGATGACCTGTTGCTGTACGTGGCGGATCCAGTGCAGGGGATGGTGGAGGTCATGCAGACTCTAAGGGAGTTTGGGGATTTTTCGGGCTATAAGCTTAATGTAGAGAAGAGTGAGCTCTTTGTAGTACAGGCAGGAGACCAGGAAAGGGGGATAGACGATCTACCGCTGAGGAGGGCGGAAAGGAGCTTTCGGTACCTGGGGATCCAAATAGCTAGGAGTTGGGGGGCCCTACATAAACTGATTCTGATGAGGCTGGTGGAGCAGATGGAGGAGGACTTCAAAAGATGGGACATGTTGTCGCTCTCGCTAGCGGGTAGAGTGCAGTCGGTCAAAATGGTGGTCCTCCCGAGGTTTCTTTTTGTGTTTCAGTGCCTTCCCATCGTGATCACCAAGGCCTTTTTTAAGAGGGCAGGCAGGAGCATTATGGGGTTTGTGTGGGCGAATAAGACCCCAAGGGTAAGGAGAGGGTTTCTGGAGCGCAGTAGGGACGAGGAGGGTTGGCGCTGCCGAATCTGGGGGGCTACTACTGGGCAGCAAATGTGGCGATGATCCGTAAGTGGGTGATGGAGGGAGAGGGGGCGGCATGGAAGAGGTTGGAGATGGCGTCCTGCAAAGGAACAAGCCTGGGGGCGCTGGTGACGGCACCGCTGCCGCTCTCGCCGACAAGGTACACCACGAGTCCGGTGGTGGCAGCAACGCTAAAGATCTGGGGCCAGTGGAGACGGCACAGGGGTGCAATGGGAGCCTCGGTGTGGTCCCCGATTAGGGATAACCATCGGTTTGTCCCGGGGAGGATGGACAGGGGGGTTTCAGAGCTGGCATCGGGCGGGGATTAGAAGAATGGGGGACCTGTTCATTGATAGGACGTTTGCGAGCCTAGGGGTAGTAGAGGAGAAATTTGGGCTACCACCGGGAAATGCTTTCAGATACATGCAGGTGAGGGCGTTTGTGAGGCGGCAGGTGAGGGAATTCCCGTTGCTCCCGGCACAGGAAATTCACGACAGGGTGATCTCGGGCGTATGGGTTGGAGAGGGCAAGGTGTCGGCGATATACCAGGAGATGAAAGAAGAGGGGGAGGCGTTGGTAGAGGAGCTGAAGGGTAAATGAGAGGAGGAGCTGGGGGAGGAGATTGAGGAGGGTCTATGGGCTGATGCCCTAGGTAGGGTTAATTCCTCTTCCTCGTGTGCCAGGCTTAGCCTGATACAATTTAAGGTGGTTCACAGAGCGAACATATGACGGGGGCGAGGCTGAGAAGGTTCTTTGGGGTAGAGGACAGATGTGGGAGGTGCTCAGGAAGTCCGGCGAACCATGTCCATATGTTTTGGTCATGCCCGGCACTGGAGGGGTTCTGGAGGGGAGTTGCGAGAACAATATCTAAGGTGGTGAAAGCCCGGGTCAAGCCAAGCTGGGGGCTAGCAATATTTGGAGTAGTGGACGAGCCGGGAGTGCAGGAGGCGAAAGAGGCCGGCATTCTGGCCTTTGCGTCCCTCGTAGCCCGGCGAAGGATCTTGCTAATGTGGAAGGAGGCGAAGCCCCCCAGCGTGGAGGCCTGGATAAATGATATGGCAGGGTTTATCAAGCTGGAGAGGATAAAGTTTGCCTTGAGGGGGTCTGCGCAGGGGTTCTACAGGCGGTGGCAACCGTTCCTAGACTATCTCGCGGAGCGTTAGATGGAGGTCGGTCAGCAGCAGCAACCCAGACCGGGGGGGGGGGGGGAGCGGGGAAGGGGGGTCTGTCTGGGGGGTATTTGAGCAAGACAATACATGAAGAATCTGGAAAACTGGCATGTACGGGAGGAATCCAATGTACAAAGTTCTGTAACATATCGTTTTACCATGTTTATGTCTTGCTATGTGCGTTTTCTTTCTATTTGTTACGAGGGGGGGTTTGTTTGTAAGGGTGAAAAATTGTGTTAAAAATTTTAATAAATATTTTTTTAAAAAAAGGAAATGGAGGGGAAAGTGGTTGTGGGCAAGCAACTTTTCGCAGTGCCCTTCGATTCCTTCGCACAATGGAGCCATCAGCCATACGTATGATATAGCATCTAAGGGCGGCCTACCGAACAACGGCAGCTAGAGCAGACCACCCACCATCTGGTATCTTGATCCTGACCGTATCTGCCGGGGATTGCATGTCCAGATCGGTGGCATGTACGTCATAGCCCTGCTTCTGGCTGTCGCGAAGCTGCTGCATCTTCTGCAGCACCGGGAGGTGATCAAGGTTGGGCAGATGTATGGCTGGAAGCATCATCCGCAGGTCCCTGTTCATCAGCAGTTGAGCTGGCGACATGCCAGTGGACAAAGGAGTCTCCCGGTACGCAAGTAGTGCAAGGTGTATGTCGGAAGCGGAGTCCGAGGCCTTGGGGATGAGCTGCTTAACGATGTGCACCCCTTTTTCGACTTTGCCATTGGACTGCGGATAGTGCGGACCGGAGATGACATGCCTGAAATTGTAGCTCTTGGCAAACGTGGACCATTCTCCACTGTGGAAGCACGGGTCATTGTCCCTCATGACGGTGTTCGGGACGCCTTGCCGTGAGAATGTCTCTTTACACGCTTTGATGACGGTCCGTGAGGTGAAGTCTGGCAGCTTCCACACCTCAGGATAGTTCGAAAAGTAATCGATGCTTAAGATATACAACCTGTGCCATACAACCTGAAGGCTTCTCATTTCACCGGGCGGACCGCACGGCATCATCAGGCAAAGCGAAGGGTGGAGGGGTTTGCCTCCTCATCAACTCCTCCTGGTGCTTGGATGTGGCGACTCTGGCGACCTACTGCTCCCCAGACCTGGAATACCTGACCGTGAAGTGCCACCCATATTATCTTCCACGTGAGTTCACTTCAGCCATTATCACAGCGGTCTACATCCCACCCCAGGCAGTAGTGAGGAAGGCGCTGGACGAACTATACACAGTAATAAACAACTACGAAACAGAACACCCGGAGGCCTTGTTCATCATGGCCGGAGACTTCAACAAGGCCGACCTCAAGAGTGTACTGCCAAAATTCCACCAGCACTTCTCTTGTCCCACCAGGGGCCACAACACTCTTGACCACTGCTACTCAAAAATCAAGGGGGCCTACCGTTCCATCCCCCGACCGCACTTTGGGAAATCAGACCATAAGACAGTGCTCCTTCTCCCGGCATACAAGCAGAAACTCAAGCGACGGAATCCAGCTAAGAAGGTTGTGCAGTGCTGGTCCGAGGAGACAGAAGAGCTCTTACGTGACTGCTTAGAGACAGTGGACAGGTCCATATTTAAGAACTCAGCGACCAACTTAAATGAGTATGCCACCACCGTCACAGACTTCATCAGCAAATGTGTGGACGACTGCGTGCCAAAGAAAGCAGTACGTGCGTTTCCCAACCGGAAACCATGGCTCAATCGCGAGATTGACTCCCTACTGAAGGACAGATCTGAGGCGTGCAAGTCAGACGACCCTGACCTATACAAGAAATCCAGGTACGACCTCCGCAAAGCCATCCGAGATGCCAAGAGAGAATATCAAACCAAGCTAGAGTCACAGACAGACTCTCGGCGGTTGTGGCAAGGACTAAACAACATAACGGGCTACAAAGCGAAGCCGAACAGTATCTCTGGCAACAGCGCACCCCTCCCCGATGAACTCAATGCATTCTATGCTCGGTTCGAGCAGGTAACCAACAATCCGCTGGCGAGTGCCCCAGCGGCCCATAATTCACCCATACCCACCATCACAGCTTCCGAAGTCAGATTGGCCTTCCTGAAAGTGAACCCTCGGAAGGCGACGGGCCCAGGCGGGATCCCTGGTCGTGCACACAGAGCCTGCGCGGCCAGCTGGCAGAGGTATTCGCGGACATCTTTAACCTGTCCCTACTCCACTCCGTGGTCCCCACCTGCTTCAAGAAGACCACCATCATACCGGTACCAAAGAAGAACCAGGCAACGTGCCTCAATGACTACCGACCAGTGGCCCTGACCTCAGTCGTAATGAAGTGCTTCGAGAGGTTGATCATGAAGCGCATCATCTCCATACTCCCAGAACGCCTTGATCCACTTCAATTCGCATACCGCTGCAACCGGTCCACATCAGACACCATTTCCCTGGCCCTACGCTCATCCCTAGAGCATCTCGAAAACAAGGACTCCTACGTTAGACTCCTATTTATTGACTACAGCTCCGCCTTCAACACCATAATCCCAGCCAAGCTCATATCAAAGCTCCAAAACCTAGGACTTGGCTCCCCACTCTGCAACTGGATCCTCGGTTTTCTGACCAACAGACCACAATCAGTAAGAATGAACAACAACACCTCCTCCACAATAGTCCTCAACACCGGCGCCCCGCAAGGCTGCGTACTTAGCCCCCTTCTCTACTCCCTGTACACACACGACTGCGTGGCAAAACTTGGTTCAAACTCCATCTACAAGTTTGCTGACGATACGACCATAGTGGGCCGGATCTCGAATAACGATGAGTCCGAATACAGGAGGGAGATAGAGAACATAGTGGAGTGGTGTAGCGACAACAATCGCTCCCTCAATGCCAGCAAAACTAAAGAGCTGGTAATTGACTTCAGGAAGCAAAGTACTGTACACACCCCTGTCAGAATCAACGGGGCCGAGGTGGAGATGGTTAGCAGTTTCAAATTCCTAGGGGTGCACATCTCCAAAAATCTGTCCTGGTCCATCCACGTCGATGCTACCACCGAGAAAGCACAACAGCGCCTATACTTCCTCAGGAAACTAAGGAAATTCGGCATGTCCACATTAACCCTTACCAACTTTTACAGATGCACCATAGAAAGCATCCTATCTGGCTGCATCACAGCCTGGTATGGCAACTGCTCAGCCCAGGACCGCAAGAAACTTCAGAGAGTCGTGAACACCGCCCAGTCTATCACACAAACCTGCCTCCCATCCATTGACTCCATCTACACCTCCCGCTGCCTGTGGAAAGCGGGCAGCATAATCAAGGATCTCTCCCACCCAGCTTACTCACTCTTCCAACTTCTTCCATTGGGCAGGAGATACAGAAGTTTGAGAACACGCACGAACAGACTCAAAAACAGCTTCTTCCCCACGGTCACCAGACTCCTAAATGACCCTCTTATAGACTGACCTCATTAACACTACACCCTGTATACTTCATCCAATGCCAGTGCTTATGTAGTTACATTGTATATGTTGTGTTGCACTATTATGTATTTTCTTTTATTCACTTTTCTTCTCATGTACTTAATGATCTGTTGAGCTGCTCGCAGAAAAATACTTTTCATTGTACCTCGGTACACGTGACAATAAACAAACCCAAATCCAATATAGTCACGACCATTCGCATGGAATAGGTCAATGCCAACCTTGGACCACGGAGAGGTCTCTAGGTCATATGGTTGGAGCATCTCCTTGCTCTGCGCTGGTTGGAGCCTCTGACAGGTTTCACAGTTCAGGACCATGTCCGTGATGTCCTGGTTGATGCCGGGCCAGTAGACAGCTTGCCAGGCCCTGCATCTGCACTTTTCTGCGCCCAGGTGTCCCTCATGAATCTGCCGCAGCACCATGCTCTTGAGACGTAGCAGGATGCCGTCGATCAGCGTCAGGTTGTCCTTGACGTTGTAGAATTGAGGGCGTTGCCCTTTCTGCCAGCCATTGCTGAGGTTGTGGATGACTCGCTGCAACAAGGGGTCTTTGGCCATTTCTTCTCAAATGAGAACGATCTTCTCATCTGTTGCCGAGAGAGTGCTTGCACACAGTTGTACCTGCAATTCAATGTGCTGGATGATCTCCAGTGGTTCACTGGGTGAGTTGACGGAACGGGACAATGCATCGGCGATGATGAGCTCCTTGCCAGGTGTGTACACCAAATTGAAAATCATAAATCTGGAGTTTGAGCAGAATTCTCTGCAAACGAGGCGTCATGTCGTTCAGGTCCTTTTGGATGATGTTTACCAGAGACCTATGATCCATCTCAACAGTAAATGTTGCCAAACCGTTGACATAATCATGAAATTTGAGGATGCCGGTTAGAAGACCTAAACACTCCTTCTCAATCTGCATATATCTGGTCTCAGTGGGTGTCATTGCCTGTGACGCATATGCTACTGGTACCCAGGATGACGTGTCATCTCTTTGAAGCAACACCGCCCCAATGCCATCCTGACTCGCATCTGTGGATATCTTGGTCTCTTGGTCTGGGTCAACGAATGCACGGACGGGTGCAGTGGTGAGCTTGGATTTCAGCTCCAGCCACTCTGTTCGGTGCTCCGTCTTCCACTCAAAGGCAGTTGATTTTTTCACCAGGTTGCGTAGGGCCGTGGTGTGTGTGGCCAAATTCGGGATGAACTTGCCAAGGAAATTGACCATTCCCAGGAAGAGCAGTACTGCCTTCTTGTCCTTGGGGACTTTCATTGCCTCGATGGCTTTAATTTTGTCTGTGTCCGGGCGCACACCGTGTCGCGAAATCTGATCGCCCAGGAACTTCAGCGTGGATGTCCCAAAACAGCACTTGGACCTGTGGACTTGAGGCCACGTTCATGTATGCGTCGGAATACTTTCTTGAGTCGTGACACATGTTCCTCTGGGGTTGTGGACCAGATTATGATATCGTCATCGTAGGCACGAACCTCTTCTATTCCCTCCATCATCTGTTCCATGATGCGATGGAAAATCTCTGATGCCGAGATGATGCCAAATGGCATTCGATTGTAGCAGAATCTGCCAAAAGGCATGCTGAAGGTGCAGAGCCTTCTGCTGATTCTTCAAGTTGGATTTGCCAAAATCCTTGGGATGTGTCCAATTTTGTGAAGAAGCGCACATGTGCCATCTCACTCGTGATTTCCTCCCTCTTCGGGATGGGGTAATGTTCCCGCATAATGTTTTTGTTTAGATCCTTGGGGGTCAATGCAGATGCGTAGGTCCCCCGAAGGCTTCTTTACGCACACCATCGAGCTGACCCAGTCGGTTGGGTCAGTGACCTTGGGGATGATGCCTTTTTGTTATAGACTCGTGAGCTCTGCCTTCAGGCGCTCTCTCAGTGGAGCAGGGACTCGTCGTGGTGCATGGAGCACTGGCTTGGCATCAGGCCGCAGTAGAATCTTGTACTCGTACGGCAGCATGCCCATCCCGCTAAATACATCTGTGTACTGGGTTAGGATGTCGTCGATGCTGGCCTGAAGATCCGAATGGGACGGCGTCGTGGTGTAGACCCTTTGAATGAGCTTCAGTTACTTGCAGGCGTGCGCACCTAGCAGGGACGCCCTGTCTGGTTTAACAATCTCGAAGCGTAAGCTTGCTTGTGTGTGTCGGCTGGACACCTGCAGATGGCAGGACCCCAGTGCCTTGATTGCGTTTCCATTGTAGTCCAGGAGTTTGCAGGCAGCTGGAAGGATTGTGGGGGCTTCTTGACTCTCTTGAAGTCCACCTGCGAAATCAGGTTGGCGGAGGCACCTGTGTCCAGTTAGAACTGGATGGGGCAGTGTTTGACCTTCATCACTACATGCCATTCGTCCTCGGAATCCAAGGCCAGGATTGATTGGACTTGCGATGTGTCCGGTGTGGCGTATTCGCACTTCGTAATAATGCCCACTCGGTAAGTGTTGGCCAGGTATTCATCATCTGGATCCGTCGCACTGCCTGGATCAGAGTCATGCATTCGGTGTTGCACACTTCTGAGCGCCGCTGTCGGAATTGGGAGTGCTGGCTCCTGACTGGTGGTGCAGATCTGCACAGGGCTCCATAGTGGTTTGTTTTCCCACAGTTTAAACAGCGTTTGCCTCTTGCAGGGCAGTTTTTTAAAAAAATAGGCGAGGCCGCAGTTAGCGCACGTCATGAAGCTCAGTGCGCGTTGCGCATGCGCGGTGCAGTTCTCGGACGCCTGCACCTGTGCAGTGCATTTTTCGGCCGTTTCATGTTCCCGAGCGCATTGCGCATGCGTCGGGCCCCGGGAAGAACACGCAAAATGGCCGCTTTCGTCATCTGGGAGGTGGCCTGTGTTTTGTTATGCTCTTGACGGAGCATAAGCGGCTTCCTTGATGTACACTCTGACAAAGGAAGGTTCAGACTTGGAGATAGCTTTAACACATTTATTAAACTATTAACAATTCTCCTACTTGGATTTGACTCTCCTGTTAATCCTGCAATAGCTACGCAGACTAACTAACCAGTCTGCTACAATCCACTTGGTGGGTGTGATGTGTTTCAATCAACCCTGTCTGTACTCACTAAGTGTCTCCACTGGAAAGAGAAAGATCATGTGTGCTGTGTCCTTTTATATGGGTTGTTGTAATGCCCCCCTGTGGTAGTGCCACGTCTGGCTGTGTCTTGAATGCCCATTGGTCATATCCTATCTTACTGACCGATTGGTTGAATATCTGTGTGTCATGATGTCTCTGGTGCTCCCTCTAGTGTTTATCTAGTCTTAGTGTATTTGCATTAACCCCTTGTGTATTTACAGTGATGCATATCACCACATCCCCCCTTTTTTCGTGTTACATATTTTCTGTACAGTGTTGAAGAAAATTGAACAAACTAGGTTGATAAGTGATGCTATGCACAAGTTATGATGACTTTGATGACTATACAATCGTATACAAGACCAAATAATAGTTGCGATGACTTTGAGGATAAGACAATACAAAATAAAAGTTATGAGTCCAATAGTTAATGAATTTATATGGTCTGGTATAGAAGTGCCAATGGTGACGTTGTCATTCCCTTGTGAACGCCGTCAGTGTCCTGCTGTTTGGTCATCAGGAGGTGTTCAAGGGTTCAAATCACTTCATTGACTGATTTGGACTCTTTCTTTCGATGCTTATGGTAGCAATTCTTGATGGCATCTGTCCTGAAAGCCAGGTTGCCTGTTGGTAGTGCAGCACATGTGAATTGGTAAGATGCAACGTCCTGCCATGGTATGTCATTGTACTGAGCTGAGCAGTAACAGTGTCCCTCATTTTCAGAGTTGTACCATGTCGTAACAGTCGTAGTTCCATTGGTGTTGTTGTTGTCGTGCTTGTTGTCGATATTGTTACCTTTGGTATGCTTCTTGCTATTGTCTTTGATGTTGCTGTTGTGTTGGTTGGTTTTGTTGTCGTGTTTGCTGCGCTCAAGGACCACACTCTGTGGATAATAGGAGTCCTTCACACAGTTACTCGTGTCAGCGTCCTTTGTGGCATCTGTTTCCTTGAGCGTGCCGTCACTGAGATCGCGGCGCTCCCCGTCTGGAGTCATGTCCGGCTTACTTGAATCATCTTTGGCTTGTCGATGCTGCCCGTCTGGAGTTGTTTCTGGTTCACCTGTGTCAGCTGAGGTTTCTTGATGCTCCCCGTCCGGAGTCATTTCAGGTTTACTTGAATCTTCTGAGGATTCGTGATGCTCCCCATCCGGAGTCAAAACGTTCAGGAATGCATTTGCTTGTGGAGAGGCTCGAGCGGATGAGGTTTGAATTAACGTGGTGTCACCGGAGTCACCAGTAGTCTCACTGTGATTGTCGAATGCCTCTGTACACACTAGCTGAGATCTGTCACGTTGCACAGCTTGTATGGGAAGTGGGATGCCGTTGTCACTTGTCGCACATACAGTGGGTAGAGCCTCAGTGTCTTTTTGTCGTTCACTTGAGCTGGGTAGACTGTCAGAGTCTTCTTCTGGTGGCTCAAATAATCTGGGTGGACTGTCATAGTCGCTTTGTTGTTCATGTGAGCTTGGTAGACTGTCAGAGTCTTCTTGCTGTGCACTTGAGCGTGGTAGACTGTCATAACCATTCTGTTGTTCACTTGAGCGTGGCATACTTGCATTGTCTGCTGCTGGTTGCTCAGAGGAGGTTGCTAGACCCTCATGGTCTTGTTCATGAAAGGACTGCGCGCTGGAGTCTTGCATTCCTTCCATCGTGGAGTCTGTCCACGGGCTCGCTGTGGAGGCTTGTGTCACTCGAGTCACTTCTTGTTCATGCAAGGACTGCGCTCTGGAGTCTTGCGTTGCTTCTATCATGGAGTCTGTCCACGAGCTCGCTGTGGAGGCTTGTGTCACTGGAGTCACTTTCTGTGTGGAGACGTGCAGTTGTCTCGCTGTGGAGTCTTTCATCGCTTTCTGTGTGGAGGCTGGGACCCTTTGTGATGCATAGGCCACTCTGTGTGGAGTCGAGGACTCTTTGCGGTGCGTGGACCACTCTGTGTGGCAGCAGGCCGTTCTCTGTGGGCTTGTACCACTCTGTCTCTTGGCATCAGGCCGCAGTATAATCCTGCACTCACGAGTCGGGATGTCATATATGCTGGGCTGAGGATTCCCCAATCCGAAGAACTCATCGTCGGGGTCTTCAATGTACAACACCTCTAGTTGCGGTTCAGATTTGGTCCTGGGGTCGCCGCATCCAATGATGAAATCTTCGTCTGAGTCGTAGTCTTCAAGGACCATATCATCTTCTAGGGCGGTGCTAACTGCTTGTTGCAGGGCTCTGCGGAGGTTAATTTCAGCTACTGGTCGAAGATCAGGCATTGTGCTGTCATTCCAGGTGAAAGAATCTTGTTTTGAGGCTTTTTAAAAATTGTTTCTTGTTTTGGGACATTTCCCCTTTAAGTGGGCGTGGTCCGGGGCCTCTGACGTCATGACGTTTGTGACGTAGAGCATAGGAATGTATTGCGCATGCGCAGATTTCTGTTCCTTTACTTAGCGGCCTTCTCTCAACTGCACATGTGCGGCACCTTTTCCAAGATGGCCGCCAATCAAAATTGTCATTCGCTGCTCGCCTACCTTGGCCTCGTGGTTAGTATTGGCGCCTCTTTTACCATTTTCTGTTGGGTGTTTTGTGTTTTCCTCGCAGTATTGTTCGAACTTGTCCAGGACTGTCTGGAAGTCTCTCTTTTCTTGCCCTCTGGAGTACTTGAAGGTTTTGAAGATTTGTTCTGCATTTGCACCCGCAATTGTGAGCAGAAGCACTGTCTTTTCAGCATCAGCCATGTCTTGTAGGTCAGCTGCTACCAGAAAGATCTCAAACCTTTGCCTGAATGCACGGCAGTTTGCACTGAGATTGCCGTGGCACCTGAGCCGCTGTGGAACCGGAATCTCGATCATCTTGCCTGGGTGCTGTTGCTGGTTGTCACGGTTTGCTGAGTTAAAACTATATGGATTTAAACAGTCACTCTCTGGTACCATGTTTTGTTATGCTCTTGACGTAGCATAAGCTGCTTCCTTGATGTACACTCTGACAAAGGAAGGTTCAGACTTGGAGATAGCTTTAACACATTTATTAAACTATTAATAATTCTCCTACTTGGATTCGACTCTCCTGTTAATCCTGCTATAGCTACTCAGACTAACTAACCAGTCTGCTACAATCCACGTGGTGGGTGTGATGTGTTTCAATCAACCCTGTCTGTACTCACTAAGTGTTTCCATTGGAAAGAGAAAGATCATGTGTGCTGTGTCCTTTTATATGGGTTGTTGTAATGCCCCCCTGTGGTAGTGTCACGTCTGAATGTGTCTTGAATGCCCATTAGTCGTGTCCTATCTTACTGACCTATTGGTTGAATGTCTGTGTGTCATGATATCTCTGGTGCTCCCTCTAGTGTTTATCTAGTCTTAGTGTATTTGCATTAACCCCTTGTGTATTTACAGTGATGCATATCACTACAGCCTGAACACTCTCCACCTCGTGGGAGGCTTGTTTTTCACTTTCTGCCGTTTTGTACTGTGAATAGCGATTTTTAGAGTGCTCATGCACAGTACACGTTTCAATCGCGACTGGCAGGGTCATGTGCTTGATTTTCAACAACTGCTCTCGCAGAGGATCAGAGTGGACTCCAAAAACGATTTGGTCTCTGATCATGGAGTCAGTGATATCACTGAAGTTGCTGGATTGCGCTAGCAGTCTAAGGTTAGTTAGACAGGAGTTGAAGGATTCGTCTTTACCTTGCTTCCTCTGCTTGAAGATGTAGTGCTCGAAGATTTCTTTGGTGTCCACCTCGCAGTGGCTGTCGAATTTGTCCAGGATGGTTTGGTACTTCATTTTGTCCTGCCCTTCTGAAAAGTGAAAGGAGTTGAAGACCTCTATCGCATGGTTACCCGCCATGGTGAGTGGAAGAGATATCTTCCGAGCATTGGTCGCGCCATTGAGGTCGGATGCTTCCACGTATAGTTGAAATTTCTGCTTGAATGATAGCCAGTTGGCACTAAGATTGCCGGTGGTCCTGAGCTGATGAGGAGCCTGAATCTTGTCCATTGTGCCTGTATTCAGTAGCTGGTTGTCATGGATCTTGCTGAGTTGAAGTAAATAGATTGAACAGTCACTCCTAGAATCATGTTGAGTTATGCTGCTTCGGATAACACAGGCTGCTACTTGATGCAGTCTTAACTAAAGGATGCTCCAGACTCTGAAATGAGTTCAACGTATTTATTGAACTATTAACAGTTCTCAAATGAGTTCAACTCTCTGCTAATGTAACTGTAGTAACTCAGTCTAACTGTACCAGCTTGCTCTAAGCCATGTGCTGGGGTGTGATGCTGCTGATCAACCCTGTCTAGCTCTCTAGATGTTCTGTCTGTGGAAAGAGGCAGGGTGTGAGTGCCTCTCCCTTTTATAGTGTTTGTATCATGCCCCCTTGTGGTGATGCCACCTCTGAGTGTCCTGACTGCCCATTGGTTGTGTCCTATTCTGTTCATTGGTTGCATGTTTGCATATCATGACACTTCCAACCCCATCTAACGTGAAAGCTGACATCGTTCCTCATTATAACTAATTTTTATCATTAATTCGCTCCTACGTATGTAAAAATTGCAGAGCCTCTTTAGAAGCCACTGAACAAAAATGCCAATTGGATAATTGCACAGCAATGGGGTGGCACGGTGACACAGTGGTTAGCACTGCTACTTCACAGCGTCAGGGACCGGGTACAATTCCGGCCTTGTGTGGCTGTCTGTGTGGAGTTTGCAGGTTCTCCCCATGTTTGCGTGGGTTCCTCCGGGTGCTCAGTTTCCTCCCACAGTCCAAAATTGCCCCTCAACTGGGGCTACTGGGTTGCGGGATTAGGGCGGGAGCGTGGGCCTAGGTAGAGTGCTCCTTCGAAGGGTCGGTGCAGACTCGGTGGGCCGAATGGCCTCCTTCTGCACTGTAGGAATTCTATGGTTCTTTGAAACAGCATTTGATACGTTAAAGGTGAAGGTGGCATTTCTGTAGACCTTACACATTTCAACCCATTAGCAGAAATGTATGTCACAACGGATGCATCAGGTAATACAATTGGAGCCATAATCTCACAGTATATTAATGGAAATGACCTATTGCTTTAAGTGCCACGTGTTGTTGTCGACAGCTGAACAGAAATACTGTGTTGGAGAGCAGGAAGCACAGTCTGCATCCACACTTGTGAACATTGGCACATGTTCCGCGGGAGAAAGTTAACTCTCCGCACCAATCACTAACCGCTGACTATATTAGCCACATCTGGATCTGGTCATCGACCTCTATGCACCTACAAATGGTCAGATCATTTTCATCAGTATAACTTCAAGGTTGAGTATATTGCAGAATTACGCAACCAAGTAACTGACATGCTGAACTTTAAGAAGTTATTCAATGTACTTTTACTTGTTATGATTTGATTTGAAAAAGAACTTTAAGGGACAAAAGAAATAGAGCATCGTTTTTCAGGCCTTTTCGACACGCACGTAAATCCCATTATGGCTGCTAGCACACACAAGAGGGAAGTGTGCCGGGCAGCACAATAGCGCAGCGGTTAGCATTGCTGCCTCACGGCGCCAAGGTCCCGGCTCTAGGTCACTGTCTGTGTAGAGTTTGCACAGTCTCCCTGTGTTTGCGTGGGTTTTGCCCCCACAACCCAAAGATCGTCATAGAATTTACAGTGCAGAAGGAGGCCATTCGGCCCATCAAGTAAGCAGTGGCCCTTGGAAAGGGCACCCCACTTAAGTCCACACCTGCCCCCTATCCCCGTAACCCAGTAATCCCACCCAACATTTTTGGACACTAAGGGCAATTTAGCATGGCCAATCCTGCACATTTTTGGATTGTGGGAGAAAACCGGCGCACCCGGAGGAAACCCACGCAGACACGGGGACAAAGTACAGACTCCGCACAGACAATGACCCAAGCCGGAAATCGAACCCGGGACTCTGGCGCTGTGAAGCAACCATGTTAATCACTGTACTACCGCGCTGATGTGCAGAATAGGTGGATTGGCCACGTTAAATTGTCCCTTAATTGAAAAAAGACGAATTGGGTACTCTAAACCTATTTTAAAAATCCGAGGAAAGTGATGCACTATCAATTACTACAACGACGAGAGTAGTGAATAATCGAGGCTTTATTGAGCAAAGATGTTGTGCCTCCTGTAGCTGCTACCAGAATCGCTGCAGCACCGGCGAGCACACACATTTATACGCCGCCTACTGGGCAGAGCCAGCAGGCAGAGATTTACCCATGTACCTCTGGCACAGGAGTCTTACCGTACTACATCTAATATACATCTAATACAGTTAGTGGTGACTACCACAGAAAGTGTGCCAGCGAGATCTCAGAATGCGATTATCATAGAATTTACAGTGCAGAAGGAGGCCATTCGGCCCATCGAGTCTGCACCGGCTCTTGGAAAGAGCACCCTACCCAAGGTCAACACCGCCACCCTATCCCCATAACCCAGTAACCCCACCCAACACTAAGGGCAATTTTGGACACTAAGGGCAATTTAGCATGGCCAATCCACCGAACCTGCACATCTTTGGACAGTGGGAGGAAACCGGAGCACCCGGAGGAAACCCACGCACACACGGGGAGGATGTGCAGACTCCGCACAGAGTGCTAACCACAAGGCTACCGTGCTGCCCAATCTTCCCCTCCCCCTTCCAATGGCGGCAGGTCCAGGTCCTGGTCCAGAAAGGCCGTGAACCTGAGTTACATTAATTGGAACATATTTCAATATCATTAAACTCTTTCCACCGTTACTTCCAGCCCTGTGTAATGTGTCCTACCTTCAGCACGTGACGCCACTCTGGTGCAATTCACTACTGGTTCCAGGAGGTCCCCGGGTTGAAGGCCAAGCCTGGGCAGTGCTTCTGGAACTCTGGCACTGCCCACTGGCAGTGTCCCTGACACTGCCCCCAGAACTATTGGGGCACTGCCAAGGGGCAGTGAGAGGGGGCAATGCCAGGGGAAAACCCTTCTTCATTTGGGGAGGGTGGCTTCCCCTTAAGATAGTGATCGGGCTGGGTCCACAGGTTAGCTGGTGAAGCACGAACCTAAACCAGCAGTTAGTGCCACGCCCTCCTGTTGTCCCTGATGTCGACTTCGTTGAGCTTCCTGCCACTCTGCCTCTTCCTCTCTTGCCCTGGTCAGGCCCATTCCTCAGCCGGTGGATCCTGACCCACCCTTGAGGCGGTCAACCCAAATTCGTCGCCCACCTGAGAGACTTGACTTATGAGCCTGTTAGCACATTGGACTCACTGAATTGTTTTACAGTACTGTTAACGAGTTTCTTTCTTGTCGTTCATTGTTCCAGAAGTTCTCTCTCGTCGTTTGCTGATTGCATTTGTTCTGTTATTGGTACAACCTCGTTTGCTCTGTTGCACCTGACACCTTCCTCTGTATATTGTTTAGCCTCATGTACATGTTGTAAATATTGCACACACATGCTCAGATGCACTCAGTACACATTTCTATTTATTAGCATGTAGGCACATATCCTTGTGAAAGGGGGGGATGTCATGATATCCACATCAGCATATCATGGTGCAATCACACATACACTGATGGACAGGTAGTTGGACCAACCAACACACACACAACATCGCAGCCAATCACCAGTGAGAGCACACGCACTATAAAACAGGGAATACCACAGTTCCCGCTCATTCTACCAGGAGATAGCTCAGAGCACAGAGCTCACAGCGTGCCACTCAGACATACACCATGTGCTGAGTGCCTCGCCAAGATAGTGATAGGGCTGGGTCTACAGGTTAGCTGGTGAAGCACGAACCTAAACCAGCAGTTAGTAGTTGTCATTGTTTAAGACAATAAAACAGAGTTGTACCATCTACAGCCGTGTTGGATCATTTGTGCATTGGAACACACAACACGACAACCGGTTTGACGCCGAATCACAATTCTCCGTCACCTCGAAAAGGGCGGAATTGGATTTCATTCCGCACGTACTTTAAACACCATTTGCATATGATTAGTGGGCCCACCAGCGATACTCCGCATCCGATGGACCGAGTTCTCGACAGCGTGGTTTACTTGTGCTTTCAAAAATCGTGAACCTCGCATAGTGGCTGCTGAGGGAGAGAGAGACAGAGGGTGTACGGACAGTGTCCAACAACGCCATGGTTTGCTAACAGTCGTGCCGCTGGCTGGGGGGGGGGGGCTTCTGCCAGGGCCGAGGGAAGTAGTGGGGGGTGGTCAGGAAGTGGGTTGTGGATGGAAATGGAGCACCATTGCCGTGGCCGGCAGGTCAGCGATGCAGCTGCGCACACCGCTAACAGCCCACTTTAAACCTAGTGCCAGGGGTCAGAGAGGTTCTCCCCCCCACGTCCCCGGCGCACCCCCCTGGGTGCCCTCTGGCCCCAGCCGACCCATCAGCTTGCGGGCACGCTCCAGCACAATCATTGCCATCTTTTTGGCTTCGATAAATGCGTGTGTGGGGAGTGTGCAGCTACAGCTTGTCAGTCTCCTAAGTGTCAAACGCGGACCCAGCCAATGCCGCACCGTTTTGCATGGGAATCGATTGTGTTCCACGCGGCGTCGGTGCTAGTCCCTCAATGTTAGCGGAATCCTAAAAGTTCACGGATTAACCATTGGCGTCAGCACTTAGTCTCAGAAACGGAGAATTCCGCCCCATGCCTTTTAGTCACATTGACTGTCAATAGGTGATGACCTTGATAATTTTCCAAAGTCTTAGCGCTGTTCTTGTTTGGGTTTAAATCAGCAGGAGCCGGACTTAGCAAAACTGAAAAAGAACGTCAAGGTGTATCGACCACAGTTGCAGAACTTCAGTGAATCTTCAGATTAAACAGATTAGTATCTCTTACCTCTGCTCAGACTAAAGAAGCCTTTAACGTTACGTGTCACATTTATGCTGAAACATCTCCAGACATAGCCTGGGCAAATATGACTAATATGTAAACAAGATACAAGCTGTGCCTCAGAACATCATACTTCATGCACGTCGGTTCCACAGATTATCTTCCCGTTGCATCTTAAAACAATAAAATATTCCCTCAGCTCTTAAAGTGAAGTATCTATAAAATCAATCTTTTTTAACACTGTTAGATCTGGAGTCTGTGGTTGGACCAGGATTTTGTAAACACCCCAAAAAAACTGGCTTATGAAAATACCTCTCTTCCTGCTACCAGGGTCATTCAGAGGTGATTGAAATGGGAAAGGGAGGGAAGACAAGAGAAAGAAGGCGATTAGATCATTTATCTATTGGTTTAAAACAAAATGTTGCCTTTACACTATCAAATAAGTTTAAACTTCTATTGGGGAAGAACAAAGAACAAAGAACAAAGACATGTACAGCACAGGAACAGGCCCTTCGGCCCTCCAAGCCCGTGCCGACCATGCTGCCCGACTAAACTACAATCTTCTACACTTCCTGGGTCCGTATCCTTCTATTCCCATCCTATTCATATATTTGTCAAGATGCCCCTTAAATGTCCCTATCGTCCCTGCTTCCACGACCTCCTCCGGTAGCGAGTTCCAGGCACCCACTACCCTCTGCGTAAAAAACTTGCCTCGTACATCTACTTTAAACCTTGCCCCTCTCACCTTAAACCTATGCCCCCTAGTAATTGACCCCTCTACCCTGGGGAAAAGCCTCTGACTATCCACTCTGTCTATGCCCCTCATAATTTTGTATACCTCTATCAGGTCTCCCCTCAACCTCCTTCGTTCCAGTGAGAACAAACTGAGTTTATTCAATCGCTCCCCATAGCTAATGCCCTCCATACCAGGCAACATTCTGGTAAATCTCTTCTGCACCCTCGCTAAAGCCTCCACATCCTTCTGGTAGTGTGGCGACCAGAATTGAACACTATACTCCAAGTGTGGCCTAACTAAGGTTCCATACAGCTGCAACATGACTTGCCAACTCTTATACTCAATGCCCCGGCCAATGAAGGCAAGCATGCCGTATGCCTCCTTGACTACCTTCTCCACCTGTGTTGCCCCTTTCAATGACCTGTGGACCTGTACTCCTAGATCTCTTTGACTTTCAATACTCTTGAGGGTTCTACCATTCACTGTATATTCCCTACCTGCATTAGACCTTCCAAAATGCATTACCTCACATTTGTCCGGATTAAACTCCATCTGCCATCTCTCCGCCCAAGTCTCCAGACAATCTAAATCCTGCTGTATCCTCCGACAGTCCTCATCGCTATCCGCAATTCCACCAAGAGACGGAGATGTGTCGCTTTTCTATTCTGCACCCTTTTCAGGTGTGAGATCAAAAATATTTTTGAGCTTGGGATAGATTTTAGAGAGATTGCTTTGCATGTTTTTTGTCAGATAGGAAGCATTCTGGGTTTAATATCAGAGATGTAACTTGCACACCTCTGTCATCGGCATCCTGCCATCTGCAAAGATTGATTGAAATGCAGCGAGCAATCCATTACAGATGGGGTATCTTCAAACGGCGCACCTTTGCTGATGGCTGTCAAGGTCAATCCTTGAGAGGCAGGTTCTGCCACTAGTGCAGCATATGAAAATTCCAAGTGTCATTGTGGGTTGTTGTTTTCAGCGTTGGCACTTGTTTCCAAGCCATTGTAGCTACTGATCACATGGTGGTGCATGTCAACCCGTGGGAGGTGTTGCCATTTTCCTCTGTTGTCAGCTAGTGACCTCCGAGGGTTTGATATTCAGGACCTTCATGTCACACTTGCAAGCATCCTTGAAGCAGGGCACTGGTCCCACTGGTCATCCGATTCTTGCTGCCTCACAATACAGAAGGTCCATGGGTATGCAACAATTAATGGAGCAGCATTTCTATAAAGACAATGGAGCTAATACTCAATTTTCAAATACATTTAGCTTCACAGATATTTTGAGATTTTGTTCTTTTAAAATTGCCGGCGGCCTGGAGAAGATTTATCATGTGGTCGACTGATAATCTCAAAGGAGAATGGATAAATGGGGTCACACAAGACAGACAAGAATGAAGAACCACTTGCTCACCATAGCTCCCAATTGTTCCTTAAAACAGTTCTTTTGCCTTCATTATCACGCCTAAGTCCATTCCAAGTGTTAGTCACTCTTTCAAACATACCAACCTAGACAATGAGTAAAAATGCTTTCATAAAATGGTGGTGCAGCTGCAAAATAACTGACAATGTAAAGCACAATGGTGCAGATATTGTAATTCAATACTAGATATGCACAACAATTCTCTATTTGTATTGGTAAAACAAAGCAGAAGCAGTTCATTACAAGAGAAGTTTGATGACATGTTTAGATACCATTTAGGTGTCAGCTATGGCCCAATTGGTAACACGCTTACCTCTAAGTCTTCACATTCCACGTTCAAAACCTGCTCCAGGGCCTGAACACAAAAAACGAGGATGACACACGTCAGTGCAGCACTGAGGGTATCCTGCCCTGTTGGGGTGTTGTCTTGCGAATGAGACATTAAAATAAGGCCCCATCTGCCCATCTGGGTGGATATTTAAGATTAAGGTACTAATTCAAAGAAGAGCAATGGAGTAATCCCTTGTATCCTAACCAATATTTATCCCTCAATCTGCAGCACAAATCTGGTCATTATCACATTGTTGATTTTGGAATAGTGCTTCCGCTACAACGAGATGTTTACTTGGCGTGTACATTAGATCAAAATCATTTCTTTGTAACTTCATTATCATGTGTTGTATCCTGGGTGACATTTCATTTAGATTCTTTTTTACTATCCCCACAAGTGGTTTATAGTCAGTTTCCACTAAGAATGTTGGTAGGCCATACACATAGTCATGGAATTTGTTTAATTTATTAAGCCCAAGCATTCTTTTTCTATTTGAGCATATTGCCGCTCTGTGTCAGTCATTGATCTTGAAGCATAGGCAATTGGTAGCCAATTCTCGTCATTGTTTTGCTGCAATAATACTGCTCCCAACCCATCTTTCGATGCATCTGTCGACATCTTTGCTCTCTTCGTGGGATCAAAGAACGTTGACGCAGGTGCTGCAGTAAATGCTTCTTTTAATATTTGTCATTAATGTTCATATCTGTCCGACCACTGGAAAACAGTGTCCTTCTTTATTGATTCTCTCAGGCACGTTGTTTTTACTGAAAGATGAGGAATAAACTTTCCTACAAAATTCATCATGCCAAGAACCCTGAGGACTCCTTTTTTATCAGTAGGACGTGGCATATTTAAAATGGTCTTGATCTTTTCTTGGTCGGGTTGTATACCTTTAGCCGAAAGTGTGTCTCCTAAGAATGTGATTTTCTCGACACCAAACTGACATTTGGCTTTATTCAGTTTCAATCCATTTTTTTTTAATGCTTCTCAGCACTTTGACAAGCCTTTTGTTGTGCTCTTTAGTTGTTGAGCCTCGTGCAATAATGTCGTCAACGTATAGTCTGACGCCTTCTACGACTTGTTCCATTGCCCAATGGAAAATTTCAGATGCTGAAATAATATCAAATGGCATTCTGAGAAAGCAGTATCGCCCAAATGGAGTATTGAAGGTGCACAACTTTGTGCTCTCCTCGTCTAACTTGAGTTGCCAAACACACTGTGATGCATCTAGTTTGCTGAAACATGTCACTCCTGACATCTCAATGTGACTTCTTCTCTCTTCGGAATAGGATAGTGCTCTCTTTTAATGTTTAAATTGAGATCCTTCTGATCCAAATAGATACGTAGGTCATTGTTACGTTTCTTCACACAAACCATGGAGTTCACCACGTCTGTTGGTTCTTCGATGCGTCTTATTACTCCAAATTTCATCATTCTCTCCAGCTCATTCTTGAGTCGTTTCTTCAGTGGAGCTGGTGTACATCGTGGTGCGTGTATAACTGGTGGTGCATTGTCTTTTAACTGTATACGATAGGTGAATGGTAACACTCTGAATCCGTGAAAAATTTCAGGAAATTCTTTCAGGATTGCATCCATTGATGTCAGTTGAGTAGTTATATTATAGTCTGCAGTGCAGACACTTTCACTAACTCGAGTGCTTCACATGCTTCCACTCCCAATAAAGATTCACGCTCAGTGTCTATGATTGAGAATTTTATTGAGTGCACTTTGTTCTTTACATGGACCTCTAGTTCACAGACTCCCAGTGTTGTAATTTTATTTCCATTATGATCTGTCAATAATGTTGTGGTATTCAAAACGTGTGGCTTAATCTTTATTTCTTGTAAATCGGATAAACTGATTAAATTGTCTCTCGCTCCCGTGTCAAGTTTGACATTTATGAATGTTCCATTTATCATGAAAGGAACTGTCCAGTTATCTATTTGAAGACTTACATCTATATTGCTGTTACTGCAAATTTGCTTTGACGCCTGTTTAACTTGCGTCCTGTCACAATGCGTATCTTCACTAAATATCATGGGCTGGTTTCTCCGCACCCTGACGCCAAAATCGCGGCTGGCGCTGGGGCAGAGAATCCATTTTGGCACATGAACTCGGGACCTACCTGCAGCCATTGCTGGTGGCCCACCCTGCTATTCTCCGCCTCTGACCGGCCGAAGTCCCGACTCCGTGGATCTAATATGGTCATGCCGGTCAGATACTAGCGTGGTGGCTGCGGACTCAGTCCAAAACCGGAGGGCAGGCGGGGCCTTTTACACGGCCAGGGAATGTCCGGGCGGGCCGTCAGGGTCAGGCGGGCGGCCGATTGGGGGGTCTATTTTTAATGTCAAGCTCCACGGTCTGAGTCCGCCATGGAGCATGGCGTGGCTGCTGGAGGCCGCCACCGTGCGCATGTACGGCCTCCGACCCGGAATTGAGGGGGCCCGTATCTGCAGCAAAAGCTGCTAGTTTTACACCAGGGGCGAGATTCTCCGACCCCCCGCCGGGTCGGAGAATCGCCGGGGGCTGGCGTGAATCCCGCCCCCGCTGGTTGCCGGATTCTCCGGCACCGGAGATTCGGCGGGGGCGGGAATCGCGCGCGCCGGTTGGCGGGCCCCCCCCTGGCGATTCTCCGGCCCGGATGGGCCGAAGTCCCGCTGCTAGAATGCCTGTCCCGCCGGCGTGGATTAAACCACCTCTCTTACCGGTGGGACTAGGCGGCGCGGGCGGGCTCCGGGGTCCTGGGGGGGGTGTGGGGCGATCTGGCCCCGGGGGGTGCCCCCAAGGTGGCCTGGCCCGCGATCAGGGCCCACCGATCCGCGGGCGGGCCTGTGCCATGGGGGCACTCTTTTCCTTCCGCCATCACCACGGTCTCCACCATGGCAGAGGCGGAAGAGACCCCCTCCACTCCGCATGCGCGGGGATGCCGTGAGCGGCCGCTGACGCTCCCGCGCATGCGCCGCCTGGCAATGTCATTTCCGCGCCAGCTGGCGGGGCACCAAAGGCCTTTCCCGCCAGCTGGCGGGGCGGAAATCAGTCCGGCGCGGGCCTAGCCCCTCAAGGTTAGGGCTCGGCTGCTCAAGATGCGGACGATTCCGCACCTTTGGGGCGGCGCGATGCCGGACTGATTTGCGCTGTTTTTGGCGTCGGTCGGCGGACATCGCGCCGATTACGGAGAATTTCGCCCCAGGTCCCTGCTAGCCCCCTGCAGGGCTAGGAATATGTGGCCAGTTTTTGCGATGGTATGGGGACATAATCGCAAAAACAGAGAATCCAGCCTCATGTCTATGAGAAAAGTGTCTTCAACATTTATTTCATCAATCACGCTGACAGAATTTGGAATTTCAAATTTTTTTGAAGAAAAATATTGTTTGGTAAAATGATTTTTGCCTCTGAAACAGATTTTACCAAATGCTGGACATTGTCGTTGCAAATTCTTGTTGCCGCATCGCTTACATAAAATAGAGGTTTTGTTTACTCGCATAAAATGACCATTGCTGCTGGGACCATGTTTTGCCTTTGGGTGCGTCACACCATTAATGGCGTCAACTGCCTCCCTGAGCTTCACGCCAAAATTCTTTAGATTTAGAGTGCTAATCTGCTGCGCAGTTAGCTCGCTGGCACGGCAGATCTTAATAGCATCATTGAGCTGAAGATAATTTTCCCTTAACAGCCTCTCCTGTAACTTGTCGCTACAAATCCCCAACATATTTAGAAAAAGTACATGACCGCGCCTTTAATCACAAATTGGTTAAAAAAAACCTATCAAACGATTCACCTGCCTGCTGGGTACGCATGCGGAAAATATAGCGCTCGAACGTCTCATTTTTCTTCGGTGTTCAATGCTGATCAAATTGCTTTACAAAGTCATTGACGTTTTTGCTATCCGCCTCACTATAGCAAACAATGTTTGAAATATTTCTATTGCTTGTGGACCTGCTACTGTGCCTGCAGACCAAAGGCTGCAACTTAGAATGTGAATTGTTGTTTAAAAATATGCCAATTCTCATCTACTGTACCAGTGACTCGAAGCTAGTGTGGTGCCTTCAGACCTTCCATCCTGGACTTCGAAGACTAGCAGTACATTGAGTGTGAGTTGCCAGTAATTCTGCAGTTATCTTTAGCTGTTCAGATCTTCAGAAAATCTTGTTTTCTTGTTAGATCTTCAATCCTGGTACCATGTTTTGTTCTCGTGCTTGGCCGGTTGGAATAAATACACGAAAGAAGGCCTAGTTCTTAGACTTGTTAAAGTTTTATTATTTAATAATTGCATGGTAAAGATAATTATGAGAATATCATCAAAAACTACTAACTATAATAAATTAATTATGAGCGACTACAAACTATGACTATCCACCAAGAAGACTCTCTATCAACTCCCTGAGATAGCAGTGTCACGTGGTTGTTCTCTTCTGTCACTTGCTGGTCGGAGGTCTTGTCTATCATTGTATACATAACTGCTTATGCATATCATTGCATTTCCATCCTTTGCGATAGATTCTCTCTTTTGACACTCAGATCGTACTGGAAAATTTCCCCCTTTGCCCATTCAATTGAACCGAGCATTCTACTCTTCCTCCAATTTAATATTTTTCCATTCCCCCGGTTTAAGATGGCATGCTTTCCTCACCTAGAGATCATGCTAACAACCTTCATCTCCACTCCCTCTCTGCTAAGGTTAGCAGTGATTCCCCACATAAAGGGCCGCACCCTGTTGTAATTTGCCTTTAAGGTATTGCAGCATGACATCACAAGAATGGAATTGTGTCACGTGATCCAGTTTTAGTTTCACTTTTTCTTTCAGCAGAGCACACACACACAACTCTGCAGCGTTGATATCTTCCAACTTTATATCCGTAGATATCTGTTCACATATGCCTAGTCTCAATAAATGAACTCATAACATGTTTACCTAATCCCTTATGAGTAATTGCTGCCTTTGTGTTTTTATAAAAACGCAACATATTCAGCTTCTCGCTATTTCTTAAACACCACTCCCAATGTCTGCTGACTTAACTCGTTTTTATTACCATACCTACTATCATCGGGGGCGGGATTCTCTCAGCCCGACGGTGGACCGAAGAATCCCCGCGACCGGGCCACGCCATCCTGACGCCGGCATGCGATTCTCCGCAAAGCGGAGAATCGGCGCCATTGGCGCCGGCGTGTTTGGCGCGGTGCCAGTCGCGGGCCGCTCTACGCAGCCAGTCCGCCGATTCTCAACCCAGAATGGGCCGAGCGGCCGCAGTTAAAACGCTGAGTCCCGCTGGCGGCGTCCACACCTGCTCGCAGCCAGCGGGAACTCTGCGTGCAAGGGCTGGGTGGCGGCCTGTGGGGGGCCCTCCGATGTGGCCTGGCCCGCGATCAGGGCCCACCGATCAGCGGGTCGACCTCTCTGGCCCCCGGCCTCTTTTCCTACGCGCCGGCCCCTGTACTCCTGCGCCATGTTGCGTCGGGGCCGGTGCGTTGAAAGAGGCCACTGTGCATGCGCGCGTTGGCAAGGCGTCACTGCGCAGTCGCAGATCCCACGGCACCCAGTTCACGCTGGGATCGGCAGCTGGTGCGGCCCCCTGTAGGGGCCAGTATTACTCCTGGCAGCGGCCCGTACATGCCATTGTAAAACGTGACGGCGTTTACAATGGCGTGGACACTCTGCCGCGGGATGGGAGAATCCCGCCCCAGATATTTGCATTTTTACTTGTCATCCAATCACAGAATCAATCACAGACTTGTTATGGTGCAAAAGTAGGCCATTTGGCCCATTTTGTCTGCACCGACTTTCCAAATTAGCAGAGTGCCATTCCCCTGTCTTTTCCCCATACCCTTTCACATTGTTTCTATTCAAATAATTACCTAACACCCTCTTGAATGCCCTAATTGAACCTGCCTCCACTTCCACAAGCTTTCACACCCCATCAGTTCTGCTCCTACCTAATTCCAGCAGTTAACGCACTCTGGAAGACCCATCTCTACCCTCAATACCAATGCTAGCACCAACCACAGGAAATGTGGCATATGTGACTGTTGGCAACTTCCCATATTAACATGAACATGTCCAGATAGTTCAGGACCACAGGTCTTCAATGCTCTCAGGGCCCATAGTCCTGCATCTGACATGATCAGCCCTTTTATCATACCACATGAAGTGAAACAAATTGCCAGAAGACTGTCAGCCATAATGGGTGGGCACCTCAGGAGAAATGCATGATGGATCATCCACTCGGCACTTCCGGCTAAAGATGTTTGCAAATGCTTCAGCTTTGTCTTTTGCACTGACGTGCTGGGCTCACCCATCATTGAGGGTGGGTTTGTATGTCGAGCCTTCTGCTCCTGTTATTTGTTTCATTTCCACCACCATTCACTGCTGGATGTAAGAGAAATGTGGAGTTTTTGATCTGATCAGTTGGTTGTGGGATCGCTTAGTTCTGCCTGTCCTGTTTTGCAAACGTGTTGTCCTGAGATGCCATTTCACCAGGCTGGTACCTCATTTTTAGGTAGGCCTGCAGGCTGCTCCTGGCTTGATCTTCCACCAAGTCTCTTTTCCTGGCTTGACAGATGATAGAGTGAGGGATATCAGGTTACAAATATCAGATAGATTCTGAGCATACCCAGCATCTCAAACTGGACACAGATTTGTAGATTGTCATTTAGTATGCTGGTAGTGCCACACAACAGGATGCAGGGTTACTTCAGTGTAAAGATGAAACTAAGTCTCCACAACGGCTGTGTGGTCATCATTTCTAGTAACACTGTCACATGGCCATTTGTGACAGGTAGATTGGTGAGACTGAGGTCAAATACATTACCCCCCACCCCATCGTTTTGGTTCTCTCACCACTTGTCACGGGCCTAGTCTGGCAGAAATATCCTTCAGGACTCAGCCTGCTTAGTCAGTAGTGGTGCTACTGACACACTCTCGGTGATGGACATTAACGTTCTCCACCTAGAATATATTCTATGCCATTGCTACCCTCAGTGCGTCTTCTAAGTAGTACTCAACATGGAGGGATAGTGATTCATCAGTTCAGAGAGGACAGTTGGTGCTCATCAGCAGAAGGTTTTCTTGTTCACGATGACTTGATGCTATGAGACTTCACAAGGTCCAGAGTCGATGTTGAGGACACACAGGATCACTCCCTCCCAACTGTATACTACTATGCCGTATGCCACCTCGAGTGTGTCTGTCTTGCTGGTGGGACAGGAAATATCCAGGGATGGCAATGGAGGAATCTGGACCATTGGTTGTAAGGCATTTTGCTGAATGTGACTATATCAGGGTGCTGCTTGGCCAGTCTGTGGGACTGGTGTCACAATTTTTGCATGTTTCCAGCTGTTAATGTGGAGGACTATGCAGGGTTGATTGCTCCTGGTGTGCCTATGTTGTAACCAAATCCAATGCCTCGGCCAAAACTGGGCCTTGTGCCTGGTTTTATTCTTGTTAGGCTTTTTATGTGGCTGATAACAGGCCCGAGGCTGAAGAGGCTGTGTAGTAACAAAAGCCACTCGGAAGAATGTCAATCAGTGGAGGCCAAGTCCAGCAGCACGTAAGAGTAGACCGAGAAGTACTGGCAAGGAGCAGCATTGTATAGGAATGATTTGAGGGCTGATGAGGATGCCGGTGGAGTCTGTACTGGGAGTAGTATGGGTGATGAATAGGCCAAAGGTCAATGGGATGGATGGTGACAAACTGGAGGATGTGATAATGGGCAGGCAGGGACAGATTATCGGAGTCTCAGCAGTCTGGTAGGAACATGCGAGGAGAATAACAAACAGAATATTCCCTGCAGTGCCCTTCCACTTTCGTACTTAGAACAGGTTAAAGATTAGTGAGGAAGTGAGTCTTCAAAATGGAATGTTTTTGTTCCCAGTAGTTGAATAGCTTTGAATTGCACCCTGACTCATACACTAGGGTGACATAAAACCTATGTAAACAAAGGACAAGAAATGCTCAGCTGCTCCATTGAGCAATGTTCTCTGTGAGTTGTGTGGCCACGGGGCTGTCTAGCAACCCAAACGTTCCCATTCAGGCCATGTACAAGTAGGTCGGTTATGCGTGGCAACACGAAAATTTTAAAGGGGCCATGCGCTTAAATAAATCTCTCCTAATAAAAATAATGAGAGGGAATATTGCCATCAATCGTGTTCCACACTGTCATGCTTCAACACAGAGTGAACAGAAACAGTGGCAAGAACAAAACTCTGTGGATCACCCCACACACCTATCACTCTGACAACCCCTACTCTGTTGTCTTTCTTTTCAATCCAATTAGCCACCTTACCCTAATTTCACATCCCTCAATCTCCTCCAATAGTCCCCTTTGCAGCACTTTGGCATAGACTTTCACAATGACCCATCTTTCTGATAATACTATTAGTAATTCGACCATTTGCAGATTTTGAATACAGTATGCGTATAACTGAATGGAATGGCTTTACTCATTGGTTCATGCCAAGCCTTGTTCACCAAATACCCATCATGTTTGGTACAATGACAGCACTAAACCGTGAATATCAAAGCCTTCCTGTACTATGTAAGTTTTGAATTGAGAAGCAAATATTGACCAGACTGTGCCAAATGAGGTGGAAATTTTAACTTTCTTGGTGCCATGAAACAGGCATTAGCAGATCAGGCCCTACTTATACAACATTCCCAACTTTCCATAGAATCCCTACAGTGCAGAAGGAGGCCATTTGGCCCATCAAGTCTGCACCGGCCCTTGGAAAGAGCATCCTACTTAAGCCCACATCTCCAACCTATCATCGTAACCCAGTAACCCCACCTAACCGTTTAGACACTAAGGGGCAATTTACCATGGCCAATCCATCTAACATCTTTGGACATTAATGGGGTCAACGTGTAATGGCTGGGAAATCTGCTGCTACCTCTTTTACATCTTGCCAAAGCTGTAATTTCCATCCTCATATTACATAGCTTGCTCAAACAGATAGGATTAATTGAAGTTAACTTGTGTGCGCCGTGACTAGTGAGAAAGAACTCAACAAACAATCCATCAGAGACATTAATATTTATGTTACATTAGCCAGCACACCTTAGACATGTCCAAATTCAGCAAGGACTTTTGGTAGTGAATTAAGAAAGAATACAACCACAGCAGTGTTTACACAATCCTTTGTAATATGCTTGCAAATAATGTTCAGCGATGATTTGCTAACCATACTCACAAAGCATCCAAACATCCTTGGCTCTGTGCTTTGCTGAACTTCAGTCTCGTAGGTGTCCAGCCACCTCCACTGTTGACCCAGTCACAGTCTCAAAGGGTTGGATAATGGTCGAGAGGTTTAGAATTCAGGAAAGGAGGAACAAGGAATTGATAAGGAAAGAGAAAAGGGAACATGTGAGTGAGGCTACCAAGAGAATCATAGAATTAGAATCAGAGAATCATAGACTTTACAGTACAGAAGGAGGCCATTCGGCTCATTGAGTCTGCACCAGCCCTTGGAAAGAGCACCCTGCTCAAGCCCACGCCTCAAACAACTGTGCTAACCATGTGCTACTATGCTGCCACTGTACTACCCTGCCGAAATTTAAAACAGGTTGCAAATATTTTTTCAGGTATGTAAATAGGAAGCGATTAAAGGGAGTAATCGTAAGCCCATGAAAGACAGAAATTACAATGTGGGATAAGGAAATGACTGAGACATTAACTAAATGCTTTGTATCTGTCTTTATGGTGGAAGACATAAAATATCTCCAGAAATGAAGGGGAATTAAGGCTCCAGCGAGAATGAGGAAAGAATTTAGTAAAAGTAAAGAAATAGGACTGAATAGATTAACAGGATTAAATGGTGGCAAACACCATGGACCCAATGGCCTGCATCCTAGAGTTTTAAAAGAAATAACTGCAGGGTTCTGATTTTTCAGAATTCCATAGATTCTCGAAAAGGTCTCAAGGATTGAAAAATAATGGACACAACCCCAATATTTAAGGAAGGAGGAAGAGAGAAAACAGGGATTTATAGGCTAGTTCTCTGAAAATTATCAGACAAAATGCTAAAATTTACTATTAGTGATGTAGTGCTTGGAACACAGAACAAAGAAAAGTACAGCACAGGAACAGGCCCTTCGGCCCTCCAAGCCTGCGCCGACCATGCTGCCCGTCTAAACTAAAATCGTAAAGAACAAGGGGGAGCTTAGAAAATCACAATATAATTAAGTAGAGACAACACAAATTTATGGAAGGGAAATCATGTTTGACAGATCTGGTAGTGTTTTTTCGAGGATGTAACAGGTAAGATGAATAAGGAAGAGCCCATGTGGTGTATTTGGATTTTCAAAAGCATTCGACACGTTGGCACAAAGAACATTGTTACACAAAATTGGGGCAGGATTTTCCCACTCCCCTGTGGTGTGTTTTCTGGCACTGGACGTCGCTTGCCATTGGCTGGTGCTGGAATCTTCTGGTCCCACCGATGTCAATGGCGTTTTTTATAGTTTGCCGGTTGCACCAACGGGTAACCCGCCATGGCGAGGTCACCATCAGCAGAAGCGAAAGATCCCACCGGCTGGAAGAGCTGAAAGATTCAACCCAGAGCTCCTTGTACCAAAGCCCCAGATGACCATAGGCTTCTTTCCCCTTTGAGGGGGAGAGCTGACTGGTGGTGATTTAACCTGACGATCACCACACCTCAGGCAAGGGGAAGGTTGAGAAGGCGAGGCCTTCATGAATAACCTCAGCCGGTACAGAAAACCCAAGCTGTTGGCCTCACTCTGCATTATGAACCAAGTGAGCGAAACTGACTCCTTATACTGTGGGTAATATATCAGCATTGATAAAAGAGAGAGGAGGAGAAAAAAAAAACATTTTAAGGTTCACAGGCTGGAGCCAGCAGGGTATCACAAGGATCCATACTTGGGCCTCAATTACTGACCGGACTCGATTTAGGCAAAAGATTTCTAAGTGTCATTTTGGGCGGGTTTGGCCAGGTGTTTACCACCAGCTTTTTGGGTGAGATCCGGACCCGGATTCACCCACGCTGTGCGCGTGATCTAACGGCTGCATCATGCCCCACTCGGGAGGCGACTCGGCCAGGAAATCTGGTGAGAGGCCTCTCGTGAGGTGCCAGGCTGGCACTGCCAAGGTGGCATCTATCCCACGCCGGTGATCGGGCCTGGGGGTGCCCTTCCCTTATGAGGTGCAGTGCAGGAGGGCTTGAGGACCCCCTGCAGGAAACTCGATTTGGGCCTCTCCGGGGATTCAACCGGCATGCCCGGCTCCATGGCAGACACAACAAGTTGGCTGAATCGTGGCCACAATTCATTAATGACTTAAAAGAGAGGAAACTTTGTGCAATGTATGCCAGTTGCTGGCAATATAAAGTTAGATGGGAAGGTAAGCAGTGGGGAGGATGTAAAGCGGCAGCAGATGAATATAGTTGGATTGTATGAGTGGGCGAGAAAGTGGCAGATGCCATACAATGTAGTGAAGCATGAAGTTATAGAATTCCTACAGTGTAGAAGGAAGCCATTCGGCCCATAGAGTCTGCACTGACCCTTGGAAAGAGTACTCTAGATAGGCCCACTCCACTGCACTATCCCTATAATCCCGCCCAACCTGCACATCTCTGGACCCGAAAGGGCAATTTTATCATGGCCAGTCCACCTAACCTGCACTTCTTTGGACTGTGGGAGGAATCCAGAGCACCCGGAGAAACCCACGCACACACGGGGAGAAAGTGGCAACTCTTTTTTTAAACATTTAAACTACCCAATTAATTTTTTCCAATTAAGGGCCAATTTAGCATGGCCAATCCACCTACCCTGCACATCGTTGGGTTGTGGGGGCAAAACCCACGCAAACACGGAGCGAGTGTGCAAACTCCACACGGACAGTGACCCAGGGCCGGGATCAAACGTGGGACCTCAGCGCCGTGAGGCAGCAACGCTAATCACTGTGCCACCGTGCTGCCTGAAAGTGCAAACTCCACACAAATAGTCATCCAAGGCCGGCCACTTGGGCAAGAAATATTAAAGTATCGCCATACTCTGCTTGGGATGTCCCTTGTCCTCGGTTTCATGGATCAAGGGGACAGATGTTCGGCCCATGCAGAGTCCAACTCAAATTTGTGTCCTGTCTTGTGTCCTGCCACATTGAGACCTTGTAGATAATTTCCCACTTCCTCCAGTGCACCTCTGGACAATTTATAATCTGGAGAGCACCGCTGAGCCCACGGAAATTCAGAGATGTTGTCTTGTGGCCATACTGGTTGCTTTGTTTGCAGTAAATAAGCTTTTGGTTCACTACTTTCTCTGACAATCGTACAATAGTGCAGTTTACAAATCAATCAATGCAAGCATCTCTTCATAGCCCCATAAATGCTTCTTCCCCATCTGGTTCTTCAGTTTCATAACCAGAAGACAAAAAGAGTAAAAATGATGACTCTAGCAAAGAAACATCTAATTAGGGCAAACCCACCACATAACCCGAGTCCAGATCTCACACTAGAGCAGAAATGGCTTCAGATCTCTGGCAGGATCCTCCACAGAGCCCTATCTAAACTGCATTATAAAAGACAAAACACTACAACATGAAAGACAAGGGTACAGATTATATGTTTGTGCTACAAAACCCTATCACTCCTGGAATACGGTGAAGCATGCAGAACATTCAGTATGCTTGTGATATGTGATATATTACAGTATGATGTTACATAATATTATACAATTAAGGTCAGAATTATACAATTATACAATTTGGCACAGAAAGTTGGTTCTACAGCTAATCTTTTCACCACAAGGGAATGAAAAATCCTACAGGATACGACTATTAAAGCTCTGTTGAGTCCTCTACACCCCATATGCACTCCAGCCTGTCACCTAGGCCTGAATTTGCGCCAATATGGAGAGGTTTTCTGTTACAGCGAAAACTCCAGTAATGGACTAAATTTCTAAGTCCCGCCTCTGATCTCTGCATTTCCCATCTTCGTGGAAGGTGTTCTGGAGTCAGGCCAGGCTTCGTGCATGCATACTTCATTGAAGCAAACTTTCTATTTAAGTTACCAGCTGACGCCACTGAAGTGTGTTTTGGAATCGAGCGGGTGAATCCTGGAGTTTGCAGGGCAGACCAGATAATAGCCGGTCTGACTTTGGTGGATTCTTTGGATAGATTAGGAGAAGCAAGGTACCCCCATGGATAGGGTCCCAAGACATCTTTGGGAGAGGCCAGGCACTCTTTAGGAGAGTTTAGGCACCCTTTAAGATTATTAGAATTAAATATGGTTATGCATTTTTACGCACAAACTCATTGGAACTGTCAAGTTGTCCAGGAAGTGTCAAACTGTCAAGGAATGGACAAGTTATCCAGGAAGTGCCAATACTGTTAAAGCTGCTCAAAAAGTGACAAAGGATACTAGGTGAGGTTACATCAATGGGGTAGGGCATATGGTATTGTGTGGAGGTATGAGGTGCGATATGTTTACACAGAGTTGGCATAGAGGGTATTAGGGACCATGGGGATGGGTAGAGGAGCCTAGATTGACATTGGGGTTATGAAGAACCATGGGGGGGGTGGCAGAAATGGGTATAAGGGTGGAATGGCATGGATGGGGTATGTGTGGCAGGGTGAAGGGTGAGGGCTGAAGGAATCTTTTTTATTTAAACAAAGTGCCAAAGCACAGAGGCAAGCCTTTCTCCCAAACCACATTTGAACCTGGCAGCCACCAAACTCATTCCGCGGTCACCCACCCTGATCCTGTTTCAACTCCACCCTCACCCCCATCTCCAACCGAAAACCTGACCGTGGGCAGGCATTTTTAGAAAATTGAGTTTCGCCAACTGAGAAATCACACAACTCTGCAAACCTTACATGGACATAAAGATCTGAACCAAGTCTTCCATTGAATCTGGAAAATAGAATAAATGTACATCACTTCGAAACAAAATATTGTAACAATCCCAGTCTTTTTAACATTTATTTTATTTGTGTTTATTTTAGTGTAATTCTCAAGAGTTTACATTCATATAAATATTTTAGGAAGCCCTTGTGCATTGCTTGCAAGAGGAGAATGTTGATGCTCGGAGAAATGGCCATTCCAATATCCCCTTTAGTGTGAATGCAAGGAGACAGGACTCCTCCCAACTCAACCCCAGGGAATCAGACCAGAGGCTGGATAATGCGCTTCCCTGCATGTGAGTTTGAAGATGGGAGGGCGTAAAAGGTCCAGCAAGCACTATGCTCACCCCTTACCCATTCATATCTGCCCCCATATAATTGAATGGAGGATGGAAGAGCCAACAGTAGTTACTTAAGGGCCTCATTCAATTGCCATAGGTAATTTTACCCCCCAGACAGGGCCAGGCCCATGTCAGTTTGGAGACTTGGCAGCTTTGGTTTTGAAGTTAGGGTCAGGCGAAGTGGGGTCCACCTTTACAGGCTCCCTGGGCCCTCCAGAGCACCCCCACGCATTATTTCACTTTACCATTACCATTCCCCTCTGCACTCGAACCCAGCACACCCCACCCACCCCTGCCCCCAAACCCTCCCCCAAGAACCCCCCCCCGACAACCTGGGGATGGCTAGACACCAGACCTTGGACTTACTTTAGCTCCTTGGCCTGCAGTCCCAGCAATGACCAACACTCCAAGTGGAGCTGTTGGACTACAGAGCTGATGGCAATCCAATTGGCCTGCATCGCTTGGAGGTGGGACTTCCTCCTCAAAGAGGGATAGAGGCTTTGCTTCCAGCTACTTAACACTGCTCCCAGCATTAAATGGCCACGGGGTGGCCGTCGGGGTTTAGGTGGGCTCATCCTGCCTTTTAAGCCTGCAGTGTGGGGCCTACGCTGCCCTATAAAGTCCAGCCTCATATTTGTCATTGATTTTCAAAGTCATGAACAATTCTACGTTTTAACTTCAAACATTGTTTACACTTCATCTTTATTTTCTGTAACACTTTGTAATAATTTTAATTAGAATTATATGCATAGACATTTTAGGAGCATAGAAACATGAAAAAATACGGCACAATAGGAAGCCATTGGGCCGAAAAAGAGCTTTCCAACCTATTTCCAACTCTCAGTCTGTAGTTCTGTAGTTTATGAGATTTCAAGTTCATATCTAAATATTTTTTAAATGCAGTGAGGGTTCCTGCCTCGTCACCCTTTCAAGCTGTGAGTCCCAGTTACTCACTGCCCTCTGAGTAGGAAACATCCTCCTAACTCTTCACTAAATCTTCTGCCAATTACATGAAGGGCACAATTCAGTGATCACGTTGTGCCCGGCGCGGATCCGGGCATGCCAGAAAAATAGCGGAAGAGGGCAAAATCAAGATGGGCACAAACCATTCTGTGAGTCACCCAGCTCACTCCCAATGGCGAGTTCTGGACCTCACCCAAATATGGCAAACATATCATTAACCCTCAATTGCATTGATTTCCATCACGTTAGCGAGATTGAAGTCGAATGCAACAGCATCCCGGGAATTACCCGACTCCCCAGTGGGAAGTCACGCGGGCTTCGTTTAGTACTGCTTTTCAAAAATATTGAAGCTGGTGTAATGGCTTCTGTGGGGAACTGAGGAGGTGAGTAGCCATTTCCATTTTCCAGCATGCAGCTCAAGGGCACTGGAGCTGCTGGCCCCTCAGATCAGGGGAGGGGGAGCCCTTAGGGGGGTTTTGCTTGATCTGGGGACGTTCCAGGTCAGGGGTCACCGCATGGCCGAGAGGGGTGGGGTGGGGTGGGTGAGAGGCTTTGCGTTTATGAGGCCTTCAAGCCACCTTTAAATATTGTGGAGATCCATAACTAGGGCAACCACAGTCTATGGCCTATGATACTTTATCACCTAAAGCCTTATCAGCCAGGAGGGCCGTGTTCAACCTCCGTGGGAGGCATTGGGCACAGACCGTCTCCAAACTCACATCCACGTAATGTGGAGCGTGGTCGGAGATTACAATCATGGAATATTCCACTCTTATGAACCCTGCAAGCACCGATTTTCCGAGTACAAATAATTTGATCCCTGTATACACATTGTGTATCTGGGAGAAGAAGGAAAACTCCTTCTCCCCTGGGTGAACCGCCAAGGGTCCACTGTCCCCATCTGCTCCATGAATAATCTGAGTTCTTTCACCATGTTGGAGGTCTTACCCATTTTGGGGTTTAACGTGTCAGTCCGTGGGTCCTGTACACAGTTAAAGTCCCCGCACCCCCCATGATAAGTCGGTGCTTGTCGGTGTCAGGGATTTCTGCTACGATCTTCTTTATAAATTTTGAGTCGTCCCAGTTGAGTGCATAAATGTTAACCAGGACTACCGGTGCCCCATCAAGCACACCGCTGACCATGATATACCCTCCCCCTGGGTCCATAACCGTCCTCGTCACGGTAAACATTGTCCTTTTATTGAAAAACATGGCGACCCCCCTGGCTCTTGTCCCGTAGCGGGACTGGTAGGTGTCTGTCCCGCCCAGCCCTTCCTTACCTGCAGCAGTCAGTCCTTCTCCCTGAGGTGCGTCTCTTGGAGTAAGACTATGTCAGCTTTCATACTTTATAGGTGGGCGAAGACTCTGGATCTTTTCACTGAGTCGTTGAGTCCGCTGACTGTCCAGGTGATAAACCTGGCGACAGAGGTGGGGGGTCCCCCTCCCACCATTCCACCCTTCCTAAAGAATCAACCATATTGACCTGGTGGATACGTCCCCGCACTCCAGGGTTTCCCTTTGTTAGGAGGCCATACAAGATGGCCGCGGCCACCATTCTCCCCATGAGGCTGGTCCCCTGCGCTCCAGAGTTTGCCTTTGTCCAGGGAGCACCCAACAATGCTGCTATTATATTACTTTGTGTAATATATATTTATTACTCTTTTGAACCAGCCGAGTTGTTGAAATGAGCAGTAGCCTTCTTGTAAAGATAAAGTAATTAATTAAGCAATATAAATTAATATTGTGAGTTCTTTTTACTTAATACTCAACTAGCAAAACAAATAAACAATTGTAGATATAACTAATTAAATTATACAATACAATGCTTTGATAACTAATAACTTCTTCTTCCCTCTAGCTTTCCTACGTCTGTCCCCTCTGCACTCCTGATACACAATCCTTCAGAAAGAGCGGGAAAGCTATTCATATAGGTCGTGATAGTGAGACATCTAGTGTTCAATTGCCTGTACTAGCTTTACATGTATTGATCATGTATATTGATATACAGAGATCACTACAGCCGCTAACTGTGTGTGCGCCATGTGGAAGAGCACTCCAGGGTATCCTTTTGTTCAGCGACCCTCCAAAGTGGTTGCTTGCGGTGCCTTTGTGTTCCAAGTCACCACATGTGGTCTGTTGTAGCCAGCCTAATGCCCTTACTTTTGCTCTAATGTTTCTCCTATGGAGCTATCTTCCATCCCCCTCCATTGCTGTCTACTCGGTTCCCACTCCACTGTTTCTTCCCCTAGTTGTTCCCCTGATGCTGATGCAAACTCCTCCATCAGCTGGGACCAGCCCAGGGGCCGTAACTGGGACCAGCCCAGGGGCCGTACCTTCCATGTGGATGAACCTGCGGCGACTACTCCTGAGGACGTGGAGACGGAGGACGACTGCCTACAGTTGCATTGTGTGGCAGCTCTCCGTGTGGCCCCCATTAAGGTGACAGTACGGGTCAATGGCCACCCGCTGGAGATGGAGTTGGACACTGGCGCAGCGGTCTCAGTGATCGCCCAGAGGACATTCGACCGCATCAAGCAGGGTATACAGACCCTTACATTAACCGACTCACAGGCCAGGTTGGCCACCTACACGGGGGAACCACTGGACATTGCAGGAACTACAATGACCCCTGTTGTTTATGGACGCCAGGAGGGGCGTTTCCCACTTATCGTGGTGCGCGGCCATGGGCCCAGCCTGTTGGGTCGGGACTGGTTGCGCCATTTGCGGTTGCAATGGCAGCACATCCTCCAAACAGTTTCTGAAGGGTTGACTGAGGTGCTAGGACGATACCCAGATGTATTCCAGCCTGGTTTGGGGAAAATAAAAGGGGCCGTAGCCCATATCCAAGTTGAACCAGGAGCCACGCCGCGCTATTTCCGGGCGCGCCCGGTGCCTTACGCCTTGCTCGAGAAGGTAGAAGGGGAGCTCACTCGTTTGGAGAGCTTGGGTATTATCAGGCCCGTCCGTTTTGCTGACTGGGCAGCACCAATTGTACCTGTAATGAAGCCAGATGTCACAGTTCGCTTGTGTGGCGACTATAAACTTACAGTGAATACGGCTTCCCGACTTGACTGATATCCAATGCCTCGCATAGAGGATCTCTACGCGAAGCTTGCAGGTGGACTCTCGTTCACAAAATTAGATATGAGTCACGCCTACCTGCAGTTGGAGCTGGACCCTGCCTCCCGACCATATGTAACGATTAATACACACCGGGTCCTGTATGAATATACACGGTTGCCCTTTGGAGTATCCTCTGCCTGCGCAATTTTTCAACGTGTTATGGAGGGCATTTTGAGAGGTTTACCACGTGTTGCTGTCTACTTAGATGACGTTTTGATTACAGGGACGTCGCAGCAGTAACATTTGGAAAATCTGGAGGCTGTCCTTAGATGCCTTTCGGAGGCTGGAGTCCGTTTACGTTGCACAAAGTGCGTATTTCAGGCAAAGGAAGTAGTCCACCTAGGTTATCGGGTGGACCGTGAAGGTTTGCACCCCATCGCAGAGAAGGTGCGTGCAATTCAACAGGCCCCCGCCCCGACTGACACTTCGCATCTTCGTTCTTTTCTCGGTCTCGTAAACTATTAGGGGAAGTTCCTCCCCAATCTGGCAACTAACCTGGCCCCTTTGCACCTGCTGCTAAAGAATAATCACACCTGGGTTTGGGGTCAGCCGCAAGGAACCACTTTCCGGCGGGTAAAGCATCAATTGTCGTCGTCTGGGTTACTAACCCACTATGATCCTGGAAAGCCTTTGCTCGTCACATGTGATGCATCCCCGTATGGTATTGGGGCCATCCTGTCCCACAAGATGGAGAACGGGGCCGAGCAACCGATAGCTTTCGCCTCCCGCACATTGACTGCAGCGGAGAAAAAGTACGCGCAGATCGAGAAGGAGGGCCTGGCAGTGGTTTTTGCGGTGAAACGCTTCCACCAGTACGTGTATGGCCGCCATTTCACTATCGTGACTGATCATAAGCCTCTGCTGGGACTTTTCAGAGAGGATAAGCCAATACCGCCCATTGCTTCCGCACGGATCCAGCGCTGGGCTTTGTTGCTTGCTGCATACGAGTATTCTCTGGAGCACAAACCAGGTACGCAGATAGCAAATGCCGACGCACTGAGCCGATTGCCTTTATCGACCGGCCCCATGTCGACCCCCATGACCGGTGAGGTGGTTGCAACCCTAAATTTTATGGACACCTTGCCTGTCACGGCATCACAGATCCATGAGTGGACCCAGACGGAGCCAGTCCTGTCAAAGGTTCGGCACATAGTCCTGTATGGTGGGCAGCATAGACAGCTCCCAGGCGAGTTGCGGGCATTTTCCTCCAAGCTGTCAGAATTCAGCGTGGAAGACGCCATCCTCTTGTGGGAGACGCGTGTGATTGTCCCGGAAAAAGGCCAGGAGCTGATACTAAGAGACTTGCGCAATGGGCATCCAGGTGTGACCAAAATGAAAATGTTGGCCCGGAGTTATGTCTGGTGGCCAGGCCTCGACACCAACATTGTGAAGATGGCCGCGCCCCTACATCACTGGGAATGGCCAGGGCGGCCTTGGGGATGCTTGCATGCAGATTTCGCAGGCCCTTTTCAAGGATCCATGTTCCTTCTATTAATTGACGTCCAGTCTAAATGGCTAGAGGTGCATAAGATGCAGGGGACAACGTCCTGCGCAACAATTGAAAAGATGCGTTTGTCGTTTAGTACGCTTGGCCACCCCGAGGTGCTGGTCACAGATAACGGCACTCCATTCACGAGTGAGGAGTTTGCGAGGTTCACGAAGATGAACGGCATATGCCATATCCGCACTGCCCCTTACCACCCGGCTTCAAATGGGTTGGCAGAGTGCAGACATTCAAAAGAGGCCTAAAGAAGCAGTCTTCCGGATCAATGGACACGAGACTGGCTCGCTTTTTGTTTACGTATAGGACCACCCCCCATGCGGTGACTGGGGTAGCTCCCACAGAACTCCTAATGGGCCGGAGACTTCGCGGCCACCTTAGTATGGTTTTCCCGGACATTGGCGCAAAAGTACGCCGCACACAAGAACGGCAGGGACAGGGATTTTCTCGGCATCGGCCGATTCGGCAGTTTGCGCCCAGTGACCCAGTGTTCGTTCGGAATTTTGCTGGTTGTGCCCAGTGGGTTCCTGGTGTAATCTTTCGCCAAACGGGCCCTATATCTTACCAGGTGCAAGCCCAGGGTCGTCTCCAGTGCAAATTTGTAGACCACGTTCGGTCCAGAAGACTATCCCCTCAAAAGATCCCCCGCCTCTGGAGCTCATTTCTGCAGCCGCAGAGACCAGAGACAAGAAAGGTAGTCCTCACAATCTTCCACTGGTGCCTCACTCGAAGCCTGTGCAGGTATTTACAGAACCAAATGGAGATAGAGGCGCTGACATGACGGAGGCAGCAGACTCTGACTCCGAGATGGAGACACAGGATGCATCAGAGGGGGAATCCTCGGGTCCACGGGCCGTGGATGTACAACTGTTGCGCCGTTCATCACGGAAGCGCCGGTCTCTGTATCGTTACACACCGCCTGATCCAGCGCCGCGTGCAAATGGTGTCCGGCCTGCGGCAAAACGAGTCCGACGCCCTCCTTCGCCAGGGTCTTCGGTGGATTCCTTGGACTTTTGGGGGGGAGTGATGTTATAACCTGCCTACTTACCATTGGCTGGGGACTAATGACAATCCCACAATCCTGTGGTAGTATGAGCTTCCCCAATGAGGGGGGGCGGAGAAACCATTAGTAAACTCCTAGTATAAATAAAGCTGGCCAGTGTAGGAACCAGCAGGAAGGAGTGTGCAGCAAGGGAAGTTGCTGCTGCTGTTATATATATATGTTATTGTAAATAAATGTTATTACTTTGTATCCTTAAAACTCGGGCTGGATTCTTCGTGGTCCTCACAAAAGAAGGGTTCTACAATTCACTTTTGTCTAAATTTAATTTATATCCCAAAAAAGACCCAAACACATGAAGCAGTTCTAATATGCCCCCATCAACACACTCGGCTCCAATACATACAACAGCAAGTCGTCCGCATACAAAGGTAGCCGATGCTCTACCCCTCCCCTATGCTCTACCCCTTTCCACACCTCCGAACTACTCACCGCGATGGCCAATGACTCAATCACAAGCGCGAGCAACAGGGGGGGGGCATCGGGCATCCCTGCCTGGTCCCACGGTGCAGTGCAAAATACCCCGGAATCATGTTCTACGTGTGGACACTCGCCCAATCTACAAATCGTGGCCCAATCCCAAACCGCTCCAGAACCTCCATCAAATATCCCCACTCTACTCGGTCAAATGTCTTCTCGGCGTCCAATGCCACAACCACCTTTGTCTCCCTCTCCTTCATCATAACCACATTCAATACCCTCCTAATGTTCAGAAAGAGCTGCCTCCCCTTCACAAACCCCGTGTGATCTTCCCCTATCACCTTCGGGAGACACTCCTCCAATCTGCCCGCCAATACCTTCGCCAGTTTATATCCAACACCTTTGCGTCCATATTCAAAAGTGATATGGGCCTATACGACCCACATTCTGTTGGTTCTTTATCCTTCTTGAGCAACAGGGAGATCGATGCCTGCTCCAAAGTCTGTGGTAACACCCTCTACCCTATTGCCTCCTCAAACATCCCCGCCATCAGCGGCGCCAACTTATCTTTAAATTTCTTGAAATACTCCACCGGAAACCCACCTGGTCCTGCTACCTTCCCCGACTGCATACTCCCAATGGCATCTTTTATCTCCTGCTCCGCTATCATTCCCTCCAATATGGCCCTGTTCCCCCCTCCCCCAACCTCAGGTATTCTAAACCATCCAGGAATTCCTGCACCTTCCGATCCTCCCCAGGTAGCTCCGACCTATACAATCTTTCGTAAAACTCCTCAAACACCCTATTAATCTGATCTGAAGACACCACCAACTTCCCTGCCCTATCCTGCACCTGAACAATTTCCCTCTCCGTCGCCTCCCTCTGAAGTTGACCTGCCAGCAGGCGTCCCGCCTTCTCTCCATACTCTCCTCGCCCGCCTCAATTGGCGCACAACCTTCTTTATGGACAACTGGTCATAACGCGCCTGCAACATCTTCCTCTTTTCCAAAAGTGTTGGATCCACATCCTCTGCATACCACCTATCCACTTCCAACATCTCAACTATTAACCTTTGCCATTCCACCCTCTCCTCCTTATCCACCTTTGCCTTAAACGATGTGTCTCTTTTTTACGAATAAAATGTTAAAAACTTAATTTAAAAATTGCAAATAAAAAAGAAGAAAAGCCTGACATGATCTAGAGATAATATTATTAGAAATATTTATATGGCATTCTTGGAACAACTTTTATTTTTAGTGTGCATACACCAGCGAGAAAATAATTTGTGATCTGCATTATCCTGTGTTGCTAACTTTTGGTTGGTTCAATTGGCTCTGTTTTATAACCTTTGCTCTAGAGTCGCCAGGTATCTTTATGATACCGCCATGAGGTTCAAGTTCAAGTAATGATCAATAACTCAATACATCCATTAGTAAGATTCAAATCAAAGCACATTTATTATACACAGTAAATCACTACTCATGCATAAACTCTACTTTCTAAGCTATTTCTATCACTAACAGGCCAATACTTAGCTTCGGACTGGCCCACCAGGTCAGGGGAACAAATGGCCTTTCGTTCGGGTTCTGAGTCTGCGGGATTCAAAAGCTGGTATGGACTGGTAGCTAGGAGCGCCTATCTCGTAGCGAGCGTTGACTTGAGACTTACTTCCTTGGAGGCCGCCAGACAGTTCACTCTCAGGGGTTGCTTCGCATTGCTGAGTGACCCTGTCAAGAAGGACGATTTGAACTTGGGAGCTTTACTTTATAGTCCCCAGGGGCTTCCCACCCTTCGGGGCGGACCTCGTACCTGGTTTCAAGTGATTGGACTTCGTTCCAATCGCTTGGTTCGATTTCTCCAATACTGGAGCTGTTCCCTGATCGTTGGGCGGTCTTTAAGTGTCCGCTAACCTCTTTTGTGTTGGCTCCTGCTGGCGCCGAGGAGACTGGTTTGGCTTTGTTTACCTTAAAATGTTTCGATTATTCCCGGGGATCGCTCATTAATATGTAGATGGTTGCTACATTACTATGCAGATGGCTGCTTGTATCGATGCTATCTGGGTTTCTGCAGAGTCTAATACACAGTAAACTTACACCTGCTAGTTTTTGCCTGTGTTGGCTGAATTTCCCTTCAGCTTTTGTGGTTCTCCATTTTAAGTCGGGAAGTGGCCAACTCAGGTGGCTACACCTGTGAGTAATAACATGATTGCAACATTTAACTTTACCCCAATTACACCATCTCATTCTCTCATTGGCCTTCGCACCCATTGCACCCACTGGGGGCTAACCTTGCCAATCAATTTCCTGTCCACCTCAGTCCTCCCTCCCACTGTTGGTAGTGTACATTCTGGAGTGTACCAGCTCTCACCACCACACAGCAACATCAGGCATTCCCTGGGGGGGGCGCACCTGCTTAGCTCTTGGCAATGTGATTTAAACTCTGATGAAGCTTGGAAGGTCGAATGAAATTCAAAAGGAGTGACAAACTTAAATACTTCATGAAAGACCCAACACAGAAAATCCCTGGCTCAATCTTCCATGGAGATCATGGGCAACTCTAAATCGCAAATACTTGACACAAATGTCAAATTAAAAACTCTCCAGTGTGTGGCTGTAGTCACCTAAAACAGATCGTGGAAAATAAAATGACTCATGTCCAATTCGCAAATACAAAAGAGACATTGCAGCAATATACCCCACTGCTCCTAATGCAATTATCTAGCTTAACCACTTGAATGTAAAATCTACAACCACATCAGCCACAAGAAAGAGATATATTATCACTTAACTTTGGTACTAATTTAAAGCACCTGCGCAACAGTTTCCATGGAAATGAAATGACAATGAAAATAGTCATTTTGAGTTGCTGTATAAAAAAAGTCAAAGTTGAGTTAGGCTGAACCAACTATGTTGGTGCCCTCCTGTCGTTTTCTGTATTCATATATGGAGAAATATTCATGCTCTCCTGTACTAGTTTTGAGGGTTTGTTGCGTTATTAGTAAAAATAGAAAAGCTAATAAAAATATACATACTTTTAAAAATGCCTTTTGAAAATCCAAATATACTACATCTACTCGTACCCCCTCACCTACATTCTCAAAGACCACCAACAAATTAGCCAAACACTATTTCCTTTTCACAAAACCATGCTGACTCTGTTTGATTGTATTATGATTTCCCTAATGTCTTACTCCTACCTCCTGAGCAATCAATTCTAGCATTTTCCCAATGCCAGATGTTAGCCTAACTGAAAATTTCCCATTTTTTCTCTCTTTGTTTTCTTGAATGTCAATGTTACATTTGCGATTATCCAATCCGCTGGTACCTTTCCAGGCTCTAAGGATTTTAGGAAGATTACAACCAATGCATCCACTATTTCTGCAGGATTAGGCCATCGGGTCCAGGGGATTTGTCAACGTTTAATCTCATTAGTTTTCTTACTACCATTTCTCAGTGATCATGATTGTTTTAAGTTCCTCCCTTTTTTCTTGCCCCTGCTCAGCTACTAATCTTGAGATGCTTTTTATATCTGCTACACAAGGCTTCTTCAATTGTTGTAGTCCATCTAGTGCAGGTAAACCTAAAGTGCTGTGAGGAAGGGAATTCCAGGATTTTGATCCTGCGGCAGTGAAGAAATGGTGACATAATTCTAAGTTTCAGTAATGTATGGCTTGGGAGATAACTTGTAGGTGGTGGTGTTTCCATCGTTTTCTGTCCTTGTCCTTCTAGGTGGTAGAGTATGCAGATTTGATGAGTTCCTTCAATGCATCTTGTACTGTGGCACTGTCCGTCAGTGGTAAAGAAGCAAATGTTTAAATTGTTGCATTGAGTGCTGATTGAGTGGACTCCTTTATCCTTGTTATGTACTGGTAGAAGCTTTAACTGTCTGCTTTTATATTTCTTGCCCTTCCCTCAAACTCCAATTTCTCCTTCTTTATTATGTTTCTCGTCTTCCTTTCCTGGTTTCCAAAATGTTCTCAATCTCCCCCCCCCCCCCCCCCCACCCCCTTTCTATGCAGCATCGTATTTTTACATCTTTTGTTTCACTTTGATACAATCCTTGACTTCCTTAGCATGATGCATCCTTCTCGTAGAGTCTTTCTCTCTCAATGAAATCTTTGTCCAGAGTTATGAAGAATATGCTGCAAAAGTCTAACTCCAGATTCCTGCAATTTCTGTAAAATTAACAAGAACGTTTCTCATAGGCATAGGTCTGGAAATTCAAAAGCACATGAACAGTAGGATCCAAGGAGCCCCAGACACCCTATAACCCTCTACCCTCACTCACCGGTATCTCTAAATTACAATGAGCTCTTGTGTACATTTTTAAAATTCATTCATGGGATGTGGGTATCACTGGAAAGCTTTTATTGGACAATCCTAATTGCACTTGAGCTAGACTATTTCAGTTGAGTCAACCTTGCTGTGGGTGTGGAGTCAGATGTAGGCGAGACCACATAAGGGGGAGTGATTTCTTTCCCTGAAGGGCGTGAGAGAACCTATGAGTTTTTACAACTATCGTGGACATCAGTACTGACACCAGCTTGTCAAAAAAAAAAACAATTTTGTCTAATGAACTGAATTTGAATTCCTCAGCCGTCGTGGTGGGATATAAACTCTTGACTCTGGATTACCGATCCAATAACCTAACTACTGAACTACACATATCCTCTACAAGAACCTGCTACCATCCATCACAGGCTTGTCTACTGCATGGAGCTTTCTGCACACAATGCGGCAAGTGGGTAGAGTGGGAATGCGACACTGGGGCCGTCTTCCAATATTATAGTGTAGCCATCTGGGATGGCCACGTCCCGATTACAAAATGGACACTTGCAAAGAATGCAGGGAAAATTGGACAATGCTAAGAAACAAGCAGGTGCAAGCCCTGTCTGTTGATTAGAACCTTGAACGCTCAGACAGGACAGAAACTATCAAACAATCTACATGCTAATGAGCCATCTCCAGGGGCAAAAGGGAAACATTTAGATGCACAATGTTAGGACAGACTCCCCGGCGCCAGAAGAAGCTAAGACAAAGCAGACTAACAGTCACCAGGAAACGCCCAGCGATCAGGGAACCACCCCTCTATTGGAGGAAAATCGATACCGATGATTGGGAAAGACCCAATTAGTTGAGGCCAAGTTCAAGGCCCGCCCAAAAGAGCGCGAAGCCCTTTTGGATATAAAAGTTATCCCCCAAGGGAGAACGCTCTCCTTTGGCTTTGACTCTCACCGAAGAGAGAGACCTGTCTAGCAGCTGCACCAGACCAAGTAAGTTCCAAGTCAACACACGCTACGAGATAGACGGTCCTAGTTGCTACCCTGTAAACAGCTCAACCCAGCAGCCTCAGAACCGAGCAACGGCCATTGTTCCTCTCACTGAGTGGGCGCCCAAAGCTAAGTATAGGCCTTAGTAATAGTGGTAGTTTAGTTTTGTGGAGTTTATGCATGAGTAGATTTGACTGTGTGTAAATAAATGAGCATTGATTTTGAACTTACTAACTAGTGTATCGAGTCATTGATCAGTATTCGGTTCTGAACCTTGTGGCGGTGTCGAAAGATACCTGGCGACTCTTGAGCAAACGTGATTGAATAGAGCCAAATTAAGAACCAACCAAAAGTGAGCAACATTTACTGGCGACTCCGCCGGGACTCAATTTAGAAGTGGCCTAACCACTCCGAGAGAACCCAAAATTTGAATTGAGAATCCAATTGGGAACAGAAAAACCACAAGCGTCAAAACAGTACTGATCAAGCCTCTGAGATTCGGAAGTGTGTTAATGCATGCGTACCATCAGGGATATAAGGTAAAGCTGAGAGATTTTGTTGCGAAAAACTGTCGGGAGTTTTGTACGCCAGAAATTAGCGTAAGCCATACCCGTGTTTCCATCGCCGCTTTATCACCCTCTGTTCCAAATTCAGTAGAGATCCTAGTAGACAGAATGGCAATGAAGGCAATGGAACGCCTTATGAACCCCCAGGAATTCGAGGTCGCAGCGACCAGCAGTAGAGTAGGACAGTGTCTCATTTGGGAAGAAGAGATCAGGAACTATCTCAAAAGGGAAAAGATGGCCCCTTTGGAGTGAATTCTGTGATAATGAGGAAACAGGACCCGGGAGTATAGGACATACTTGGTGGGAGAACCTGTCAGAAATCCACAAGAAGAGCTTAGGGAAAGCTCGCAAACCGATGGCAATCGTGTCCTGTTTGGCACAATTGCGAGGCACAGAGGAGGTCGTTAGGACGCTCCATAGAGAGATAGAGGAGAGAGACAGAACCAGAGAGGTAGGCGTGAGTAAGGTAGAGAAAGAGAACCGAGATCTGAAAGAGCAGTTAGCAGCAAGGGACAGAGAGGTGGATGATGCCAAGAGGGCACATCAGTCTTGTCTCGCGCATTTCAACAGCTTCGAGACACAATACGATAAGGCCTACCAGGACACGTAACGTGCGGTCTTGGTAAGACAAGAAACAGAACAGCAAGTTGAGAAATTGCAGAAACAGTGCAATGATTTAAAAGCAGCCCTACGAGCACTCCATACTTCCACAATGGAACAAAGGCAGAGCTCCGTAGACAATGCAAAGTTCCGGAAACAAATTGCAGAATTGTAATTTTTGCTGTCCGTGCAAAATGGATTTTAGAGTACATTCGGACCCCAATTAGATCAAGAAAATGGCCCCGATTGGCAGGAATTGAACGAGACTGCCCATAGATATGTACATGGGACATGTACGTAGGAAAACCCCCAGAAAAGGTAAGCACCCCAACCGAACAGGCAGAACACACCCCCATGAATCCTGTGACCACACACTGCAGGGCCGCAGGAGAAGGAGAAGCAGGCTTCCTTTACCAACCCGTTAACAGTGACCTAATTACGGGACGCGTGTGGCAAATTACACCGTAATTCAGACCCCCACCAATTTTTTGCGAACATCAGACAACAGGCAACCATGTACGGCCTGGACGAAAAGGAGCAAATGAAGCTCACAGTTTTAAGCCTCGACCTTTCAGTCATAGCAGCCCTTCCCGACCCACAGAATGTAGGAGGAGGCACACTCCAAAAAATGCACACAGCGATCCTTGATGCGATCGGCTTTAACAGAGGAGACCCCGTAGAAGGCCTAAATAAGTGTAGGCAAAAGAAGACAGAGCACCCCACAGCGTTTGCTGGACGTTTGTGGATTCACTTTACTGCAGTTTTTGGAGAGTTAGCCTGCGTCCATTTGTCCCCAGATAATATGGCCAAATGGACCCGAATTCTAGTCTCCCATGCCACAGAAGCAGGATGAAAAGCTTGCGCAACTTATGACCCCTCAGATGAGGCCCACAATGAAAAATGGGTTTTGAAGAGATTTTCCCGCGCTTGGGAGCAATCAATTGCAGGAAAAACCGCATTTATAACCCAAGATGAAGAGCAGGGAGAAATGAACCCAGTTAAAGCACACCAGAACCCCGCATGGGTAAATGAGGGCAGGAACAGCCAACCCCAGCCAAAACCTCAAGAATGTTATAATTATGGACAGCTAGGACACTTTGCATGAGAGTGCAACGCGCCCCAGAAGCAGCAGAGAAACCAACAGACAGGCACCCTAAACAAGAATAGGGCAAAGCCGATCCATAGCGTTAGCGCCCGTTCAGAGAGTACAGACATGAACGGCGCCGACTGATGGTGTTCGAGCTCCCCAACTTGGGTCTGCGACACCCTTTGGGACAAGTCCGGTAGACCGGTAGTAGCAGGCAAAGTTCGGGGACAACCCATGGAATTTCTTTGGGACACAGGAGGGTGCCGCACCACATTCAATTCCTCCACGATGTTCCAGCGAGACACGTGGCCCACAACAGACACCATTACACTCAGCGGTTTTACAGGCCATTCACAACAGGGACACATCACAGCCCCTATAGCGATACAGATAGGGAACATCGCAACCAAGCACCCCGTAGTTTTAGTTCATCTGCCCAAGACAGCAGAACATTTCCTTGGGATCGATTTCATGAGCTCCCATAACCTTTCCTTCGACCCAGTGAACAAGTGTGTATGGAAAATGGCAAAGGCAGTACGAGCCCCCGCCACGCTCACAGTAGGAGAATACATAAATAGGATTAGCTCGGTAGGAGACTTCTGGTTTGACCCTCGAGCCATTAGTGCAGACAAACAGGTTAGGGCAGTCCTGCAGGAACATAAAGCAGCATTTGCACAGCACAAGCACGACTGTGGCAGTTTGGCTGGCTTTGTGAACATTACAGGTCCCGACCCTAAACCCCAGAAGCAGTACGGATTTCCCAGGAAGCAGAGGGAGAAATCTCCAAAGTAATAGAGAGTTTGTTGGATCAAGGCGTACTCAGATCAGTAGCCTCCACAAACAACGCGCCGATTTGGCCCGTCAGGAAACCGGATGGATCATGGCGACTGACCATTGATTACCGAGAACTGAACAAAATAACCCCAGCAGCAGCCCCCACCGTAGCCACGAGTCCCAAGACCATGCTCAAACAGGGACTCCAGTCAAAATGTTTTTCAGTTTTGGACATTAGTAATGGCTTCTGGTCCATTCCATTGGCTAAAGCGTGCCAGTACAAATTCGCCTTTACATTCCAAGGCCAACAGTACACGTGGACGTGCCTTCCACAAGGCTCCACAACTCCCCCTCCATTTTCCACCGACAGCTGGCAAATGGATTAGCAAAGTTTTCCCGCCCCGATTGTCTGGTCCAGTATGTAGACGCCTTGTTACTACAGACAGACACAAAGGGAGAGCACATTTTGCTTCTCGCCGAACTCCTAACACTCCTAAAATCAATTGGTTGTAAGGTCAACCCCAAGAAGGCCCAGATTCTGAAAGAAAAAGTGATTTACTTGGGAACAGTGATCACTCATGGCAAACACGAGATCGAGCACAAGAGAATTGACTCAATCATCAAACTGGCCCTTCTCCACAATGTCTCAGCCCTCCGGTCATTTTTAGACTAGTTGGTTACTGCCGAAACCATATTGACGGTTTTGCCACTAAAGCAGCGCCCCTTTCCGAACTTCTCAAGAAGCAGGCACCTTGGGAATGGCTTCCACAGCATATGGCTGCCGTGGACGCTTTAAAAAGAGCACTCAGCACAGCCCCCGCACTACAGGTCCCAGATCCACATTTCCCGTACGCTATAGAGGTAGCAAGCACCGACCGAACCCTTTCTGCCGTGCTCCTCCAGGAACGCCACAACCAGTTACGCCTCAGTTGCCTACGCCTCACGTATGTTAGACCCCATGGAGCAAGGATTTTCTGCCTGTGAAAGGCACCTGCTCGCAGTTTTTTGGGCAGTACAACTTTACATACATTACAGGACTCAACCCTATCACCATCCTCGCAGAACACACACCGACACAGCTATTGTTAGACGGCCGACTTAAGGATGGCACAGTCAGCCAAATCCACGCAGCCTGCTGGACCCTTCTTTTACAGGGACGGGACATCACGATAAAGAGAACCAAAACCCACACATTCCTTGCCGATAATCTGCAGTATGCAGGCATCCCTCATGAATGTGAGATCATCACCATTAAACACAACACAGGCCCATTTATTCCCAAAACACCCCCCAGGAAAACAGGTAGTATATCCCAGAGACTCCAGCCCACAGACACATGCGCATCCCTAAAGATATATGTGGATGGCTCCTCCACAGTGTTAAATGGAGAGAGAATTACCGGTTGCAGTATATATGTAGAGGATGCGCAGGACCGTGCCCTAGATGAAATTTCCTTGAAGTTGCCGGGACACTTAGGCTCGCAGGCAGCAGAGCTGGCAGCGATTGCATATATTGTAGACCACCCAGACTCGTTCCCGACCCCAGCAGACATCTATTCAGACAGCTTGTATGTCTGTAATAGTTTGACAGAGTTCCTACCACTCTGGGAAACAAGAGGATTTGTTTCCGCGGACGGTAAACCCCTACCCTCAGCCCCATTACTCCGCCATATCTTAGAGACAGCGAAGGATAGGAAATACAGCATAATTAAGGTTCGCAGTCATCACCGTTCTTCCCCCCCCATGGAACGTTAAAGCAGACGCCCTAGCGAAGGCAGGCTCCAGGCATGGTTATTTCTGGAACCCCCCCGAAAGCACCCCAGTACACGTAGTTCAGGTCTCACAGACCAACATTCAGGATTTAGTGAAGGCCCAGAAAGAGGACGAGAAACTCAGGGAACCTTCCCAGTCCCGTACAACAAGTTTAAAACTCAATAACCACACATGACGGTGTGATTTTAAAGGATGGCATTTATATAGTTCTCAGCCAGGACAGGAACCAGATCATTTGTCAATTCCATGACAATCATGGACACCAAGGAATTGAACCCACTCTAGCCCACCTCAGGCCGCTCTGCTGGTGGCCTGATTTAAAAACCGATGTCACACACTACGTAGAGAATTGTTTAATCTGCGCCCAGAACAATCCGGACAGATATGCTAAAAAGGCTCAACTTAGTCATACCCGCCCCGTTAATGGACCCTGGACAAATCTCCAGATAGATTATATCGGACCCCTACCCCCGTGCAGAAATGGTTACAAGTATGTGTTGGTGGTCATAAACACCTTCACAAAGTGGGTGGAAGCATTTCCATCACAAACTAATACGGCCAAGATGACGGCTAAAATATTAACACACCACATCTTTACAAGATGTGGCCTCCCACGCAGTATAGAGTCCGATCAAGGACCATTTCACCAGACGTGTAATGAAAAACTTCCTCACGATTTTTAGAATTACATATTGCATACCACCCTCAGTCAAGTGGTATAGTAGAACGAATGAATAGGACATTAAAAGCCACCCTCAGGAAAATGGTTCAGCAAAATAATAGTACCTGGGATTCAGTACTCCCATTTGCTTTGATGTTTCTAAGAAACACAGTATCTACATCCACAGGTTTCACCCCCCACACCCTCATGACCAGACGCCCCATGAAAGGCACTGAGTATTTATTAGGACTGGATTTGGCCAGCCCCGCAGTTACAGCCCTCACGCATGAAAACACGGTCACACAACTAGTACAGAACATAAGGGCAGCCCAACTCGCCGCAGCAGTGAGACTTGGAACCAGGAAGAAACAGAGCAAGGCCTGTTTCGACAAAACAGTACACGCCACTGAGTTTACAGTAGGGCATCAAGTTATGCTTTCCCTTTACAACCCCAGTTCATTCCTCTCCCCAACATTTTCCGGTCCATACTCCATTTCGGACAAAGTCAGCCCCTCAGTATACAAAATAACCTATCCCAATGGTAAGTCTGCGTGGTTTCATATAAACCAGCTCAAGGCTTATGGCTCACAGAATAACCACACACACCACATCCTGCTTGCAGCAGCAGACGATCATGCCCCGCCCACAGATGACGTATCCCTACCCTCTCCCAACCACTCCAGCGCGCCCTCAGACACGACTTCAACTCCGCCCCCGGAGGCACGACATCGCCTCTTCCTTCACTCAACCAGCAGCAACAGCGACAGTGATAGCGATCAAGATGACGACAGCCACAGCACACCATGTTACGCCTATACCTCTGCACCAGGCCCCACTCCCAGTGAATCTGAGCATGATTCCACTGACCCATTCGAGATCACATAGATCAAAGCCCTTGACGCAGACCCACCGCCCGACGATTACGGATTGAAGCATAGTAGCTCCAACCTCGACACACGATTCTGACACTGAGACAATTCGTTCAGGCTCATCCAGAATGATGAGATGGACCCCAATTCGCCCCAAGCAGCTTTAGCACAGTTACTACAGACAAGAGTTTGGCAGCCGGGAGAAGATGATGACTTAGAGTCTGACTCCCAGCAAACGAATCCCTTTGCGACCTTGTTCGCTATTGAGCAGTGAGGTGTCCAGATGATGGAGAAAAAAGGAACCGATGGAGAGCTACGGTGTCCTTTTTGATGGAACGTGCACCATGTTTGTTGAATGTTTGTTCGTTAGTGTTATCGTTAAGTGTTGTGTGTAAACACGGAACGTTTTTACGGCCCCACGTCACCACTCCTTTAACGCCCCACGGCTGTTAATGGAACAAGTTTGTCCCAGACAATAGTTCAGAGGAACTAGTTTGTCGACAGAACCCGACTCATATTTGCACTCCTAATTCGAGAGGCAGCCCCCCACGACGACCACATTCTTACCTGTTCTTGCCTTTTGCTCAGGCAGTGGAGAAACGGCATTGGTCCCCGCCCTGCCTGAGGACCCCCCTCTGGTCAGCTATGCTCGGGTAGAGCACATACCGCATTGATCACCGTCCTACTCAGGGATTCCACCCATTTCTTACCCGCCGCAGCCCATACGCATCCCATTTTGGCTCAATACGTTCAAAATTCTTTTGTTTGATTTTGGCAATTCTTAGGCTGCTTCCCTATGCTATTTACATCCTCAAACACTGGGACGGTAAATCACACAGGCTGCGAGACGGCTCGCAGTACGGCAGTATTTTCTGAGATGTCTTGTCCAAATATTCGGTTTTTAAAAAAATGAGGGAGTCACAGATGGTGACCAATTATAAAGGGAAATTGGCAATAAAGGACAGACAGACAGACATACGAGATCTTAAGCAAGATAATAACAGAAATTATGCTTGTGTTCACAGAACGCCAGAAACCCAGGAACCCCAGAGGAAGACAAAGAAGAAGTCCGACAAAGATGAAGACAGCCTTCGTGTTCACATGGATCTTAGCGGGATCCCTTCAGTTGCGCGCGTACGCTACCCCCCTGACCCCTACCACACAAACCGTAAATGACTCTCACCACTGTAATACACAGAACCACGAGATAACTAGCCCAGCGACAGCTAGCAATACCCCGACCTGGTGTGATAAGTTTATCACCTCACTCTCATACGTAGTCGAAGCACTCTTAGAGCTGGCGATACTTTGCAATGTCGTGCAAACGCTTAGAGTCAGGAAATGGAGAAACAGAGCATATAGCTCTCGCACCCCGGTATACAGATTTAGGACCCCCATTTTCTGATTTCACCAGACCCCCCGAACCCATTGGGATGGATTAAAGAGCATCCATTTTGTTTAATGTATTCTATGGAATAAAGAGATGTAAACCTCTGTGTCTGACTGCCAGGCCAGAGAAATTTGTGTGCTGCTAATTTGTACAGTTTAAGATGTATAGATTATTTTTGGATTGTTTGTATTTTTGGATTGTTCAAATGAGGATAGTTTATTGAGAATAGTTAGAGGTTCCGGTTTTTTATTTTTCTGTAATGCATGTATTAATGTCATAGCGCCCCGTAGAATTTCTTTGATAATGAATGTACTTAAAATGGTTTAGGTAAAATGGTGTTGCATAGGATAGGACAGTGTAGAGCCTAAGCATGGGTGCCCCAGGTGGTCAGAGGTTGAAGACGCCATGGTAATGTGATCCTTCACGCTTCGCATTGAGGATCACAAGGAGGGAGTGTAGCCATCTGGGATGGCAACGTCCCGATTACAAAATGGACACTTGCAAAGAATGCAGGGAAAATTGGACAATGCAAAGAAACAAGCAGGTGCAAGCCCTGTCTGTTGATTAGAACCTTGAACGCTCACACAGGACAGAAACTACCAAACGATTTATATACTAATGAGTCATCTCCGGGGACAAAAGGGAAACATTTAGCTACACAATGTTAGGACAGACTCCCCGGCGCCAGAAGAAGCTAAGACAAAGCAGACTGACTGTCACCAGGACACGCCCAGCGATCAGGGAATCACCCCTTTATTGGAGGAAAATCGATACCGATGATTGGGAAAGACCCAATTAGTTAAGGCCAAGTTCAAGGCCCACCCAAAAGAGCGCGCAGCCCTTTTGGGTATAAAAGGTATCCCCCAAGGGAGAACGCCCTCCTTTGGCTGTGGCTCTCAGCGAAGAGAGAGACCTGCCTAGCAGCGTAAGTTCCAAGTCAACGCACGCCACCAGGTAGACGGTCCTAGTTGCTACCCTGTAAACAGCTCAACCCAGCAGCCTCGGAACAGAGCAACGGCCATTGTTCCTCTGACTGAGTGGGCGCCCGAAGCTAAGTATAGGCTTTAGTAATAGTGGTAGTTTATCTTTGTGGAGTTTATGCATGAGTAGATTTGACTGTGTGTAAATAAATAAGCATTGCTTTTGAACTTACTAACTGGTGTATCGAGTCATTGATCAGTATTCGGTTCTGAACCTTGTGGCGGTGTTGAAAGATACCTGGTGACTCTTGAGCAAACGTGATTAAATAGAGCCAAATTAAGAACCAACCAAAAGTTAGCAACAATAGCCACTACCAAGTGAAAATCAGCCTCGCATTCTTGTCTTTGATCCATACCATTGGCCACAAGGTACAGTTATGAATGCATTCTCAGCTATTACACTTCTTAGCATTTGATAAGGTCCCTCATGGTAGGCTGGCACAAATGATTAAATCACATGGGGTCAGAGGTGAACTAGCGGATGGATTCAGAACTGACTTAGCCATAGAAGACAGAGGGTAGCAGTCGAAGGGTGTTTTTCTGAATGGAAGTCTGTAACTAGTAGTGTTCCGCAGGAATCAGTACTGGGACCTCTGCTCTTTGTAATAAATATAAATGACTTGGAATAAAATGTAGCGGGCCTGATTAGCAAGTTTGCGGATGATACTAAGATTGCAGGCGCTGCAGATAGTGATGAAGATTGTCAGAGAATACAACAGGATATAGATAGGCTGCAAAATTTAGCACAGTGGGCTAAATTGCTGGCTTGTAATGCAAACAATGCCAGCAGCGCAGGTTCAATTCCCGTACTGGTCTCCCCGAACAGGCGCCGGAATGTGACGACTAGGGGTTTTTCACAGTAAGTTCATTAAAGCCTACTTGTGACAATAAGTCATTATTATTATTATTATTTGGAATACTGTGTCCAATTCTGATCACCTCACTACCAGAAGGACATGGAGGCTTTGGGGAGAGTGTAGAAAAGGTTTACGAGGATGTTGCCTGGTATGGAGGGTATTAGCTATGAGGAGAGTTTGAATAAACTGGGATTGTTCTTGTCGTGAAATATAATTAATACTTCTTCTGATTTACTTTATCATCAGTTATAGTTCTGTAAGAGTGAACAAACTCATTAGTATTTAATTAATTATTCATTAAATCTATTTTGCTTTGAATTAAAGATTTGTAGTTTCATTGAAATCTAACCATCAGACCATTGTGGAAGTAAAGCAAAGAGTAACGACATATTACGATCACGTACCAGGATATTACCATATTACGGTACCAGGATTTGGCTTCAGTAAACTAGCGTGAGTGATTTAGTTATATCAGAAAAAGAAAAAAAGAAAAAAAAAAACGTAGCAGCTATTCGACTGGGGAAGCATCACAACTAAGAAGGACACTCCACTACAAAGGGTCATTCATCATCTTCGACATGGGTGGCCGAAAGGGGGATGTCCTCAGTACAGAAACGTTCAGGCAGATCTGACGATCGTAGACTACTTTTAAGACTTGACCGAATTGTAATTCCACAATGTCTTCGTTCTATGATACTTGATCAGATTCATGAGGGACACCTCAGGATCGAGAAGTGTAAACGCCGAGCAAGACAGGCAGTCTACAGGCCAGGAATAAATAGAGACATAACTGACATGGTTATCACCTGTGAAACTTGTCAAAAACACCAACCTTGGCAATGCAAGGAGACTCTTCAACAATACAAATTAGTTACTTCTCATTGACCTATTACACTCGATTGGTCGTGATTATGTTTTAATTATTTATTATTACTCTAATTATCCAGAGGTAATGAAACTTCCGGATTTAACTTCAAAATCAGTTGTTAATGCATGCAAGGAAACGTTTTCAAGGCATGGAATACCTGACACCGTCATGTCGGACAATGGGCCATGTTTTGACAGCAGTGAATGGGCCGGGTTCTCAAAGCAATACAACTTCAGTCCTCACTCCCCTCAGTCCAATGGTAAGGTAGAGAAGGGTGTTCACATTGTCAAGCAGTTAATCAGCCAAGCTGTGGATTCGGCGTCGGATAGCCACCTTGCGTTGTTATCCTATACAGCTACACCACTATCTACTGGACTTCCACCAGCTCAAATGTTGACGAATCGGGATCTCAGAACTACATTACCATCCATTCAACTGCAGAATCCTGGTCACTTGCCAGTCTTAAAGAAGATAGAACAGCAACGTACTCGTCAACAGACATAGTATGACATGCATGCATCTCAACTGGAACCACTCACTCCAGACGACATCGTAAGAATAAAAATTCCGATGGAGGTTGGTCTGCTCCTGCAACAATCATAAGGTAAGCAGCTCCATGCTCCTACATTGTGAAACAGTGGAAGGCACAATTCTATGCAGAAATCAATGTGCTCTACAAAACAATCGACTTCAAAAGCAAATTTTCCCTGATTTAAATTTGACTGAATCAAGTTTTCATGATACTTTGACAAATACCAGAAGTAATGATGACATGAACAAACCAGTTAAAACTTCATCATCTCCACCTCAACAACTCAGAACATCGGCAAGACGACAAAAGAAGCCAGACTGAACTTGTAACATATTAATTGTTGTGTATAGTCATTACTTGTTTTTGCTTTGTATAGATATACATCTCATAATTTATTGTAATATAGTTATATATCTTTCTTTGCTACACAGAAAATATGTTTTTTAAAAAAGGGATGTAGTGATCTGTATATCTGCTGATATGTAAAGGGTTACAACTGCACCATAGTGTTAGACAACCACTAGATGGCAGCACTAGATTCAGTTATATAAACTGAACTCAGAGGATCTTGGCTCTCTTCGAACCAGGAGTGACTAGACAGCAGAGTGTTAGAGAGTTATAGCATAGTCAGCACGTGTAGTTAAATATAATTAATACTTCTTCTGATTTACTTTATCAACAGTTGTAGTTCTGTAAGAGTGAACAAATTCATTCGTATTTAATTCATTATTCATTAAATCTATTTTGCTTCAAATTGAAGATTGGTAGTTTCATTGAAATCTAACCATCAGACCATTCTGGAAGTAAAGCAAAGAGTAACGATCACGTAATATAACATTTCTCCCTAGAGAGACGGAGGCTGAGGGGTGACGTGATAGAAGTTTATAAAATTTTATGGGGTATAGATAGGGTGAACAATGAGAGGCATTTTCCCAGGGCGGAATTTACAATTACCAGGGGGCACAAGTTCAAGGTGAGGGGGGAGAGGTTCAGTGGAGATGTGCGGGGGACGTTTTTTACACAGAGGGTGGTGGTGGCCTGGAATGCACTGCCAAGTGAGGTGGTTGAGGCAGATACGTTAGCGACCTTTAAGACTTATCTGGTTAGGCACATGAACAGATGGAGTATAGAAGGTTACAGGCGTTTGGTCTAGACAGGACACGTGATCGGCACAGGCGATCCTGTGCTGTTTTGTTCTTTGTTCTACAAATGTTCATTCTTCTGTAAACCATATCTAGGATGTACCACTGAAAAACATAGTTGCTTTAAGACAACAGCACATTTCAAAGTTCTGATCATGTTCACAAAGTGCTTCAGCTTCACCTGATGTGAAACGCTCAATGGGATTACTATTTTGTAGCAGCAGTATCTTGCTTGTAACTCATGTGTTGTCATAAGAACTAGGAGCAGGAGTAGGCCATCTGGCCCCTCGAGCCTGCTCCACCATTCAATGAGATCATGGCTGATCTTTTGTGGACTCAGCTCCACTTTCCGGCCCAAACACCATAACCCTTAATCCCTTTATTCTTCAAAAAACTATCTATCTTTATCTTAAAAACATTTAATGAAGGAGCCTCTACTGCTTCACTGGGCAAGGAATTCCATAGATTCACAACCCTTTGGGTGAAGAAGTTCCTCCTAAACTCAGTCCTAAATCTACTTCCCCTTATTTTGAGGCTATGCCCCCTAGTTCTGCTTTCACCCGCCAGTGGAAACAACCTGCCCGCATCTATCCTATCTATTCCCTTCATAATTTTATATGTTTCTATAAGATTCCCCGCATCCTTCTAAATTCCAACGAGTACAGTCCCAGTCTACTCAACCTCTCCTCGTAATCCAACCCCTTCAGCTCTGGGATTAACCTAGTGAATCTCCTCTGCACACCCTCCAGTGCCAGTACATCCTTTCTCAAGTAAGGAGACCAAAACTGAACACAATACTCCAGGTGTGGTCTCACTAACACCTTATACAATTGCAGCATAGCCTCCCTAGTCTTAAACTCCATCCCTGTAGCAATGAAGGACAAAATTCCATTTGCCTTCTTGCATCACTCACTTGTACCCTCCATTGTTCTGTACGTAGCACAGCAGAAAAATGCTGAATACTGCAACAAAGCAAACAAATCAGAAATCTGCATTGACTTTTAATTCTTTTTAAAATTTCACTTTTCATGCAAAATAAACGTACATTTTAAATGTTAGCTAAATATACTGCGGCGGGGATGGTTCTCACATGCATGACAACATGAAAACCTCACCGGGAATGAAATTCTGACTAACGGCGCACAACTATTTTCTGCTTCAAAATCTGTGTAATCTTTCTTGTGCTTATCATTACTTCAATTAGCATTCTTCAACCATCAGCAGTTCAACGAATTTCTCAGCACATTGATAGTGACTGTAGCTCTGCAGCATGAAGGTGACCTGAGAAGACGCCACACCTACCAGGTATTACAGGTTTTAAGCCATGACTGTCAGCAAGTTCTAAAATAACATGGCTGAGAGCTCCTTGGAGGTTGGGGTCATGAGTGACTTACATACAAACGCTCAGAAATATCAGCAGGTCAAGTCGTGACCTTACACAGAAGTACATGACAAGACTCAGTGCTTTGTTTTTTTTTGTCCTTTGAGATGTTACAGAGCTTTACATCAGTTTTTAAAAGGAAAAGTTATTCCCCCGGTCTGTCAATTCTTTGGTATTTGGTAAAATATCTCTTGAATTGTTTCAAGTGTACCTTGGCATTTTAACCACTGATTGGGGACGCTCTTTAAGAAAAAAGCCATATTTTCAATGCTTAATTCACTGCTCCAAATGAACAACCCCCGTGATATTTCATAACTAGAGAGGAACCTGCTAACTAAACAGCCAATTGCGCAAATTGCTGGATAAAACCAGCAGGGTTTTAAGAATAAGAACAATCTACTTAAGAAAGATGTACTTAAAGTAGCAAGAACTGTTGTTGAGATATCACTTATCCCATTTTAATCTTTTAGTATTGGTATTTTAATATGTACGGTTAACATATATGCTGGTTGATGACTGGAGGTGTCTGTATTTTATCAATTCGGTTACAATCACTGGTACTTTGAACGTTCCTTACTGGCTCTGATGTAAGGTACAAATACACCGAAACACATTTTCTCCTCCTGTATCTTCTCTTTGTTAAGAGCAAGCTTCATTGCATCATTTCCTGTCGTATTTTTCCCAGGAGTTTGGAATCTCAGAATCTCCTTACCTCCCTCTGTCTTCTCTTCCTCCACCAATAATAATAAAAATCTTAATTAGTGTCACAATGAAATGAAATGAAAATTGCTTATTGTCACAAGTAGGCTTCAAATGAAGTTATTGTGAAAAGCCCCTAGTCGCCACATTCTGGGGTCTGTTCGGGTGCGCAGAGGGAGAATTCAGTGTGTCCAATTCCCCTAACAAATGTAGGCTTACATTAAAACTGCAATGAAGTTACTGTGAAAAGCCCCTAGTCGCCACATTCTGGGGTCTGTTCGGGTGCGCAGAGGGAGAATTCAGTGTGTCCAATTCCCCTAACAAACACATCTTTCGGGACTTGTGGGAGGAAACCGGAGCACCTGGAGGAAACCCACGCAGACTCAGTCCAGCGACACCACAGTCGGGGGAGGGCCGATCCGCGGGCCGGGGGGGGGGACATTATTCAGGGCTGGGGACACATGAGCGGCCACGAACCCAACAATTCTCCAGGCCATATCGGCAGCTAGAGCCGGGTGCTCTACGCTGCCGTCCTGCTAGCCACCAGCAAAACGGGGAATCGGTGGTCGTCTTGCACCAGATTTCCTGGCGTAAAACGCCATCGTTCCCACGCCGCCGTGGGGACATGACCCCGGAATTGGAGAATCCAGCCCCCAATCTTCAATTTGTTCTGTGAAATTTTTTTTAATGGATTTTATTTTATTGCCTTTAGATTCCTGTTTGAATCTGTGGTGAAATTGCAACCAGATGGATCACTAGATCGGCTCTGTGGCCAATTACTCTCCACTACCTCTGTGCAACTGACTTGCTAGAATGTTGAGGAGTACTGCAAGGTAGAGCAGGTAGAAGGGAGGATTAAAGTGTTGAGAAGGAGAGCCATGGGATTGTATGTCCTTGAGCAGAGCATGAATCCTCTATATTTTCAGAACAATTGTGACATGTAGGGTGATTGTTGTACAACATTGCCAGGCACATTGTATAATTGCCAATAGGCACAGTGGGCTGGATTTAATGCAACCCGTCGTGGTGGGAATCATGACAACCAGGCCTATTTAGTCACGAGAGATGTACCAAGCCAGTTTCCCAGTGGCAGAAAAATGGCCCCCAATTACGTCAGGGGGCTGAAGGGGTGGACGCAGGATTCCCAGCTGCTGCCAGTGGGGTGTCAATTCACTCATTGGGTGCCATCTAACCAAATTAAATCAGAGTGTAAGAGTGCTTGTAGCACTGGGAATGACCCCCCTATCTACCGGCACTCTGAATTGCTTTTGTGCCCTGGCAAGGCTACACGGCCACATTTCCTGCACTGAGGGATCAGTACGCCATTTTTAAATGGCTCCCTGATCTCACAATCCCCGAATATCATCTCCAGACCCTCTCCACTAACGTCCCAACTCACCTGTCGGGAGGGCGGTCCTTGGCTCCACTGCACCGAACCACATACGGGCCGGGCACCCCCAGCCCCGATCTCTGGCATGAGCACTATGCCAACTTTGCACCTTGGCACTTCTATCCTGGCATCCTGACAGTTTCCTGCCAATGTCATCTGGGCACCCTGGAAGTGCCAGGTTGGCACCCAAGTGGCACTACCAGGGTGGCAGGCTGGCAGTGCCAAGGTGCCTGGGTGGCACAGCAGTGCCAGGGTGCCAACCTGCCAGGAGGCTGACCACCCGGGGAGCTCGATGGATGACCCCTCCCAGTTTGTTGGGACCAGTACAGAATGGTGCCCGGCTGGGTCTCCTCAGCCACGCCCGTAGTTGCTGGCTGGCCATTCGATCCAGCGAAGGCAGAGGTAAGCCAGCTTATAAACCAACCTCACCCTGCGAGACTGAATCACGCCCATTGTGAAAACTGTAAAATCTGTTGCGAAGCCCGGGAGAGGCTTCTCCTGGGATCTACCGGCCACATCACTCCCCTGTTCGGACACAACGTGGCTAGTAAATGTGCCCATTATCTCTGAGCCCACTGCAATCAGTGGTAGCTGAGGAATTAAATGGGAGCAGCACAGCTTTTCCGCACCTTCCGAAGGCAGCAAACACTGTCAGGTTTATCAGCGGTATCCGGGGGGAGAGGGGTGGGGGTGGTGCCGAGATTTGATGTCCCTCAAGGTCAGGTACTCGGATTATGTGGCCCGGCATTGGAAAAGGGAGGTGGGAGTCACCCCTCTGTCTTTACCGCTGGCCTCCCCTCCCCTATTCTCCCACCTCAGAAACCCATCTGGCCCTCTGTCATCCTGGTCCTGGGCCTGGGATGGGTGCATTTCTGGCAGTTGCCACTACTCCCAGTGGCACTGATGAGCAATGGGAGCTGCCAGCCTCTGACTGCTTGATAGCTCTTGCTGGGCATGACATCCACCAGCAGTGTCCTGAATCCTGAGAAAGACTCAACAGTGATGGCTTAAGTGCCTGATGGACACTTAATACTCTCAGGGGTTCTCCATTGTTTCTCCAACAAGTGGTTGAGACTCCCAACAGGCCATCTAAATCCACCTCAATCTCTAGACTTTCAAGAAGTTATTGCCAATATCGGATCCTCTACTTTATCAGCAATATCTGCAATACAGACATTGGGGAGCTCGTTAACCTCACCACTGACTGGGAGACAGTCAGGACCCTTGTGGCTAAGTCAGCAAATGCATGAAATGCAACCCAAAGCAATCATGCACACACACCCCTGCCTTCGGTTTAATCGCAGTGGGTTTCAGTGGAGCCTGAGTAACCCTCACTATAGAGACAAGTCTATGATTATGCTATTTTAATGAGACTCAAATTCTCAGATTTCGACCTCCATTTGTATTCAGAATACCCAATGGCCAGAGGGTGGTGGGAATTGCCAGCTCTGACAGGTCAGTATTTTTTCACAGCACTGCATGTGGATCAGGAGAAGCTGATGTCTCATGGTTCTAGTCTGTAACCCCTTTCTTTCACCTCCATTCCATCGGCTGTGGCTAGCAGCATTCCTAGTTAAGATCCTAGGACATAGGATCTGGACCCTGGTGGCTTGTATTCATTTTGCCTGACTAGCTGATCTAAAATTTTAAGTTAACAACTGCAGCAGCTCAATTGTGATGGGGATGCTGACTACCAGGTTAGGAGTTTCACTGATGAATGAGGCTGAAGAATAATCAAGGTTATGTCGTTTATAAATTCGGTAATGGGCTATTGCAATCGATGATCAACCATAACTTGTTTCCTTCACAACCTAATCTTTGATCATTACTAACAGGGGTCAACAGTAGGTTAAAAAAGTTTCCCAGACTGATATGGCGTGTAGCCTGATGTGCTGGGGTGTGACCATCTTACACACAAATTTCTACCTATCTCAGTCATGCACCACTGCATTACAGCACCATAACATAAATGTGTTTATTTTAAACATCACTTTAAAATCCGATTTCCTGCTTAACTGTCTGTGGGAGCAGCTCCATCTATTGCATGCGTCTTGTCAAAAATGTCATGACACTTCATGAAGGAATGACTTCATAATCGCTGTGCACAAAACTAAACATGTTACAAAGTGCTCCGAAAATCTTTATTAATAACAAATTATAATATAATCTCTATAATTGTGCTGGGTAAGAGATTTGTGCTTAATGCAACCATTCTGGACTTCCGGTTGCGGCGATGCTCAGCTAAGCCGCACGTTTCGGCGGCTCCAGCTCTGACGGACTTTCGGGCTCTTTTTGAGAGCCCCAACGGGAAATTTTCGTGACGAAACCCGGTGTGGGGTGAAGCAACAGGGAGTCCCCCCCAGTGTGAAAGAAAAAGATCGGCGGCGGTGGCCAGATCACGGAGGATCCTCGAGGGCAGTGGCAGAGGAAAGAAAGAAACAAGATGGCGTCGGAGGGAGCCCAGGCGACATGGGGACTGGACCAGGATAAATTTCTAAGACGGTGTGTGGAGGTGTTAAAAAAGGAGGTGCTGGCCCCGATGTTACAGGCAATCGAGGGGCTTAAAGAGACACAAAAGGCCCAGGAGATAGAGCTCCGTGTGGTGGAGCAGAAGGTAACTGACAACGAGGACGAGATCCTGGGCCTAGCGGTCAAAATGCAGACGCACGAGGCGCTTCATAAGAAGTGCATCGAAAGAATTGATGTCCTGGAAAATAGATCAAGGAGAAAAAACCTCCGGATCCTGGGTCTCCCCGAGGGAGTGGAAGGAGCTGACGGCGGGGCTTATGTGAGCACGATGCTACGTTCGCTAATGGGAACTGAGGTCCCCTCGGGCCCCTTGGAAGTGGAAGGGGCCCACCGCGTCCCTGCGAGGAGACCAAAGGCTGGAGAACCACCTAGGGCGATGGTGGTGCGATTTCACCGCTACAACGTTGTTTTGAGCTGGGCCAAGAAGGTACGAAGTAGCAGATGGGAGAATGTGGTGATATGAGTGTATCAGGACTGGAGTGCGGAGGTGGCGAGAAGGAGGGCGAGCTTCAATCGAGCCAAGGACGTGCTGCATAAGAAGAAAGTAAAGTTCGGGATGTTGCAGCCGGCGCGATTATGGGTCACGTACCAGGATAGACATTACTATTTTGAAACGTCGGAAGAAGCATGGACCTTCATTCAAAAAGAGAAACTAGACCAGAACTGAGGGACTGATGTTGGAGGGGAAACGACAATGTTGATGTATAGAGGTGTAAATTGAGGAGGGGGGGACACTGAGAAATGTGGGCGCTGGTGGGGGGGGAAAACGAGACACAGGCGGGGGATGGGGAATGCGAACGGGGCTGTAGGGGGAGCTGCGCCATAGGGGGCGGGATGGTTTTAGAAAGCGCGGGGTTTTCTTTCCCGCGCCAGAGAGATGATAGCGGGAAGATAGGCGCAAGGAGGATGAGAGTTCCACACACGGGGGGGGCGGGGGGGGGGGGTCAAGGAGAGAGCAGGAGAAGCCGGGGTCAGTTGAAGTCAGCTGACTTTCGGAAGCAATATGGGGGGAGTAACCATGCTAGATGGGGATCTAGTGGGGGGGGGGACAACTGGGTTGCTGATGCTGAGATCGAAAGGGAGCTGGTAAGTGAAAAGGAGGTCGAGGCGGGAATGCGCCGCCTGGGGGACGGGTGGGCGCGCGGGACCGGGACGTGGGACTGGCTCAGAGAGGGTAATGGCTAGTCGACAGGGGAGGGGGGCAGGCAGCCCCCCAGTCCGGCTGATCACGTGGAACGCGAGAGGCCTAAACGGGCTGATTAAGAGGGCCCGAGTGTTCGCGCACTTTAAAGGACTGAAGGCAGACGTGGCCATGCTTCAAGAGACGCATCTGAAGGTGGCGGACCAGATTAGGTTAAGGAAAGGATGGGTGGGACAGGTGTTCCACTCAGGGCTGGACGCAAAGAATAGAGGGGTGGCCATATTGGTGGGGAAACGGGTGTCGTTTGAGGCTAGGAACATTGTAGTGGACAGCGGTGGCAGATATGTGATGGTGAGTGGCAGACTGCAGGGAATGGAGGTCGTGCTGGTCAACGTATATGCCCCGAACTGGGATGATGCGGGATTTATGAAGCGGATGCTGGGACGTATCCCGGACCTGGAAGTAGAAAATCTGGTAATGGGGGGGGGACTTCAACACCGTGCTAGACCCAGGGTTAGATAGATCTAGATCCAGGACCAAAAGAAGGCCGGCAGCGGCCAAGGTGCTTAGGGGGTTTATGGACCAAATGGGGGGAGTGGATCCGTGGAGATTTGCTAGGCCGCTGGCCAAAGAGTTCTCCTTTTTCTCCCATGTCCATAAGGTATACTCCCGGATAGATTTCTTCGTTCTGGGAAGGTCACTGATTTTGAGGGTGGAAGGAACGGAGTACTCGGCCATAGCTGTTTCAGACCATGCCCCACATTGGGTGGATCTGGAACTAGGAGAGGAGCGGGAACAGCGTCCACTCTGGCGACTGGATGTGGGATTATTGGCGGATGAGGGAGTCTGCGGAAGGGTGCGGGGATGTATCGAAAGGTACCTGGTGGCCAATGATGATGGGGAGGTCCGAGTGGGGGTAGTATGGGAAGCGCTGATGGCGGTGGTCAGGGGAGAGTTGATCTCCATCAGGGCTCACAAGGGGAAAACAGAGGCCAAAGAGAGGGAAAGATTACTGGGGGAGATTTTGAGTGTGGATAAAAGATATGCGGAGGCCCTGGACGAAGGACTATATAGGGAGAGGCGAAGACTCCAGACGGTGTTTGATCAGCTGACCACAGGGAAGGCAGAGGCACAGTGGAGGAAGGCACAGGGGATGAGATATGAATATGGGGAAAAGGCGAGTCGCCTGTTGGCCCACCAGCTTCGTAAGAGGACAGCGGCGAGGGAAATAGGGGGAGTTAGGGATGAAACGGAACAACGGTGCGGAGAGCAGGGAAGGTAAATGAGGTGTTTAAGACCTTTTATGAGAGATTATATAGGTCCCAACCCCCGGAGGGAAAAGAGGGGATGCAGCAGTTTCTGGACCAACTAAGGTTCCCAAGGGTGGAGGAGCAGGAGGTGGAAGGCCTGGGGGCGCCAATTGGGTTGGACGAGGTGACCAAAGGGCTGGGGAACATGCAGGCAGGGAAGGCCCCGGGACCTGACGGGTTCCCGGTGGAATTTTACAGGAAATATGTGGACTTGTTGGCCCCGCTGCTGGTAAGAACCTTTAACGAGGCCAGAGAAGGGGGGACTCTACCCCCGACAATGTCGGAGGCGACGATATCACTAATCCTGAAGCAAGATAAAGATCCGCTGCAATGCGGGTCTTATAGACCTATCTCGCTCCTGAATGTGGACGCCAAGTTGTTGGCAAAAGTGCTGACAATGAGGATAGAGGATTGTGTCCCGGGGGTGGTGCACGAAGATCAGACAGGGTTCCTAAAGGGGAGACAATTGAATGTCAACGTGCGACGGCTATTGGGGGTGATAATGATGCCCCCAGCAGAGGGGGAGGCAGGGATAGTGGCGGCAATGGATGCAGTGAAGGCATTTGATAGGGTAGAGTGGGAGTATTTATGGGAGGTGCTGAGGAGGTTTGGGTTCGGGGAGGGGTTTGTCAGCTGGGTTAAACTCCTCTATGGGGCCCCAATGGTAAGTGTCGTCACAAATCGGCAAAGATCGGAGTATTATCGGCTACATAGGGGAACAAGACAGGGATGCCCGCTGTCCCCATTACTGTTCGCACTGGCAATTGAACCACTGGCCATGGCGCTGAGAGACTCCAGGAAATGGAGAGGGGTGGTTAGAGGGGGAGGAACACCGAGTGTCACTCTACGCAGATGACCTACTGCTATTTGTGGCGGATCCAGTGGGGGGGATGACAGAGGTTATGCAGATATTGAGGGAGTTTGGAGATTTCTTGGGATATAGGCTTAGCATGGGAAAGAGTGAGCTTTTCGTAATACACCCTGGGGACCAGAGTAGAGGGATAGATGGCCTGCTGCTAAGGAGAGTGGAAAGAAACTTCCGATACCTGGGGATTCAGATAGCCAGGAGCTGGGGAACCTTACACAGACTCGATCTGACTCGGCTGGTGGAGCAAATGGAAGAGGATTTCAAAAGGTGGGATATGCAGCCGCTGTCACTGGCGGGCAGAGTGCAGGCGATTAAGATGATGGTCCTCCCGAGGTTCCTATTTGTGTTTAAATGTCTCCCAATATTGATCACTAAGGCCTTTTTCAAGAAAATAGATAGAAGCATCATGAGCTTCGTGTGGGCAGGGAAGGCCCCGACGGTGAGGAGGGGGTTCCTGCAACGTAGCAGGGACAGAGGGGGACTGGCATTACCGAATTTGTCCGACTATTACTGGTCCGTCAATGTGGCGATGATCCATAAGTGGATGATAGAAGGAGAGGGGGCGGCGTGGAAAAGGCTGGAGATGGCGTCCTGTAAAGGAACGAGCTTAAAAGCGCTGGTGACGGCGCCACTACCGCTCTCCCCGAAAGGGTTTACCACGAACCCGGTGGTGGCGGCAACATTAAGTATCTGGGGGCAATGGAGGCGACAGAAGGGTGTGTTGGGAGCCTCGGTGTGGTCCCCGATCAGGAACAACCATAGGTTTGCCCCAGGGAGGTTGGACGGAAGGTTCCAGAGCTGGCACCGGGCGGGAATTAGGAGAGTGGGAGACGTATTAATAGATGGGACGTTTGCGAGCTTGGGAGCACTAGAGGAAAAGTATGAGCTGCCTCCGGGGAATATCTTTAGGTATATGCAGGTGAGGGCGTTCACGAGACCACAGGTGAGGGAATTTCCGCTGCTCCCGACACAGGGGATCCAGGATAGAGTGCTTTCAGCGGGGTGGGTCGGGGAGGGCAAAGTGTCCGACATATACCGGGAGATGAGAGAAGAGGGGGAGGAGCTGGTAGAAGAGCTGAAAGAAAAATGTGAAGAAGAGCTCGGGGAGGAGATTGAGGAGGGTTTGTGGGTTGATGCCCTAAGTAGGGTAAATTCCTCTTCCTCCTGTGCCAGGCTTAGCCTGATCCAATTTAAGGTGCTACATAGAGCACATATAACGGGAGCGAGGTTGAGCAGGTTCTTCGGAGTGGAGGACAGGTGCGGGAGGTGCGGGGGAAGCCCGGCGAACCACACACATATGTTTTGGTCATGTCCGGCACTGGAGGAGTATTGGAGGGGAGTGGCGGGAGTGATCTCGAAGGTGGTGAAGGTCCGGGTCAAGCCAAGCTGGGGGTTAGCTATATTTGGGGTAGTGGATGAGCCGGGAGTACAGGAGGCGAAAGAGGCCGATATTGTGGCCTTTGCGTCCCTGGTAGCCTGGCGTAGGATTTTACTCATGTGGAAGGAAGCGAAACCCCCCGGCGTGGAGGCCTGAATAAATGATATGGCAGGGTTCATAAAACTGGAGCGGATGAAGTTTGCGCTGAGAGGATCGGCTCAGGGGTTCTCCAGGCAGTGGCAACCGTTCCTCGACTATCTAGCGGAACGTTAGGAGGAAAATAGATAGCCAGCAGCAGCAGCCCAGAGGGGGGAGGGAGGGAGGGAGAGGGGGGCGGGGGGGGGGTGGGGGGGTGGGGGGGAGTAAATTGTTTTTGTTCTAGATGGGGTGGAGAGGTGGGGGGAGCACTATTTTGTGTTATTTTGTTAGTTCACTATTTTATTTAAACAATGTTATCTATTAGTTATCATGTTACCGTTTTTGTTGATTTGTAAGGAGGAAAAATTGTGTTTGAAAACTTTAATAAAATATATATATTTTTTAAAATGCAACCATTCTGAGGAGCACATTGAAATCCCTGAATTATACCTCGCCCACTTTGAGTCCTTCATCATCATTAAGGTAATTATGCTATAATCATACTTTCACCGAATGAGAATTTTCTGGCAAATTGAACATTTGAAGTGCTCTACCAACCAAGTTGTGTTTTATTTTAATTAGCGATTTCTGCTTTTTACAATGACAATGTTCCAATCAAAATATTTAACATTTTACCCAAGCCTGAAGACATTTCAGTATTTCTGTACATTTGTTGAAATATTTTGAAATGGTAACTGTAATAACCTGCACAGGACTCATCCACCTGGGGATGATTGTTCCCCGTGTTCAATTGGACTGAGTTAACCCAGCACTCGTATAAAAGGCAGGCAGCTGTAGAGCCAGCTAAGAAGGAATGAGGACCCGGTGAAAGGGAACTGGGCCCTGTGCATGTATGATGCTGTTGCTGTTGCTGAAATAAAGGACTTTTAAGAAGCTCGTTGGACTCCCCTGGCTTTATCACATTGGCGACGATGATGAATTGGAGCTGTCGGCGTGCTGCTTGTTCGGCTGAGCTACCTCCTGGGATTTTTTTTTAAAAAAGAGTGGACTACAGTACCGAGTTTGTTTCTGTGTTTTTTTTTTAGAGCCTGTAATGTTATGGAAGGTGAGAGCCGGGTCGAGTTTTTTGTTTTGCTGCCGGCTTGTGAGGTGTATCCGCTGGGAGTGATCTGGAGTCTGATGTGTCTGGCAGTACCAGATGCGGTATCATTCTGGTGTGGGTCGCGTAGCGTTTCGTCCGTCTCTGTCTGCTGTTGTTTCCTGATGCTGGCAGAGTGGTCCACCTGGGAGTCTGTTCTCGAGTTGCCGCCGGCGTTTTGGAACATCATTCTGGTCATGAGTGCAGCGTTGTGTTTAGAAGACTGTTCTGCGGCAGCTTGGACTGTGGGATTTGCAACAGTGATGATTTGCTGCGACCTGACAGTTATTGTACGACTGCAGGTTTTGTGCCTGGAGACTCTGGTGTGGAGTTGACTGGACATTCCATATGTGACTTCTGGTCCTGTGGAAGCTTGCACGGAACCCTGCTGTATTTTTTAAATTTGTGCTGTGTGTTGATTTGCCTGTGTACTGTAAGAATGTTAGAGCGACAGCTCCCTGGGCATTTTGGTAGGTGTTTTATTTTTTGGGGTAGAATTTAGAGTGCCCAATATTAAAAATTAAGGGGAGTTTGGGAGTTGCGGGACGTTGAGGTGGCCATTGTCTGGTGTTTTCCCCCCCCCTCCTGTTCCCTCTGTGGCTGGAAGGCATGCCACGCCGATTGGGCCCTGTGTGACTGGTGAGGGTGTTGGGCTGGACGTAATGCTTGGTGGAGTACATGCCTGCCCGTCCTGCTTCCCTGTTTGGTGGAGCCTTATCTGAACCAATTTTTTTTTTTTAGGTTTGTTGTCTGGTCACTGTGGGGTTTGAACCCGTTTGGTCCTCTCCTATCCACTCTTCCTAAATGGCCATCCTTGTGAGGGGTTTTGGGCTTTGCGGGGGGAGGGGTGTAATAACCTGCACAGGACTCATCCACCTGGGGATGATTGTTCCCTGTGTTCAATTGGACTGAGTTAACCCAGCACTAGTATAAAAGGCAGGCAGCTGTAGAGCCAGCTAAGAAGGAATGAGGACCTGGTGAAAGGGAACCGGGCCCTGTGCATGTATGATGCTGTCACTGAAATAACGGACTTTTAAGAAGCTTGTTGGACTCTCCTGGCTTTATCACAGTAACTTGTGAAGGTTATTAGTCATCACCGCAGTGTGAACACTTGTTGATGTGCAGATTACACATACTGCTCATCACAAGTCCAGGCAAGATCATAAAATGGACAATGAAGGTTATTCAACTTATTTTACTAACTATATCAACTCTCTGTGCACCCATTGCTGCATCTGACTGTTCAATGAGTGATTCAGGTGTTTTCAATTATTTACCTTCACTACTGTGAGACTCGGAATAAAATACATTTTAACCAGACTTCTTTCAATAAACTCAATGATTGATTTATTATAAAACAGTTATTTTTTTTTTTAAACCAGTTGCAAGAACTAGTTAATATGCAATCAGAATCAGGAATTATAACTAATTTATCTGTTTTTAAACTCCCTGGCGCACACACAAATAAAAAGGAGGACAAACAGATAAGGGGGGGTATTCTCCGTCCTGGCGTGGCGCGCCCTTGAAGGCAGCGGGATCCTCTGTCCCGGCAGCTGGCCAATGGGGTTTACCATTGTGGGCACCCCCACGCCGTTGGGAAATCAACGTGAGTGCGCTGTGGCGAAGTGGAGGATCCCGCCGATAGAGATGGGCTTTAGAGAATAGACTTTTGCAAAAAAAAAAGATAAAGTTTACAGGGTTTTGGTGCTGCCAATCTGGTCCTCCCACATATGAAGACAGATCGCTTGTCCCAGTAGCTACCTGGAGCTTCGTGCCAACAAAGGTTCAGCATGAAGGTCAATAGTGTCGGACCAATCCCGCTTCCCTCAGCCTCTCTGGTTTTGAAAGGCAGACAAGTCCTACAGAGATGAGGATGCCCTTGAGGTGGTCCGCGGGTTTCCGCACGGTCCTTTTCCTTGTCCTGACTGTGTAAGAAACTAGACCCGTTTTCTCCACTAAGGCCCCTAGGACCCATTGGATGCCATCCCTGAAATTTCAAACATATACAATGTCCCCTGGTTTAAAATCTCTGTCATACGTTCGGTGATTGTGATACCTTTTCTGTAGGCCTTGCATCGTTTCTACCTTCCCGCTAAAACACAGGAACATCAAACTCAGGCGGGTCTGGATGCATCGGTTCATTAGCAATTCTACTGGTGCTACCCCGGTTGTCACATGCAGCGTCGTTCGGTAGTTGAATAATAACCACGCCAGCTTCATTTTAGGGGAACCCGTGTTCTGTTTCCTCATATCCTGTTTAAATATTTTGGACTGCCTGCTCAGCCAAACTTTTGAGGACGGATGGTATGGAATGGTTTGGATATGTTTCACCCCATTGGCACGCATAAATGCCTGGAACACTTTGCTGGTAAATGGGGTTCCATTGTCCGTGACAAGACCTCTGGAATTCCGTGGGTACTGAATGGTTGGCGCAGTTTCTACAGGGTAATTTGTGAGGTGGTAGTAGACATTCAGTGCATGTCCAGACATTTTGAGTGGACGTTTTTAAGGATCAGAATAATTGATCCCATAAATGGCACGCAAAGTCGGCAAGCAAACACACCCAGAGGTGTCCTGGCCATTCCCAAGGCTGGAGCGAGATCGACAGAAGGAGCTTCTGGTGTTCCTGGCACGTCGCACATTGTTGTACCATTTGTTGATGTTGCCTCAAGTCCTGGCTACCACACATAGTTCCTCACAAGTATTTTCATCTTTGAAATCCCAGTTGACCGCTATGCAAATCTTGTAAGATCATGTGCTGACCCAGCGCAGGATGGCCACATGAGTTCTTCACAGGAGGATACCATCCTCCACACTGAGCTCCTGTTGCTTTGTAAGATAGGCCCACAGCTCCCTGGGGGATTTCCTTGTAACCTGCCATGCAGGACAATGTGGCGTAATTTTGCCAGTGTAGGATCCCTTTGGATCCACATGCAAATTTATGCAGCCGTCAAAGGTAAGGTGTCCATGAAGTTCAAAGTTAATACAACTTCATCCATTACTAGCGGAGATGGGGGGTTTACAGGCAGTGGGAGTCGGCTGAGGGCTTCTGCATGCGCTGCTGGATGATGTTCAAAAGTGTATTCATAAGTTGCCAACAGCAGAGGCCAGTGTTGGATTCAGGCTGAGGCTATTGGTGGAATCATCTTGCCTTCCTTCTAGAGGCAGAGTAAGGGCTTCTAGTCCGTGGTCAGTGTGAAATTACGCCCATAGACGTACTGGTGAAATTTCTTTACTGCTTACATCACGGCCAGTCCTTCTTTCTCGATCTGTGCCTAGCGGCGCAGGGTTCTGGGCGCATGTGCTATCGGCCTTTCTGGCTGATCCTCCCACTGGTGGGGCGACACTTCCCTGTGCTGGCTAACGCTTCCCCCTGTGTCGCTTTGTACGCCCGTTTTGGGTTTTCCTGCAAAGCGTGTGCATGGGCGCCAACAAGCTAGCCAGGTTGGGATAAACCTCCCATAATAATTTACAAGCACCCAAAACAGCCTCAGCTACTTTGTGTTTTCAGTTATCGGGGCTCCCCTGATAGCCTGAACGTTTTCCTCCACTGGGTGCAATCCATCATTACCCAATTATTATTTTTTTCAATTCAGGGGCAATTTAGTGTGGCCAATCCACCTAACCTGCACGTCTTTGGGTTGTGGGGGTGAAACCCACGCAGACAAGGGGAGAATGTGTAATCTCCACACGGACAGTGACCCAGGGCCGGGATCGAACCTGGGCCCTCAGCGCGCAGTCCCACTGTTAACCATCCAAGGTATGTGATTGCTTTCGTCTGGATCACATACCTGTCTCTCTTCACACAGACCCCGCATCGCAGAACTGCCAGAGGATCTCTTCCAGGTGCTCAGATGCTTCTTCTCGTATCCGTCTTCTATATGTGGCATGGAGTACAGGTCCAAGCAGTTCACCGTCAATTTTTATTTGCCGCACAGGTGGACTGTCTTGTCCGGTTTGAACACTGGGACCACTGCCATTGCCTACTCCGTGAACGGGATTGGGTGTTCTCTAGCCATCTCAATTCATCTACTTTTTTAAGCAGGGCATATGGGGCCGGTCGGGCCCTGGAGCAAATTAAAGATGGTATTGCATTCAAAGAAGAAGCATACAAATTTGCAAGAAAAAGCAATAGACATGAGGATTGGGAGCAGTTTTAAATTCAGCAAAGGCGGACAAAGGGATTGATTTAAGGGGAATATACAATATTAAAGTAAGCTAGCTGGAAACATAAAAACTGACTGTAAAAGTTTCAATAGGTATGTAAAGAGAAAAAGATTGATTAAAAACGAATGTAGGCCCCTTACAGTCAGAAACGGGGGAATTCATAACGGGGAACAAAGAAATTGCTGAGGAACTAAATTCATACTTTGCTTCTGTCTTCACAAAGGAAGACTTGAATAATGTACCGGAAGTTCTGAGAAACACAAATTTTAGTGAGGATCTGAAGGAAATCAGTAGAGAAATGATTTGGGGGAAATTAATGGAATTGATGGCAGATAAATCTCCGGGGCCTGATAATCCTCATCTCAGAGTACTTATGAAGTGGCCCTAGGAATAATAGATCCATTGGTGGTCATTTTCCAAAATTCTTTGGACTCTGGAATGGTTCCTACAGATTGGAGGGTAGCGAATCTAACCCTGCTAATTAAAAGGGGAGGTAGAGAGAAAACAGGGAACTATAGACCGGTGAGCCTAACATTTGTAGGAGGGAAGTTGCTGAAGTCCATTATCAAGAATTTCACAGCACAGCATTTTGAAAACAGTAGTATAATCAGACAAAGTCAGCATGGATTTACAAAAGGAAAATCATGCTTGACAAATCTACTGGAATTCTTTGAAGATGAAACTAGTAGAGTTGACCAGGGAGACTTGGTGGATGTGGCTCATTTAGACTTTCAGAATGCTTTCGAAAAGGTTTCACATAGCAGATTACTATGTAAAGTTAAAGTGCATGGGAGTGCGGTTAGTGTCCTGAGATGGATAGAAAGCTGGTTAACAGACAGAAACCAAAGAGTTGGAATAAATGTGTCTTTTTCTGATTGGCAGGCAGTGACTAGTGGGGTAGCGCAGGGATTTGTGCGAGGACCTCAACTGTTTACATTGTATATTAATGATTTGGATGAGGGAACTAAATGTATTATCTTCAAATTTGCGGATGATACAAAGTTGGTTGGGAGTGTGAGCTGTGAGGAGGATACAGAGATGCTGTAGTGGGATTTGGCCAGGTTGAGTGAGTGGGCAGATACATGGCAGATGCAGTATAATGTGGATAAATGTGAGGTTATCCGCTTCGGTAGCAAAAATAGGAAGGCAGATTATTATTTGAATGGGTGTAAATTGAGAGACGTGGATACTCAGCAAGACCTTGATAACCTCGTGCATCAGTCACTGAAAGTAAGCGCACAGGTGCAGCAGGCAGTAAAGAAAGCAAATGGTAAATTGGCCTTCATAACGAGAGGATTTGAGTATAGGAATATACTCAAAGGTCCTGGCTCTTGCACCACTACCAGTCGTAGCCTGTTGTCCGTGGGTGACCGGGGTCACCATGGTACCTGTAATAGCCAACGGCTCCCCGGCTTATGTTGCCAGCCAGGCCTTGGTATCATTCAAGCCCAGGGACAGAATTTCCATATGGAGCCTATGGAAGGTTTGTTGTCCGATAACAGAGACAGAAGCCTCTGTGCCGATTTCCATGTCTAGGGGGTTACCGTTGATGAAGTTTTATCCTAATTGGGGCTACTTTGGGCGCCATCCAGTGTGGCGGTATCCACCTCTATTAAAGGCTGATCAGAACTGATTTTATATTAAATCATATATTCACTTTATATTAAAATCTGATCAGAGCTGATGCTATATTAAATCATGTATTTAACTCTATATTAAAAACTGATGATTGATGAGTCCATCATCAATGTAAACCATTACTTATCGCAATAATGTTTTTTGATATGTATTATCTTTGTAAGAGCCCAGATGCAGTGAACTCATTAAGTCTAGTGGCTTAACTCCTAAGGGAGTTATTACTTGTCTAGTGGCCTTGCCATTAAGGGAGGCTACTGCTTGGCAAGAGACCCTGCCAAGAAGGGAGGCTGGTGTTTTTCTGGAGATCGATTCCGGAGGTATCAACCTCGTATCTTTAGGAACAGGTGCCCTGTCAGGCCTCCCTGAAATTAAGGCCTTGCCAACCAAGAGAGAGAATGTTCTTTGTCTCGAAATAACTGTGGGGAGTTACCTTGTTTTTCAGAAGAAGGGGCTATGCTAAAACTCCCCTCGAACTCCCGAGCTCTCCCTGAGGGTAAAAACAATATAAATATTCAAGCAAAAGCTGCGAAAGTTAGAGTTTCACTTGGAGATCAGTTTAGGATATTACTGGGTGTTTAAACTACAATCTCGACTCATAGAATTCTGCTCGTGATTGACCATCGAATTCCGAGACTAATCGTCGTTGTGAGTATGAAATGTTTGTAGCTTAATCAATTATGTAGTTAAGAAGGTGACAGGCTAACTCATCATGTATCCTGTATCTGTCAAACTGTATCATTTATCAAAACACTTGTATTACCCTTTTTTCTTTAAATAAATTGCGTATATATTTTACCATACAGATCCATGTCTATTTTAATAAATAAGAGTGACATTTAACTAAGACTCATCATATTCTCATCCTTTGAGGCTATCTGGAGGGTCTCTTGCCCATGCCTAGCTCTCAAGAATTAGAACTATTTAGTCACGTTAAGGATAAGATAGACATCTAAGTCACAGCCTCCCCTGTACACTGAGGATAGTGAACGCAAGGCACTTTGTGTATACTATAATTAGATCTCCCATATAGCGAGTCTTACTTTAGATATTCACAAGACCTTGTCTAGTAGCTTACAACCTCGATTAATCAGGCAGATCTTAGAAAAATACTCCTCAACTGTCACACCAGCTGCACCTCCTCAGGTGGGACAATGTGCAAGATACTGGTTCGGGGTATCTGTGTCACCTGACCAGGGCGACGAGCTCTTTATCAATTCTGATATTCTCGGCCGCTATGCGTCATACGACCATAACTGTAGCACTGTTGTGGGTACTCCTCATCATCCTCCGGGGGAGAGGTCCCATCGGACCATGGAGGCCCTTGGCCATCGGGTTTGCTTGCGATATTATACCGTCGGTCATTGTTTCAGTGGTGACTAAGTCAGGTGAGCACCGTCCTTAGAGGCCACAGCTCTTCACCTGCCCAAGACTGTGTACGCCATAATCAATGGAATCTTGGAGCTCCTGGAGCCCCACGGGAGAGAGACAGTTCTATGGCCGGCTCTGCTAATAGCTTTCTCTGGGTCGCCATATTGTTGATGCACACATCAAATGATCTCTTAACATCTCGGGGAGGGATGGACCGAAGTTACAATGTTCTGCTAACTTACAAAGAAGCGTTAGAAATTCTGTCATCGACACTGCAGGGGTTCTTCTGCCCATATTGAACTGGTACCTTTTGCATTATTACAGACAGCTTGGGGTCATAGTGACTCTCAGCAAGTTCCACAAGCTCGCTGAAGGATTTTGAGTCCAAGGCTGCCGGGTAGATAAGGTTCTTGATTATGCTGAATGTCAGGGACCCTTAGGCGGTCAGTGTATTGCAGCCTGATACCATTTGCCTGGAAGAATCCATTCAGTATTCTGGGCCCAGTCTTTTACGCCTGCATGCCTCTCAAAAAGCGGCATTTAAAAAATGCCATTAACCTCGCTCCCGTGTGGTCAGGATGTCCAGATTCACATCTGCTGGGTTTTATCCTCATCGCCAGTATAAAAGCCCAGGAGACATGACAAGGTAAGTTGAATAACATTTATTTAGTTAACCTGAAGTAAAGGCCGCGAAGCTTACAACTCAAAGGTCCCGGTTGGGACTATGGGAAATGCCAGTCCGGCCAGCTTTAAAAGGGCAAGTTTACAAGCCCCACGAGTACCACAGGAGATGGATCAATATGTCCCTGTGGGTCTTGTGAGGGTTATTATAAAAATATTGTCCTGAAAGATATGATTCCACCAAAATGTCCAGATTTCTTCAGTCTCACATCATAACTGAAGACAATGACATGATGGTTCACTTTGTGGACCTTCTCTGCTCTGCACTCAGTGATTCAATGTCTCCCTTGGATTCCGGTGACCAGATCCGGTGTGGCCATTCATCCACCTTTCAGACAGATGTTGAAAATCCAACCCCTTGGACTCTTAGCAATGGAGGTCAAACCTCAGTGCAGTCTGGGCTCATGTCTTACTGTAAATAACTTCACCCAGTGTAAATGGGTCAAAACAAAATAGTCAGACGTGTTTCCACAAAGAGAGGAGGGGGAATGAAGGATGTGAAAGGATGAAGGGTCATTAGACTGAGACTGAGTTACACCTTTGACTATTCTTATTACTGCGTCTCCTTTATCTTTGTACAGGTGTTTCCTTTCTCTTTGTTTTTGGCATCAAAACATGCAAAGAAAATGTTAATGAAAAGCAGTAACTCAACAGTGGCTCAAACTTCATTAGGCAAAGGTCAGAATGCACTTGCAACTGCCCCTCCCTTTGTATGGAGTTGTGGTTATTCCCCTGGAGTGGAACTTAAAGCCACTGGACCAGTTAATGAATTAATTACAGCTATGGTTTTACAGAAAACTGGAATCACATCTTTAGAGTGATCACACTTATGAAAGGTGTAGGCACAAGAATCATAGAAGCCTGTAGCCACCTGGGTTGGCCACTTCCCGATTTAAAATGGAGGTCCGTAAAAAATGCTGGGAAATTCAGCCAAGCCAGGAAAAACTAGCAGGTGCAAAGTTTCCTGTGTATTAGAACTTGCAGAAACCCAGACAGCACTGAAACTAGCAACCATCCGCATATTAATGAGCGATCCACGGGAACAATTGAAACATTTAAGGTGAATAAGGCCAAGCCAGACTCCTCGGCGCCAGCAGGAGCCAAGACAAAGGAAAGCCAACGGACACTCAGGAACCACCCAGCGATCAGGGAACGGCTCCAGTATTGGAGAAATCGATCCAAGTGATCGGAATCTAGTCCAATCACTTGGAACCAGATATGGGGTCCGCCCCGAACGGCGCGAAGCCCCTGGGGACTATAAAGTAGAGTCCCCAAGTTCAATTCGTCCTTCTTGGCAGGGTCACTCAGCAGCGTAAAACAACCCTTGACAGTGACCTGCCCAAGCTGCCGCACCAACCAAGTAAGTCTCCAGTCAACGCACGCTACGAGATAGATGCTCCTAGCTACCAGTCCATATCAGCTTTGAATCCTGCAGACTCAGAATCGAACGAAAGGCCATTTGTTCCCCTGACCTGGTGGGCCAGTCCCAAAGCTAAGTATAAGCCTCTTATTGTTAGAGATAGTCTAGTAAGTAGAGTTTATGCAGGAGTAGTGATTTACTGTGTATAATAAATGTGTTTTGATTTGAATCTTACTAATTGGTGTGTCGAGTTATTGATCAGTACTTGAACTTGAACCTCATGGCGGTATCATAGATACTTGGCGACTCTAGAGCAAAGGTTATAGAAACAGAGCAAATTAAGTAAAGACGCAACGAGCAACAAATTAAGAGCCAACCAAAGTTAGCAACAAACCGAGCACACAGAAGGAGGCCATTCAGTCCATTGCTTTCAAAACTGCATGATTTTCGAAATGAGCCGTGGGTATTTTGCGCCCTGAAAATCTACCCCACTGTTTGTAGACTTCGTACCTATATTGATCTAATTCAGCCACTGGGATCCATGGTGATCCACGGTTAATTAACTACATGATTGGAATCTTTTAAACTGAAAATTTTCAGGGAGGAGAATCTGTGCGAAATGCTTTGTTTTTGCTGCCAATTGTAGACATTTTGGATGTTATTCTTTCTTCAAATCTTTCACTGTAAAGGGCTTCTTTGTGTCTATTCCCCTGTTGATCGTACCATTATCCTGGGAAAATTCAGACCAACGTTACAGCAAGTTTCAGATTATTCTACACCACAACTTGCTATAATTTAGGTTGGCCTGAACTTTCTTGCCTAATGCCTGGGTGTTGTTTCTGATTCGTTCATGGGATGTAGGCATCGCTGAATGGGCCAGCATTTATTGCCCATTCCTAATTGCCCCTGAGAAGGAGGTGGTGAATCGCCTTCCTCAACCGCTGCAGTCCATGGGATGTAGGTAAACCCACAGTGCTATGATGGAGAAGTTCCAGGATTGTGACCCAGCGATGGTGAAGAAATGTTTATATATTTCCAAGGCTGGATGTTGAGTGACTTAGAGGAGAGCCTCCAGGTGATGGTGTTCCCAGGTATCTACTACTCTTTTACTTCTAGGTTTGGAAGGTGTTGTTGAAGGAGATACTGTGAGGTTGATGTTTGTGCTAAGGAAAGGTCCTCTTCATCACTGTAATTGGTTGTCCTGAATGTCAGTCCTGGAATGGGTAACTTTCAGTGAAGGCAGCATGATTGATTTCAATGTTACCGTGTAATTGAAACTCCCCCAGCTGGTTCAGCTGGTTATGACAATGTTCCACAGAGTTATACAGACCAGAAGATTCCATGTTTGACCCCACTCCATGGTATGTTTTTGATTACAGGTGGCCACTGCCATGCTTCCTATAATTGATTATATGCCTCCGGATTGAGGAGGATGCTATATATCAGAGAATACATCCCTGCTGGTGAAGCTTCTCGTGATTTGTAGTGACGTCAGCAGTGGGTGTTTCCATTCTCCATCTTGGTTTGCATGAGCAACACCCTTAATAAAACCTCTCATCATGTTTCTAAGAATTTGGGGCAGCACGGTAGCACAGTGGTTAGCACCGTGGCTTCATAGCGCTAGGGTCCCAGGTTCGATTCCCGCTTGGGTCACTGTCTGTGCGGAGTCTGCACGTTCTCCCCGTGTCTGCCTGGGTTTCCTCCGGGTGCTCCGGTTTCCTCCCACTAGTCCCAAAAGACGTGCTATTAGGTAATTTGGACATTCTCAATTCTTCCTCTGTTACCCGAACAGGCGCTGGAATTTGGCGACAAGGGCTTTTCACAGTAACTTCAGTGCAGTGTTAATGAAAGCTTATTTGTGACAATAAAGATTATTATTATTCATACCTTTTCTTGTTATGTCAAATTCAAAGACATAACAGAGAGAAAATGGGTGAGATCCCACACCTGATTGCTATGCAATAACTACTCCTGCAGAGGTGCATTTGTAAGTGTCAGCTGGGAATAAGATTAGACTTGGCTTTAATATCTCGCACACACCCTCACTCCCCCTGCCCCCAAACACCGACCACAGCTGGGAAACAAATCTGCTGACCTTCAATGAGCAATTTTTAAAAATGCATGTTACCAAAATATTGACTTTTCATTGTCTGGGCCCACAGAAGAAGAGAAGTCACTTGTACATGATTGTGTTCCTGGTACCTATAGAGTCTGAACTAAGCAAAGAATCACTGTGTTCAAGAGTGGAGTGTGTGGTAGTCACCACTAGTAGTATTACATGTATTACGGTAAGGCCCGTAGAATAGAGGTACATGGGTAAATCCCTGCCTGCTGGCTCCGCCCAGTAGGCGGCGTATAAATGTGTGTGCTCGCCGGTACTGCAGCCAGTCTGGTTCCAGCTACAGGAGGCACAACATCTTTGCTCAATAAAGCCTCGATTATTCCACTACTCTCGTCTTTGTGGTAATTGATAGTGCATCAATTTATTGAGCAAAGATTTTTTTAAATGATGGATCTCCGCATCAAGCCTGACCGCCTGCAGCTGAGCCCTCAAGCAGCCAACACCACATCCGCCTTTGACCACTGGCTAGCCTGCTTCGAAAGCTACCTCCGAACATCAACTGAGGAACCCTCGGACTCGCAGAAGCTCCAAGTCCTTTATTCACGGGTGAGCCCTGACATTTTTCCTCTCATCCAGGATGCGCCCACTTACTCCGAAGCGATGGAACTCCTGAAGGGACATTACGTTCGACCAGTCAATCAAGTATTATCCAGGCACCTTCTGGCCACAAGACAGCAACTCCCCGGGGAGTCTCTGGACGATTTCTGGCGTGCCCTGCACATCCTAGGTAGGAACTGTGACTGCCAGGCAGTTTCGGCAGTCCAGCACATAGAACTTTTAATTCAGGACGCTTACATAGGTTCATAGAATTTACAGTGCGGAAGGAGGCCATTCGGCCCATCGAGTCTGCACCGGCTCTTGGAAAGAGCACCCTACCAAAGCCCACACCTCCACTCTATCCCCATAACCCAGTAACCCTACCCAACACTGAGGGCAATTTTGGACACTAAGGGCAATTTAGCATGGCCAATCCACCTAACCTGCACATCTTTGGACTGTGGGAGAAAACTGGAGCACCCGGAGGAAACCCAAGCACACACGGGGAGAACGTGCAGACTCCGCACAGACAGTGACCCAAGCCGGGAATCAAACCTGGGACCCTGGAGCTGTGAAGCAATTGTGCTAATCACTATGCTACCGTGCTGCCCTTCCTTACGTTTAACCCTTACGTTACGGGCATGAAGTCTGCGCACGTCCGCCAGTGGCTACTGGAAGGAGGTACGCTCAATCTTGCGGGAACTAGGCAGCTCGCTAACTCGTTAGAAGTGGCCTCCCATAACGTCCAGTCACACGGCCCCGACCGCGCGGCACCCTCGTGGGCATCCTGGGCCCCACTAGCTGCCGACTCCAGCTCACCGCAAGCCTGCACCGCGCGGCAGCCAGCCAACCTTGGGGGGCCCAAGTGCTATTTTTGCGGGCAGCGCTGCCCGGCGCAGAGCGCGACCTGCAACGGATGTGTGAAGAAGGGACACTTTCTTTCAGTTTGCCAGGCCCGGTCGGTAGCCGCTGCTTCCAAGCCCGGCATTCCTACACCCCCGACGTGCGACCCAGGGGCGCCGCCATCTTCCTCTTCGCAAGCCACGAGTGGCCCATTTTGGACAGCGCCTCAGGATCCCTGCTCGTCTGGCCGTTCATCGCCTGCCGCTACCTCCACCACCGGGACCTCCCAGCATCTGCCGCAGCTCGCCTCAATCATCCTGGATCAGTCCCGGCCCCGCAACCTCGCGACCGCAACAACGACAGTGAAGATCGATGGGCACGCGACGACCTACCTTTTTGACTCCGGGAGCACAGAGAGCTTCATCCACCCCACTGCAGAAGTCCACCTCCGGAATCTCGCTCCCAACATGGCTGACAGTTCCTGGACCCGTCCTCCTTCGCAAGCATGTGCGGACCCATAAGTCGGACCCCTTGGTCGAAAGAGTCCACCTCCTACACGCAAACCCGCAGTATGCCTATGTGGCACACCCCGACGGGCGCCAGGACACAGTCTCCCTCCCGCTGGATCTCCACCCACGGCCCCCGACCTGACACCACCACCCCCCCGCCAGCTGCCTCATTCACCCCTGAGGCACTCACCCTCCCTCCAGCAAACCTCACTGCTGCCCCTGCCCCAGTAGGACCCGTCCTCCCACTGGTTCCACTCAGGGGTGACGATGTCGAGGACAACACGCTCCCGGAGTCACAGGTGACCAAGTCGGCACCCACATCACCACTAGGACTGAGGCGATCGCAGAGGAGGATCAAGGCCCCTGACAAACTGAACTTGTAATGTTTTCCACCACCCCCTCCGGACTCTTTTTTTTTAACGGGGTGAATGTGGTAGTCACCACTAGTAGTATTACATGTATTACGGTAAGGCCCGTATAATAGAAGTACATGGGTAAATCTCTGCCTGCTGGCTCCGCCCAGTAGGCGGGGTATAAATGCGTGTGCTCGCCGGTGCTGCAGCCATTCTGGTAGCAGCTACAGGAGGCACAACATCTTTGCTCAATAAAGCCTCGATTGTTCCACTACTCTCGTCTTTGTGGTAATTGATAGTGGTTCAGAGTGGAGGGAAGGAAATTGGCGGGAAAAGGTGGAAAAACAAAGGTGTCAATTCACTTCTATTTTAATAAAAGCTTATCTTCAGCGTCTCCCGTTCTTTTTGTCCACATCTCGTCCAATTCAGTAAGCACATCGATCAGCTTAAATCACATCCATTTTGGATGACATTGGCTGTATTGTACAGATGGTGGTGTGGGGTGTGGGGGCAGGTGCGCCTGACAGCAGGAAAGGTGGTCGACAGTCAATACGCAATAACAAAGCCCACCTTGTAGCCATAACATACCGGGAGAAGGTTAAACTAGCTGCACAGGACTTCCATCCCTCAAGGGAAGGAGTTCCTGCCCTCAAGAGCTACCGGCTAATTTTATTAGCCAGCAGCACTCGCAGTCCTGACAGAAGCCGAGCTTTGTAATGGGCATTGCCGGGACCAGACGACGGAGATCGATGCCTGCCGCAGAAAGTTAAGTCAAACGAACATACAAGCTGGGAACAGGAGTAGAGTTGGCCACTCAGCCCTTTGAGTCTGCTCCAGCAATCAACAAGTACGTGGCTGTACTAACTGCAACCTCCCACCTACCCCCGATAACCTTTCACCCCTTGTTTATCAAGAATTTATCCAGCTCTGCCTTAAAACATTCAAAGACTCTGCTTCCATTGTCTTTGAAGAAGGAAGTTCCAAAGACTCACTCCCCTCTGCGAGAAAACATTTCTTCTGATCTCTGTCTCAATTGGCCGACCCCTTATTTTTAATCAGTGACCCTGGGCATTTAGGGCGAGGAGGGATTCGAGAGCCCAAGGAGGGTGGAATAGGAGAGAGGGGGTGTTGGGGGCCTGGGTTTGGGGGCCAGGCAGTGGGGTAGGAAGGGGATGCCGTCTTGGGGTTTGCACACAGGGCACCCGCAGAATGAGGTGCCACCCCTCTTCGTTCCTGCTGTTTCTCACCTAGACCTCCCACGTCAACCCTATTCTGGCATGAGCAGTGTATTTTCCTGGTCAATAAGCTTGCTAACAAGCCTAACTGACCTGTAAATATTTATTTAAAGATGGCAGGAAAGCTGCCGATTTTGGCACCCGCCTATCATATGGGGGTCGGCTCTGGGGTGGGGTGGAAGGTGGTGGGCTAACCACCCGCAATACTTTATGTGCCCAAACCCCGTCAAAAATACACACAGCAGGAGAGACTGTAAAATCCAGCCCGGATGGTGCTATTCACACTCAAATGCACATCAATCAGAATTTTCAGAGCATATCAATTGATAATACCATTGCCTTTGGAGAAAAAGCTGTGGGAATCATTGTCACACCTGGACTTAAGTGCATGATCCTTTTAAGGGCCAATTAAGTGTTGAGAAGACATCTTTTGGCCCTTTACTTTATCCAATTGAATTTGGATTGCCTGAGAGTTTACCTCAGACAAACAGGAAATGGTTCATCTGACTTTTTTAAGCACAGATTATCATATCGCTGTAAATGGGAGCTTGCTTTATATAAATTGGCTGCTTTTTCTAAATCACAACAGTGACAATGGGTGGGATTTAACTAAATGGGAACAAAGTCCCAAAGTGCGCACGTTTAGCCACGTGTATCCTGGCGCTCGCAGCCTCGAGAAACACAACACTATAAAATGGCACCCGTGTCAGATTGGAGACATCACTGGGGAACACATGGCCAAGGCTGCCCATAGCCCCGTTTTAGTGCACCGAAGAGTTCCGCTCGCGGGAACCGGTCAGTGTAGCGAGAGCCCCCTAAGAAATTCCCGACCCCCCCCAAGTTCCAAAGCACTCTGAGAGGGTCCCAGAGCCCCCCACCCCAACACCCACGCGGGACACCCCGCGACCCAGTCACCACCGTGCAGAAATTGCCAGCTTGGCACCTTGGCAGTGCAACCTGGCTCTCTGGCTGTGCCCCTGCCAGCTGGCAGTGCCACCTGGGCACATTGGCAGTGCCAGGCTGGCATCCAGATGAAACTGCCAGGCTGGCAGTACCAGGTTGCCCAGTGTACCACCCTGCCTCTGGGAGACCTCACAATGCCTTCCCGTTTGGTGCCCGTTTGTGGAGACCAGTACTGAACGGTGCTCGCCCGAGGTCTCCAAGGTGAAGGAGATAGTACACACACCTCTGGTACCTCTGCAAACTGCAGCTGTCTTGCTTTAAGATGCAAATTTGCCAAAAAGTGATCCACAATAGATGTGCAAAGCCATTCGATCACTCCCTAGACTTACCATTGTCTGGAGCACATTTTAGAGTATGCTAAATCATGAAGGACACACTGAAATACCTTTTTTTTTTAATGTGGCATGGTCGTTATACTGTTTCGGAAGTCAGCCAGAAACTGCTAAGAACTTGGCTGAAAGTTTGTCACATAACAGAAAATGCCGATACTGCACAGGAAGCTTAGTCAGCGTCGAGAGGGAAAATCAAGTTCGGTTACTGTTTTGGCCGCAATTCTTCATCAGAGCAAGTGAAATGCATCGGATGCCAGGAAGATCGCGCTATTCCTCTCCACAGCCGGGGACCACGCCATCCACATCTACAACTCCCTTACATTCGCTGAAGGCGAAGACAAGACAAAATTGAAAACAGTCCTACTGAAGTTTGACAGCCACTGCGACATTGAGGTGAATGAGAGCTTTGAAAGGTACGTTTTCCAGCAGAGGCTTCAGGGTAAGGATGAACCTTTTCAATCCTTTCTGACCCATCTCCGCACCCTCGCGCAGTCATGTAACTATGACTCGACCACTGATTCCATGATCTGGGATCAGATCGTTTTCCGGGTCCACTCCAATTCCCTTCACCAGCAGCTCCTGAAAGTCAAGCAGCTCACCCTCACCATCGCCATCGAAACGTGCGTTCTCCACGAACATGCTAACAATCGGTGCTCCTACATCAGGGCGGCAGAAACGGCAAAGCTAACGTCCCACGAGACGGAACGGGTTCAGGCCATCGCACAAATACAGGGCCTAAGTATCGACGAGAGTGGCCATTCTGCTCGCTTTTCCCGGGCCCCTGCGCATGCGCGCCACGACCGAGGGGACGGCGAGACCGACGACCAGACTGCGCAGGTGCGTACGTCGTTCGACCGTACTGCGCATGCGCGATGGCGCACGGAACGCGCTGACATTGGCGTCATGACGTGTCCGAATTGTGGCTCCGCCCATTTAAAGCGGCAATGTCCGGCAAAATCACGACCGTGTCTACAGTGTGGCAAGCTTGGCCACTACACAGCCCTTTGCAGATCTGCTCCACTGCCCAGCATCCAGCAATCCCAGCCGCGGCGCAGAAGCGTCTGTTCAATGCAGCAGGCCATGCAAGACTCTGACCCCGACAGCCCAACAGATCCTGATGCTGCGTGCCTCAAATCTCCATACCGGGTGGGCATCATTACGAAGCATGCGCTGCCTTTCTCCAAGACAGCGACGCAGCTCCCGATCCTCAGCATGGATCCCGACGACAAGTGGGTCATGGATACCGGATCATGGAATCAGTGAGCTGTCCTCACAGTCAACAAGACTTGCATCCAGTTCAAACTGGACACCGTTTGGTGCGCTACGGCGAATCTCATCTCCAAATCCGATCTCAACACCATCCGCGTCAGACCAAGCATTCTTCCACCGGCCTGCCAGCTCCTTGACTACAATAGCAATGCCATAGCTGCCAGTGGCTCATGCCAACTCGGAGTTTCCAATAAGTCATTTAAAGCGACACTGCGATTTGAGATCGTGGGACCTGACAGAGCATCCCTGCTCGGTGCTCGGGCCTGCAAACTCCTGAACTTGGTTCAGCTAGTCCACACCATGTCATCCTCACAGGCGACGGCCTCACCTGATGAGAACTTCCAGGCTGAAATTGATGACATCATCACGCAGTACCACAGCGTGTTTGACGGAATGGGCACACTCCCATACCGATACAAAATCCTGCTCAAACCGAACACCACCCCTGTGATCCACGCACCACGTTGGGTGCTGGCACCCCTCAAGGACCACCTCAAGCAGCAGTTACAGGACCTCCAGGACCAGGGCATCATATCAAAGGTCACAGAACCCACTGACTGGGTCAGCTCCATGGTCTGCGTCAAGAAGCCGTCTGGGGAGCTTCGAATCTGCATCGACCCCAAGGATTTAAACCGCAACATCATGAGGGAACATTACCCGATACCAAAACGAGAGGAGTTGACCAGCGAGATGGCTCATGCCAAACTCTTTACGAAGCTGGATGCCTCCAAGGGGTTCTGGCAAATACAGCTGGATGCATCCAGTCGCAAGCTGTGCACATTCAATACCCCATTCGGTTGCTACTGCTACAACCGGATGCCTTTTGGCATCATCTCTGCCTCAGAGGTATTGCACCGCATCATGGAACAGATGATGGAGGGTATCAAGGGGGTGCGCGTGTATGTTGCCGATGTCATAATCTGGTCCACAACTCCTCAAGAACACATCGATCGCCTCAAGCAGGTATTCCACAGAATCCATGAGCATGGCCTCCGACTCAACAGAGCCAAGTGCTCGTTCGGTCAATCAGAAATCAAATTCCTTGGTGACCACATCTCGCAGCAAGGCGTGCGCCAGATGCTGACAAGGTCTCGGCGATCAACGCCATGAAGACCCCAGAGGACAAGAAGGCGGTCCTCCGCTTTCCAGGGATGGTCAATTCCTCGGGAAGTTCATTCCCAACATGGCGGCACACACCACAGCCCTCCGCCATTTCGTCAAAAAGTCGACCGAATTCCAGTGGCTGCCCGCTCATAAGAACGAATGGCGTGAGCTGAGGGCAAAACTCACCACAGCCCCGGTTCTGTTATTCTTCGACCCTACCAAAGAGACCTAAATATCCACTGACGCGAGCCAGGACGGTATTGGGGCGGTGCTCCTTCAACGGGATAACTCCTCCTCATGGGCCCCAGTTACGTATACCTCCAGAGCCATGACGCCCACTGAGCAACGGTACGCTCAGATCGAGAAGGAATGCCTGGGCCTCCTAACGGGAATCGACAAATTTCACGACTATGTGTATGGCCTCCCAAAATTCACGGTTGAGACGGACCAGAGGCCACTAGTCCACATAATCCAGAAGGATTTGAATGACATGACGTCTCGGTTGCAACGAATCCTTCTCAAGCTACGCCGCTATGACTTTGAACTTGTCTACACGCCAGGCAAAGAACTCAATGTTGCAGATGCCCTTTCCTGGTCTCTCACCACACCGTGTGAACAAGCTGACTTTGTCTGCCAAATTGATGCGCAGGTGCAATTGTGTGCCTCGAACCTTCCGGTCACTGATGAGAGGGTCATCCAAATTCGTGAGGAAACGGCCAAGGATCCTCTGCTACAGCGTGTGATGCAGCACCTCACGAATGGCTGGCAGAAGGGACAGTGTCCCCAGTTTTACAACGTCAAGGACGACCTGACGGTGGTGGACGGCATCCTCATGAAGCTCGATAGGATTGTGATTCCGCAGAGCATGCGAGCTATGGTGCTCGGCCAACTCCATGAGGGTCACCTGGGGGTTGGGCAATGTCGACGCAGAGCTCGAGAGGCAGTCTATTGGCCGGGCATCAGCCAGGACGTTGCCAACACGGTCCTCAACTGCCCCACATGTCAGACATTTCAGCCAGCTCAACCCAAAGAAACTCTGCAGCAACATGAGATAGTGACCTCCCCATGGTCCAAAGTCGGTGTCGACCTTTTCCACGCCAAGGGGCGTTACTATGTCCTCCTGGTCTACTACTTCTCCAATTACCCTGAAGTGATGAAACTGTCCGAGCTCACGTCGAAGGCGGTGATTGAAGCATGCAAAGAAACGTTTGCCAGGCATGGGATACCGCTCACGGTGATGAGTGACAATGGTCCCTGTTTTTACAGCCAGGAATGGTCTGATTTTGCCCGCCTATACAACTTTCGTCACGTAACCTCCAGCCCCCACTACCCGCAGTCAAACGGGAAGGCCGAAAAAGGGGTCCATATCGTCAAGAGATTACTATGTAAGGCTGCAGACTCAGGCTCCGACTTCAACCTGGCGCTGCTGGCATACAGAGCATTCCCGCTGTCCACTGGGTTGTCTCCTGCGCAGATGCTCATGAATCGCACTCTGCGAACTACGGTTCCAGCCATCCATGTTCCAGACCTTGACCACCTCACAGTCATACAAAAGATGCAGCAGTCTCGGGCCCAACAGAAATCAGCATACGACGCTCATGCCACGGATCTCCCCGAGCTGGTCCCAACTGATCCTGTTCGTGTGCAGTTGCCTGACGGCGGCTGGTCTGCCACAGCTTTGGTGGTCAAGCAAGTGGCCCCGAGATCGTTCCTCGTCCGCATGGCTGATGGCTCCTTCCTACGACGCAACAGATGGGCGCTGCGCAGAATTCCACGCCCGCCACCTAACCATGATGTCCCACCTCACACAATGCTCCCTCCGGACGTGCCCTACCACAAGACCACCGATCTGCCAACAATCCTGCCGATGCCTGCGATCACCGCATTGGCGGCGGTCCCGCCTATCCAAGTGCAGGCGGCCCCTGATCCACCCTTGAGGCGGTCAACCAGAATTCGTCGCTCGCCGCAGAGACTAAACTTATAGACTGAACGTTTGCACAACTGTGTTACTTTATTGTTTTGACCTCTGTAAATATCGTTGTTTCCGTTTCATCTGCCCTATATCTGCACTAGCGACACCTTCCTGTGTATATAAGGTCATTTTAGCACAGTCTGTATATAGGCACACACATATACACATCCATACGCACATGCACCTTAATATTTATTATCTCAACACACACAATACAAAACAAAAAAAAAAGGGTGGGGGGGGAGATGTCATAATATACATCTATGTATACAATGGAGTGCGGACAGGCAGTGATTGACACACAGGATGACCAGTAAGCACACAGAACAGAGCAGCCAATCACCAGACAGGACACGACCACTATAAAGCCAGAGGGCACCAGTTTTCCCGCTCTCTCAGAACACAGCCTCTGAGACAGTCAGTCAGAGTTAGTGAGCTGGCCAGTGCCTACACCATGTGGTAGCTAGTAAATCTGGTTAGGCTAGTATCAGGTCTCCAGTCAAGTCAGCATAGTGTCAACCCACAGTTGAACATGTATAATAGTTTAGATGTTAAATAAAATTGTGTTGCATCTTATCAAGTGTTGGCGGTCTGTCTCTCACTACACTGCATCAAGTGCTGTCCACATCGACCCAGCCTACCCAACACATCACTCAGCATCAGGTAAACCAACCAATATCTGACTCTAGAATTGTAACATACACCTGCATCACATTAACACTGCAGAACTTAAACTTTGAGTTTGTGTAGATGAAAGAAAGCAAAAGGTGATCAACAAATTGCAGGTAACATTTTCCATGGACCAGGTACAAATAAATACGTTACTATCTCAATATATAAGGACTACATCGTATTCTTTTTTCATGCCAGCTGGACTCTCGCGATAACTCGCTGTTGGAAATCAAATGGAAAGTGCATTAAAGTCAAGTTACATATTGAGATGCATGCACGGCTCCCTTCATGTGTCTTTCAGATGAAGCATTAAACCAGGCCTCCCACTGCCCTCTCAGGTAAATCTGAAACGTTCCAGAGACAATTGCAAGAAGAACAGGAAAGTTCTCAGTGTGCTGGCCAATACTTCCTGCTTAACCGACACCTGAATGGCCGAAATTCAGTGCTCCACAGAAAGGGAACAGTGCTCCTTTATAGCTAGCTTTCGAACAAAGACTTTTCAGTTGAAAGTCTGCCGCCCTCTATAGGGGATCTACAAAATCAATGAAAACGGGCAAGAACACAAAGAGGCTCTTCAGCCAGTTAGACTGAGGAATCCTCACTGAAACATTCCGCCCAGGATTTTGTCAACAGCGTGCCATTCCTAACATTGTAACTGGAAATATGCGCCACTTACCTTTTCTCCATTTCCCACACGATTGCAATTAAAACGTGCCAGCAGCCTGCAAGGTAAACCCGTATGATTATGTAGAGGGACAAGTTTTTCCGTGGTGAACCGCACTATTAACTGACAATGCTGCAGCTATGGGTAGGCTATAAAAAAAGAAACGGCCAAATCTTTCCAGCCCAACTCCATTTACATTAACATAAGAGACCAGCTTAGTCAGAGAGCTCAATATATTGTCAAACCTCATGGTTGGCACTCATTGATGGCAACAGGGGATTTAGAGATATTTCCTTTCTTGTGGAAGAAACAATGTTGTGCTTTTTGTTCACTCTTTATTGAATCTTCATGTTACTGACCAGTATTGTGCACACCACCCTGTCGGACATGACTAAACTTTCAGTCTCAGCTGGCCTTCCCTTCTATTGTTGCGACACCCTGAGCTAGTGCATGGTCAATTCCACCCACTTGACCCGGAGTCACAAAACAGTTGAATTAATTAATAATTCTTTAAAAATACCAAAAGTCTTTGGCCCTCGCCTGCCCAATAGTTACAGTCACCAGCATTTGTAAATTTAAGCACAATTAAGTTTATCAATAACAATAACGATAATTAAATATGCAGAAAATACATCAGGTAACTATTCTCTAATTCCTAACCCTCCTCCCCCCACTTTAACCTGCCCCCGCCCTCGATGCACACATGCACACACACACACACACACACATGACAAACAAACACAGAGGGGAAGAGAGGGGTGAAAATAATATGTATTAGGATAAAGAGTTTTCAGATGGTTGTCTTTAAGCACACTTTCCTTCAAACCAGGTTTTCAGGTCGAGGTCTCTGTTATCAGTCTCTAATGGTTTTCACTGTAGATTCATTCATTCAGGTTCCCTGTAGGATCCGAAACACAGCAGCCCACAGCATTTCTGGAGAGAGAGAGAGAGAGAGATGACAGAGAGCTGGCACTTATAGCTCCTTCCTTGAGCGTCCAGGACCCAACTCTGCTTTCCTTTGGGCTCTAGAAATCACCACCTATTATCAGGCAGAATACAGCCTTTTGGCCAATTTATTAGCCACTATCAAACTGAGGCCCACCCCATCTCCCGGTGCCACAAAGTCTGAGTTCTGCTCAAAAACTAGCACCATGTTGCAACTTTTGGAATTCCTCATTCTCTCTGTTGCTTGACTTAAAGATACATGTCCATTAAGCATCCATGGATCAAAATGATAACGGCAAATAAATACAGAAAGGGGAAATAAGGGAATCATCAGGAAGGGCCCTTACACTATGCATTAACGACCAAGATCACTGTCAGTGGGGATAACTGAAATCAAATCAATGCCCTGTCAGGCCTCTGGAACCCAACACAGAGATGGGAACAGTCCCGACATCACCGTTTAGGTGACACATTTTCTTCCTGTGACTTACTGTCACTACCACCGCTCCTCCAACACACCCAAGATGCCAGGTCCTTCCCACTTCCCTGTTTCATACCCCAGGCCCCACCCTCTGTCCTTCCCTGGATTTCACTTCGACTCAATGCCCCCAATCCTAATCCATGCCCCCTCCAATCCCTCTTACACTCCTCCATGCTCCAGATCCACACACCAGACCCCCCCACCCCTCTTTACCACTGACTCACTGTTGCTGGTCCTGAGCCTCTATGTAAGCTGCCATTCTCCTGCCCCCTCTTGTGAGCTGACATTACACACACTACTCAAAACCAACTGGTGCACATCACTTTTAACCAAACATGAACCAGGTGCCATGATATTCCTGTACACCTCTGGCCTTATTGTGAAGATGGGACTTTATTACAAGCTCTTTTACACTTTCATGACATTATGAGTGCTAGTCTGCACTCCAGACCTCGCAAATGGATTCAGCTCAGCAGGGGTTGCTGATACAGCTGTCAAGGGAGCTGTGAACATTCTATAGATTGACCGTTTTATGAACTGATAAGAGAGTTTCTTTAAATTGTTTTTTTACTGGTTTTTATTTTGACAGTGCCTTACACTTAATAGATGAAGGGTTTTTCCATGTGGATTTTCAATGATCGTATCGCATACAAAATGATCAGGGGGTTAGATAGGGTGGACAGTGAGAGCCTTCTCCCGCGGATGGAAATGGCTAGCACGAGAGGACATAGCTTTAAACTGAGGGGTAATAGATATAGGACAGAGGTCAGAGGTAGGTTCTTTACGCAAAGAGTAGTGAGGCCGTGGAATGCCCTACCTGCTACAGTAGTGAACTCGCCAACATTGAGGGCATTTAAAAGTTTATTGGATAAGCATATGGATGATAATGGCATAGTGTAGGTTAGATGGCTTTTGTTTCGGTGCAACATCGTGGGCCGAAGGGCCTGTACTGCGCTGTATCGTTCTATGTTCTATGTATGTTTGATTGACAGTTTTGTGAGTTCCTCAGTGGATCATGTATTTTTCTTTTATTATTTATTTTCTTTAATTTCCTTTTCTTTTCATGTTCTTAATGATCTGCTGAGCTGCTCGCAGAAAAGTACTTTTCACTGTACCTTGGTGCACGTGACAATAAACAAAATCCAAATCAAGATTATTTTTCAAGTGGAGTTTGAAATGGCTGTTTGTTTATTTTGTCAGTTTCATCAGCATCTCAAAGACTTCCCACTGTCATTAAAGAGCTCATGAATTCTGGCCACAGTGGACATTGATTGATTGGTTATGGCGAGTAGAGCAGGAGAATGGGCGGCACGAGAGCACAGTGGTTAGCACAGTTGCTTCACAACTTTAGGGTCCGCGGTTCAATTCCCAGCTTGGGTCACTGTCTGTGCGGAGTCTGCACGTTCTTCCCGTGTCTGCGTGGGTTTCCTCCGGGTGCTCCGGTTTCCTCCCATACTCCAAAGATTTGCAGGTTAGGTGGATTGGCCGTGCTAAATTGCCGTTAGTGTTCAAAAAAAGGTTGGGTGGGGTTACTGGGTTACGGGGATAGGGTGGAAATGTGGGCTTTCCAAGAAAAAACGTCCGGTGGAGACTCGATGGGACGAATGCCCTCCTTCTGCACTGTAAATTCAATGATATAATGGAAATATGGGGAGCATCAGAGATATGGAGGGACATCAGGATATGGTGGCATAGCAGTGTGGAAGGTGCAGGGGCATGACAGGTGTTGAGGAGGGTGAAGGCAGAAAGCTATAGTGCTTTATATTCATGTACAGAAGTGGGCCAAGGTCCCAGGAAGGCAAAGCATGCCTTCTAAACTGCCCATATCAACATTTGTGCACCTCAAGCCTGCTTTGGGAGATGGCATCCCTAACTCAAGTCCCCACCAGCCATGTTGAAAATAGCGTGGGGGGTGGGCACTGCCAGGCATGAGGCTGGACCACAATATCGGGAAAACTACCCACTCATGTTTCCCACCTCAAAGAGAAAATCTAGCCCAATGTTTGGCTAGCTTGATTTGCTCAACGGGTACACGATGAGTATCGTCAATGGCTGGATCCCTTTCTGCAAAATTAACAAACCAAGGGAACAACAGCTATTTTCATTTCAAAAGCATCTTTAACATAATGAACCATCCCAATGCACTTCATAGGGGCATTATAAAACAAAATATGACATCAAAACTACAAAAGGAGATGTTTCCAGTGGACCTGTATAAAGCAAAGAAGATGAGATCAAGATCTTAAACTTTTCATGTATTGACAAAGATTAAAGATCAAACGTTTTAAAAGAAAAGAGCATGTTCCCATAGTGTATGAATGGTATTTTATTGACAATTAACGTGAGACTTAAGTGAGACTTTTCCTCCTGTTCTTCATTATATTCTCTGACATTATGTCGAGATTTGATATTGCTGTCAACTTTGACTGTTCATTTGCCCATTTTTATGTCTGCCTCTTGTGAGGAACTTGTGTTTTTCTTTTTAATTCTTGTCCTGCAACCTTGCAGATTCAGTTTTAAATTGCAGACTTTCGTCAAACTGAAAACACCCCTGGTCTAATGTACTGGCCCAAGATTTCCTTTAATGTTCTGTGGCATAGCCTGTGACGTCATTTTGATGGATTTGGCAGGCAGCCAATCGGTGCCTCTGAAATTCTAGCATATCTCCTGTTCTTGTTTGGGATTGGTTGAGCTTATCAGAGAGTTGCTGTAAGACTTTGAAACAGCCAGGCAAGCTCCATTTTGTCTCTCAGTTCTCTACAGACTTGGAAAGCAGCACACAGCTTCCAGCTAGCCTGTGAAAGTGACCTATGAGAAGAGCTGTGGGCAAGTAGACATTTCTATCCTGATTAAGAACTGTGAAGTCAGTGCTCCAAACTCTCTCTCCCTTGTCGGATTCTTCCTGAGGGTTCAGAACTTAAATTCTCATGCTGAGATCTGTAGTTTTAACTCAGTGAGGCTGATAGTCCAGCTGGTGGACACATGCTAGAGTTTCACAGACCTGAGGGGAACCATCAGTTTGAGAGAGGTAAGTCAAGTGAAAGTGACTCCTCAGAGATAATTCTACAGCCTGTCGGTTGTAATTGAAGCCAAAAATAGAAAACCCGAAACAATTGATGATTGCAACGCTTCGCATCGGTGGAAGATCGTTGGCTGCAAAGACTGATACCTCAGCAGCAAAGAACCATCTTGTCATAATATCCACTCATATATATAATGAGATGCAGACAGGCAGTGATTGACACACAGGAAGACCAGTAAGCACCCAACACAGTGCAGCCAATTACCAGACAGGACACTACCACTATAAAGCCAGAGGGCACTAGGTTTCCCGCTCTCTCTGGACCCAGCCACTGAGACAGTCAGAGTCCACGAGCTAGCAAGTGCAAACACCATGCGATAGCTAGTAAGTCTGGTCAAGCTACTACAAGGTCTCCAGTCAGTTCAGTATAGTGTCGACCCACAGCTGAATATGTATATTAGTTCTATCATTGAATAAAACAGTGTTGGATCTTCTCCAGTGTTAGACGTCTGTTTCTAGCTTCCCTGCATCGAGTGCAGTCCACATCGAACCGATATGCTGAACACATCATGGTACCAGAGTGATACTGATCTTGACGGACCTACCTCAAGTGAATCAGCATTGACCAGCAAGCAGCCATCCGGTGAAATGGAAAACATCCAGCCTCCTCCGCAGCTCCGCATCTCCGGCAACCTCGGCGCCAATTGGAAAATCTTCCAGCAAAAGTTCCTCTTGTACATTGAGGCCTCTGACCTCGAAGCAGCATCGGATGCCAGGAAGATCGCGCTATTTCTCTCCACCGCGGGGGACCACGCCATCCACATCTACAACTCCTTTACGTTCGCTGACGGCGAAGACAAAACAAAATTCAAAACAGTCCTGCTGAAGTTTGACAGCCACTGCGACATTGAGGTGAATGAGAGCTTTGAACGGTACGTTTTCCAGCAGAGGTTTCAGGGTAAGGATGAACCTTTTCAGTCCTTCGTGACCCATCTCCGCATCCTAACGCAGTCATGTAACTATGACGGCTGATTCCATGATCCGGGATCAGATCGTTTTCGGGGTCCACTCTGACTCCCTTCGGCAGCAGCTCCTGAAAGTCAAACAGGTGACCCTCTCTGTCGCTATCGAGATGTGCGTTGTCTATGAGCATGCTAAGAATCGTTACTTCCACATCAGGGCGGCAGAAACTGCAAAGCTGGCCTCCCACGAGGCGGAACGGGTGCAGGCCATTGCACAAATGCAGGGCCTGAGCATCGAGGAGAGTGGCCGTTTTGCGTGCTTTTCCCGGGTCCCTGCGCATGCGCGTCACGACCGAGTGGACGATGAAGCCGACAACCCGACTGCGCAGGTGCGTACGTCGACCGACCGCACTGCGCATGCGCGATGGCGCACAGAACGCGCTGACGTCGGCGTCATGACGTGTCCGAATTGTGGCTCCGTCCATTTAAAGCAGCAATGACCGGCAAATGCACACCGGTGTCTACAATGTGGCAAGCTTGGCCACTACGCAGCCCTTTGCAGATCTGCTCCACCGCTCAGCAGCCAGCGATCCCAGCTGCGGCGCAGAAGTGTCCGCTCAATACGACAAAGCATGTCAGATTCTGATCCCGACAGCCCAACAGACCCTGATGCTGAGTGCCTCAAGTTCCCATACCGGGTGGGCATCATAACTACACATGCGCTGCCTTCCACCACAACGGCGAAACGTCTCTCGATCCTCAGTGTGGATTCCGATGGCGAGTGTGTGCTGTCCTCACAGTTAACAAGGCTCGCATGCGATTTAAACTGGACACCGGCGCCTCAGCGAAACTCATCTCAAAATCCGACCTCGACACCATCCGCGCCAGACCAAGCATTCTTCCACCGGCCTGCCAGCTCCTTGACTACAATGGCAATGCCATAGCTGCCAGTGGCTCATGTCAACTAGGGGTATCCAACAAGGCGATCAAGGCAACACTGCGGTTTGAAATCGTCGGGCCAGACAGAGCGTACCTGCTCGGTGCTCGAGCCTGCAAGCTCCTGAACCTGGTTCAGCGAGTCCACACCATGTCATCATCACCGGCGACAGCCTTGCCTGATGGAAACTTGCAAGCCGACATAGATGATATTATCACGCAGTACCACAGCGTATTCGATGGAATGGGCACGCTCCCATACCGATATAAAATCCTGCTCAAGCCGAACACCACCCCTGTAATTCATGGACCACGCTGGGTGCCGGCATCCCTCAAGGATCGTCTGAAGAAGCAATTACAGGACCTCCAAGACCAGGGCATCATATCGAAGGTCACAGAGCCAACAGACTGGGTCAACTCCATAGTCTGCGTCAAGAAGCCGTCAGGGGAGCTTCGCATTTGCATTGACCCTAAGGATCTAAACCGCAACATCATGCGGGAGCATTACCCGATACCAAAATGTGAAGAGTTGACCAGTGAGATGGCTCATGCCAAAATCTTTACTAAGCTGGACGCCGCCAAGGGTTTTTGGCAAATACAACTGGACGCGTCCAGTCACACGCTGTGCACATTCAACACCCCGTTCGGTCACTACTGCTACAACCGGATGCCTTTTGGGATCATATCTGCCTCCAAAGTATTTCACCGCATCATGGAGCAAATGATGGAGGGCATCTTGGGGGTGCGAGTATATGTTGACGACGTAATTATCTGGTCCACAATGCCCCAGGAACATATCGCTCGCCTCAAGAAGGTATTTCAGAGAATTCATGAACATGGTCTCCAGCTCAACAGGGCCAAGTGTTCATTTGGTCAATCGGATATTAAGTTCCTGGGTGACCACATCGCGCAGCAGGGCGTGCGGCCAGATGCCGACAAGGTCTCGGCGATCAACGCCATGTAGACTCCAGAGGACAAGAAGGCGGTCCTCTGCTTCCTCGGGATGGTCAACTTCCTCGGGAAATTTATTCACAATGTAGCATCACATACCACGGCCCTCTGCCATCTCGTCAAGAAGTCGATGGAATTCCAGTGGCTGCCCACGCATGAAGAGGAATGGCGTGAGCTGAAAGTAAAGCTCACCACAACCCCGGTTCTAGCGTTCTTCGACCCAACCAAGGAAACCAAGATATCGACTGATGCAAGCCAGGATGGCATTAGGGCGGTGCTCCTTCAGCGAGATGACTCCTCACCCTGGACTCCAGTGGCGTATGCCTCCAGGGCCATGACACCCACTGAACAACGGTACGCTCAGATTGAGAAGGAGCGTCTGGGCCTCCTGACAGGGATAGTCAAATTTCATGACTTTGTTTACGGCCTGCCAAAATTCACGGTAGAAATGGACCACAGGACTCTAGTCCTTATAATCCTGAAGGATTTAAATGACATGACACCTCGGTTACAGCGAATTCTTTTTAAGCAACGCCGCTACGACTTCGAACTTGTCTCCACGCCAGGCAAAGAGCTGATCATTGCAGATACCCTATCCAGGTCCATTACCACACCGTGTGAACAAAGTGACTTCATCTGCCACATAGAAGCACAAGTGCAGTTGCGTGCCACCAACCTTCCGGCCTCTGACGAACGGGTGGTCCAAATTCATGAGGAGACGGCCAAGGATCCCCTGCTGCAGCGTGTGATGCAGCACCTTACCAATGGCTGGCAGGCGGGACAATGTCCCCAGTTCTATAACGTAAAAGACGAGCTGACAGTGGTGGAGGGAATCCTTCTGAAACTCGACAGGATCGTAATTCCTCTGAGCATGCGGGCTATGGTGCTGGGCCAACTCCATGAGGGTCACCTTGGGGTCGAGAAATGCCGACGCAGAGCTCGGGAGGCGGTCTATTGGCCGGGCATCAGCCAGGACATTGTCGACACAGTCGTCAATTGCCCTACCTGTCAGAAGTTTCAACCAGCTCAACCCAAGGAAACGCTGCAACAGCACGAGATCGTGACCTCTCCATGGTCCAAAGTAGGTGTAGACCTTTTCCATGCCAAGGGGCGTGACTACGTACTCCTGGTCGACTACTTCTCCAGTTACCCAGATGTGGTGAAACTGTCCAACCTCACGTTGAAGGCAGTAATCAAAGCCTACAAAGAAACGTTCGCCAAGCATGGGATTCCGCTCACGGTAATGAGCAACAACAGTCCTTGCTTTTACAGCCAGGAATGGTCTGATTTTGCACAGTCCTACAATTTCCATCACATAACCTCCAGTCCCCACTACGCAGTCGAACGGGAAGGCCAAGAAAGGGGTCCATATTGTAAAGCGGTTGCTGTGCAAAGCTGCAGACTCAGGCTCTGACTTCAACCTGGCGATGCTGGCACACAGGGCAACCCCACTGTCCACTGGGTTGTCTCCAGCGCAGATGCTCATGAATCGCACTCTGAGGACTACAGTTCCAGCCATCATGTTCCAGACCTTGACCACCTCACAGCTTTACAGAAAGTGCAGCAGTCACGGGCCCAACAGAAGGCCACATACGATGCTCATGCCACGGATCTACCCGAGCTGGCCCCAACTGATCATGTTCGTGTCCAGTTGCCTGAGGGTGGCTGGTCAGCCACAGCTGTTGTGATCAAACAAGTGGCCCCAAGATCGTTCCTTGTCCGCAGGCTCAAGCGTCCATCGTTCCTGATGGCTCCCTGCTACGGCACAACAGACGGGCACTGCGAAGAGTTCCACGCCCTCTACCTGACCGAAATGCCCCGCCGCCTACGATGCTTCCTCCAGACGTACCCTGCCACGAGGCCAACGATGTACCAGCAATCCTGCCGGCCCATGCGACCACCGCGGTGGCAGCGATCCCGCCTATCCACGTACAGGCGGCTCCTGATCCACCTCTGCGGCAATCGACAAGAATTCGTCGCCCACCACAAAGACTGAATTTGTAGACTGAACGTTTGTACACTTTGTGACTTCATCGATTTAACCTCTGTAAATATTGTTTCGTTTGCCATGTATCTGCACTATCAACACCTTCCTATGTATATACGTTCATTTAGACACTTTTTGTATATAGTCAGGTATATATACGCACGCACATCTTAGTATTTATTCATCTAAAAAAAAAAGGGGGAGGAGATGTCATAATATCCACTCATGTATATGATGAGATGCAGACAGGCAGTGATTGACACACAGGATGACCAGTAAGCACACAGCACAGTGCAGCCAATCACTAGACAGGACACTACCACTATAAAGCCAGAGGGCACTAGGTTTCCCGCTCTCTCGGGACCCAGCCACTGAGACAGTCAGAGTCCATGAGCTAGCAAGTGCAAACACCATGCGGTAGCTAGTAAGTCTGGTCAGGTTACTGCAAGGTCTCCAGTCAGTTCAGTATAGTGTCGACCCACAGCTGAATATGTATATTAGTTCTATCATTAAATAAAACAGTGTTGGATCTTCTCCAGTGTCTGTTTCTAGCTTCCCTGCATCAAGTGCAGTCCACATCGAACCTACCTGTCTAACACATCACATCTCATACCTTTTTAATCCCTGTTATTTTCAATCCTTTCCCCATTCCCACCGTATATCTGTCTTGTGTGTACCTGGATGGAGGGTGGGATGGGGTTTGGGGAAGTATTAGTTTAGGATACCATTGTTCCATTCTTATCATTATATGTTAATCTGAAAAAAATGAAAACTCTTGTTATGAATAAATAGTTTTGTTAATATTTTACTCCCCGATCTAGTGCCTATTAACTCATTGGAACAGTCAAGGGTCAAAGATCTCAGGAAAATACACAAATTATTGGTTAATTCACTTATGGTGGGACTCCGGGGTCTGTGGGGCTGGAATTGACCGCGTAGATGCCCAGGATGTTACAATACTCTTCCTTATTTTCACTTATTATTTCCCAACTTTATCTCAAAAGTGGTGCTATATCTGTTTCAAAAGCACCACTATCTGAAGCAACAAGTCGAAAGGTGCTGTCTTAAGGCTGCCCTTCCAGTACCAGAAACTCCTGGTGAAAGTCAGTCATTTCCATCTCCTCATTAGGGTTTTGATATGTAATTAAATAGGATTGTGGATAACTTTAATAATGTTATTGGACTTAACAGCTACCTCAATGAACTTAACTGAACCTTACTTGCGATGTTTTAAATCACTGGTTTCAAACAAATCTATCAGGAAGCAATGCTGACCAGCGCAACAAGAGACAATTTACCTCTCATCATCTGTGTTTGCTTTATAACATTAATGGTTTAACAGCGCAAGTGTCTTACTTGATGACAGCCAAAGTAATTGTATTCTTATCAACGTGACAGCCTTAGTGTTGTTCAAATGCTTGAGATGCCAGGTGACCATTTTCTGTCTATAAGATTCAAATGTCAGGTCTTGAAGCATCACTGCTATCTATGCATGGCTGAAACACCTTCCTGAGTTGTTTACATGAAACACTTAACAGCTGTATCCTGCTTTGGTATCACAGTAGCTTAGCCCTTTCAACACCCAGTGTGCACTTCAAACATCTGCCACAGGTCAGAAATAGGAAGATCATTACTTTTTTAACTGAAGCCAATTTAGTTTTTTTTTGATTGTTCAATCGAATCACCGTTTATTTCCTTCATGACTTCTATTCTCACTCTGATCTGAAACAAAAGGAGAATAGTTTGATTTATGACTGTGAGACAAGCGTTCATTTGATTGTTAAAGCAGATTGCATTACAATTTCTGATCCAACAATCGCACGCCAATTCATAGATGTAGGCACAACTGGCATCGAGGAGCCTGTTCCTATCTTCCCATTTCTGAACTGTGGCAAGTTCAGTATCTGTCCGTTTCTTGTCTCGGATTGTATTTTTGACAATACCTTTTTTAAAAGTGAAAACTTTTGTCAAAATGATATGAGAGTGTCCTTGGTTTTGAGGGTCAGGTGGAGGTAACTGGAGCCTCAAAGAATGAGAGAGTTTTCCATAGGCTAATGGATACAATCAAGTTGTTCACCAAATGTCAGCCACCTGTATTTGGGCTTCAGCACACATGGAGCATAGTGACGGCGGACAACTCTATCTGGGAAAGAATTCCACAAGAGAAGAAGTGAAGCTTCATGTTTGAATTTCCATGTGGGCATTGTGAGTGACTGCAGAATATTGAAGGGCAACCAACAACAGCCTTTGTGTTTCTCGTATACCATGGAGCCCTAGCTGACACGCATACCTCCTCTATTTCCATGAGAGTTTCACAGGGGATTCTGCTGATTTTGTCACGAACGTTATGGCAGGACACCAGGAAGGGGCCTCAGGAAAATAAGCGACCGTCCACCCAGGTTGTAGATTAGGGCAGTTCATGACATGCCCACGCACATAAACGTGGCGCTGCCTTCTTATTTGCAAGGTATGTAGCATCGGGCCTGTTCCTCTTAAAGGCAGTCTGTCACTCTTAAAGGGAAGCAACAATGAGTGACAGGAGGATGCTGTTGAGTGCTGCTGCTACAAGGAAAATGGTACACCAGGGCAGAGAGAGGCTCCCACGTTCTTAGAGATGGTACTGGAAGCCTTCGTCATGGAGGTGGACAGGAGGAGAGACAGTGGGCAAGATTCCTAGTCCCGCCACACCTGTTTTCTGGTGCGGCGCGCCCCCGCTGGCAACAGGATTCTCCGTCTCGCCAACCTGCCATTGTGGGCAACCCCATGCCATCGGGAAATCCAAGGGTGTGGGTTCGCTGCTGGCGTAATGGAGAATCCCACCAGCAGCGAATCCAGCCCATTGTGTTTTTACAGGAGCCAGTGGCTCTCTAAGACACAGCACCCGAATACAGTGCAGCACAATCAGTGATATTCTGCCCTCTTTCTCATGGGACAAGTTGGCACCAGTAGAAGAAAGCAGAGCGGAACTGATGAGGGGCAAGCACGGCTGCCTCTCCTGCATATTGCAGAGAAGGTGGTTCTCGGCAAGATTGGGCCATCTATGACAGAGCCCGTAGCATCCGGTGATGCTGAGGACATTGAGGCCTGCAGTATGTTCCTCACTCTGCACCACATTTGCAAGCCACGCTTGATCTCTTCAATTCTGCACACAGGAACCTCGCCCTGTCCTTGAATATTGCCAGAACGAGACTCACATCAATCCAAAACTGGACAGACAAATATTCTCCCTCCCCCATATGTTGATGGAGAGACTCTGGAATATGTTGAACAGTTCCCACACCTCGGCAACCACCTCACTCAAAAGACTACCATTGATGAGGTGGACTTTAACCTGGTGTTGTAAGACTTCGTATTGATGAGGTGAACCTACATCGCATCCCCTCTGCCAGCTCCACAAATAAGTCTGAAAGGGTTGACAACTAATATTTCCAAAAGCCAACTAAGGTCCGAGTGTACAAAGCAGTTGTCATCACAACACTCCTGTACTGCAGAGTGACCTGGACTATGTATCAGCAATACACAAGAGCACTGGAGAAATTCCACCAGCAGTCCCGCCTCCAGATCCTTCAAATTCAATGGGAGGATTTCTTGAAGACAGTTCCACAAGCATTCAGGCAAAACACCTGCATAATCAACTTTGATGAGCTGCACATTGTATCTCGATTGCCAGGTCCTGTTTCCCCAACTCTCAAAAGGCCAATGTTCCAGGGAAGGACAAAGAAAACACTTCAAAGACACTCTGAAGCTCTCTTGAAGTGCAGTAACATTGACATTAATGAATGGGTGGAGCTTGCTACCATTTGTTCAAAACAGCAACAACTTGTCCACTAAGTTGCATCGTGCTTTGAGTCACAACGTCTTAATGATGAAGCAGACCGGTGGCAAAGAAGGAACTGACTGATGTGTTATATACTCTGGGATAACACAGGGTGCAACTCGATGCAGCTTTGACCAAAAGATACTCCAGACTTCGAAGTAAGTTCAATGTGATTTATTGAACCATTAGCACAGTTCTCTATGAGTTTGACTCGCCTGCTAATCTTGCTCTAGTAACTCAGTCTAACTAACACGTCTGCTCTAAGCCATGTGGTGTGTGTGATGCTTCTGATCTGCCCCTGCCCTTCTCTCTAAGTGTCGCCCGTGGAAAGAGACAGAGCATGTGTGCCCTGTCCTTATATATGGGTTGTCCCCTTGTGGTAGTGTCACCTCTGGATGTCTTGACTGCCCATTGGTCGTGTCCTATTCTATGTGTTCATTAGCTTTATATCTGCATGTCATGACATCTCCGGTGCTCCCTCTAGTGTTTACTTAGTCGTAGTGTACATTAACCCCTTGTGTATTTACAGTGATGCATATCACCACATCCCCCTTTTTTCGTGTTACATATTTTCTGTACAGTGTTAAAGAAAATTGAACAAAACAGGTAGATAAGTGATGACATGTACAGGTTATGATGGCAGTGATGATTATACAATACCAAATAATATTTATGAGTCCAAAGTTCATGAATTTATACGGTCGAGTGGCTTTCTTGTGCTGTAATGGAAGTGTCGATATTGATGTTGTCATTTCCTTGTGAACGCCATCAGTGTCCCTGTGCTTAACGAACCAAGAAGTCATCAGGAGGTGCTCAAATGGTCAAATCACTTCATTGTCTGATTTGGACTTTTTTTTTTTGATGCTTGTGGTAGCGATGCAGTATGTCATCTGTGTTGTCCGACCTGGACTGTTTCTTGTGAGTGCGATATTGATGCAGTATGTAATTTGCCTCAAAAGCTGGTTTGCTTGTTCGTAGTGGAGCAAACTCATCTGCCTTGAAAGCTGGTTTGCTGTTTTGCAGTGGAGCAAACTTCAATCGGTGAGATTCGTTGTCATGCCATGGTATGGCTGCACACTTGACATTGTCTTGAGCTGTGTTGTCACGGTGTCCAGCATTTGCAGAGATGTACCATGTCGTACCAGTCATTGTTCCAGTGTTGTTGGTTTTGTCGTGTTTGTCATTGACGGTGGTGCCTTTGGTACACTTCTTGTTGTTGTTTTTGTAGGTTTTGTTGGTGTGTTTGTTGCGCTTAATGACCACACTGAGTGGAGAATTCGAGTCCTTCACAAAGTTACTTGTGTCAATGTCCTTTGTGGCATCTGCTGTTTCATTGAGCGTGCCGTCTCTGATTCCTCAGCGCTCCCCGTCTGGAGTCATGTCCGGTTCACTTGAATCACCTTTGGCTTGTCTGGAGTAATTCCAGGTTCCTGTGGAGAGGCTCGAGTAGATGTGGTTTGAATTAACGGTGTCACTGGAATCACTAGTAGCCTCACTTTGATTGTCAAGTGCCTCTGTAAATACTAGTTGAGATCTGTCAGTCTCGCTGAGATGGCGCACATCTTGTATGGGAATTGTGAAGCCTTTGTCACTTGTCGCACATACAGTGGGTAGACCTTCAGTGTCTTCTTGTTGGTTAAATGAGCTGGGTAGATTGTTAGGCTTCTTCTGGTGGCTCAAATAATCTGGGTAGACTGTTATAGTCTTTTTGTTGTTCACTTGAGCGTGGCAGACTTGCATCGTCTGCTGCTGGTTGCTCAGATAAGGTGGATAGACCTTTATGGTCTTGTTCATGCAAGGACTGCACTCTGGAGTCTTGCGTTACTTCCATCATGGAGTCTGTCAACGAGCTCGCTGTGGAGGCTGGTACCGCTCTCTCTGTGGAGTCTGGCATCGTTCCCTGTGTGGAGTCATGCAGAGGTCTCGCTATGGAGTTGATCTGTGCGCTCCCAACTGAGTCGTGCAGTGGTCTCACTGTGGGGTCTTTCTGTGTTCTCTGTGTGGAGACGTGCAGTGGTCTCACTGTGGAATCTGTCATCGCTTTCTATGCGGAGTCGGGGACTCTTTGTGGTACGTGGACCACTCTCTGTGTGGAGTCGGGGACACTCCGTGGTGCGAGGACCACCCTTTGTTGTGCGTGGACCACTGGTGTGGTGTCAGGCCGCTCTCTATGGGCTTGTACCTCTCTCTGTCTCTTGGCGTCAGGCCGCAGCAGAATCCTGTACTCATGGGTCGGGATGTCGTCTATGCTGAGCTGAGGATCATCAAATCCGAAGAATTCGTCCATGCCTGTGTCGGATTTGGTACTGAGGTCGCCACGTCCAATGATGAAATCATTGTCTGAGTCATAGTCTTCAAGGACTAAATCATCTCTTACGGCGGTGCTAACTGCTTGTTGCAGGGTTCTGTGGAGGTTATTTTCATCTACTGGTCGAAGTTCAGGCATTGTGCTGGGTCTTTCCAGGTGAAAGAATTGTGTTTTGTGGCTTTAAAACTGTTTTTCTCTTTTTTGGGACATTTCCCCTTTAAGTGGGCGTGGTCCGGGGCCTCTGACATCATGATGTAGAGCATAGGAATGGACTGCGCATGCCCAAATTGCTTTTCCTTTACTGTGCGCTCATTGCCTACCTTTGCCTCGTGGTGAGTATTGGCGCCAGTTTTACCGTTTTGGTTTGTGTTTACCTCGCAGTAGTTGTCAAACTTGTCCAGGACTGTCTGGAAGTCTCTCTTGTCCCGCCCTTTGGAATACTTGAAGGAGTTGAAGATTTCTGTTGCACTTTCACCCGCAATGATGAGTAGAAGATCTATCTTCTCAGCATCGGCCACGCCATCTAGGGCGGATGCTACCATGTAGATCTCAAATCTCTTCTTGAATGCACGTCAGTTGGCACTGAGATTGCCGAGGTACCTGACCTGCTGAGGAACCGGAATCTCAATCATCTTGCCTGGGTGCTGTTGCTGGTAGTCATGGATCTTGCTGAGTTGAACTATATAGATTCAACAGGTACTACTGGTACCATGGTGTGTTATGTACTCTGGGATAACACAGGCTGCAACTCGATACAGCTTTGACCAAAAGATACTCCAGACTTTGAAGTAAGTTCAATGTGATTTATTGAACCATTAGCACAGTTCTCTATGAGTACGACTCTCCTGCTAATCTTGCTATAGTAACTCAGTCTAACTAACCCGTCTGCTCTAAGCCACGTGGTGGGTGTGATGCTTCTGACCTGCCCCTGTCCTCTCTAAGTGTCGCCTGTGGAAAGAGACAGAGCATGTGCCCTGTCCTTATATATGGGTTGCCCCCTTGTGGTAGTGTCACCTCTGGGTGTCTTGACTGCCCATTGGTCGTGTCCTATCCTATGGGTGGGATTCTCCGACCCCCCACCGGGTCGGAGAATCGCCGGGGGGGCGGCATAAATCCCGCCCCCGCCGGTCACAGAATTCTCCGGCACCAGAGATTCAGCGGGGGTGGGAATCACACCGCGCCGGTCGGCGGGCCCCCACCGGCGATTCTCCGGCGCGCAATGGGCCGGAGCCCCCCAGTGCTTCTATGTCGGTCCCGCCGGGGTAAATTGAACCAGGTCCCTTAGCGGGCTCCGGGGTCCTGGGGGGGAGGGGCGGGGGGGGAGCGATCTGGCCCTGGGGGGCGCCCCCACGGTGGCCTGGCCCGCGAACGGGGCCACCGATCCGCGGGCGGGCCTGTGCCTTGGGGGCACTCTTTTCCTATATGCAGACCATCAGCCTCCGTCATGGCCGACGCGTGGGTGACACCCCCTGCGCATGCGCGGGGAAGACGTCAGCAGCCGCTGACGCTCCCACACATGCGCGGACTCGCGCCGGCCAGGGCCGAAGGCTGAAGTGGCCCGAAAGACCTTTCACGCCAGCCGGCGGGGCGCAAACCACTCCGGGGCAGGCCTAGCCCCTCCTCCGCACCTTTGGGGCGGCCCATCGCCGGAGTGGTTCACGCCACTCCATCCCGCCAGGACCCCCCGCCCGCCGGGTAGGAGAAAATCCCACCCCATGTGTTCATTAGCTGTATGTCTGCATGTCATGACATCTCCGGTGCTCCCTCTAGTGTTTACTTAGTCATAGTGTATTTACATGAACCCCTTGTGTATTTACAGTGATGCATATCACCACACTGACCAAGAGGCCATGTCTAACTCTAGCAGCCACAATTTTAGATATCGGTACTGCCCGTATGTGGTAGTCGGTATTAGGGGTATTACGGTACCCAGGTTGATGCTGGAAGTCCATTGGTGTCGGAGGTACATGAGACAGGAAGATCATTGGTGAAGCCTGCCTGCTGGTTCCGCCCAGTAAGGCGGAGTATAAGAGTCTGTGTCTCCCTAGCAGCTGCGTTCTGTACCTGCGCTGCTGGGGGAAACATCTAGTCCAATAAAGCCTTCAATTGTCTTCCAATCTCACTTCTGGAGTTATTGATCGAGCATCAATTTATTGGACTAGATTTTAAAGAATGGAGCTCCGAATCAAGCCGGAGTGTCTGCAACTCAGCCCCCACGCGACAAACTCAGCGGCAACCTTCAAACACTGGCTGGAGTGCTTCAAAGGGTACCTCAGGACGGCCACGACGGCACCAATGGAGGACCAGAAACTGCAAGTTCTCCACTCGAGGGTGAGCCCAGAGATCTACACCCTCATCGAGGATGCGGACGATTTCGAGGCCGCAATAACCCTGCTGAAAGGACATTATATTCGCCCAGTAAACCAGGTCTACGCCCGACATCTGCTAGCGACGAGGCGACAAATCCCCGGGGAATCGCTGGAGGAATTCTACCGTGTGCTCCTGGTGTTAGGTAGGAACTGTGACTGCACGCAACATTCAGCCAGCGACCACACAGAACTTTCGATCCAGGACGCATTCGCTGCAGGTATGCTGTCCTCCCAAATCCGCCAGCGGCTGCTAGAAAAAAAGACACTAGGCCTCAAGGAGGCACGGGCCCTTGCTAGCTCCCCGGATGTGGCCTCCCGAAACGCCCGGTCTTACGTACCCGACTGCGCGGCGGCCCCTTGGGCAACGTGGAACCCGCCGACTCCGATGCATCCCCCATCCCCCCACAAGCTTGTGCTGTGCGACTCCAGGCAACCCCGGGGGGCCCCGCTGCTATTTCTGCGGGCAAGCCAAGCACCCCCGGCAGCGCTGCCCAGCCCGCTCCTCCACATGCAAAGGGTGCGACAAAAAGGACCATTTTGTGGTGGTATGCCAGGCCCAGGCGGTCGCCGCAGTCTCCAAGGGCGAACCGGGACCACCACCCCAACTCTCTCCACGAGTCACATGCAGCCAGCGGGCGCCTCTATCTTCCTGTTCCAGAGCCACGTGCGGGCCCCGGGCGTTGCAATCTTGTACCCCAGGGACCATGTGCGACGGATGGGTGCCGCCATCTTGCACACACCCAGCCACGTGCGACCAGTGGGCGCCGCCATCTTGGCTGGAGTCTCAGGACCCCAATTCGGATGACCACACACCGCCCGAGGAAAACCTCCAACTTTTGCCACGACTCGCCTCGGTGACCCTGGGCCAGTCTCGGCCCCGAACTCTCTTGACCACGACAACGACCGTGCTCATCAATGGGCACGAAACATCCTGCCTGATCAACTCCGGAGAGCCCAGAGAGCTTCATACACCCCAACATGGTAAGGCGCTGGTCTCTTCCCATCCACCCAGTTAACCAAAGAATCTCCCTGCCCTCCGGGTCTCACTCTGTAGAGATCAAAGGGATCTGCGTAGCGAACTTCACGGTCCAGGGAAGGGAATTAAAAAATTTCCGCCTCTACGTCCTCCCTCACCTCTGCGCTGCCACGCTCCTAGGGTTAGATTTCCAATGTAACCTCCAGAGTTTAACTTTTAAATTCGGCGGCCTTATACCCCGCCTCACTGTCTGCAGCCTCGCGACCCTCAAGGTCGATCCGCCTTCCCTTTTTGCGAACCTCACCCCGGATTGCAAACCCGTCGCCACCAGGAGCAGATGGTACAGTGCCCAGGACCGGACCTCCTAATGAAGTCCAGCGGTTACTGAAGGAAGGTATTATTGAGGCTAGCAACAGTCCCTGGAGAGCTCAAGTAGTGGTTGTAAAGACCGGGGAGAAGCATAGGATGGTCATCGATTATAGTCAGACCATCAACAGGTATACGCAGCTCGACGCGTACCCTCTCCCCCGCATATCTGATCTGGTTAATCAGATTGCACAATACAAAGTATTTTCCACGGTGGATCTAAAATCCGCCTACCACCAGCTCCCCATCCGCCCTAGCGACCGCAAGTACACTGCATTCGAAGCAGATGGGCGGGTCTACCACTTCCTAAGGGTTCCCTTCGGTGTCACAAATAGAGTCTCGGTCTTCCAATGGGAGATGGACCGAATGGTTGACCGGTACGGTTTGAAGGCCACGTTTCCGTACCTCGATAACGTCACCATCTGCGGCCACGACCAGCAGGACCATGACACCAGCCTCCAAAATTCCTCCATACCGCAAAAATCCTTGATCTAACCTATAACAAGGACAAATGCGTGTTCAGCACCGACCGTCTAGCCATCCTCGGCTACGTAGTGTGTGATGGAGTTATAGGCCCAGATCCCGAACGCTTGCGCCTCCCCATGGAGTTTCCCCTCCCCCACTGCTCCAAGGCCCTGAAACGCTGCCTGGGATTTTTTTCATATTATGCCCAGTGGGTCCCCAACTATGCCCGCCCACTAATTCAATCCACGGTTTTTCCCCTACTGGCAGAGACCCGCCAGGCCTTCAGCCGCATCAAAGCAGACATTGCAAAGGCCACGATGCACGCAATCGATGAATCCCTTCCCTTCCAAGTCGAGAGCGACACGTCCGACGTAGCTACGGCGGCCACCCTCAGCCAAGCGGGTAGACCCGTGGCTTTCTTCTCACGCACCCTCCACGCTCCAGAAATCCGCAATTCCTCAGTTGAAAAGGGGGCTCAGGCCATAGTAGAAGCTGTGCGGCACTGGAGGCATTACCTGGCCGTCAGGAGATTCACTCTCTTCACTGACCAATGTCGGTTGTTTTCATGTTCGATAATGCACAGCGGGGCAAGATAAAGAACGATAAGATCGTACGGTGGAGGATCAAGCTCTCCACCTACAACTATGAGATCTTGTATCGTCCCGAGAAGCTAAACAAGCCTTCTGATGCCTATCCTGCGGCACATGTGCCAACGCACAAGTGGACTGACTCCGGGCCCTCCACGGGGACCTCTGCCACCCGGGGTCACTCGATTCTTCCATTTCATTAAGACCCGCAACCTGCCCTACTCCCTCGAGGAAGTCAGGACCACCACCAGGAACTGCCAAATCTGGGCAGAGTGCACTATGGACTTCAAAGGGCCCCTCCCCTCCACCGACCGCAACACGTACTTCCTGAACGTGATTGACGAGTACTCCCGGTTTCCATTCGCCATCCCCTGCCCCGACATGACCGCAGCTACCGTCATAAAAGCCCTCCACAGTATCTTTACACTGTTCGGTTTCCCGCCTACATACACAGCGATAGGGGGTCCTCCTTTATGAGCGACGAACTGCGCCAATTCCTGCTCAGCAAGGGCATTGCCTCGAGCAGGACTGACCCCAGAAAGGGAGGCAGGAGATGAGCACCGTTAACCGCAACTAGTACCGGGGAGTCCAAGGAACCAGATACCGTTGGTCAGCTCCATCAAGGTGTTTTGGGGAGAACTCGGGAAGGGAGGGGTGTGGGGGGAGGATGTGGGGTGGTTGGTGGTTATCAGGATGGGGGTCACAGTTACTGTGGGTGGCCCTGAGGTCTGTTGCCTGTGCTACTTTAAAGCTCTTAGAGGGCTGTGCTAGTCTACTGACTGTGGCATGGACTATGGGGCAGCTGCAGCTGTGGACCACATGGAGTGGGGGGTGGAATGTGATGCACCTGCCAGTAAGAATCCATTAGCCCCCCAAGGTGGACCTAGCCCATTAGGGAGCAGATAGCCCCCCTGTCAGAACACCCAGTGAGGTAGAGAATAAAGGAAGGGAGAACAAGATGGGAGGCCAAAGGCGACTCTGACTAGGCGAGGGCATAGGCCAAGGCTAGTCGTGCACTGGAGATGAGGTGGCACCTGAGCTGTGACTGAGTGGTGGTCGCAGAATAAGTTGTGGGACTGGCTGCTCCCAGATCTGGGAGGACAAAGGTTCAGGAGAGGTAATGATGTTATCCGGCTTCAGCACCAACATGATTGCCTCTCTCCCTTTCTCTCTTATCCCTCGCAGTTAACTGAGCGATATTGGTATGGAGCTGCCTATTCTTCTTATCACAGGGGGGAGCGCAAACTCAAGCAACAACCAGCAACATTTCGCTGGGAAGACCCAGTGGCAGGAGGCCGGGGAGGGGGTGCAGGGCAGGCTCAGCGGTCGGAGGCCTCAATAGCCATACAGTGGACACGAGGCCACAAAAGGAGCCCAAAGTGTCCTTCATGGAGTTGTCAGGCAACACGTGTTGTAGGAGCCTCCGCCTCACGAGGGAGACTGTGCAGTCTCAATTTTTATGCAACGGGGTCCTTCCTGGTCTCCACAGGTGACCTGTGTGGCATCTCTCAGGCATCCACCAATAAGTGCATCTCTGAGGTAACAAATGCATTCTATGCAAGGGCTTTGGACTTTATTAATTTTGACCTGGCCCAGCAAGACGAAGGGGTTATGAGATCCGGCACATAGCTGGTGTGGGAGTGATCGACTGCACCCATGTCACTCTACATGTCCCATGCATCAGGAAGTCCCCTTCATAAACAGGAAGGGGTTCCACTCACTCAATGTGCAGCTGGTATGTGCCTGCCAGATGTGATTTCTGCACATATGTGCACTTTACCAGAGAGCGTGCATGGCAATTACATCCTGGGCAATCACAGATTCCTGGGGTCACCCAGGCTGCAAGAATGGCTTGTAGGGGACAAGGGATATCACCCTGTGGTCTTGGCATCAGTGTAGAAGCCAGAGACCACCGCAGAGGGCCAGAACAACAATGCTCACACTGTCACTAGATCTGAGATAGATCTGCTTCCACTCCCTTGATAGGTCTGGTGCGGCCCTCCAGTGCAGCTCCCAGAGGGTCACCCACATTGTGGTAGTTTGCTGTGCTCTATATATCCTGGCTCTGCAGAGGGTGAAATGATGTTCATCAGGATGACCTGGAGGAGCGGAACGTGTCCACGGATAAGGAGCACATTCAGGAGGGATTTGAAGATGAGGCTGTTGAGGATTGGAGGAGAAGGTTGGAGGCTAGGCAGGGTGAGGATATGCATGGACAGGAAGGCTAGGGATTCCTTCATTGCCTCCCACTTCATGGACTAGCATCAGCATGTTGTCCGACAGCCTAATACCACCACCGTCCCCCCACCACCCCTCCACCCATCCCAGGGTTGAAGGTTGCAGAGATCTAAATTATCAGGGTTCTGGGGCTGGGGAGCCCTTGAGCGACTGCTGCCCAGTCAATGCAGGAGGGTGATGCCAACTCACAACGAGGAATGGTCCTTGATGCTTTTCAGAGATACTTCTTATGTCTGACTCCTGTCTACCTGAAGCCTGCCAGGTTGAGACAGGACCATATTTTGCCACAATTGTCCTCGGTATGCACAATGGACCAGATGCGAACTTCCTTACGAAAACTAGGGATCCGCTTTTAAATGATCTGTTGCCTTTTTGCCCAATCACGGTATTTCTTTTGTGTGGCTTGACTCGCCTCCAAGCTCCCTGCAAAATTGGTGAACACCTGGTCTAACTAAGTACAAAGACAACGACCCATTAATAGCACTGATAGTGGTATCCCAGTAGATATGTGAGGAGTAGTGGTGTTCCCTCGACCTTTGACGAGCCATCCAAAAGGAGGAAATGAGCTCCCTTGAGGCACAATGGCCTACCAGGTTGTTTCTTCATTGCAGATTTATAAGTTTGCACCACTCTTTCTGCGAGGCCATTCGAGGTCAGGTGAAAAGGGGCCATTCGGATGTGAAAGCCATTAGTCCACACAGAACACTGGAATTCCTCCCCGATGAAGCTGTGCCATTATCAGAAACCAATACGTCTGGAATGCCATGAATGGTTATTATAACCCACACAAAACCTATGGGATTGGACCAACCAGTCTCCCCGTGAGTTTCGCTGAATACGAGCTCCCCTGCTAAGGGGGCGGGAGCCCGAGGATGATCAGGATTGAGAACTGTATAAAGCCAGCCAGGTATGGAACTGACAGCTCAGACCTGGCTGGGATCTGATGCATATAGTAAATATAATTGCGTTGCAATAAACTAAAATTTCATTTGGTACTCATCTCTGGTCTACAAAACGGGCGACAAGGATAAAACTGGATTACTGTCGATGCTGCTACACCGTCATTTCCCTTTCACCACTGGACTAACGCAGGAGAGTTTTTTTTTACAATTATGCCTTTGTTTGGAAAATTGGACGTGTTCGACGTAAACTTAGAGGATTGGACACAGTACGCCGAATGCATTACTTTTTCTGGGCAAACACTATCACAGATATTGATCGACAAACAATATTGCTGACTACCAATGGAGCTCATACTTACGGGGTGATAAAAATACTTACATATCCTGTAGCTCCAGACACTAAAACTTTCAAACAATTGGTGACCCTAGTGGGGCAGCTCCTCAACTCTAAACCATCTGTTATAGTACAGAGGTACAGTTTTAACAAGGCAGAAAGGACCCCTGGCGGGTCTGTAACCGGGTTTTTGGTGAGGCTAGCCGAATTTTGTGAATACAAAACTTCCCTTTTCGAAATGTTGCGCGATTGTTTGGTCTGCGGTGTAAATAGCATGGCTCCTCAGAGGAAGTTGCTCGTCGAACATTCCCTTGACCTTTGACGAGCCATCCAAATTTTGCTTTCCTGTGAAAACGCTGAGAGAGGAGTGCAAGAGATCCTGGGGTTGGAGGCAAACACCCTAAGACACAATCCCTCCCAGTGTGCGAACCCTCCCCCCCCCCCCAGATGGAAAACCCACCCTGGACCAAGTACCGTAGGGGCAAGGTCCATTGGTCAGGGACCAAAATGTCCCGACGGTATACCTCACAGTCTCCTAAACCGCACAAGACCTATGGGGTTGGAGCAATTAGTCTCCTCGTGATTCTTGCCAAATACCACTCACCCGCTAAGAAGGGTGGGGGGGGGGGGGGAAACCCCGAGGACTTTCATAATTGAGATTTTTATAAAGGCGACCAACCGACAGCTCAGACCTGGCTGGGATCTGATGTATTTGTAAATATTATTGCTTTACAATAAACCCAGTTTTGTTTTGGCCAACTCAGTTCAGACTCGTTTGTGGCCTAAGAAAATGCTGAGAATACATCTCAGGGCTTTGATGGTGGCCACTGAGGTTGTCCACATTTCCTGCATGTCCAGACACTTGGAATAGGCGTCCACCAATATGAAGAGCATTCTTCCCAGGAAGGGGTCAGTGAAATCAACGTGTAACCTTGCCTATGGACCGTCAGGCCACTACCATGGATGCAGATGAACTGGAGGCAGCAAGGTTTGCTGTGACTGACAGAAGTCACACTGAATGACCAGATTCTCATTATCTTTGTTGATGCCCAACAACAATTTATATTTCCTGGCCAACATTTCCATTTTTAGCCTGGCGGGGTTTCCACTGTGTAGTTATTGCAGCAGTAGCTCTCTTGTTGGGGATGGTAACACCAACCAGGAACCTCAGAGCAATACTCCATCTTCTCAACGGAGTTAATCTTTCCTGGGTTGATAGGGCCTGAGCTTCTATGACTTATCGTGATGCCAGCGAACTAGAACAATTCTCTGACCTTCGAGAGGACCATGTCACATTGAGTCCAGGTCCTGATGTGAGCCGATGAGTCAGGCAGGGTATCCAGAAAATATAATGCCAGGACAATTTCTTGTGGCACAGGCGCCAATGCTAGAATTCGGGGGAGCGGTCCCCGGTCGATGTTAGAAAACATAGCTATAAGCTGACAATAGCAGAGCACATCTTTGCACCCTAGTTGAAATAATAAGTGGATTGGGTTACCCTCATGGAGTAATCCCAATAACGGATTGTGGCCAATTACGATGGGGAAACGCGGCGATGGAATTTTATAATGCCACATATCGCATCTGGAACCTCTTTTCCAATCTGCGCAAATTTTTATTCTGTATCGGTGAGTGTTCACGAGACAAAGACGATGGGCCTGTCAGTGTCCCATTTAGTGGGATAAGACCGCCCCTATCCATAGGGAAGCATTATCTGTTTATCTAGGTCAAAATGGACGAGCTGGCTGATGGTAGGGCCAGTTTGACCAATTGGAAAGCCTGTTGTTGTGGGTCTTTCCAGTGCTAGCGTTGATGTTTTTTTAAAAAGAAGTTGTAGCGATGCTAAAGTTGTCGCCAAATTCGGGATGAATCGGCTGCAGCAATTTACCATGCCCAGGAACGATTTCAATTATGGTACGTGTTTCCTCCAGACTGACCAATTTCTCCTAGTGTGAAGTCCCCATCACCAAGACTTTGTTTAAGTACATCACAACCTTTGGGACTCGTTGCAGCAAGTTCTTCATCATCCATTGAGATATTGCGCAAGCAGGCGATATACAAAAGGACAATCTGATATTTGGAAAAGTCCATTTGTAGTGTTGATGGTTGCATATTTCCTGGAGTTTCTCTACTTTATGCACAGGAGTCATGTTGTGAGTTTTTAAAACTGGGGCCACTCTGACTGGTGCGGCAACATGCTTGACTGTGACCCTTCCAGTTACACTTGAAGCAGACAAAATCTTTGCAATAGCACATCTCTTGAGGGTGGTCTCCCCGCCTCTGTAACACTCATCAAAACTCCTAGGGTGACAGCCCACTTTTCTTCCTTGTTTCTGTCCACGATCCTGCTTCTGGGATCTCTGTTCAATCTCCTGTCCATCTGTCATACGGGGTGCTCACCTACCAGCCATTCAACTTCAAAGTTGATTCAGCTCGCCTTCCTGAACACATTGGAGCTCAGAAGCGCCCTTCTCATGCATTCAGTGGCTTGAACTATTTCTACCGCTTTATGCAGTTTTGGCGAATAGTTTTCCTTGTACATTGAAATTATTGATGCCGCAAACCAGACGGTCACGCAGCATGTCACTTGACTTCGAGCCAAATTCGCAGTTATCAGCCATTTGGCAAAGTCTGGCTACAAATGTCGCAATTGTCTCCTCTGGGTCCCTGATGAACAAATTTAATTCTCCCACTGCAGTATAATGGAAGGTCTGGGGCTGAAGTGCTCTTTCACAAGTGTCACCAATTGGTAAATCAATTTTGTGTTTGCGGCCTCCTATCATGATCCCAGACCAGCCCCCACCAGTGGCTAGGATACTGGACAGAAACCCCAATATTTTACTTTAACTTTGTAAGACTGAGAGGAGTAATTTCATGAAAAAAATAAGGATATGATATATTAAAACAAACTTCATTACGACCACAGTATTAAAATATCCTTAACATCACACCGGAAAATAGCTTCCAATTATCACTTAAACAATGCTAATCAATAGAGTAAATACAGCAACCCTTAACTGCTAACTTTATTCCCAATCAAACAACAACAAAAATCTTAGCTCTCAATCCACTGTTAAAATATGGTTAGCACTCAGGAATACATATTTTACAGAAATGTCTGAATATTCCAATTTGTGAAAGGAGCTCTTTTGGTACTACTTTAAAGAAAAGACCTGAAACCTGTCAGAACCATGCAAAAAGCCTGGCTGTATTCCTTCAGAAGATGTTCCAGCTGGTTTCAGCTCACCTCCTATTCACACTCTTCTCAACTACTTAGAAATAAACTGTTAATCTAGCTACAGACATATCTTTTAACTGTACTGAGATGCGTGACCTGCTCACATCTCCAACTGATACTCAATTAACACTGCTTTTCTGAAAAATGCCTGTTACCTTGGCTCATCCCTGTAAATGCATCACCTTATCAAGCTTAAATCTAATTACCTCCACAAGGCACCCTCTTAAATCAAACATCATTCCATTAGCCCAAGCTTTTTTTAATGATACGTTAATTGCACCCTGGCTCCCAGAATCTTTCAACCCAGGATTCTTTAAAAACACTGCTAACACAGGCTTTTAATACTTACTTTGCTAAATATCTAAAATACAATATATCTGAAATTCATATATTCATCGCATTCTGAGGTTAAATTTCTAATAAAGTTATAAGTCTGGGATCCACATGCAGTTAGAAAATGGCCATTTGTCTTCCCCAGTGACTTCATTGGCGGTCAAGAAGTGCCGAAGCTCTCGATATATTGGCTCCAGTCATTGGCCCCCTGGTTGAAGGGATCAAGTTTCCCTATCATTGGCAGGTTTCTCTTTTCCTGTTTTCTTCTGTTGACCAATGCTTTTTCGTTTGTTGCAAATCCCCGATGCAACCCCTTCTCCAACGAATTCCGAGACTTACGGTCATTGTACAATTTACTCTTGTCGGCAATGTAACATGTTGATTGGTTTAACCAGGTCGGTCAAGGCAGCCTTGAGGAGGAGTTTATAGAATGTATCCGCGATAGTTTCCTAGGACAGTATGTAATGGAACCTACGAGGGAACAAGCGGTCCTAGATCTGGTCCTGTGTAATGAGACAGGATTGATTCAGGATCTCATAGTTAGGGATCCTCTCGGAAGGAGCGATCACAATATGGTGGAATTTAAAATACAGATGGAGGGTGAGAAGGTAAAATCAAGCACTAGTGTTTTGTGCTTAAACAAAGGAGATTACAATGGGATGAGAGAAGAACTAGCTAAGGTAGACTGGGAGCAAAGACTTTATGGTGAAACAGTTGAGAAACAGTGGAGAACCTTCCAAGTGATTTTTCACAGTGCTCAGCAAAGGTTTATACCAACAAAAAGGAAGGGCGGTAAAAAGAGGGAAAATCGACCGTGGATATCTAAGGAAATAAGGGAGAGTATCAAATTGAAGGAAAAAACATACAAAGTAGCAAAGATCAGTGGGAGACTAGAGGACTGGGAAATCTTTAGGGGGCAACAGAAAGCTACTAAAAAAGCTATAAAGAAGAGTAAGATACATTATGAGAGTAAACTTGCTCAGAATATAAAAACAGATAGTAAAAGTTTCTACAAATACATAAAACAAAAAAGAGTGGCTAAGGTAAATATTGGTCCTTCAGAGGATGAGAAGGGAGATTTAGTAATGGGAGATGAGGAAATGGCTGAGGAACTGAACAGGTTTTTTGGGTCGGTCTTCACAGTGGAAGACACAAATAACATGCCAGTGACTGATGGAAATGAGGCTATGACAGGTGAGGACCTTGAGAGGATTGTTATCACCAAGGAGGTAGTGATGGGCAAGCTAATGGGGCTAAAGGTAGACAAGTCTCCTGGACCTGATGGAATGCATCCCAGAGTGCTAAAAGAGATGGCTAGGGAAATTGCAAATGCACTAGTGATAATTTACCAAAATTCACTAGACTCTGGGGTGGTCCCGGCGGATTGGAAATTAGCAAACGTGACACCACTGTTTAAAAAAGGAGGTAGGCAGAAAGAGGGTAATTATAGGCCAGTGAGCATAACTTCGGTAGTAGGGAAGATGCTGGAATCTATCATCAAGGAAGAAATAGCGAGGCATCTGGATGGAAATTGTCCCATTGGACAGACGCAGCATGGGTTCATAAAGGGCAGGTCATGCCTAACTAATTTAGTGGAATTTTTTGAGGACATTAACAGTGCGGTAGATAACGGGGAGCCAATGGATGTGGTATATCTGGATTTCCAGAAAGCCTTTGACAAGGTGCCACACAAAAGGTTGTTGCATAAGATAAAGATGCATGGCATTAAGGGAAAAGTAGTAGCATGGATAGAGGATTGGTTAATTAATAGAAAGCAAAGAGTGGGGATTAATGGGTGTTTCTCTGGTTGGCAATCAGTAGCTAGTGGTGTCCCCCAGGGATCAGTGTTGGGCCCACAACTGTTCACAATTTACATAGATGATTTGGAGTTGGGGACCAAGGGCAATGTGTCCAAGTTTGCAGACGACACTAAGATAAGTGGTAAAGCAAAAAGTGCAGAGGATACTGGAAGTCTGCAAAGGGATTTGGATAGGCTAAGTGAATGGGCTAGGGTCTGGCAGATGGAATACAATGTTGACAAATGTGAGGTTATCCATTTTGGTAGGAATAACAGCAAAAGGGATTATTATTTAAATGATAAAATATTAAAACATGCTGCTGTGCAGAGAGACCTGGGTGTGCTAGTGCATGAGTCGCAAAAAGTTGGTTTTCAGGTGCAACAGGTGATTAAGAAGGCAAATGGAATTTTGTCCTTCATTGCTAGAGAGATGGAGTTTAAGACTAGGGAGGTTCTGCTGCAATTGTATAAGGTGTTAGTGAGGCCACACCTGGAGTATTGTGTTCAGTTTTGGTATCCTTACTTGAGAAAGGACGTACTGGCACTGGAGGGTGTGCAGAGGAGATTCACTAGGTTAATCCCAGAGCTGAAGGGGTTGGATTACGAGGAGAGGTTGAGTAGACTGGGACTGTACTCGTTGGAATTTAGAAGGATGAGGGGGGATCTTATAGAAACATATAAGATTATGAAGGGAATAGATAGGATAGATGCGGGCAGGTTGTTTCCACTGGCGGGTGAAAGCAGAACTAGGGGGCATAGCCTCAAAATAAGGGGTAGTAGATTTAGGACTGAGTTTAGGAGGAACATCTTCACTCAAAGGGTTGTGAATCTATGGAATTCCTTGCCCAGTGAAGCAGTAGAGGCTCCTTCATTAAATGTTTTTAAGATAAAGATAGATAGTTTTTTGAAGAATAAAGGGATTAAGGGTTATGGTGTTTGGGCCGGAAAGTGGAGCTGAGGCCACAAAAGATCAGCCATGATCTCATTGAATGGTGGAGCAGGCTCGAGGGGCCAGATGGCCTACTCCTGCTCCTAGTTCTTATGTTCTTATGTTCTTATTGCGCAGTATCACTGAGGTAGCTTCCTGTATAATGAAGAGATTTATTGGAAACAACAATGAGGCTTAACTATATACAGGCACAGAGGTATATCGCACTCCCAGTTCTACACTACCTGGGCCCCTGCTCCCAGGGCCCCATGCTTTTTCCCCATTTATCGAGGTTCATGCACTCCCACACGATAGGCCCTGATCAGGTCAGATGGCCCTTGAAAGATCAACCCTTAAAGGGGGCACACATCCACACATGCCCTGTTATCTGTGATGCCCTTGACGGACATCCTCTGGAGGACTCTCTCCTACCTTCGGCTGGCAACGGTGTTGTCTCGTCATCCTGTTCTGCCCACTCACCTGAGTTTCGCCAGGCTCAGGAAGGCGAGATTCAGATTGGATGGCTCTGCCGCGTACTCCTGGGTGTAACTCCTCAGGAAGTTCTCTAATGGAACATCCACCCTTCGGGTGCTCGTTGGCCCCTGTGTTGCTCCAGAATGGAGGGGCAGCTGGTGTGAGCTCCAGAAGCCTCAGTGTCATCTGGCACCTTCAGTTCTGGAGGCCACCATGAGCTGGGGCATAGCTGTGTCCTGTGATCCAATCCCTGGCTTGCACCTTCTTCCACCTGATGTGCATCAGAAGCTCTGTGGTGCTCACCAGATAGTTCGCCCACCGAGGTGTGTGTCTCTGCGATGATGGATGATGCAGGTGATGGCTGTGATGCTTCATCTGTTTCTTCCTCCGAGATGATGTCGAGGGTGGGTGGTAGGACACTGCTGGCGGATGGTCAGGCTCTTCAGTAAATGATCCTGCAAGGCAAGGGAAATGGTTTCAGAACATGGCCTGGTCAAGCGTTTGGATCACAAAGGACGCAGTTGATACTGGTCATCTGGATGAAGGTTCAGCAGCTTTTTGCTTTTCCGTTGCAGGCCCACCTCGCTGTCAGCACATGTCCACTCCTGCTCCTTCCCACGAGCTTCATGGCTCTCTCCTCATACGGAGTTGGAATCCTCAATTCTGGCATTTCACCACCTGTCCTCGCTCACTCGTGGCGGTTTTGGGCAAGCTCCTCCTGTAGGAAGTCATAGAATCCATAGAATCCCTACAGTGCAGAAGAAGACCATTCAGCCCATCAGGTCTGCACCGACCCTCTGAAAGAGCACCCTACCTAGGCACACTCCCCAGCCCTATCCTCGTAACCCCACCCAACCTGCCTATTCCTGGACACAAAGGGCCAATTTAGCATGGCCAATCCACCTAACCTGCACATCTTTGGGCTGTGTGCAGAAACCGGTGCACTCGGAGGAAACCCCCGCAGACACGACGAGAATATGCAAACTCCACACAGTCACCCAAGGCCGGATTGAACCCGGGTCTCTGGTGATGTGAGGCAGCAGTGCTAACCATTGTGCCAGTATGCCACAAATGGGGATAATATGAGCTGGATGCCAGGCAGATCAGATGTCGATGACACCTGGCATGTGTGGGGACGATGCTTAAGCAGGGAGGGATTCTGATGAGGAGTGAGGGGGGGGGGGGGGGGTGGTATGATGATAGTAATAATAATAATCTTTATTAGTGTCACAAGTAGGCTTACATTAACTTCAGCAATGAAACTCCCCTAGTCGTCGCACTACATCGTCTGTTCGGGCCCCCTCCGAGAATCGAGGTCGAGGTGAAGCTGCCAGCCGCTTGGCTTGGATGATAGCAAGTGCTTTGGAGCTGTTTAAATGCAGCTCTCCCTTGACTAAAGTGCTCAGATGACCCCCGAGGGTGGGCGAAGCAGATGCTTTGCACCACAGATTCAGCATTTTTCAATTAGGGAATAAAATGTTCAAAGTGCCTGAAAATTGTGGTGCGGATTGCACCGCCGGAACGATAGGGATTCGCACCAATCTTCTGCCGAAAATGGCATTTTTCAGAAACTCCTACCCAGTAAATGCTACATATATTTTGAGTCCTTTAAATTTGAAAGTTTAACCTATTTTGATGTTTGTCGCTGATAAAAACAAACGTAGCTCCAAAGCACTTTATTGTCATTGAAGTAAATTTGAAGTAGTTCCTAAATATCACTATAAAACATTCTCAGCCCAAGGCATGCTTTGCAGGAGATACAGAGTGATTGCTTCTTTCATTTGAGGCAATGTCTTTGAACAACAAGCTGACTAAAATTTTTGGATTGCAAAACTGACTGTCGGCTGCAGATTAGCATTCCAGTTAGCAGACTGCAGCATTTGGACATCTGTGCGTTGGTGGCACATAAGCAACAAACGGTGCTTGTCAAAGTGTCTTCAATCGGCCGCACACTGGCTAAAATTGGGGAAAGTATTAGAACCTCCAAAATTGGTCATGACAGCTTTTACTGGACAGGCAAAAGCAAAAGAATGCAGAAAATGAACACAGGCAGTCAAATCTTCTATAATTTTGGTAGCTTTTAACAGTCCAGTCAGCATTACAACACAAAACAAACCCAAGAGCACAAACTGCTACAGTTCTGATGAAGGATTGCTTCATTATTGTTATAGCCCCAATGGACGTCGCGGGATCATTACCCTACAATTTCCCATGACCGCCCTGGAATATGAACTTCCCCTTTAAGGGAGGCAGGACTTCCCCTTTAAGAGGGCGGGGTCTCCCCTTTACAAGGAGAGCCCCAGCTGTATAAAAACCCCGGCCGAGGTGCAGGCCGAGGAAGGGAACCCTTTGGGAACTGGAGAAGCATTGTAATTGTATTGGAATAAACCTTGTTCTTTCATTCCTACCATCGTCCAAGCATTCTGCTTATCACAGATTCTATTCCCACTGTTTATATGGTTTAACTAGTTGACTGCATAAATAATTAAAATTATTGAGATTAAAGTCAATGTGCTAACATCTATCACATTAGACACTGAGAGCTAATCTAGTTTTCCTAGTCAGTTAAACCTTGAAATGAAAGATTAAAAAATATATATTTTATAATTAAAATGTGTCCCTGTCTAAGTAAATCAAAGTTGTTGCTCATATCAATCTAATTTTTAAATGAAGCATTTTGTCAGACATGGTGGCGGGGAAAAATATTACAGCTTTCACTCAAACGTTGTAGTTCCAGGTTTTAACCAGCAGAGGCTGCCTCAATCACAGTTCATGCTGCGTGGCTGCTCGTAATGGTCTCCTTTCCCAGACTTTGTACTGAGATCAGGGCGGCATTTTCCCAAAGTGTCGGCCCCAGCGAGAAAACCGGAGAGAAAACTCACCGTATATTCAGCCACTTTAACAGAATTTTTTTTTTTTTTTTTAAATAATATTTTATTGAAAATTTTTGGTCAACCAACACAGTACATTGTGCATCCTTTACACAACATTGTAACAATACAGATAATAATGACCTTTTTTTAAATTTAAACAAAAACAACAACAAATAAATAAATATTAAATAACAAAAAATAAAAACTAGCCCTAATTGGCAACTGCCTTGTCTCAGGCCACACACCCCCCCCCCCCATCCCCCCCCATCCCTCCCCCCCCCCCCCAAGTCCTGGGCCGCTGCTGCTGCCTTCTTTGTTCTCCCCTATCTATCTTTCCGCAAGATATTCGACGAACGGTTGCCACCGCCTAGTAAACCCTTGAGCCGACCCCCTTAGGACGAACTTAATCCGCTCTAACTTTATGAACCCCGCCATATCATTTATCCAGGTCTCCACCCCCGGGGGCTTGGCTTCTTTCCACATTAGCAATATTCTGCGCCGGGCTACTAGGGACGCAAAGGCCAAAACATCGGACTCTTTCGCCTCCTGCACTCCCGGCTCTTGTGCAACCCCAAATATAGCCAACCCCCAGCTTGGTTCGACCCGGACTCCTACTACTTTCGAAAGCACCTTTGTCACCCCCATCCAAAACCCCTGTAGTGCCGGGCATGACCAAAACATATGGGTATGATTCGCTGGGCTTCTCGAGCACCTCGCACACCTATCCTCCACCCCAAAAAATTTATTGAGCCGTGTTCCAGTCATATGTGCCCTGTGTAATACCTTAAACTGAATCAGGCTTAGCCTGGCGCACGAGGACGACGAGTTTACCCTGTTTAGGGCATCTGCCCACATCCCCTCCTCAATCTCCTCCCCTAGCTCTTCTTCCCATTTCCCTTTTAGTTCGTCCATCATAGTCTCCCCTTCGTCTCTCATTTCCCTATATATATCCGACACCTTACCGTCCCCCACCCATTTCTTTGAGATGACTCTGTCCTGCACCTCTTGTGTCGGGAGCTCCGGGAATTCCCTCACCTGCTGCCTCGCAAAAGCCCTCAATTGCATGTACCTGAATGCATTCCCTTGGGGCAACCCATATTTCTCGGTCAGCGCTCCCAGACTCGCAAACTTCCCATCCACAAATAGATCTTTCAATTGCGTTATACCTGCTCTTTGCCACATTCCATATCCCCCATCCATTCCCCCCGGGGCAAACCTATGGTTGTTTCTTATCGGGGACCCCCCCAGTGCTCCGGTCTTTCCCCTATGTCGTCTCCACTGTCCCCAAATCTTCAGTGTAGCTACCACCACCGGACTCGTGGTATAGTTCCTTGGTGAGAACGGCAATGGGGCTGTCACCATAGCCTGCAGGCTGGTCCCCCTACAGGACGCCCTCTCTAATCTCTTCCATGCCGCTCCTTCCTCCTCTCCCATCCACTTACTCACCATTGAAATATTAGCGGCCCAATAATACTCACTTAGGCTCGGTAGTGCCAGCCCCCCCCTATCCCTACTACGCTGTAAGAATCCCTTCCTCACTCTCGGAGTCTTCCCGGCCCAAACAAAACCCATGATACTCTTTTCTATCCTTTTGAAAAAAGCCTTCGTAATCACCACCGGGAGACACTGAAACACAAAGAGGAATCTCGGGAGGACCACCATCTTAACCGCCTGCACCCTCCCTGCCATTGACAATGCTACCATATCCCATCTCTTGAAATCTTCCTCCATCTGTTCCACCAACCGCGTCAAATTTAGCCTGTGCAATGTGCCCCAATTCTTAGCTATCTGGATCCCCAGGTAACGAAAGTCTCTTGTTACCTTCCTCAATGGTAGGTCTTCTATTTCTCTACTCTGCTCCCCTGGATGCACCACAAACAGCTCACTCTTTCCCATGTTCAATTTATACCCTGAAAAATCCCCAAACTCCCCAAGTATCCGCATTATTTCTGGCATCCCCTCCGCTGGATCCGCCACATATAGTAGCAGATCATCCGCATATAAAGATACCCGGTGTTCTTCTCCTCCCCTAAGTATTCCCCTCCATCCCTTGGAACCTCTCAGCGCTATCGCCAGGGGCTCAATCGCCAGTGCAAACAGTAATGGGGACAGAGGACATCCCTGCCTTGTCCCTCTATGGAGCCGAAAATATGCCGATCCCCGTCCATTCGTGACCACACTCGCCACTGGGGCCCTATACAACAGCTGCACCCATCTAACATACCCCTCTCCGAACCCAAATCTCCTCAACACCTCCCACAGATAATCCCACTCCACTCTATCAAATGCTTTCTCGGCATCCATCGCCACTACTATCTCCGTTTCACCCTCTGGTGGGGCCATCATCATTACCCCTAACAACCTCCGTATGTTCGTGTTCAGCTGTCTCCCCTTCACAAACCCAGTTTGGTCCTCATGAACCACCCCCGGGACACATTCCTCTATTCTCATTGCCATTACCTTGGCCAAGACCTTGGCATCTACATTGAGGAGGGAGATTGGTCTGTAGGACCCGCATTGTAGCGGATCCTTTTCCTTCTTTAAAAGAAGCGATATCGTTGCTTCTGACATAGTCGGGGGCAGTTGTCCCCTTTCCTTTGCCTCGTTGAAGGTCCTCGTCAGTAGCGGGGCGAGCAAGTCCAAATATTTTCTGTAAAATTCAACTGGGAATCCGTCCGGTCCCGGGGCCTTTCCCGTCTGCATGTTCCTAATTCCTTTCACCACTTCTTCTACCGTGATCTGTGCTCCCAATCCCATCCTTTCCTGCTCTTCCACCTTGGGAATTTACAGCCGATCCAAAAACTCCATCATTCTCTCCCTCCCATCCGGGGGTTGAGCTTCATACAATTTTTTATAAAATGTCTTAAACACTTCATTCACTCTCTCCGCTCCCCGCTCCGTCTCTCCATCTTCGTCTCTCACCCCCCCCTATTTCCCTCGCTGCTCCCCTTTTCCTCAATTGGTGTGCCAGCAATCTGCTCGCCTTCTCTCCATATTCATACTGTACACCCTGCGCCTTCCTCCATTGTGCCTCTGCAGTGCCTGTGGTCAGCAAGTCAAATTCCACATGCAGCCTTTGCCTTTCCCTATACAGTCCCTCCTCCGGTGCTTCCGCATACTGTCTGTCCACCCTCAAAAGTTCTTGCAACAACCGCTCCCGTTCCTTACTCTCCTGCTTCCCTTTATGTGTCCTTATTGATATCAGCTCCCCCCTAACCACCGCCTTCAACGCCTCCCAGACCACTCCCACCTGAACCTCCCCATTGTCATTGAGTTCCAAGTACTTTTCAATGCATCCCCTCACCCTTAAGCACACCCCCTCATCCGCCATTAGTCCCATATCCATTCTCCAGGGTGGACGCCCTCTTGTTTCCTCCCCTATCTCCAAGTCTACCCAGTGTGGGACATGATCCGAAATGGCTATAGCCGTATATTCCGTTCCCCTCACCCTCGGGATCAATGCCCTACCCAACACAAAAAAGTCTATGTGTGAATAGACTTTATGGACATAGGAGAAAAACGAGAACTCCTTACTCCTAGGTCTACTGAATCTCCACGGGTCCACCCCTCCCATCTGCTCCATAAAATCCTTAAGCACCTTGGCTGCTGCCGGCCTCCTACCAGTCCTGGACTTCGACCTATCCAGCCTTGGTTCCAACACTGTGTTAAAGTCTCCCCCCATTATCAGCTTTCCGGTCTCTAGGTCTGGGATGCGTCCTAGCATTCGCCTCATAAAATTGGCATCGTCCCAATTCGGGGCATACACGTTTACCAACACCACCATCTCTCCCTGTAATTTGCCACTCACCATCACGTATCTGCCCCCGTTATCCGCCACTATAGTCTTTGCCTCGAACATTACCCGCTTCCCCACTAATATAGCCACCCCCCTGTTTTTCGCATCCAGCCCCGAATGGAACACCTGCCCTACCCATCCTTTGCGCAACCTAACCTGATCTATCAGTTTCAGGTGCGTTTCCTGTAACATGACCACATCTGCTTTAAGTTTCTTAAGGTGTGCGAGTACTCGTGCCCTCTTTATCGGCCCGTTAAGCCCCCTCACGTTCCACGTGATCAGCCGAGTTGGGGGGCTTCCCACCCCCCCCCCCCCCTTGCCGGTTAGCCATCATCTTTTTCCAGCTTCTCGCCCAGTTCCCACGCGGCTGTATTTCTCCCAGACGGTGCCCCCCCGCCCATCCTTTCCCGCACCCACTCCCCCCTTTCCCCAGCAGCAGCAACCCAGTAATTCCCCCCCTCCCCCCCCCCCGCTAGACCCCCCGCTAGCATAATTACTCCCCCCATGTTGCTCCCAGAAGTCAGCAAACTCTGGCTGACCTCGGCTTCCCCCCGTGATCACGGCTCGCCCCGTGCGGCGCCCCCTCCTTCCTGCTTCTCTATTCCCGCCATAATTATCATAGCGCGGGAACCAAGCCCGCGCCTCTCCCTCGGCCCCGCCTCCCATGGCCAACGCCCCATCTCCTCTCCCTCCCCACCTCCCCCCATCACCACCTGTGGGAGAAAGAAAAGTTACCATACCGCAGGATTAATCATACAATCCCTCTTCGCCCCCCCCCCCCCCCCCCCACTTCCCACCACTTTGTCCAAACGTTCATTTTCGTAGTCCAATCATTCCAATTTTTCTTCTACAATAAAAGTCCACGCTTCATCCGCCGTCTCAAAGTAGTGGTGCCTCCCTTGATATGTGACCCACAGTCTTGCCGGTTGCAGCATTTCGAAACTTTATCTTTTTTTTGTGAAGTACCGCTTTGGCCCGATTAAAGCTCGCCCTCCTTCTCGCCACCTCCGCACTCCAATCTTGATAGACGCGGATCACCGCGTTCTCCCATTTACTACACCGAGTTTTCTTCGCCCATCTAAGGACCATTTCTCTATCCTTAAAACGGAGAAATCTCACCACTATGGCTCTGGGAGCTTCTCCTGCTCTCGGTCCTCGCACCATAACTCGGTATGCTCCCTCCACCTCCAACGGACCCGTCGGGGCCTCCACTCCCATTAACGAGTGCAGCATCGTGCTCACATATGCCCCGACGTCCGCCCCCTCCACACCTTCAGGAAGGCCAAGAATCCTCAAGTTGTTCCTCCTTGCGTTATTTTCCAGTGCCTCCAACCTCTCCACAGATCGTTTCTGGTGTGCCTCCTGTATCTCCGACTTCACCACCAGGCCCTGTATGTCGTTTTCATTCTCTGCTGCTTTCGCCTTCACGACCCGAAGCTCCTGCTCCTGGGTCTTTTGTTCCTCTTTCAGCCCTTCAATCGCCTGTAATATCGGGGCCAACAACTCTTTCTTCATTTCCTTTTTTATCTCCTCCACGCAGCGTTTCAAAAACTCTTGTTGTTCAGGGCCCCATATGAAACTGCCACCTTCCGACGCCATCTTGGTTTCTGCTTGCCTTCCTTGCCGTTGTTCCAAAGGATCCGCTGCAATCCGGCCACTTTCCTCTCCTTTTTCCATCCGTGTCCAGGGGGAACACCCTTCTGGTTTACCGCACGGTGTTTTCAGCCGTTAAAATTGCCGTTGGGGCTCCTATCAAGAGCCCAAAAGTCCGTTTCACAGGGAGCTGCCGAAACGTGCGACTCAGCTGGTCATCGCCGCACCCGGAAGTCGTCTTAACAGAATTTTTTAAGAACTGCGTGATCCATGCCGCGCTCATGGTGGCTTGCCTCCGATTCGCTCGCTCCGGGAAAACTTCATCCCCTGTAATCAGTGGGATGCTCCTTTTAAACATCTCCCCAGCACTTATTCCAAGTCCAGTCCGGGGAGGGGGGGGGGGGGGGGGGCGGGGGGGGGGGGGTTGACAGCCAGGGAGAGTCCACCACATTTCATCATGGAGGGAACCCTCACCAAACTTCTGGATGGCGCCGACCAGAGGCATGACACCCTGTACCCGGGATCAGTCAGACATCCAGTGAGCAAGGTCATAACCCCGCCTGGGAGGCTGTGACCGTGATAGTGAGTGCCAGCTCACTCCATAAGAGAATGGGGCTACAGTGATGAAAGAAGATGAATGTAATAACCCGCATGAGATCTACGGGGTTGCAGCAATCAACCTCACCGTGAGTCTCGCTGAATATGAGGTCACCCGCTAAACGGGAGGGGAGACCCTAAATCATTCATAGTTAAGTTATCGTGGGTTACTTCTTCCGGGCAAACAATATCACAGATCTTCAGCTTCAGACAGTAGTTTTGCTAACTGCCTGTGGTGCACATAACCACGGTGCGATACGAAGCCTCACAGATCCTGCAGCTCTGCACACTAACACTTTCAAAAGTTGAAGACACTGGTGAGACAACACTTTAACCCTGACCCCATCCTTGATTGTGCAGAGATACCATTTCAATACGGCAGAAAGGACCCCGGGATAGTCTGTAACTGAGTGTTTGACCAGGTTGTGCAAGATAGCCGAAATTTGTGAATATGGCACTTCACTTTCAGAAATGCTACGCGATTGTTTGGTCAGCGCTGTGAATAACCTGGCGTCTCAAAACAAATTGCCAGCTGAACCACCTTTAAACCTGCAACAGGCCGTGCAGATTTCACGTTCATGGGAAATCGCTGAGCGAGGGGGTACAGGAGATCCAGAGGATGGAAGGAAACACCCTGGGACGCGTCACCTCCTAGCAAGCACACATCCGCGTAAGAACGATACCCCACCCTGGACTGAATGCTGGAGAAGCCCGGCCCATTGGTCAAAGACCGAGTCGTCCTGATGGGATAACTTCCTGGAGTCCATAGAGGGACAGCCAGGACATGGTGGGGCATGTGGTCGTAGGGCATAGACGTCAGCCAGAGATTCTAGCGACCAGGTCGAACCAGGTTCCAACCTTGGGCGTGTGTTTTCCATCTGGACAAACCAGAGGAGGAGTGCATGCAACTGAGTTGTGTGCTGTCACCCCAAGTGGCCCCCATTAAAATAAAGTAAGATAAAGTCGCCATAGTCCCAGATGACCATAGGCTGCTTTCCCCTTTGAGGGGGAGAGCTGAGTGGTGGTGATTTAATCTGAGAATCCCACCACGATTTCCTGCTCCTGGTTGGAGATATCACTCTCTATTCAAATGGAACATTACATCTGAGAAAATTCTCAGACTTCCGGATTCACTGGAGCAGGTGGCTCCAGCTGTTCCTCAAGCTCTGAAACTACTGCAGGATGTGCATGCAACAGGTCCGGTTGGCCAGCCACAGTGATCGATCCACTGACCTCTAAACCACTGAGACTCTGACCACTGAAACACTTGGCACCATACTCTAAACATCAAAGACAATTGCTTCTGAGAAACTGGGGCACTGACTCCGAAACCGACCTCTGAAAAACATTGGAAATAATATTCATAAATCTAAAACGCAAAATCTAAAAACTGCCAGTAAGAAAACTTCAACAGTGACACTCAATTTAATCAAACTAACTGGGGCAGCACGGTAGCATTGTGGATAGCACAATTGCTTCACAGCACCAGGGTCCCAGGTTCAATTCCTGCTTGGGTCACTGACTGTGCGGAGTCTGCACATCCTCCCCGTGTGTGCGTGGGTTTCCTCCGGGTGCTCCGGTTTCCTCCCACAGTCCAAAGATGTGGATTGGCCATGATAAATTGCCCTTAGTGTCCAAAATTGCCCTTAGTGTTGGGTGAGGTTACTGGGTTATGGGGATGGGGTGGAGGTGTTGACCTTGGGTAGGGTGCTCTTTCCAAGAGCCAGTGCAGACTCGATGGGCCGAATGGCCTCCTTCTGCACTGTAAATTCTATGATAATCTATGATAACTGTAGCTGTTACCCGCAAATCCATTGTCTCCACATCAGTAACAACATTTTGTTTTTTTATAAATTTGGAGAACCCAATTATTATTTATCATTTTCCAATTAAGGGGCAATTTAGCGTGGCTAATCCCTCACCAGCACATCTTTGGGTTGTGGGGGTGAAACCCACACAGACACGGGGAGAATGTGCAAACTCCACACGGACAGTGACCCAGGGCCGGGATTCGAACTCAGGTCCTCAGCGCCGCTGTCCCAGTGCTAACCACTGCGCCACATGCTGCCCATTAGTAACATCACTTGAGTTTGTTTTCTCAGTTTTCCACCTTCAGCTCATACTTGGACTCTAACTTGCATTGTTTCCCCTCAGGATCACTCCACTGACTCCGTGCTGCCATTTCTCCCTCTTTTATCTATTGTCCTCTCACACTGTTACCCCTCAGCCTCGCTCTCTCCCCATAAAATGATTTCTGTTAGCACTGTTGTTTCAGGGTCCCTGGTTCGATTCCCAGCTTGGGTCACTGTCTGTGCGGAGTCTGCACGGCCTCCCCGTGTCTGCGTGGGTTTTCTCCGGGTGCTCCGGTTTCCTCCCACAAGTCCCGAAAGACGTGCTGTTAGGTAATTTGGACATTCTGAATTCACCTTCTGTGTACCCGAACAGATGCCGGAATGTGGCGACTAGGGGCTTTTCACAGTAACTTCATTGCAGTGTTAATGTAAGCCTACTTGTGACACAAATAAATAAAGAAATGTACTTTCAATGTAAAACCTAGGACGGGATCCTCTGAGCCCCCACAGCGAAACCAGCGATCGGTTGACGCTGAAATCCGGCGCGACGCCGCTCCAATTCCCCAGAGAAACTTGGTGATTTGCTGTGCGCACGCGGACGACGCGGCGCGGGTAGGGGGCCATTGACAGAGGCCCCCGCGGCGATTCTTCGGGGACTACTGGCCGAGTTCCTGACGGCGTGGTTCAAAGCACGTTTTGCCTGACAGAAACGGCCGGGGGGCGGCTGCGGACTCAGTCGGCGGCCGCCCTGGTGGGGGCGGGGAGATCCTTCACCAGGGGGGGTGCCAGGCGGCCAGGCAAGCGATCAGGCGACACGGATCTGCGGGCCCGCGCGATCTCGGGGGGGGGGGGGGGAACCTGGTGTGCTCCACGGGCTGAGTCCGCCATGCCGCAGGGGGCGGCCCCCGTGCCCATGTGCGGACTCCCGACCGCAAGCGCAGGGCCCCGTATCCGCAGCCAGAGCTGCAAGAAGCACTCCTTAAGAAATTCCAGAGTGAAACGCCTGCGTTGTGACGCTGGCGTGGGGTCATAGCCCCATTATTGGAGAATCCCGCCCCTAACCTTTGTGCAGACACTTAACAGATCATTTAGCTCGGGAGACTAAATGCAGCGGCAGGCTGGAAAAAAGGGGTGATTCCCAACAGCCGGCATGCCAGCTTTCCGTGCCAGATCATCTGTTTTTCACCTTGTTGTACGTGCATGGGGGGAGGACTGTGATTTGTCCACCCTGCTGTGATCTTATCAAATCATCTTTGCGGGCACCATACATAAGTCGCACCTGCGCACATCTTTGACTACTGCAGCCCAGGGCTGGTCATGGCGATTAATGGCCCAGAAAGGAAAGAAGACAAGTGCATCCACGTTCAGCGACACTGCACTGGGGACATTTCAGGGACTCTGTGGAGCCACGCTATCCTTTACCCCAGTGATATCAGAAGAAGGTTGACAACTCACTGTGTCGGTTTTCAAGGAGGTTGCCAGGGTGGTCAGAGCCAATGCTCTTCAGAAAGTGGCTGCCATCCAGTGCAGGAAGAGGATAAATGATCTCATCCGCTGCACCACACTCAACTCTTACTCTCACAAGCTCATCAGGCAAGCACACACACATCAGCACAAAGGATATCACCACTGACTCTCTCACTCACACTTTGACATCTTCACCTCATATCAAAGAATTTACAGTGCAGAAGGAGGCCATTCGGCCCATCGAGTCTGCACCGGCCCTTGGAAAGAGCACCCCACCTCAGCCCACACTTCCACCCTATCCCCGTAACCTCACCCAACCTTTTGGACACTAAGGAACAAATTAGCGTGGCCAATCCACCTAACCTGCACATCTTTGGACTTGTGGGAGGAAACCGGAGCACCCGGAGGAAACCCACACAGACATGCGGAGAAAGTGCAGACTCTGCATAGATAGTGACCTAAGCCGGGAATCGAACCTGGGACCCTGGAGCAACATATCAGAATCACAGCACGGTAGGGCGCACACAGAGACCATTTAGTCCATCGTGCTTATGCTGCCTCTTTGGCAGACCAACCAGTAAATCCTGTTCCACTGCTCCTGGCATTGGGGTTAACACACCGTTATGGTTGAAGGACTGAAAAGAGAAACAGTAGGATAATTTTTGAGACGGCAGGGTGGAACTAGTGGAGGGCTCCATGGGTCAGTGGCCCTTCCCGTGCATATCGATGTGTCAGATGAGGGGACCAGCTGTAATGAATTCAAGTTGTCTGAAGATGCTGGTGGGACAGTAAACTGAAAGGAGGATGAAGAGGCTGCCAAAGATACAGAGAGGATGGTGAGTAAGCAAGAATCGCAAAACCTGTGCAGCTCATGTCTTCAGCCTTATACAGATCCTTTACAACGTGATCTCATGCCTACATCTGAATATCACCCCAATAGTTTCCCCACCTTCCCACCACCATGATTTAGAGCTATGTGCTATGACACATGTGGAACCTTGTGATTCCTGCGACATGGATAACACTGTGAAACTTAGGAGATGCGTGCAGATGTTCCAGCTGGCTGACTTGGACATGGGAGGATGCTGGGCCAGCAGTTTGGCATCTCGTCACATTAACCCTCTGCCAGCTCTGAGATCAGCACGGTAGCACAAGTGATTAGCACTGTGGCTTCACAGCGCCAGGGTCCCAGGTTCGATTCCCCGCTGGGTCACTGTCTGTGCGGAGTTTGCACGTTCTCCCCGTGTCCGCGTGGGTTTCCTCCGGGTGCTCCGGTTTCCTCCCACAGTCCAAAGACGTGCAGGTTAGGTGGATTGGCCATGCTAAATTACCCGTAGTGTCCATAAGGGTTGGGAGGGGTTATTAGGTTGCGGGGATAAGGTGGAAGTGAGGGATTAATGTGGGTCGGTGCAGACTCGATGGGCCGAATGGCCTCCTTCTGCACTGTATGTTCTATGTAATCTATGTATGTAATCAACTTGGAAGCATTGTAAATTGTGAGGACAGTGCAGAACTTCAAAAGGAAATGGACACGCCGGCAGATAGGTGTCAAATGAAGTCCCATACGGAGAAGTGTGGGGTGATTCATTATGGTAGGAAGAACATGGAAAGACAATATAAAAATGAAATGAAATGAAAATCGCTTATGTCACAAGTAGGCTTCTAATGAAGTTACTGTGAAAAGCCCCAAGTCGCCACATTCCGGCGCCTGTTCGGCGAGGCTGGTACGGGAATTGAACCGTGCTGCTGGCCTGCCTTTGTCTGCTTTCAAAGCCAGCGATTTAGCCCTGTGCAAAACAAAAGATACAACTCTAAAGTGTATTCAGAAGCAGAGGGACCTGAGTATACATGTACATAAGTCATTGAAGGTTACAGGACAGGTGGAAAGAGCAGTTAATAAAGTACATAATATCCTGTGCTTTATTAATAGCGGCATAGAGTACAAGAGCAGGAAGATTATATTGAACTTGTATTAAATGTATTGTGTACAGTTCTGGGTGCCACACTTTCATAGTTGGATTGGGGAAGCTAGGATTGTCCTCCTTGGAGAGAAGAAGGGTAAGAGGAAATTTGATGAGATGTTCAAAATCATGACGGGTTGGACAGAGTAGATAGGGAGAAATTGATCCTGCTCGTAAAAGGATCAAGAATGAAAGGGCACAGATAATAATAATCTTTTTATTGTCACAAGTAGGGAGTACTCCTGAATCGACTTTTTGTGATAATAATAATGTTTATTGTCACAGGCAGGCTTACATTAACACCGCAATGAGGTTACTGTGAAAAGTCCCTAGTCGCCACATTCCGGCGCCAGTTCGGGTACACGGAGGGTGAGTTCAGAATGTCCAAATTACCTAAGAGCACATCTTTCAGGACTTGTGGGAGGAAACCGGAGCACCCGGAGGAAACCCACGCAGACACGGGGAGAACGTGCAGACTCCACGCAGACAGTGACCCAAGCCGGGAATCAAACCTGGGACCCAATTTGCTAAAGAAGCAAATATGATGTTAGAAAAAGCTTTTCCACCGAGTGAGTGGTTTGGGTCTGGAATGCACTGCCTGGAAGTTTGATGGAGGCAGGTTCAAACGAGCCATTCAAGAGGACATTAGGTGATTATTTGAATAGAAACAATATGGAGGAGTACGTGGCAAAGGCACGGCAATGGCACTAAGTCATTGTAATAATTTAGACCAGGCCTTTGAGATTGGCCAATTAGAATATGAGTTCCCTGATTAGTGGCCCAATCAGGGAACCCCTTTCTGTGTGTACAACAAGGAGTGCCAGATCCTCTGCCCTCCCGGTGTAGACAGCAGACTGAATGGTCATGGATGTTCAGCTGTTGGGTTGTAAATAAAAGGTATTCTGGTGACGGGACTTCTGCCTCCGTGGACTTATTACAGTCATGTTGCTCATTTGGAGAGCTGGTGCAGACATGGCGGGCTGAATGGCCTCCTCCTGCACTGTAACAATTCTGTGATTCCGTGAGATGGTAATGTGCAACTTACAATCTCATCGGTGTGCCTGCTCTCCGTATGCATATGCCAGAATGTTGGAATTAAAATATGGATGTGTCAAACACCTCCACACCTTTATGGAAAGAGATCCAACACATCTGCATGTGCTCTTTATTATTAATGAGCTGGGTCCTTAAGGCTGAGAGTGAGTGTCAGCATTTTTGGGCCCACAAACACCAAGGCTAGGCATCATGGGAAATTGGGAGACTCCAGAGGGAGGCATGGTCATGAGTTCTTGATCAATATCAACAAGTGGCTCCTGAAGCTTTCGCAGTCCACTGAAAAGTGAGCTAAACTGCAGCCTCACATCCATTACTGAGAGCTACAGATGACTTTGTGTTACGGCACCCTAGGCGAGTGCGCGGTTAATTCCAGCCCCACAGACTCCGCAGTCTCAACATAAGTGAATTAACCAATAATCCATGTTTTCCGAAGATTTTTAACCCTTGACTGCTCCAATGAGTTACAGATACAGGTTTTTCAGTAAAACATTGAGAAACTGTTTATTAATAAAATGAGGAAATAGAGGAAAATATATAAAGAAATAACAGAATAATGGTCTATCAGTCTACCTAATTCCAAAACCCTGTCCCACCCTCTATCCAGACATACACAAGGTAAGGGTTGGTATGAATACAAAATGGGGACTAAAGGGTAAATTTGAGATGAGTCTTCACAGATGTGATTGCAGCCTGTGGGAAATAGATTTACTCAAGGGTTCAGGTTGGCGCAATTCATCCTTCGACCACCAGATGGTGGTTTACCCAAGAGTTCCAGGTTGATGCAATTCCGTTCTTCGGCCACCAGATAGAGCTAGGTACAGGGCATTCAGATCAATGCAGTTTGTGTCGCCGATCACCAGGTGGTGCTGTACACCAGATGCTCAGATCGGTGCACTTCTGCCTTTCCACCATCAGATGGAGCTTTTGCCTCCCTGTGAGATTATTACAATCTGCCAGATTAAACTCAGGTTTTATTTCCTTTGTCTGAAGTCTACAACTGAACTCTGGCCTTTCTTTAAGGAATATTCTCCGTTTAAGCTTCAATTTGAGCTCTTCTCAGCCCTTGACACACACAGTTCGAAGGTTACTGACCTTTGGGAAATGGTTTGCACTTTCACATTCAAGATCTCTTTCCCAGTTCTGATGGCCGTCTGTGCCCCTTTAAACTAGAAAGTCTTCACGGATTTGGCTAGATTGCCTCTTAAAATTGGCTGGTGGAGAGAGAGATTCCTGAAGTTCCCTACTAGCTGGCTTTCCTCACAGAACGGTGGCATAGTGGCTAGCACTGCTGCCTCACAGCACCAGGGTTCAATTCCAGCCTTCAGTGACTGTGTGGAGTTTGCACGTGTGTGGGTTTCCTCTGGATGCTCCGGTTTCCTCCCACAGTCCAAAGAAGTGCAGGTTAGGTGGATTGGCCATGCTTAATTGCATGTAGTAACCAAAAGGATAGGTGGGGTTATGGGCTTACAGGGATAGGGGATATGGTGGGGGAGTGGGCCTTGGTAGGGTGCTCATTCAGAGGATCGGTGCAGACTTGATGGGCCGAATGGTCTCCTTCTGCACTGTAAGGATTCTATCATTCTATGAAAAGGTGGAACTCTTCAGAAGACCCGCCTTCTTTCCTGAAAGTTTCTGACTGACTCCACCAACCACAGGCCACAATAGGAGAAGGCTGCAAATTCCTCATCCACCAACTGGCTGCTTGCCAAGTCTATCAAACGACATTGGTTCTGCCACAGAACATAAAGTGGACCTCTTGACCTGGTCCAACTTGACAGGGGAGTTTTAGCTCTGCCTAAAATCTGGAGTTTATCAGAAATCCCACATAGCACAATAATGTTATTGCAGCTAACCAGAAGACTGTAAATCAAAGCAGGCAGCAGGACAGGGATAAAAGGGGGACACAGGGCAGACAAAAGGGGCCGGATTTTCTATAAATGGGGCTTTGTCTCCACGCCGGTGGGGAAACCGGCGCCAACGACTCCGGCGTCAATGGCCCCCGAAAGTGCGGAATTCTCCCCTTTCTAGGGGCTAGGTTGCTGCCGGAGTTGTCCCCACAGCTCCAGCCGGCGCCGAAGGGCCGGGCGAGTTCACGCATGCGCGGACTGGCCGCCGTATTTCCGCGCATTCGCGGGGGTTCCCTTCTCCGCGCCAGCCCCCTGGCAAGCGCGGAGGAAAGAAGGCCCCCACGGAACTAGCCCACCCGCAGATCGGTAGGCCCCGACCACAGCCAGGCCACCCTGGGGGCCTCCCCCGGGGTCGGATTCCCCCCGCCGCACCCCCCAGGACAGCCCCCGCCCACTTACCTGCCAGGTCCCGCCGTGTGAGAGGTGAGTAATTCACGCCGGTGGAACTGGGCAAAACCTGACGGTCACTCGGCCCATCGGGGCGCAGAGAATCACCGGAGGGGCCGCTGTCAACGGCCCCCGACCTGCATGGCGGGAATCCGCCGTGGAAAAACACCGCCGGAGAATAGGCAAGCCTGCGATGGGGCGGCGTGGCGGGACTTGCGACGCCTCCCGGGGATTCTCCGACCCTGCAGCGTCGGAGAATCCCGGCCAAGGTTTTGCAACAATATCCTAACATATGTTGTGAAAGTATATCTAACACTGCAAACAGAGAATGATGACAAGGCCTGAACATTTGTTTTGCACGAATGACTGTGCGGACAAACCTTAGTGCGGATTCAGAATTGACCTCACACATGAACACAAGGACCACTGAGTGATGGTTATCCTCCTTGAGGGATCTTACTGCAGGCATCCTGACACAAGAGCACTGTGGATCGCAGAGGTGCCTCTGAAAGGCTGCCATTGGAAGCAGAACATTGGTGAGATGTTTGAAGAGACTGCGCCACCTCAACTCTGCTCACAAAACACCAAGTTGGAGTTATGATAGCAATATAGAAATGTCACATGCCCCTGCAGCTGCCAAGGGTGATGACATGGTGATGCAAGATGGGAACCCTTCATTCAGAGATGGATGTACTGTGTTGAGATGATTAGGATCGCAACCAAGCTGGCAAGATGGACCCAGCATGAGGGCGCTGGTCACTGCGGCTCAAATGAACTGGCCATCAATATCCTTCTGGAACTTGGTGGTTAGAAGCATGTCATGTGCACGCCACATTGATCCATGCTATGGGCTCTTCCTCTGGAGCCTCAGCTTTCTCACCCTCATCGAGTTCAGCTCTCTCAATGTCTACGTGCAACTCCTCCATCTCGCAGTCTGGAAAGACAGGCCCCTATGTAGCGCCAGGTTGTTCAGTGCATAGCAAATCACGAGGATATATGAGACCCTCTGGGGAGAGTACTGGAGAGTGCAAATGACCTGTCCAGACATTGAAAATGCATCTTTGAGATGCCAGTGCTCTGTTCAATCAATAAGCCTGTTGCAGAATGAGCAGCTTTGTACCCTCCTTTGAGGCACTTTGCCAAAGGAGTGTCATTAACCACATCATTTGGATGTACTCTTTGTCACTGAGGAACCAACTGTGGTTATGCTGAGGGCCCTTGAGATCTGTGGCATCTGTGAGTGACTCAAGGTGTACAAGTGGTGGGAGCTTCGATCTAGCGTATCTCGAACATACCTGATAATATATTTCTGGTTATTGTAGTGTAGCCACTGATGCACGATCAATTAATCTCGAAGACGAGGTTGTATCATAACTGAAGGCTTTAGTAGACTACATCTGTTCCCCAGCAGCTTCGGTACAGAATGAGGGCTGCTGGGACGGCATCTGTTCTTATACCCCGCCTGTCAGGGCGGAGCCACATACCAAACATCCAATGGCAAGCTGCTAGGCTTACCCAATGGTCTACAGCCTCTCGGGTACCGCAATACCTGATACTACCACATTCACCCCCTGTTAAAAAAGAATCCGGAGGGGGTGGTGGCCAGTGGTTGCAATTGCATTTAACATGGTATGATCAGATATGGAGGTACCGTGAGTATTTACAAGTGTGGCAGATATATACAGTCAGTGTTCATGTACAGTTACAGTGTAGCAATCAGTCGGTCGGGTGGTCTGGTCGTCCTCCTGGATCGTCTGAGCCTCTGTGGTGGTTCTGGTGGGGGTCCGGGCGTCTGCGACTCCGGAAGCGTGGCTTCGTCGTCCATGGCAGCTTCATCACCCCTAGGCGGCGCTGGTGGGGTAAATGGTTGACCCGAGAGGGGGGCGCCTGTAGGGGGCGTCGGTGGGTGGGATGGCCTAGGTAGGAGCGGCGGGAGAACCAACTTCCCAGTGAGGTGCTGTGGGGGGGGGGGGGTAATGGTTCGGGTGCACGTGGGGTTCCGGCGGGCGCCAGGTCCCGGAGGGAGACTGTATCTTGCCGGCCGTCAGGGAACGCCACGTAGGCGTACTGGGGGTTAGCGTGCAGCAGGTGGACCCTCTCGACCAACAGGTCCGACTTGTGCGCCCGCACATGCTTCCGAAGCAGGATGGGTCCGGGTGTCGCTAGCCAGGTTGGGAGCGAGATCCCGGAGGAGGACCTCCTGGGGAAGACAAGGAGACGTTCATGAGGTGTCTGATTGGTAGTTGTGCAGAGCAGCGACCGAATGGCGTGGAGGGCCACCGGGAGGACTTCCTGGCAACGGGAGACTGGGAGATTCCTGAACCGCAGGGCCAGTAGAACAGTCTTCCAGACCGTTCCGTTCTCCCTCTCTCCCTGCCCGTTACCCTGGGGTTGTAACTGGTCATCCTGCTTGAGGCGATGCCCTTGCTGAGCAGGAATTGACGCAGTTCGTCGCTCATAAAGGAGGAACCCCTATCACTGTGTATGTACGCGGGGAACCCAAACAGCGTAAAGATACCCTGGAGGGCCTTGATGACGGTGGTAGTGGTCATGTCGGGGCAGGGGATGGCGAACAGGAACCGGGAGTACTCGTCACTCACGTTCAGGAAATACGTGTTGCGGTCGGTGGAGGGGAGGGGGTCTTTGAAGTCCATGCTGAGGCGTTCAAAGGGACGGGAAGCCTTTATCAGGTGCGCCCTCTCTGGCCGGTAGAAGTGCGGTTTGCACTCCGCGCAGATTTGGCAGTCCCTGGTGGCTGTCCTGACCTCCTCGATGGAGTAGGGCAGGTTTCTGGCCTTAAAGAAGTGGAAAAAGCGAGTGACCCCCGGGTGGCAGAGGTCCTCGTGGAGGGCTCGGAGGCGGTCCACTTGTGCAGTGGCACACGTGCCGCGGGACAGGGCATCGGGAGGCTCGTTTAGCTTCCCAGAACGGTACAAGATCTCTTAGTTGTGGGTGGAGAGTTCTAGCCTCCACCGCAAGATCTTGTCGTTCTTTATCTTGCCCCGCTGTGCATTATCAAACATGAACACTACCGACCGTTGGTCAGTGAGGAGAGTGAATCTCCTGCCGGCCAGGTAATGCCTCCAGTGTCGCACAGCTTCAACTATGGCTTGTGCCTCCTTTTCGACCGAGGAATGGCGAATTTCTGAAGCATGGAGGGTACGGGAGAAGAAGGCCACGGGTCTGTCCGCTTGGTTGAGGGTGGCGGCCAGAGCTAGGTCGGACGCATTGCTCTCGACCTGGAAGGGGAGGGACCCGTCGATGGCGCGCATCGTGGCCTTTGCAATGTCTGCTTTGATGCGGCAGAAGGCCTGGCGGGCCTCCATCGACAGGGGGAAGGTTGTGGACTGGATCAGGGGTCTGGCTTTGTCTGCGTAATTGGGGACTCACTGTGCATAATAGCTGAAGAACCCTAGGCAGCGCTTCAGGGCCTTGGGTCAGTGAGGGAGGGGGAACTCCATAAGGGGGCGCATGCGTTCAGGGTCGGGGCCTATAACTCCATTTCGCACTACGTAGCCGGGAATGGCTAGGCGGTCGGTGCTAAATACGTATTTATCCTTATTGTACGTTAAATTAAGGATTTTCGCGATCTGGAGACATTTTCAGAGGTTGGTGTCGTGGTCCTGCTGGTCATGGCCACAGATGGTGACGTTATCAAGATACGGGAACGTTGCGCGTAAGCTGTACCGGTCAACCATTCGGTCCATCTCGCGTTGGAAGACCGAGACCCCATTAGTGACACCAAAGGGAACCCTTAAAAATTGGTAGAGCCGCCCATCTGCTTCGAAGGCAGTGTACTTGCGTTCACTAGTAGCTGATGGTAGGCGGACTTGAGATCCACCGTGGAGAAGACCTTGTATTGCGCGATCTGGTTCACCGGGTCGGATATGCGGGGGAGAGGATACGCATCCAGTTGCGTAAACCTGTTGATGGTCTGACTGTAGTCGATGACCATCCTATGCTTCTCCCCGGTCTTTACCACCACTGCTTGAGCTCTCCAGGAACTGTTGCTAGCTTCGATGACCCCTTCCCTCAGTAGCCTTTGGACCTCTGACCTGATGAAGGTCCGGTCCTGGGCACTTTACCATCTGCTCCTGGTGGCAATGGGTTTGCAATCCGGGGTGAGGTTCGCAAACAGGGAAGGCAGGTTGACCTTAAAGGTCGCGAGGCCGCAGAATGTAAGGGGTGGTATAGGGCTGCCAAATTTAAAAGTCAGGCTTTGCAGATGGCACTGGAAATCCAGCCCAAGGAGGATGGCTGCGCAGAGGTGCGGCAGGAGGTACAGGCGGAAATTGTGGAATTCCCTGCCTTGGACAGTGAGGTTCGCTAGGCAGAACCCCTTTATCTCCACCGCGTGTGACCCAGAGGTTAGGGAGATCCTTTGATTTACCGGATGGGTGACAAGAGAACAGCGCCTTACTGTGTCAGGGTGAACAAAGCTTTCCGTGCTCCCAGAGTCGATCAGGCACGACGTCTCGTGATCCTTGATGGAGATCGTCGTTGTAGCTTTCGCAAGCGTCCGGGGCCGACTATGGTCCAGAGTCACCAAGGCCAGCTGCAGTAATGGAGAGTTCTGGTCGGGCTGCATGTAGTCGGCTGTGCTGGGGGCCTGGGACCCCATCCAAGATGGCGTCACCCATGGGTCGCACATGGTGTCCGGGGATGAAGAAGATGGCGGCGGCGAGGGACAAAATGGCGGCACCCAGCCGTCCAGCGTGGTGTCCGGGGGGGCAAAATGGCCACGCCCGCGGGTCGCACGTGGCCTTAGGATAGGGGGGTGGCGGTGAGCGCTGGGCGGTTGGGGCCTGAAAGGGGGGTTGCCGATAGCCACTGGAGACCGCGGCCACGGCGCGGGCCTGGCAGAACCCCACATAGTGGCCCTTCTTGCCGCACCCTTTGCAGGTGGCGGTGCGGGCCGGGCAGCGCAGGCGGTGATGATTCGCCTGCCCGCAGAAGAAACAGCGGTGTCCGGCGGCGTTCGCGGGCCGACTCGCTGCGCAGGCTTGCGGGGTCAGGAGAGAGGTCTGAGGGGCTGCCGCTACGGGGTGCTACGCAGCCCAGGGGGCCGCCGCGTGATCGGGAGCAAAGGACAGCGCGTTTTTATATGCAATGTTCATGGACCCCGCCAGGGCCCGTGCCTCTGCAAGTCCCAGAATTTCAATTTCTAGGAGCCTTCAGCGGATATCGGGGGAGGTCATACCTGCCACGAAAGCATCCCTGATCAAAGGTTCCGTGTGCTCGTTCCCCGAAACTGGCGGGCAGCCACAGTTTCGGCCCAGCACCAGCAACGCCCGGTAGAAGTCTTCCAACGTTTCCTCGGGGCTTGGCCTCCTAGTCGCCAGCAGGTGATGAGCGTAGACCTGGTTCACAGGGTGGATATAATGTCCTTCTAGCAGCTCGATCGCGGCCGCATAATTCGCCGCCTCCTCGATAAGAGGGTAGATCCCAGGGCTGACCCGTGAGCGTAGGAGATGCATCTTTTGTCCTTCCGTGGGGGTGTCGGCGGCCGTGTCGAGGTAACCCTTAAAGCACGCCAGCCAATGTTTGAAAATTGCAGCAGAGTTGTCCGCGTGGGGGCTGAGCTGAAGGCACTACGGTTTGATACGGAGATCCATCCTTTCAACTGAAGTTGTAGCAGATTAAATTGATGCGCAATCAATTACTCTCAAGACAAGGTGAGGCTTAACTAATAGGCTTTAATCTGCTAGAACTCTTCCCCAGCAGCTTCGATACAGAAAGTGAAGGCTGCTGGGACGGCATCGGTTCTTATACTCCGCCTCTCAGGACGGAGCTATGTACAACAGCCAATGGTAGACTCCTGGGTCTAACCAATGGTCATCCACCTCTCAGGCACCACAATACCTGGTATTACCACACATACCACGCTCCCCGCCCCCCCCCCCCCTCCCAACTGGCCACCATCATATAGGGCATCATGCGGGACATTGCCCAGGGCAATACCCACAGTAGCCCCTACAGGGGGATGCTGGCTAGGGGCCGTAAAATGTACCGCCAGCAAGGGCAGTGCCAGCAAACGGACCCTATCTCCAAAATATCCCCCTTCCCCCTCCTTCTGCATCACTGGCCCTGTTGGTTTCGGCACCGTGGGGGTCTCTGGCCCTGGCACCTGTCCCTGCTGCCAAGTGTACTGTTGCTGCTCAGGACACGGGGGTTTATGGCTGTGGCTTGGGCCGGGGGACCCCAGAAGAGCCCGTCCCACCACCAGCAGGTCCTGCAAAACGCAAGGCAAGCCGTATGATTAGACCACAGTCCTGGAGGTAGTGGGGGTTGCGGGGGTGGGTGTGGTGTGAGGGTCTTTTTGGGAGTGAGGGTGGTTCGGCGCTGAGGGTGTGGGGGTGAGGGTGGTGTGGGAGTGACAGTGTCGCCCAGCAGCGCCCGGTAGAGTTCGGACGCCCTGCTGGCGGGGGGCGTGTGGTTACGGGTGTGTGGGACGGGGTTTGGTTCCAGGGGCACAGTGCTGCCTGCTCACCCTGGCCGTCCTGAGAAGGTCGTACAGTTCTCTAAGGCACTGCAGGCCGGTCCGGATTGTGTTGCTGGTGACGCTTACTGCCTGTGCCACCTGTGCCCAGGCACGGCAGGTGGCAGCAGTTGGCAGCCTCCTTCCCGGGCCGGGGTACAGGGTGGTCCGCCTGGCCTCTACCGCGCCCAGGAAGGTCTCAATCCCGGCGTCAGTGAATCGGGGGGGGGGGGCGGGGCACTCTCCTTGCTGGGATGGTGTGTATTGTCAGCCTCCTGAATGTCAATTACGAATCCGGCACTGTTTCTCATTGGAGTCGATTGTATTCCATGTGGCGCCGGTGCCGGCCGCTTAACGGTCGCTGAATTGGTCCAGTTGTGGGGCCAGTTTTGCTGTCGTGGAACTCCACAAATCCTTTCCCGGCGTTAATCCATAGCCCCAGGAATGGAGAATCCGGCCCCGTGTCTCTCACTTAGACCATCACTCAGGCCCCCGAATCGAGGGCTCTCTGCCAAACTCAGCGGCAGCAGGACCTTCACAAAGGTCAACACGAGCCATGTGTATCTGCAGTTGGCCCTGGACCCTTACTCCCTGTGGTTCATCACCATCGACACCCACAGGTAGTTGTATGAATACACCTGGCTGCCGTTTGGAGTCTCTTCGACATGCGTGGTTTTCCAGTGGGTAATGGGGAACATCCTGCGGGGGTTACCCAAGCTGGCTATCTACCTCGTCAACATACTCATTACAGGCTCGTCCGACATTTGTGGAACCTGGCCGAGTTCTCCAGCGGTTCGAAGAAGCCAGCGTTCACCTCCACCACGAGAAGTGCATTTCAATGCTCCCGAGACCACGTACCTAGGTTACAAGTGGACTGCCATGGCTTACACCCCATGGAGGACAACGTACGTGGGATTAAACAGGCCCCCATCCCTCGCGGATAGGCGAAATTACGGAGCTGAGTTACTCGCCGTAGGATTCCTAGCCTTGGTCCTGCCCTGGTAGCCACAGTATTAATGTGGCTAGTCCAGTTCAGTTTCTGATCAGTGGGAACCCCAAGATGTTGATTGTGGGGGATTCAGCAATGGTAATGCCATTGAATGTCAAGGGGCGATTGTTGGATCCTCTCTTGTGGGAGATGGTCATTGCCTGGCACTTGTGTGGCGTGAATGTAACTTGCCATTTGTCAGTCCAAGCCTGGATATTGTCCAAGTCTTGCTGTATTTGGACATGGACTGCTTCATTATCTAAGGAGTTGCGAATGGTGCTGAACATTGTGCAGTCATCTGCAAACATCCCCACTTCTGACCTTCTGATGGAAGGAAGGTCATTGATAAAGTAGCTGAGGATGATTGGGCCGAGGACATTACCCTGAGGAACCCCAGATGTCCTGGAGTTGAGATGATTGACCTCCAACCACCACAACCATGTTCCTTTGTGCCAGGTATGATTCCAACCAGCAGAGAGTTTTCCCACTGATTCCTATTGACTCCAGTTTTGCGAGGGCTCCTTGATGCCACACTCGGTCAAACGTTGCCTTGATATCAAGAACAGTCACTCTCACCTCATCTCTGGCATTCAGCTCTTTTATCCATGTTTGAACCAATGCTGTAATGAGGTTAGGAGCTGAGTGACCCTGGCGGAATCCATACTGAGCGTCGATGAGCAGGTTATTGCTGAGTAAGTGCCACTTGATAGCACTGTTGATGACTCATTCCATCACTTTACTGATGATGGAGATTAGACTGATGGGGCTGTACTCTTCATTGAACCTGGGTTGATCCCCTGGCTTGGTGGTGATGGTAGAGTGGGGGATGTGCCTGGCCATGAGGTTGCAGATTGTGGTTGAATACAATTCCACTGCCTATGATGGCCCACAGCAACTCATGGATGCCCAGTCTTGAGTTGCAGATGGGTTTGAAGTCTATCTCATTTAGCACGGTGGTAATGCCACACTACACGACGGAGGGTATCCTTAATGTGAAGACGGGACATTGTCTCCACAAGGACTGTGCAGTAATTCAACCAGGGACTGTGGCCTTCAATCTAGTCACTGCAGCCCTGGAGGACGCACTGAGGCTGTACAAACTGGAGCTGCTCGATGAGGATCCTGCAACAGCGGAGCCCACCCCAGATGAGCTGGAGGCAGCCGGTGAGGATGGGGAGCCGGCCGCCCAACAGGCCAAGGAAGAGGTGGGAAGAAGGCACTGCATGAGGCCTCATGTGTACAGGCAGCGCCTCTCATTCGAGCACCTGCTGGACTGGGCATTTCGTCGAAGACTCTGGCTGAGCAGGGTGCAGTGCGACATTTCTGCCAGATCATGGCTATCCTGGAACCGCAGGGGAATGGGGAGGACAGCCGCTCCCGGTGGCCATCAAGGTGACGGTCGCCCTGAACGTTTCGCCACGGGGCCCTTCCAGGCAATGGTCAGGCCCCCTAATCTGTGAACCATGAGGTGATTAGTGTCCCGTGTGCATCGGCCCTGGTTCACACATTGTGTGGCCCCCATGCCTGCCTGGGTCCCTTGTCCTGCCCATCCTCGCCCTCCCCTATTCCTTTCCCTTTCCGGAATCTCACAGAGCTCGGTGCACAGGTGCATCTGCTGCATTACGGAGGTCTTATATGACCAGTCGGCACAATCTATCAAATACAATGTGGACCGAGCTCATCAGGATGCCCGGGCAACGGGGGTTCTCCACCATCACCAAGATGACTTGGGTCCAGGGGGCGATCAACGGGATGCATGTCGCCCAACGAGCACCGGCCCATGACAGGCCGGTCTTCACAACCGAAAGGGGTTCCACTCAATGATCGTGTAGCTGGCATGTGGCCACTCGATGCACATCATGAATGTCTGCACCCAATACCCGGGCAAGTGGCTGGTTTAGCACAGGGCTAAATAGCTGGCTTTAAAGCAGACCAAGGCAGCCAGCAGCATGGGTTCAATTCCCATACCAGTCTCCCTGAACAGGTGCCGGAATGTGGCGAATGGGGCTTTTCACAGTAACTTCATTTGAAGCCTCCTTGTGACAATAAGCCATTTTCATTTCATTTCATTTTCATTTTCAAGTGCACGGCGCCTTCATCCTGGCACACTACGGTGCCTGACATCTTCGAGGTGCACCCCAGGTGAGGAGTTGGCTTCTGGGCAACAGCGGTTATCATGACTGCGGTCATGGCTGATGACGCCTATCCGGAGGCCACAGACCGATGTGGACACCCGCTACAACGACGACCATACAGCGACCAGGAGTGTGATTGAGCGGTGCTTCAGCGCCCTTAAGGTGTGGCTCAGTTGCCTGGACCACTCTGAAGGAGCCCTCCAGTATAGCTCTAGGAGGGTCTCTTACACCTGTCATGTGAGAGTACCTTTTAAAAAATGGGTGTTTAAGAAATGTACCTTTAAGAAATGGAGCTGCTCATGTTACTGGAGTGATGTCAGAGTGTGGGTGGAGCTGAGCTCCCCTTCTGCTTTTTAGTTTCAGTTTGAGAAAGAGCTTGGGTGTGTCTGTGTTTTTCAGTGAGCTGAATCTGAAGTTAAAAGTGAGCTGCACTGCTGTTGATCTCTGCCATCAAAAGACTATCTATGGATCATTTGGTGAATTCAGAAGAATTATAAATGTTTTCAGTCTTGAATGTAAACCCTAATGTGCTCCTGTTGAAGGTTTGTTAAACCTTTTGGATGTTAAAAGGACACCACACAGATTAATCAGTGTTGTATTCTTTGGGGGTTGTTTTTGATTTACTGGTTGTTAAGATATTCACTGTTTGTTTTAAAAAGGTTAACTTGAGTTCATAGAATAAACATTGTTTTGTTTTAAAAACCACTGGTCCATTTTCTGCTGTGCCACACCTGTAGAGTGGGCCGTGTGCTCCCCATACCACAATCTATTAAAAGTTGTGGGTCAGGTGAACTCCATGATACACTTTGGGGTTCTCTAAACCTTGGCCCATAACAATACCGTGGTGGCCTGCTGCATCCTCCACATCACTGCACAGCAGAGGGCGACGTACTGGAGATAAAGGATGAACACCACGCCTCGTCCGATGAGGAGGGTGCGGGGGAGGATGAGGATGGCCAGGACAAGGGACCCGGGCATGCATGGAGGCTGATCAATGTGTGCACCAGCCGACGCACACAGCACACTCTGATTGCTTCTTGGTTCACCGACTAGGGAGCCTGAACATTGGCACGGACTCCCCATTACCCCCCAACCCCCCAAACCCAGCCAACCAACACCTCCATGAACATCCTCCCTGTGCACCCCACCCACCTTCCTACTGTTTCCTACCTGCCTACTATGGAGTGCGGGCCCTGGGTTGGCAGTAACATCAGGTCTGGTCCATGGGATGGAGTAGGATGACAACCCACTCTGCAATGAGCTCTGGTGCTCCGCAGCATTTGACAATGTCTGACTCCTGCCCACAGTAGCATTTTCCACCGTCCACCTGGGTGATCCCTGCATGTAAGCTGGTCATTCCATCACACGGTCCCAACCCCCTCTGCTGCCAGCCCAGCCCAACTCATCCCTCACACCATCTGACAGAGCACCAAAGCATGTTGAAACATTATGAACAGGTGTGCTGCACCCGTGCCAACTTAACTGGTACCTACCTTTCTGGCCTTACAGACCCGAATACTGTGCCCAGGTGGATCCCCAAGCAGCACATCAGGACTGGAGGCGGCCTGATGGGATTCCCGCCCTGTGACCTGGGTCCCCTTTGGCGGCCATATTCTGAAGCGACCAGGCCTGGATTGGCCCGGCTTCTGCTCGGGTATCCTAGGTGATGTGGTGCCACCTGTTCTGCCCGCTGCCCATCAGGTGTTCCGGCACCATCCCTACTGGGGTCATTGCCACGTGCCCCATCACCACCTCCTCCCTCGGGGTGCCCGATGGCCCCCGGGATACTCCTTGGGACAGGGGAGCGTGCAGAGCTACCCCCCAACGCTTCCCTGCCACCTGGCGCTGCCAGTCCTGGAGGCCCACTCCCATCTCGACCAGGGTCTGCATGCTCATGGCCATGGAGCACAGGGAGTGGACCACTTCGCTCTGGGTCTGTGCCACATCAGCCACCTCTCTCTGTGCCTGTCTCTCTCTCTGCCTGTCTCAGGTCAGCTAGCACCCAGGCAATGCTGCCAACGTCCTCACACTGTGACCGGGCCATGCTCTCGAGGAGCACTGCTGCAATGTCCAGGTGGCCCGAGTACATGGTTGCCTGGGACAGGGCAGCCCAGCCCTGGGCCTCGACCACGGCCCAGGCCTTGGACATCCTGACCCATGGCTGATACCTTTGCCCCCAAGGCCAAACCGTGGATTCCACCCTTGTGCTTTGGCCTGGGTGGCACGCATGGTCACCACTGCCTTCTTGCCCTGCAGGCAATTGGACTCCTCCAACTGCACCAGCAGGCGCTGGATGGTTGCTGACACCCCATCATGCAGTCCCTGGCTCTGCGTTTGAATCTCTAATATTGATGGGACCGCCCTTTCCATCCGGACGGCCGTTAATCCCTGGGGTCGGGCCGCCTTCTGACCATCCGCCCCCTCAGGGGTTTCTACCTCCACCTGATGTACCGCAGTATGTGTGTGATGTGCACCAGATAGTGCCCCAGGAGCCTCTTCACTAACGTGCCCAACCGAGGTGAGTGTCTCTGGGATGATGGAGGGTGTTGGAGACAGCTGTGCCGTAAAGTCAGTGTCATCCACGGACTGGTGCTCTGGGGTGTCTCGGGCTGCGGTCCAAGGGTCTCGCCGCTGTCCGTGTCCTCTTCCTCGCTGCTATCCGCTTGGGATTGGGGTGGGCGTCAGGGCAGCGGACACCAAAAGAGTTCCGTCTCATCACCAGGAGATCCTGCAAGACACAAGGCATGACGCATGATTGGATCGAGGGTTGAGATGGTGAGTGGTGGTGGAGGGAGGGTTATGGGTGTGGTGTGGGGTGGTGATGGAGGGGGGTGTGGGGGTGGTATGGGTGTGAGGGTGGTGGTGGTGGAAGGGGGGAGTTGGGAATGGTGTGGGGGGGGTGGTGACCCACGTGCCATGGGGAACCGCAGCTCAGCAGGGTCCGTAAACCGGGGTGCACGCTCTCCGTGCTGCCATCTTGTTGGTTGGATTGGGATGAGTGAGTGTGTGTGTGTGTATGTGTGTGGAGTGCAGTGCTAATATTGCAGCTGCAGCTTGTCAGCCCCTCGAGTCTCAATCCCAACTCTGATGTATCCAATACCATTTTTCATTGGAACCGATCGTGTTCCACATGGTGCTGATGCTGGCCTGTTATCGGTTGATGAATTGCTCCGGGAGCGTCTGAAACGGAGAATCCTGCCCACTGACTCTCTTTATTGTACTGATGGTGTCTGTAATGCCAAACATTCATGGCATGGGATGGCCACAATGGGAAATGCCATTGGCCAGCTGCCGGAGCAGAGGACCCTGCTGCCGCCTGGTGCGCGCAGCGCTGGAAAACGGGTCTGGCATTCCGGAGAATCCCGCCCTCAGTTTCTTTCTGATTTTCATATTGGGCTGCAGGAAGAATTTGAACGATAAAACAATCTACATGGCACTGACCGAGGCTCTCGCCAATCTTTACCAGATATGTGAATGCATCTAGTCTCTTTACAACAACTCCAGTCACATACTCCTCCTTTTCATCTCAGTGATTTTGCACTCTAACCTCGGAGCACTGAGCTCTCAAGTTTCATGTCTTCTCCACCATCACTCATCATCCCTTTGTCTTGCTTTTCTCTTACTTTGCTATTGACGTCAGGCTTAAGCAAACTAAACCTTGTTCTGGGGGAGTGTTTAAACACTTCTGCAAAGCCTCTCCGCAACCTATACACTTCCTTCTGCAGCACCATTCAATGCTGGATGATGTGGTGTTTGACTCAGAGCCATTTCAAACTCTTCTGATATGAACTGTTATCTGATAACAACACCTCTGGCAACCCATAAATTGTAAACCAACTTCCCATAACCTTGTTTGCTTTGAGATATGGGGTACAGACTCAACATTTATCCACTTCCTATGGCTACTGACCAAAACAAGGTACACTTTTCCTTCCACTGCAAAGAAATCTGCATGTTATAATAATAATCATAATAATCTTTATTAGTGTCACAAGTAGGCTTACATTAACACTGCAATGAAGTTACTGTGAAAATCCCATAGTATTCTTATGTTTGACCATGTTCTTTTTTGATCTATCCAGCTCTTTATTTGCTGCTTTTGACTGTGTATAAGACACTGGCCTAGCCTTGTAAATTGCCCTTTATCTTGACTTTAACCTTGTGATGCCTAATTTTATCACTTGGTCTTCTTTGCTCAAAGGCAACTTTGCGCTCACTTAGCACTTTCTCAATGTCAGACATACTGTTACTGATTCCTATAGTAAACACCGATGCCCAGTTTAACCCTATCTTTTTTAAACCAACTCCTTCCCATCAAGGAGACTTTGATCCCTCCTCCTACCACCAATGGTGGGTAGTAGGCTCGGTTCCCGGCTTGGGTCACTGTCTGTGCGGAGTCTGCACGTTCTCCCCGTGTCTGCGTGGGTTTCGTCCGGGTGCTCCGGTTTCCTCCCCCAAGTCCCGAAAGACGTGCTGTTAGTTGAATTGAACATTCTGAATTCTCCCTCTGTGTACCCGAACAGGCGCCAGAATGTGACGACTAGGGGCTTTTCACAGTGACATCATTGCAGTGTTAATGTAAGCCTACTTGTGACAATAAAGATTACTTTACTTTAACTTTCATGGAATTCTTCACCATGTTCCACTCTAACTTCACTGACACTGGAGCGGTGTTATTGGAGAAACCAGTCAGTTTCATGCTAGTTTTGCATAAGGGAATGCAACTTAGGGATTTCTTGCACTCTCCTTTTGAAATGCAGCTGCGGCTGTATCAAAGGTGAAAGTAAGTAGGGAATCTGTGACTTTCATTTCTCCTGTGGGTGATGGAATTATATCTTCAGTCCAAAAACAAGACTTATGTGGGTGAGATTTCAGAACACGATCTTCCTGGGCCCTCCCCAATGACGCGATCAGGTTCAAGTCCAGGAAGGACACAAACCTGGTTAACATGAATTTGAAACCATTAGCATCTACTTGGCGGGTTAACATTGCATCTTCAACCCACATCGAATCTTTCCACCACCCAGGTACGACATCATCCAGGCTCAAATTACTGCTGTTTTTTAAAACACAGGAACCTCCCTCCAAGAGAGTGGAATGGGGTGAGCACCGGTGTCTCCACCAAGGGACTCCTGAGGGGAAAGAGACCACTGAAAAGCTTCAGAGTGGGGGTGCGTAGGGGGCTCACGAAGTCCCGGTGTGTGTGGGGGGGGGGGGGGGGTGGTCAGTGCTGTTTCGGGGATGTCAGGGGGTGTGATGGAAAAGGAGGGAAGCTGTCAGGGTCATAAGGCTGTACCCGTGGGGTGGGGAGGGGCAGGGTGTGAGTTGCGGTTATAGGATCGTAGGGATCATAATAATAACAATCTTTATTGTCACAAGTGGGCTTACATTAACACTGCAATGAAGTTACTGTGAAAAGCCCCTAGTCACCACATTCCGGCGCCTGTTCGGATACACAGAGGGAGAATTCAGAATGTCCAATTCACCTCAGGATCCTTACTGTGCAGGAAGAGGCCATTCGGCCCATCTGGTGCCAACAACCCTTTGAAAGACCACCCTACCATGGCCCAGTCCCCACCCTGTAACCCCAACATAAGAGGCAATTTATCATGGCCAATCCACCTAACCTGCATATCTTTGGACTGTGGGTGAAATAGGAGCCACTGGAGGAAACCCGCGCAGACAGTGTGAGAGTGCAAACTGCACGGAGTCACACAAGGTCAGAATCGAACCCAGATACCTGGTGCTGTGAGGCAGTAGTGCTAGCCACTGTGCCAGCGTGCAGTTCCGGTGGACCTGGAGCCTGCATTCTGTGCTGGGTGAGTAAGCTTTTAATTTAGCAGTGTAAGTCTGTGACAGGGATCACACACAGGGTGGGGGATGGGTGTGGTGCGAATCAAAAGCCAAGTCTAATGGGCTGGGTGTATGAGACCCCGAGAGAGAAAGCAACACGGTGCCCACACGGGCGGGGGGGGCTCAACCTATGGAGCAGCTGTTGAGGCATGACAGCAATGGGATTGTGCAGCCTGAGGAAGAAGGTTGCCAATTAGCTCTGCCTCTCCCCAAAGCAGAAAGCTATTGTGTCCTCTAACATTCCTGAGACGAATGTTCGTCACACTAATTGGTAACCCATGGCAATGTCAGCTCCCCACAGTCTAAAACTCAAGGAATGGGAACAAAAGTAATGTCTTAATTATACAAAGGTCTGCCAGGAGCTTTGTGATTGTTTTGCGGCCCACGCAATACCACTGGTGAATCGGGTAACGGTTGATCTGGAATCATGGGTGAAGAGGTAAATGAGAATATAAACATGAATGTTCCTCTTCCACTCCTCCAACACAGTCAACTGGGAAATCTGGAAGCACAGGAACAACTTCCTGGTGAACGTCCACAGCATCATTACCTTCTGCCATCTCTAAGGTTGCTGTCTCTGAGTCATAATGCAAACGAATACGACCTTGGTGTTTGCGAACAACTCTTCAGTGTTGTATTCTCCCGACCCAAGATACCGGACCACTTTGGTGTAAGATTATTCCCGGTAACCACCTCTGGTTACTACCAAAGTTCCTAATATAAACCTGATCATCCGGTTTGAACTGCCTCTCTTTGGCGGGGTAACCGTGTCCATCCTTCTGTTTCTCTTGTCACCTGCTCACTTTTGCCCTGAGATCGGGATGCAGATGATGCAGGTGAGGTTTCGGCCTTCTACCTCAAACAATTCCGCTGGAGAGAGCCCGGTTGTGGACTGCGACGGGATGCGGTACCGGAATAAAAATCTTGAGAGCTTTGTGCTCAAAGTATTACCTGCCATTCTCTCCAAACCCTCCTTCAGAGTTTGAACTGCTCGCTCCGCCAAACCATTCGAAGCCAGATGAAGTGGCGCAGTACGCACGTGGCATATACCATTCTTTTTGCATGAATTCTTGAAACAATTCACTTGTAAACATAGTGACATTTTCCAAAACAAGTAAATCTGGTACACCATGGCTTGGATTCTTCGGCCGCCCCCCCCGCCGCAAGATCGCCACGGATGGGAAACAGACCTCGGGTGGGAACTTCTGGTCGCTAGCCGGGCGAAGCTGAAGAGTCCCGCCCCATGAGTTGAAACATTTTTTTTTTTTAATTCCTTTATCAGATTTAGAAAGCCAGAGCTCAGAGTGGGGAAAGGGTCAAACCCCTAATCCAGCTCCTTGCCTGCTCCAAAAAACAATTCAAATTGAACCCAATTCATGGTCCCCACAAGAGAGACAGACCAGATCCAGGCATTGCACCTGACCTCACGATCGTCTTAGCCAAAAGGCCAGGAAGCTTCTCAATCGTCACATGAGCAGCAATACCGTCTATCTACCCTATGTACTTCTTGGACCACCTAAAATGCCTCAGTTAGATAAGCCCTTAACTTACAATATAGGGCCCTCATAATTTAAATCCTGTTCACCCCAGTATAATTCTGATGAATGTCACTCTTAATCATGAAACACCTCCAAGTTAGAGAACGTCCTGTACTTGACTATGGATATAAAGTTGCAGCATGCAATACAGAGAGAGATCTGTAGCCCACAAAAGACCACAGAGCAAGTCCAGATCGCACACAGAACGAATTGCACATGTTTCAAAACTGTCACATCTCCATACCAGATGATTGCGCATATACCAAGTTACAAATGAGTGAAAGCTTCTAAAATCCTGGCACAGCCTCAAAAGCACTGATAACTGAAAGAGCAGCGTACAACTGGAAAAAGGCCCAGAATACATTGGTCCCTAACCAAGGTGCCTGCTTCAAGATGATTAAATCCCTCCATATTATACTGGACTTCAGGCATTTTCTTTTTTTAATTGAGCTTTGGAATTTGATTCAACAATTCTGTTTGTTTTACCGTGAAACCTCAAAACCCAAAGGTCTCACACATACCCAGAGTGGCCAATTGTTCAGTGTTGGAGCAGGTTGTGTGGGAACCTCAAAAGTGGATGATTCAGGAACTGCTCAGTGACTCACTGCCTAATTGTTGCCGATTTGTTCTTGCTTGAGCAGCCTTCCACCCGCTGTACACAGGTGCGAGTACGAACATCTTTGGATGTACACATGGGCGGGTGTGTGCATTAGGGTTGCCAGTTTTCGAAGGCTTCCCTGACGTCACCGGGAATTGAAGATTAAGCTCCAAGGCAACACCCAGCGGAAAAGTCATACGGTGATCAAAGTAAAATGATGCATTTAGTTTTTACATTTTTCATTAGCTGTAGAAATGTTGGAAATTGGGACCTAATTAGGGAAAAGATAGAACTGGGACCACTGTCACAAGTGTGGTGACAGCTTGTGATACCTGTGTTGGTGTTGTTACTGTGTTGATTATTATTATTATTGTTGTTTCTGTGTTGTTCTGCAAAGTTTGGACATTCGGGCAAAAATGCCAATAAAAATATTTTCAAAAAGAAATGGGGACCAAAAGCTGTTTTAATTCTGCAGGGTCATGGGAGGTGGAAGTTCTTGAGATGAAAGGTGCAATTTTTCAGACCCACCCACCTCTGGGATCATCTGGTTTCCCCCAAAAGGCAATGGACTTTTCGCTGGGCCCGCCACATTGGGGCGGGAAATCCCCAGCCTATGTCTCCAAGAATGCACCCATCCAAAGTTGGCAACTTTAATAAGGACACATGGAGTCCACACCGAGTAAAATAAAGAAACATAGTTTTATTTTCACACGATATTTACACTGCCCGGTAGATCCCTACCGGGTTCTTGTTCTGGTCAGTGCCTTACTGGCCAACAACATTTTATACAGAGGTCAATAGAGATCCCTGTCCCTAGCTGGGGAGCCCGTACTCCGCAAGGACCATGGGGAAGGTAATCCTTCCCACCCCATTGGCCCCGTGTGGGCTTTTACAACAACATTTGCCCCTATGTGTGTTAGTCTGTGTTTGTATGGGTTTATGTGTGTTTGCTTGTATGTGCTCACATTTGGATGTATGCATAATTGCGCATGTTTACTTGGATTTACATGTATTTGCCCGTATGTATGTAGAGTGCCGATCTTTGACCCAGAAGCAGTGCAGTAAAGAAAATTTGTTTAAAATGTCTGGAATGTGTGATTGGTTTTAAGAATGTTTCAAAAGGACCTTTACAAGTTTGGATCAATTGTAAAGAGATCAGTTGTAAACTTTTGAACTAATAAATGATACTGGGAGGACTAGCATGACCCGGGAGGACTAGCAACAGGAAGAAAATGAACACACTCTGCTGCAGCAGAGGGTAGAACCGGGAAGGCACTTCTACATACTATGTGTACGTAACACAGTTAAACAGGACAAGTGTCGAAGATAGGGTTATACCTGGGGCTTCTAAATTGAACAATCGTACGATTACAGATTCACTTTTGCCAGAGCTGACCAGACTATTTAACAGGATTTTCAAAGGGTTCAAATAAAAGAATCTCTGGAGCCATCAAGACTGTCAAGAACCTAGCTAAGGAGGTTGTGTAGGATTGTGGCTTTCGAGTGATAATCAGCTTAGGGACCTTGGATAGAGTGAATCGTGGGCTGAATCAATTATGTGCAAAAGTGAAAGTCCCTACCTACCAGAGACAGAGTTAGGGAACTTAGGAGCTGTCACTTGGTGTGACATGTTTGCGGGGAGTGATACAGGTGTTTGTGGTTGTACGACACGTAAGTTTCTTGTGCTCACTATCTAAAGTGAAACTTATCTTTTTATTTGAAGTATAATTTCCCTGTTAATTCGTGTTTAATTTGTGTTGGTTCTGATTTGTGTTGAAGTAAAAATTACAAAATGTGAAATCTTGTTCGTAATTTCTTCTTTGGGGTTCGTTTGGTAAATTTGGTCATTTTGGTTTACGATTCGCCCGAGGGGATTGTAACAATATGTGTTTGTGCATGTTTGTGTGTGTGTGCGCGCTTGGGTGTGTATGTGTATGTTTGCCCATGTGTGTACATGCACACCTGTGTAAGACGACAGTGGCGTAGAGGTAACATCACTGAATTAGTATTCCTGAAGCCCAGGTTAATGACATGAGTACAAATCCCACCATGACAACTGGCGAAATTTAGATTCAATGAATGAAATCTGGAATTGAAAGCTCGCCTCAGTAATGATGATCATGAAACTACTATCCGTTGCTGTATCCATTATCTGGTTCACCTGTGTCCCGTTAGGGAAGGAAATATGCAATCCTTATCTGATCTGGCCTGCATATGGCTGCAGACCATCAGCAATGTGGTTGACTCTTAACTGTCCTTTGAAATGGTCCGGCAAGCAACTCAGTGCAAGAGCAATCGGGCTGGGGCAACATATGCTGGCCTTGCCAGAGAAGCCCACATCCTGTGAATGAATAAAGAGGGGGAAAAACAACAGGGCAGGCTCCCATTTCTGTCTGAGTGCAGCCAATCGGCCTCCCCCATATAAATTTGTCCTATTGACCCCTCACGTGAATAATGCTCTGTTGAAGGTGGAAATCCCACTCTCCCAGCTTTCAATTTGAAAGCTAATTACACAAGATAATAAATAGTGAAGTGCAAAGGTGAATTTTAAATCATAGCAAAGCTTTGGAGACAGGTTATTTTGGATAAAGTTCCACCGTCCCAAAGCTAAACGGACAAAAACTGCAGAAAAATCCAAGTAGGGAGCATTGCACTGGAGAAAACTGGCCGATAGCCATTACACACGGATCACTAGGGTGAGAAAAGAATCTGTTTCAAACCACATGAAAACAATGTCTCACATGCCCTATCAGTGAAGATAAAGCCAAGGTTGTCAAGCTGACGGATTGCCAGAACAGATTTTGCAGGTTTCAAGCTTCACACTTCCTCATGTAGTGTAGAGCAAAGGACAGGCTTGTAAAATTTAAGCAGCTCTGCAGGGGGAAGTAGAGACAAATGCGGTTGGAACTGCAACTCCACCAGACCCAAGATCCTTCCTGTTCAAAACGCAGAAAAGGAAAATAGATGCTGCAAAACTGAGAAAGAGTGGCAGTGCACAAGAAAAAGTTTTCGTTCTTGTGTAGGTGGTCACTAAAATAAAAGAGTCTTTTTAATACTTACCACTTCACAGTTCGGGAGTTGACTCTGACTTCTAGCTAAACTTCAAAACTTTCTGTTCTCTTTTGTGGCCCTAACCCTAACAAAAATGTAATTGCCATCTAAAAAACATATTGATGTGTTAGGCAGGTAGGTTTGATGTGGACTGCACACGATGCAGGGAAGCTAGAAACAGACGTCTAACACTGGAGAAGATCCAACACTGTTTTATTCAACAATAGAACTGATATACATATTCAGCTGTGGGTCAACACTATACTGAACTGACTGGAGACCTTGCACTAGCCTGACCAGACTTACTGGCTACCGCATGGTGCTTGCACTTGCTAGCTCGTGGCCTCTAACTGTCTCAGTGGCTGGGTCCAGAGAGAGCGGGAAACCTAGTGCCCTCAGGCTTTATAGTGGTAGTGTTCTGTCTGGTGATTGGCTGCACTGTATTGTGTGCTTACTAGTCATCCTGTGTGTCAATCACTGCCTGTCTGCACTTCATTATATACATGAGTGGATATTATGACACATATAACTCAGTATTTGCTTTGTGAAATTCAGAATGAAATACCATCCCCCCCCCCCCCCCCCCCCCCCCCATGGATCCGGGTGAGATTCCTGCCCACTGTGTGTCCGGATGAATTTCCTGTTCGCTTTGTACCTGGATTGGATTCCTGCTCACTGTGTATCCAGATAGGATTTAAACATAGAAACATAGAAAATAGAAGCAGGATGAGGCCATTCGGCCCTTCAAACCTGATCCGCCATTCATTATGACCATGGCTGATCATCAAGTTCAATACCCTGATCCTGCCTCCCCTGATCCTGCCTCCCCCCCACCCTCACCGCACCGCCCCCCCCCCCCCCAATCCCTGTAGATATATCTAAGCTATGTCTAATTCCTCCTTGAAATTACACAACACTTTGGCCTCATCTACTTTCTGTGGGAGCGAATTCCACAGATTCACTGCTCTCTGGGTGAAGAAATTTCTCCTCACCTCAGTCCTAAAAGGTTTACGGTACAGTAGCACAGTGGTTAGCATTGTTGCTCCCCAGCAGCAGGGTCTCAGGTTCGATTCCCCCTTGGGTCTCTGTCTATGCGGAGTCTGCATGTTGTCCCCCAGTGTCTGCATGGATTTCCTCTCGGTGCTCCAGTTTCCTCCCACGACTCCCGAACGGCATGGCTGTTAGGTGAATTGGACATTCTGCTTTCTCCCTCCGTGTAGCCGAACAGGCGCTGGAGTGTGGTGACTAGGGGATTTTCACAATAACCTCATTGCAGTGTTAATATAAGCCTACTTTGCCAATAATAAAAATGATGATTATTATTATCCTCAAACTATGACCTCTAGTTCTTGACCATTGGGAACATTCGTTCTAAATCTACCTGTCTAATCCTGTCAGAATTTTGTAAGTTTCTATGAGATCCCCTCTCACTCTTCACAACTCCAATGAATATAATCCTAAGCAATTTAGTCTCTCCTCATATGACAATCCCGCCATCCCAGGAATCAGCCTGGTAATCCTTCGCTGCACTTCCGCCATAGCAAGAACATCCTTCCTCAGGTAAGGACATCAAAACTGCACACAATACTCCAGGTGTGGCCTCACCAATAACCTATACAATTGCAGTAAAACATTCCTATTCCTATACTCAAATTCTCTCGCTATGAAGGCCAACATGCCATTTGTCTTCTTTACTGCCTGCTGTACCTGCACGCTTACTTTCAGCGACTGGTGCACAAGAACACCAAGTTCTTGCTGAGCATCCACCTCTCTCAATTTACACCCATTCAAATAATAATCTGCCTTCCTATTTTTGCTACCGAAGCAAATAACCTAACATTTATTCACATTATACTGTATCTGCCAGGCATATGCTCACTCGCTCAGCCTGTCCAAATCCCGCTGAAGCATCTCTGCATCCTCCTCACAGCTCATCCTCCCAACCAACTTTGTATCATCTGCAATTAGAGATAATACATTTTGTTCCCACGTCCATATCGTAAATAAATAATGTTAACAGTTGGGCTCCAAGCACAGATCTCTGCGGTACCTTCTAGTTACTGTCTGCCATCAGAGAAAGTCCCATTTATGCCAAATTTGTGCATTCTGTCTGCTAACCAGCTTTCTGTCCATAACAACACACTACCCGTAATCCCACGTGATGTGTTGGGTGCGCTGGATCCGTGGAACACATACAGGCCACCAACACCTAAAATAGTACAACACTATTTTATTAAGTTAGAAACTGTTGAACATACTTTCACTGTGGGTTAACACGATGTTAGATTAAACTAAAGACCTATGCCTGTCCTAATCAGTCTATGGTGAAGATCTGTGCTGTAAGATGTAAGCTCTGTCCTTCTAAGAAGCTGCATCCCAAATGAGCGGGAACTCTGATGCCCCCTGTCTTTATAGTGAGTGTGCTCTAACTGGTGATTGGCTGCGGTGTTGTGTGTGTTGATTGGTCTTGCTGTGTGTCCATCAGTGTGTGTGTCTGCACCATGATATACTGGTGTATATTATGACACCACGTGCTATAACTTTACATTTTAATTTGCAATGTACCCCCACCCCCTCCACCCCCCCAAATGTATTCAGGTGAGATTCTTGCCACTTGATCCAGGTGGGATTCATTCCTGTTGTATATCCAGGTGAGTTCCTGCATGCTGTGGATCCGGGTAAGATTCCTGCCCACCGTGTATCCGGGTGAGATTCCTGCCCACTGTGTATCCTGAGATTCCTGCCACTGTATATCCGGGTGAGATTCCTGCCCGCTGTGTGTCCGAGTGAGATTCCTGCCACTGTGTATCCAGGTGAGATTCCTGCCCGCTGTGTATCCGGGGAAGATTCCTGCCTTTGCGTATCCGGGTGAGATTCCTGCCCGCTGTGTATCCGGGTGAGATTCCTGTCACTGTGTATCTGGGTGAGATTCCTGCCCCCTGTGTATCCGGGTGAGATTCCTGCCTTCTGTGTATCCGGGTGAGATTCCTGCCCACTGTGTATCCGGGTGAGATTCCTGCCTTCTGTGTATCCGGGTGAGATTCCTGCCCACTGTGTATCCGGGTGAGATTCCTGCCTTCTGTCTATCCGGGTGAGATTCCTGCCCACTGTGTATCCGGGTGAGATTCCTGCCCACTGTGTATCCGGGTGAGATTCCTGCCCACTGTGTATCCGGGTGAGATTCCTGCCGCTGTGTATCCGGGTGAGATACCTGCCCGCTGTGTATCCGGGTGAGAATCCTGCCCGCTGTGTATCCGGGTGAGATTCCTGCTCTCTGTGTATCCAGGGGAGATTCCTGCACACTGTGTATCCGGTTGAGATTCCTGCCTGCTGTGTATCCGGGTGAGATTCCTGCCTGCTGTGAATCCGGGTGAGATTCCTGCGCCCACTGTGTATTCGGGTGAGATTCCTACCGCTGTGTAATTGGGTTGAGATTCCTGCCACTGTGTATCCGGGTGAGATTCCTGCCGCAGTGTATCCGGGTGAGATTCCTGCCCACTGTGTATCTGGGGGAGATTCCTGCTCTCTGTGTATCCAGGGGAGATTCCTGCTTTGTGTGTATCCAGGGGAGATTCCTGCACACTGTGTATCCGGTTGAGATTCCTGCCTGCTGTGTATCCGGGTGAGATTCCTGCCTGCTGTGAATCCGGGTGAGATTCCTGCGCCCACTGTGTATTCGGGTGAGATTCCTGCCGCTGTGTAATTGGGTTGAGATTCCTGCCACTGTGTATCCGGGTGAGATTCCTGCCGCAGTGTATCCGGGTGAGATTCCTGCCCACTGTGTATCTGGGGGAGATTCCTGCTCTCTGTGTATCCAGGGGAGATTCCTATTTTGTGTGTATCCAGGGGGGATTCCTGCAAGCTGTGTATCCGGATGAGATTCCTGCCCACTGTGTATCCGGGTGAGATTCCTGCCGCTGTGTATCCGGGTGAGATTCCTGCCCGCTGTGTATCCGGGTGAGATTCCTGCCGCTGTGTATCCGGGTGAGATTCCTGCCCACTGTGTATCTGGGGAGATTCCTGCTTTCTGTGTATCCAGGGGAGATTCCTGCTTTGTGTGTATCCAGGGGGGATTCCTGCACGCTGTGTATCCGGATGAGATTCCTGCCCACTGTGTATCCGGGGGAGATTCCTGCCACTGTGTATCCGGTGAGATTCCTGCCCGCTGTGTATCTGGGTGAGATTCCTGCCCGCTGTGTATCCGGGTGAGATTCCTGCCACTGTGTATCCGGGTGAGATTCCTGCCCGCTGTGTATCTGGGTGAGATTCCTGCCACTGTGTATCCGGGTGAGATTCCTGCCCCTGTGTATCTTGGGGAGATACCTGCCACTGTGTATCCGGGTGAGATTCCTGCCCGCTGTATATCCGGGTGAGATTCCTGCCACTGTGTATCTGGGTGAGATTCCTGCCCGCTGTGTATCCGGGTGAGATTCCTGCCCACTATGTATCTGGGTGAGATTCCTGCCCGCTGTGTATCCGGGTGGGATTCCTGTCAACTGTGGACCTCGGTGAGATGTCTGCCGTTCTGTGTTTTTGGAAAATCCTGCCGCTGTGGATCTAAGAACTTCGGGGAGGCAGTGGCACAGTGGTATTTTTGCTGGACTAGTAATCCAGAGACCAAGGGTAATGTTTTCAGATCCATTTTCGAATCCTACCACGGCAGATGATGAAATTTGAGTTCAATATAAATCTGGAATTAAAAGCCTAATGATGACCATGAAACCAGTGTCGATTGTCGTAAAAATCTATCTGGTTCACTAATGTCCTTTATGCATTGACCTCACCTGGTCTGGCCTACATGTGACTCCAGGTCCACAGCAATGTGGTTGACTCTTAGATGCTCTCTGAAAAGGCCTAGGAAGCCACATAGTTCAAGGGCAATTAGGGATGAGCAATAAATGCTGGCTGATGCACTATCAATTACGACGAGACAAAAGTAGAGTAATCGAGGCTTTATTAAGCAGAGATGTGTTGCCTCCTGCAGCTGCTACTGGAAATGGTAGCGTCTCGGAGAGCCCACACATTTATACTCCGCCTACTGGGCGGAGCCAGCAGGCAAGGATCTACCCCCGTACCTGTAGTACAGGAGCCTTACCGCATTACCTCTAATACACGTATTATAGTCAACAGTGGTGACTACCACATTCACCCCCTGTTAAAAAAAGAGTCCAGAGGGGGCGGTGGAGAAACTATTTACAAGTATGAGAATTTAAAGTTTACAGTCATTTGAAAATTTACAAATTTAGCCGGTCGGGTGCCTTGATCCTCCGCTGTGAGCGCCGCAGTCCCAGTGGTGATGCAGGCGCCGGCTTGGTCGCCTGTGACTCCGGGAGCGTGTTGTCCTCATCTTCATCTCCGGGTGGAACCAATGGGAGTAGGGATCATCCTGGGGCGAGGGCTGTAGTGAGGGGCGCTGGGGGGAGGGTGAGTGGCGCCGGGGCAATCGGAGGGGGGGGGTGTCGAGTGGTGTGGGGCCATGGGTGGGGATCCAGCTGGTGCCAGGTCCCTGAGGGAGACTGCGTCCTGGCGGCCGTCAGGGTACGCCACGTAGGCGTACTGCGGGTTCGCATGCAGCAGCTGTACCCTTTCAACGAACGGGTCCGCCTTGTGAAGCCGCAGGTGCTTGCGGAGGAGGACGGATCCTGGAGCTGCCAGCCGCATTGGGAGTGAAACCCCGGAGGTGGACTTCCTAGGGAAGGCAAGGAGACGTTCATGGGGGGTTTCATTAGTTGCAGTGCAGAGTAGCGATCGGATGGAGTGGAGCCCGTCGGGGAGGACCTCCTGCCAGCGGGAGACCGGGAGATTTGTAGACCGCAGGGCCAGCAGGATGGCCTTCCAGACCGTCCCGTGCTCCCTCTCCACCTGCCCGTTTCTCCGGCGGTTGTAGCTGGTCGTCCTGCTCGAGGCAATGCCCTTGCTGAGCAGAAACTGACGCAGCTCATCACTCATAAAGGAGGATCCCCGGTCGCTGTGGACGTAAGCGGGGAAACCGAATAGGGTGAAGATGCTATTGAGGGCTTTAATGACCGTGGCAGCCGTCATATCGGGGCATGGGATGGCGATGGGGAATCTGGAGTATTCATCGACCACGTTCAGGAAGTACGTGTTTCGGTCGGTGCAGGGGAGGGGTCCTTTGAAGTCCACACTGAGGCGTTCAAAGGGGCGAGAGGCCTTCACCAGGTGCGCGCGATCTGGCAGGTAGAAGTGCGGTTTGCACTCTGCGCAGACCTGGCAGTCTCTGGTGACAGCCCTGACATCCGTAATGGAGTAGGGTAGGTTGCGGATCTTTATGAAGTGAAAGAACCGGGTGACCCCTGTAGCGCACAAAGACTCACGAGAGACGAATAGAGATAAAGTCGATGAGGCTTTATTAAGCGTGACTTAGTTCCCCGCAGTTCAGTAGCTGACTGGCCTGCGGGGGAGAACTCCAGGTTCTTATACTCCGCCTTCAGGGCGGAGCTAGCGGTCAACAGCCAACCAGGACCCGGGATCTGTCAGCCAATGACATCACGGCTTCACAGTCCCACATGACCCCTAATGCATACTACCACATTCACCCCTTGTTGAAAATGAACCCGGCGGGGTGGTGCTTCGTATGGTGGTAAGGGTTTACAAGGCTGGTCCTGGGAGGAAAACTTTTGCATGTACAGAGGTTTTTTTGTTTTTTTTGTTTTGAACTATTTACAGTAAAAGGGGGAAAAGGAAAACATTCTCGTTACAGTCCACAATATAGTAATGTTACATTGATGCCACAAGTCGGTCGGGCGGTCTGGTCGTCCTCGTCGCTCGCCTCGGCCCCGGTGGTGGTGCTTGTTCCCGTGTTGTCGTCTCCGGGAGCCTTACGGTTTCTGCTTCCGCTTCACTTCTGGTCGGACCTGGGAGGAGGACCGATCCCCCCGGGAAGGGGGCGCTCGCGGGGTGCGCCGGTGGCAGGGAGGGGGTGATTGGTGTCGAGGGGGTGTGTGTGTTGCCGGCGGGCGCCAGATCTTGCAGGGAGACCGTGTCCTGTTGGCCGTCGGGGTACTCCACGTAAGCGTACTGCGGGTTCGCGTGGAGGAGGCGAACCCTCTCGACCAACGGGTCCGACTTGTGCGCCCGCACATGTTTTCGGAGCAGGATGGGTCCTGGGACCGCCAGCCAGGTCGGCAGCGACGTTCCAGAGGAGGACTTCCTGGGGAAGACAAGGAGGCGCTCATGAGGCGTTTGGTTAGTGCTAGTACACAGTAGCGACCGGATGGAGTGGAGAGCATCCGGGAGGACCTCCTGCCACCGTGAAACTGGGAGGTCCCTGGACCGTAGGGCCAGTAGGACGGTATTCCAGACCGTGCCGTTCTCCCTCTCTACTTGCCCGTTCCCCCGGGGGTTGTAGCTGGTCGTCCTGCTCGAGGATATACCGTTGCTGAGCAGGAACTGGCGCAGCTCGTCACTCATAAAGGAGGACCCCCTGTCGCTGTGGACGTATGCGGGGCAACCGAACAGTGTGAATATGGTGTTAAGGGCTTTAATGACTGTGGCCGCTGTCATGTCAGGGCAGGGGATGGCGAAGGGGAAACGGGAGTACTTGTCCACCACGTTCAGGAAGTATATGTTGCGGTCGGTGGAGGGGAGGGGCCCTTTGAAATCCAGACCAAGGCGTTCAAAGGGACGGGAAGCCTTGATCAGGTGCGCACCATCCGGCCTGAAAAAGTGCGGTTTGCACTCTGCGCAGATGTGGCAGTTCCTTGTGACTGTACGGACCTCCTCCACAGAGTAGGGGAGGTTGCGGGACTTTATAAAGTGGTAGAACCGAGTGACCCCCGGGTGGCAGAGGTCCTCGTGGAGGGTTTGGAGGCGGTCAATTTGTGCGTTGGCACATGTGCCACGGGATAGGGCGTCGGGCGGCTCGTTCAGCTTTCCGGGACGATACATGATCTCATAGTTGAAGGTGGAGAGCTCGATCCTCCACCTTAAGATCTTGTCGTTCTTAATTTTGCCCCGCTGTGCATTATCGAACATGAAGGCTACCGACCGTTGGTCCGTGAGGAGAGTGAATCTCCTGCCGGCCAGGTAATGCCTCCAATGTCGCACAGCTTCCACTATGGCTTGGGCTTCCTTTTCCACTGAGGAGTGGCGGATTTCTGAAGCGTGGAGGGTTCGGGAGAAAAAGGCCACGGGCCTGCCCGCTTGGTTAAGGGTGGCCGCTAGAGCTACATCGGAGGCGTCGCTCTCGACCTGGAAGGGGAGGGACTCGTCGATGGCGCGCATCGTGGCCTTTGCGATATCCGCTTTGATGCGGCTGAAGGCCTGGCAAGCCTCTGTCGACAGGGGGAAGGTCGTGGTCTGTATTAGGGGGCGGGCCTGTCTGCGTACTGGGGGACACACTGGGCGTAATATGAAAAAACCCCAGGCAGCGTTTTAGGGCTTTTGAGCAGTGAGGGAGGGGAAATTCCATGAGGGGGCGCATGCGTTCGGGGTCGGGGCCTATTATCCCATTGCGCACTACATATCCCAAGATGGCTAGCCGGTTTGTGCTAAACACGCACTTGTCCTCGTTGTATGTGAGGTTCAAGGCTTTAGCGGTCTGGAGGAATTTTTGGAGGTTGGCGTCGTGATCCTGCTGATCGTGGCCGCAGATGGTCACGTTGTCGAGGTACGGGAACGTGGCCTGCAACCCGTGTTGATCAACCATTCGGTCCATCTCTCGTTGGAAGACCGAGACCCCGTTTGTGACGCCAAATGGGACCTTTAGGAAGTGGTATAATCGCCCGTTGGCCTCGAAGGCTGTGTACTTGCGGTCACTTGGGCGGATGGGGAGCTGATGGTAGGCGGACTTGAGGTCCACGGTGGAGAAGACCTTATATTGGGCAATCCGATTGACCATGTCGGATATGCGGGGGAGAGGGTACGCATCTAGTTGTGTGTACCTGTTGATGATCTGGCTATAGTCTATGACCATCCTTTGCTTCTCCCCTGTCTTGACTACTACCACCTGTGCTCTCCAGGGACTGTTGCTGGCCTGGATTATGCCTTCCTTCAGTAGCCGCTGGACTTCGGACCGAATGAATGTCCGGTCCTGGGCGCTGTACCGTCTGCTCCTAGTGGCGACGGGTTTGCAATCCGGGGTGAGGTTTGCAAACAAGGATGGGGGCTCAACCTTGAGGGTTGCGAGGCCGCAGATAGTGAGTGGGGGTATTGGGCCGCCGAATTGAAACGTTAGGCTCTGCAGGTTGCACTGGAAATCTAATCCCAGTAATGTGGGCGCGCAGAGTTGGGGAAGGACGTAGAGCCTGTAGTTTTTAAACTCCCTCCCTTGCACCGTTAGGGTCACTATGCAGAAACCTTTAATCTGTACGGAGTGGGATCCTGCAGCTAGGGAAATCTTTTGCGCACTGGGACGGATGGTCAAAAAACAGCGTCTTACCGTGTCGGGGTGGATGAAGCTTTCCGTGCTCCCGGAGTCGACTAGGCATGGTGTCTCGTGCCCGTTTATCAGCACCGTTGTTGTCGTCGTCTGGAGCGTCCGGGGCCGTGCTTGGTCCAGCGTCATTGAGGCCAGACGTGATTGTAGTGTTTGAGCTTCTTCCTCGAACCCCGTGGAGCCGTCGACACTGGGGTCCGTTGTTGCTGTCCAAGATGGCGGTGGGGGTGAACAAAATGGCCGCCCCATGCATCGCACATGGCTGGGGGATCACAAGATGGCGGCGGGGGTGGACAAAATGGCCGTCCCCCTGCGTCGCACAGGTCTGGGGGATCACAAGATGACGGCGCCCCTCCTCCCCTCGTGGTGGCCGGGACCCAAAATGGCGGCGCCTGCGGGTCGCACATGGGGCGCTGGGGGGGTTGGGGAGCGTCAGAAACGCGCAGATCGCCTTGTTCTCCGGGGACAGCGGTAGTCGGGACCCAAACTGGCTGCGCCTGCGGGTCGTACATGGGGCGCTGGACAGCGGTGGCCGGGACCCAAACTGGTTGCGCCTGCGGGTCGTACATGGGGCGCTGGGGGGGTTGGGGAGCGTTATAAGCGCGCAGGAATCCTTGTTCGCCGGGGACCGCGGCGACCTCCCGGGACAGGCACACAGCCGCGAAATGGCCCTTTTTCCCGCAGCTCTTACAAGTCGCTGCGCGGGCCGGGCAGCGCTGCCGAGGGTGTTTCCTGGCCGCAGAAATAGCAGCGGGCTCCCCCAGGACGACTTGGCGTCTGAACCGCGCAAGCCTGTGGGGTGGGGGGAAGGGGGGGTTTGTCGCGACGGGGGTCCACGGAGCCCAAGGGGCTGCCGCGCGGTCGGGGCCATAGGCGCGGGCGTTTCGCGCGGCCACATCTAGTGAGGCTGCAAGGGCCTGTGCCTCTGAGAGTCCTAGCGACTCTTTTTCTAAAAGTCTTTGGCGGATTTGGGAAGAGTTCATACCAGCCACAAAAGCATCACGCATCAACATGTCCGTGTGTTCCATCGCGTTTACCGGCGGGCAGCCGCAGGCCCGTCCCAAAATTAGTAGCGCGGCATAGAAATCATCTATCGATTCTCCGGGACTTTGCCGTCTCGTTGCGAGTTGGTAGCGTGCGTAGATCTGGTTCACTGGGCGAACATAGATGCTTTTTAGTGCTGCGAACACCGTCTGGTAATCCCCTGCGTCTTCGATGAGAGGGAAAATGTCCGGGCTTACCCTCGAGTGCAGGACCTGTAGTTTCTGGTCTTCTGTGACCCGGCCGGGGGCCGTTCTGAGGTAGGCCTCGAAACAAGTCTGCCAGTGTTTGAAAACTGCTGCTGAGTTCACTGCGTTGGGGCTGATCCTCAGGCATTCCGGGATGATCCTGAGCTCCATAGTTCTTTTAAGCACGCTTAATAAATTGTAGCGCACAAAGACTCACGAGAGACGAATAGAGATGAAGTCGATGAGGCTTTATTAAGCGTGACTTAGTTCCCCGCAGTTCAGTAGCTGACTGGCCTGCGGGGGAGAACTCCTGGTTCTTATACTCCGCCTTCAGGGCGGAGCTAGGAGGTCAACAGCCAACCAGGATCCGGGATCTGTCAGCCAATGACATCACGGCTTCACAGTCCCACATGACCCCTAATGCATACTACCACAACCCCTAGGTGACAGAGACCATTGTGTAGGGCCCGGTGTTGGTCCACTTGTGCGCTAGCACATGTACCTCAGGACAGGGCATCGGGGGCTCGTTGAGCTTACCGGGGTGATACAAAATCTCGTAATTGTAGGTGGAGAGCTCGATCGTCCACCTAAAGATTTTATCATTTTTGATCTTGCCCTGCTGCGTATTATTAAACATGAAGGCAACCGACCGTTGGTCAGTGAGGAGAGTGAATCTCCTGCCGGCCAGGTAATGACTCCAATGCCGCACAGCTTCTACGATGACTTGGGCCTCTTTTTCGACGGAGGAGTGCCGAATTTCGGAGATATTTAGGGTGCGGGAAACGAATGTCACGGGTCTGCCAGCCTGGTTGAAGGTGGCGGCCAGAGCGACGTCCAATGCATCGCTCTCAACCTGAAAGGGGAGGGTCTCGTCGACCGCGTGCATCACGGCCTTGGCGATGTCAGCCTTGATACGGTTGAAGTCCTGGCGAGCCTCAGCCGTCAGGGGGAAAACTGTGGAGTGGATGAGTGGGCAGGCCTTGTCTGCATAGTTGGGGACCCACTGGGCGTAATAGGAGAAAAACCCCAGGCATCGTTTGAGGGCATTGGGGCAGTGGGAGAGGGGGAGTTCCATGAGGGGGCGCATGCGGTCGGGGTCGGGCCCGAGAACTCCATTTTCCACAACATAGCCAAGGATGGCTAAGCGGTTGGTGCGGAACACGCACTTCTCCTTATTGTACGTGAGGTTCAGGAGTTTGGCGGCGTGGAGAAATTTGAAAAGGTTAGCGTCGTGGTCCTGCTGGTCGTAGCCGCAGATGGTGACGTTATCTAGGTACTGGAAGGTGGCCCGCAGTCCGTACCGGTCAACCATTCTGTCCATCTCCCGTTGGAAGACCAAGACCCCCTTAGTGACGCCGAAGGGAACCCTAAGGAAGTGGTAAAGGCAGCCGTCTGCTTCAAACGCAGTGTATTGGCGGTCCGCCTTGCGGATGGGGAGCTGGTGGTAGGCAGATTTCAGGTCCACTGTGGAAAAGACCCAGTACTGTGCAATCTGATTGACCATATCAGATATGCATCGGAGGGGGTACGCGTCGAGCTGCATGTACCGATTGATGGTCTGACTGTAGTCAATGACCATCCTGTGCTTCTCCCCAGTCTTAACTACTACCACTTGGGCTCTCCAGGGGCTGTTGCTGGCCTCAATGATGGCTTCCCGCAGCAGGCACTGGACCTCTGACCTGATGAAGGTCCTGTCCTGAGCACTGTACCGTCTGCTCCTGGTGGCGATAGGTTTGCAATCTGGGAGTGAGGTTTGCAAACAGGGAAGGTGGGTCGACCTTAAGGTTCGTGAAGCTGCAAACTGTGAGGGGTGGTAGGGGTCTGCTGAATTTTAGAGTTAGGCTTTGGAGGTTGCACTGGAAGTCCAGGCCGAGTAACAGGGCAGCACAGAGGTTGGGGAGGACGTAGAGCCGGAAGTTGCTGAACTCTACGCCCTGGACGGTGAGGGTGGCGATACAGTACCCCCGGATTTCCCCGGAGTGGGATCCGGAGGATAGGGAGATTCTTTGGGTAATGCGGTGTACTGGGAGGGAGCAGCGCCTTAATGTAGCAGGGTGGATGAAGCTTTCCGTGCTCCCAGAGTCCAGAAGGCAGGATGTCTCGTGCCTATTGACTTTCACCGTCGTCGTCGCGGTCGCGAGGTTGTGCGGCCGGGACTGGTGGAGCGTGATGGACGCGAGCTGCGGCTGGTGTTGGTAGGCCCCGTGCTGGTCTGCAGCGGTGGCAGGCGATGAGCGGCCAGATGAGGTGTTTGACGAGCAGAGGTCCTGAGGCACCGTCCAAAATGGCGCCGAAAATGGCGGCTCCCACGTGGGGGGTGCAGGAACAATGGGCTTGGATACAGCAGCGACCGACTGGGCCTGGCACACCGCAGCGAAATGTCCCTTCTTCCCACAGGCCTTGCAGATTGCGCTCCGCGCCGGGCAGCGCTGCCGGGGGTGCTTTGTCTGACCGCAGAAGTAGCATTTGGGCCCCCCGGGGTTGGCTGGCTGCCGCACGGCGCAGGCTTAATATTGGAGGTGGGCGGCCGCTGGAGGGGTCCACGAAGTCCATGAGGGCGCCGTGCTGTCGGGGGCTTACGACTGTACGTTTCAAGGAGGCAACAGTCAGTGAGTTTGCTGGCGCTGGCGGACATACGCTGACCCCATGCCCGTAACAAACGCGTCCCGGATTAAAAGTTCAGTATGTTCGACTGCCGAAACTGCCTGGCAATCACAGTTCCTCGCCAGGATGTGCAGGGCACGCCAGAAATCGTCTAAAGACTCACCAGGGAGTTGCTGTCTCGTGGACAGGAGGTGCCTGGCGTACAGTTTGTTGATTGGGCGGATGTAATGTCCTTTCAGGAGCACCATTGCTTCCATGTAAGTAGGCGCATCCCGGATAAGGGGGAAAATATCGGAGCTCACCCGTGAGTAGATGACCTGGAGTTTCTGTTCTTCCGAGGGTTGGTCCGTCACGGATCGGAGGTAGCTCTCGAAACAAGTGAGCCAGTGGTCGAAGGCCGAAGCGGCATTGACTGCTTGCGGGTGCAGCTGTAGGCAATCAGGCTTGATTTGTAGTTCCATTGCTGTAATATCTCTGCTTAATAAATTTGATGCACTATCAATTACGACGCGACGGGAGTAGAGAGTAATTGAGGCTTTATTAAGCCGAGATGTGTTGTTCCTGCAGCTGCTACTGGAAATGGTAGCAGCTCGGTGAGCACACACATTTATACTCCGCCTACTGGGCGGAGCCAGCAGGCAGGGATCTACCCCCGTACCTGTAGTACAGGAGCCGTACCGTATTACCTCTAATACACGTATTATACAACAGTGGTGACTACCACACTGGTCCAGCCAACACACCCACATCCCATGAATTAATTTTGAAAAAAATCAGATTAAGGGATAGGTAAGTAGAGATGCAGTGGCAGATATTTAAGGGGATATTTCAGAATACACAGAATGGATACAGTCCAACAAGAAAGAAAAATTCCAAGGGGAACCCATCTTCTGAGCTGTATGGTAACATCCCAGGTTGGCACAGTTGCTCCACAACGCAAAACGACCTGGGTCTGATTCCCGGCTTGGGTTACTGTCTGTGCGGAGTCTGCACGTTCTCCCCGTGTGTGCGTGGGTTTCCTCCGGGTGCTCCGGTTTCCTCCCACAGTCCAAAGATGTGCAGGTTCGGTGGATTGGCCATGCTAAATTGTCCTTAGTGTCCAAAAGGTTAGGTGGGTCACTGGGTTACGGGGATAAGGTGGTGGTGTGGGCTTAAGTAGGGAGCTCTTTCCAAGGGCTTGTGCAGACGCGATGGGTCGAATGACCTGCTTCTGCTCTGTAAATTCTATGATTCTACGAACTCAGTCCACCGTGAACCATTTCAGAGAACTTCTATCAGAAATCAGTGAAATAATTAAAATGATAATTGTTCAACAAATAGCATAACAAAGTGCTCAGCACAAGCCAAAGATTGTTCTTTTCAGATGTTGAAAATGTATCTCTTTGTTTCACTTTACCAGGATTAACTGATTCTATTTATCTAACAAATATGCAAACTCATTTAATTCAGGCAATATGATAAACTGAAGATGTGCTGTGCAAATAAAATGCTTAAACAGAACATGTTCATTGTTCCAAACATTGTGCTGGAAATGATATAGTACATGGTGGTAGTACAGGATGGACCTTAAACCTTGAAGGTCATTGGCCCGTAACTTCCGGCTATTGGTGGAAAGCCACGTCCTCCGATTCAAAGATAGAAAAATACCCACTTACCCGCTCTCTGATTTCGCTGGGAACTTTCCTCATCAAAATAGAGCCTCGGGCCTCGAGCGCCCCATTCTGCACAGGAGGAGTGCAACCCCGCCCCATTATGATGGAGCCATCTTGGGAACGCCCATTGAGGGCAGGGGCAGGCATTTGAACAGCAGAATTACATTGAAAACAACAAGCAACATATTGGACAAGTGTTTTAAATGTAGAAGTTTTTTTAATAATCTTTATTACTGTCACAAGTAGGCTTACATTAACACTGCAATGAAGTTACTGTGAAAAGCCCCTAGTCGCCACATTCCGGCGCCTGTTCGGGTTCACTGAGGGAGAATTCAAAATGTCCAAATGACCTAACAGCACATCTTTCAGGACTTGTGGGAGGAAACCGGAGCACCCGGAGGAAACCCACGCAGACACAGGGAGAAAGTGCAAACTCCACACAGACAGTGACCCAAGCCAGGAATTGAACCTGGGAACCTAGAGCTGTGAAGCAATAGTGCTAACTACTGTGCTACCGTGTTTTCCAAAACATTTAATTTTAATTGCTGTTGTTATTGTTGTTTTAAAGTGGTTTAATTTTTCCAATGATTAAATGGGATTATTTATAATATACAAGATGGAAAAATGGACATTACAAAAACTACAATATTATATCAGAAAAAAATCAACCAACTGTACAAAATCCACCCAAGAATGAACCTCCTTTCCCCAGCCATGAGAACTATGAACTAACCCGCCCGCCCCCCCCCCCCACCTAACAGCTGACGGTGATTATCTTTTTAAAGTAGGAAATGAATCAGGGCAGCACGGTGGCTCAGTGGGTAAGCCTTGCTGCCTTACAGCGCTGAGGTCCCAGGTTCGATCCCGGCTCTGGGTCACTGCCCGTGTGGAGTTTGCACGTTCTCCCCGTGTTTGCTTGAGTTTTGCCCCCACAACCCAAAGATGTGCAGGGTAGGTGGATTGGCCACGCTAAATTTCCCCTTAATTGGAATAAATGAATTGGGCACTCTGAATTTATTTTTAAAAAGTAGGAAATGAATGGCCGCCACCTCAGGCAGAATTCTTCGACAAAATCCCTGACAGCGCACTTGACCCTCACTAGAAGTAGAAACTCCATAAGGTCAGCCAACCAGACCGGGGCACTGGGCAGAACAGCAGATCTTCATCCCAGCAAAACTCACATCCAGGCTATCAGAGAGGTGAAGGCGAGATCATCCGCCTTCACCCTTGTCCATAACCCCAGCAAGTCCAATATCCCGAAAATGGCCACCAAAGGACAAGGCTCCAGACCAATGGTGCGAATTGCTGACATGGTGCTAACGAAGGTGACCCAAAAGCTTACCATCTTGGCACACAACCAAAACATGTGGGTGTGGTTAGCAGCTCCCAAAAAACACCGCTCACACCAACTGCTCAACCCAGCTTTAGTTAGGTGAGCCCTGTGTATTACCTTGAGCTGGATTAAACTGAGTCACGTAGAGGAGGACATGTTCACTCTATAAAGGGCCTCACACCACACGTCTTCATCTGTAATGAGTCGCAGTTCCCCCTTCCATTTTACCCGTACCTCGTCTAGCGGAGCCACTTCCGTTGATAAGATTCGCCCAAAGATGTTGGAAATGCTCCCCCCACCAGATCATGTAAATGATAGGATCCTACTCAACAAGAAGGGCTGAGGAGCTGAGGGAAATGTGAGAAAAGCCTTCTTAACAAAATCATGCAACCGGAGGTAACGGAACAAGTTTGTCCCCGGGAGTCGAAACCTTGTCGATAAAACCCCAAACTAGCAAAATGTCCCTCCACAAAAAGATCTTACATCAAGAAGACTCTTAAACAACACAGCTTTAAAAAAATTCAAATGTACTTTAGCTCTGAATCAGCTGAGAGGACAGGCGCGCTAACATTAGTGTCCTTGAAGGAGTCATTAGCACCAACATTGAGGCCATGATCATCCGAAACCAACTCCGCTGGGCTGCCCATATGCTTAGGATGTCAGAATCTTGATTGCCAAAGCAAATATTTTTCACCCAGTTCAAGGAAGGATCCCAAAGAAGAGGAGGACAATGGAAGCTCTTTAAGGACACCTTGAAGGTTCATCTCAAGAAATGGAATATAGACGTCAATGCCTGGGAGACCTTTGCTCAGAAGAAACTTACTTGGACGAACCTCCTGATTGAAGGGACACAATTCTTCGAGAATACACGTTGACAAGAGGAGGCCAAGAAAAGGAGCCTGAGAAAAGAATACCGGCGACCTAGAGTCCAAGGACCAATCCCACCTTTTGGAAACTCCTGCCAAGTGAGTGATTGAAGGTATGGCTCCAGGATTGGGCTCATCAGCCATGCAAGGACCCACAGAACCCGTGACCAGTAACACTGAGTATCTTAGTGGACAATCATACTCGCCAGCGAGTGATCGCCGAAGATTACCTACAATCCAAACCCATTCTATCCATTATCGTGAAATCACATCTTCACAACAAACTAAAGTTAATAAAAAATAATTCTTTCACTTTCTGTTACTCCAAACTCACTTCATACCTTTTTAACAAACTGAATAACCTTATGACAAACCAATGTTTTTAAAATAAAATTTATCTTCCTTTTGTTTTATTTGCATTTTTAAACACATTTATAAATGCTAAAAACTAATGATATAAAACATTAACCTACCAAAAAAATGTCTCCCGATGTCCCCAGCTCCTGCTTCTGCTTAATGATTCCAGACCAAGAAATGAAAGTGCAAATAAAAAGGTGTAAAAACTTACCTAACATCGGGGCAGTCGATCAAGCCAGCGCTGACCCTGGATTTTCATTCAGTAGGTCCAGCTGTCAATCTGTCGGAAAAAGGCGGGCCGGGAGCATAAATGCCGAGCGCTTCCAGCACGCATGCCCATGTGTCCACAATTCCGGGCCGTATTTTTCATCGTAATTTAACTTCCCACCTGTCCCAAACCCATCCATTTTGCGAAACTGAAACGACCCCTTTTGTTATCTTTTGGGAAGGGAGAGATGTGTAAATTTAATACTATTGAAGCATTTGTCCATGCTTCAGGTTCTGTCTTTCTGATTATGTTTCTACCGACAGCACTGACTGTATCTGTGGGATTTTTTATCAGAAGAATTTGCAGATAGGGTTAAATGAAATAAGGTGATAGGAGGTTCATAGCCCACACAAACACCAGTTGGGGAGGCACGGTGGTACAGTAGTTAGCATGGCTGCCTTACAGCTCCAGGGACCCGGGTTCAATTCCAGCTTTGGGTGACTGTGTGGAGTTTGCACTTTCCCCCGTAACGGCGTGGGTTTCCTCTGGGCACTCCAGTTTTCTCCCACAGTCCAAAGATGTGCAGGTTAGGTGGATTGGCCATGCTAAATTGCCCCTTAGTGTCCAAATGTTAGGATAGAGTTACTGGGTTACGGGGATAGGGTGGGGCACTGACCCTCGGGAGAGTGCTCCTTCAAAGGGTCGGTGCAGACTCGGGACGAATGGCCTCATTCTGCACAGTTAGGATTCTATGATTCTGCAATTCTGTTTGTCTGCTGTAAAGTCTGTGTGATATTATGCAACACCCAGAGGAATTTAAGAGAATAAGCTGCCACATTAGCACATTGAGGAAGTTCTCAAAGATTATTAATTGGATGCCTAGTAGATGAGAACTAAAATCTATATCTGGAGTGTTTTGGTCAAGTTTTCTCATCCCACCCCTGCCCAGCAGCAATATTCCTGAAGCAGGAACCTTGAAATCTGGCATTAAACTTGTGATCACCTTCCCGCTTTATGATTGGATCGAGTGGCCCCGGGCCAGGTGCACAGTTGGTAGTTCTGTGTGACCAAGGTCTACCACCCTCCCTTGACAAAAAAAAAGACCTCATGAGGGAAATCAGAGCAAACTGATTTTTATTACCAATGGTAACCTTGCGAGTAATCATACTTGTGCTTGTCCTTCACATGTTGATGTGTAATAGGAAGAAGTCAACTGCTGCCTGGAGCACTAAGTGGATGGTACTGTGCAAATTAATGCAAGATGTACAGGGATTTATTGTGAAGTCTGAGATCAGAACTGTTCTTAACCTCTCCAAAAGGGCTGTAGGGTTCTAAGCTGTGAGCATAAATCGTGAGAGGATAAGCGCAAAATTGTAATTGATTTTTTTTCACCACAAGCAGTGAATATGCACGAGAGACTGCCAACTAAAACAGTTAATATTTTGTCAATTATAACCTTTAATAATAATAATAATAATAATTGCTTATTGTCACAAGTAGGCTTCAATGAAGTTGTTGTGAAAAGCCCCTAGTCGCCACATTCCAGCACCTGTTCGGGGTGGCCAATACGGGAATTGAACCCGCGCTGCTGGCCTTGTTCTGCATTGTTCTGCATTACAAGCCAGCAGTTTAGCCCGCTGTGCTAAACCAGAGCAAAATGAATGGCTGGTTAAGAAGATAATTAAGAGTTATAGAGATAATTACATATGGAGGAAATCAAATACAATGTGAAACACCGATGGTATTGAGCCACTGAGGTTGTGGGTATAGGACAATCCAAACCAGCAGCCTAGAGCATGTATTTACATTGAATGAGATTTTAATAACATAAATATTAACTGGCCTTTCAACTCATCACTGCTTGAAGGGCACTGCCAATGCAGAATGTCTGCTTTATTTACTTATGTAACAACAGCCACTGCCCAAACAATTAGTTCGGGGAGGCTTCAACATTTGGCTGGCTGGCTGTAGCAGATGAAGGATCTCATAGGGTAGAATCAGAGCATCCCTGCAGTGCAGAAGGAGGCCATTCGGCCCACCGAGTCTGCACCAACCCTCTGAAAGAGCGCCCCATCCAGGCAGGTGCCCCCATCAATCCCCATCACCCCACCAAACCTTTTTGGGGAAACTAAGGGACAATTTATCATGGTCAATCCGCCTAACCTGTACATCTTTGGACAGCTAATGAGATGGTTGCTCTTCAGGGTGTCTGCACCTTCCCAAATTCCAGCCAAATCCTCAGAGTGTTGAAGTGTCAGGAAATGGACCCTCGTTGCCCGCCACTGCATTGTTGCATGTGGCATCAGCTGATGCAGGGGCAATTGATGAGCGCAGACCCAGAGATTCATAACTGAGAACATCGCTAAAGGGCTACACCATCCAACAGCAACCTGCAGCCAGATTTGTTCATTGAACTCTGGGAGCTATAAGACACAACTATAATAACCAGGGCAGATGGTGGAGTAGTAGAAATGTCTCTCGGCTCATAATGCAGAAGCCCAATCCAATGCTCTGGGGATACCGGTTTGAATCCTACCATGACAGCTGGTGGAATTTTCCTCAATATAGGGTACTGGTATTGTCACTGGACTAGCGACCCAGGGCCTGGGTTCGAATCCACCAGGTGGTGAAATTTTAAATCTGGAATTAAAAGTCTAATAATGACCATGAAATGATTGTTGACTGTTGTAAAAAAACACACCTGGTTTGCTAATGCTCTTTAAGGAAGGAAATCTGCAGGTCCTCACCTGTCTGACCTACATGTGACTCCAGTTCCACAGCAATGTGGTCAATTTTTAAATGCCCTCTGAAGTGGCCTCAAGATGGGCAATAAATGTTGGCCCAGCAAGTGATGCCCCATTACATCAATGAAAAAGGGTAAGCATGTTTCAGGGTGAAAGGTCACTTTACCACCAGTTTTACACCTTGCCTGATTTTTGTTCTGTTTGTATAGAATTTAAGGGGGAATCTTTCATATAATTCTGACTATATATTTGTGGCTATGTATATATTATGACTATGATATTTATTGCTATAAATGCGTCTTGTCCATATGGTAATATACCTTGTTAAGCAAAAAGATTAATGGTTTTGGCCAAAGGCAGGAATCCCAAGGGGTTAGATCACAGATTAGCCATGATCTCATTGAATGGCAGGACAGGCTTGAGGGGCTGAATGGCCTACTCCTGTTCCTATCCTCCTCCAAGAAAACATTGCATCAAATCATTTGCCCTATTCAAGCATGAACTGTAGCCTACCTTGTCTCGCAGATGTCCCTGGAGGGGTCTAGAAGGATTTTATTGAATAGGCGCTTATGCGACAGTGACTCTAAGTGCTATGGGAAGATCCATTCCAACCTTTTCAATTATTTGTAAAGCAGGCTGCAACAGATGCAGAGTTGTGGGAATACCAGAGTGAAGCGGAGGTGATCAGACAGGTTAAGCATTGAGGTACCTGGGTACAAGTAGCATGGTCTATAAAGATAAGTCGTTGGGTATGAATGGGACCATCGTTAATATCAAAATATTGTCTCTTGATGAATTAATCCTCTTCGGCCATTTTGTATTGGGCTGTGAGGCCAGTGCAAGTGGTTCCCATCCTGTCAACCTTGTCAGCTGCAACTTTTAGGACAAATACCCAGACTTTAGGGAAGTGTGTTTAGTAGGTTTCATGCTCTCGAGCAGTGAAATTCAGTTGAAACTAGTTATGCACCGTCTCAAGGGCAATTAGCGATGGACAATAAAGGTAGGCCTTGCCAACGATACCCACATCCTATGAATGAATAAAATAAATGTTAAATGTCCACTGCATAATAGATTTTAAGAGTGAAAACAAAACTTGGTCTTCAATATTTAGCATCATTAGTAACCTCTCTTTCAGGAGTGTGCAGACACATCTTGTGTTCATGGTATATATATATTTTTAATTAAATGTTCCCAATTCTTTCTTTCCCAATTCAGGGGCAATTCACTGTGGCCAATCCACCTATCCTGCGCATCTTTTGGGATGAGACCCACGCAGACACCGGGAGAATGTGCAAACTCCACACGGATAGTGACCCGGGGCTAGGATTGAACCTGGGACATCAGCGCCGTGAGGCAGCAATGCTAACCAGTGCGCCACCATGCTGCTCGCATGTTCATGGTACAAGGGAAAAGTGATAGTTGTGGTGCAACCTCACCCAGAGCTGCGGTTGTACATAGGATTTACATAAATACACTGTGTACATGTCTGCTGGGTCGCCTATTTCAAAATCACCATCAGAAAAAGCATCTTACAATGATTCAGATGCACAGGTTCGAAGGGGGCAATGGGTTTTATGTCTTGTATCTGCCACCGTCAGAAAACAGAGATAGTTTTAAATAATCTATATTTTGTGGGTGTTAGAAATTGTGACAGTCGAGGAGTATTCTATCTAAGATTTTCCCGATTAGTTGAGGTTGTAAGCTACCAGACAAGGTCTTGTCAATATCTAAAGTAAGACTCGCTGTTTGGGGTGTCTAATTATAGTATCAACAATGTTCCTTGCTTTCAATGCCTTCGGTATACGAGAGAGACTATCACTTAGGGGGCTATCTTATCCTTAACTGCAGCTAAATCTTTCTTATTCTGAGAGCCGGGTATGGGTACGTCATCCTCCAGTAGCCTCAGAGGTGATAATATGATGAGCCTTAGTTAAATATCACACTTATTTATGAAAATAGACACGGATCTGTATGGTAAAATATATACGCAATTTATTTAAAGAATAAGGGTAATACAAGTTTTTAGTAAATGATACAGTTCGGCAAATACAGACTATAGATGAGTTAGCCTTGAATTCCCTAACTACATAGTTACCTAAGCTATGAACAATTCATACTTACAACAGCTAGTAGACTCGGAATTCAATACTCAACCAAGAGCAGAACTCTACGAGTCGAGATAACGGCAGCGGCTTGGTCAGGTAAACACTCAGCAATCTTCTAAACAGCTCTTGAAGCGATTGCCTCCACGGCTTTTACTTTAACTTTTATAGGATTTTTACTTAGGGAGTTCTAGGGAGGATTTAGCAGACCTCTGCTTCTGAAGATACTAGATTAACACCCCAACAGGCATTTCTAGACAAACAGAAGCCTCCTGTAGTTGGCAAGGCCACTAGACAAGGCCACTAGACTAATAAGCTCACTGCAGCTGGGCATCTACAAAGGTAATGTCTGCAGTACTTGTTGAAAGACATTGTTGCTATAAGTAGCATCAATTTTATGGTTTACAAGAAATACATGGCTTCATCAGCTTTTAATATAGAGTTAATACACTTCATCAGCTTTTAATATAGAGTTAATACATAATTTAATATAAGGTCAGTTCTGGTGAGTAGCATGGATACCGCCACATCCTCCTCTTGACCGAAATATGTCTGGTGGTTAATATGTTCTTTGGATAATTTTTTTGATGAATGTCCTTCTTTGTTGCATTCCTTTTTTTCTTCCAATTGTTTGGAAAAGAGTTGATTCTGCCACCAGTCTTTCATGTGTGTTTTTCCCATGATATATGCTTCTGATTTCCGAATAGGCGGTTTTGTCCATAATAAGAGGAGGTAACAACAGAATCCCAAGAGGAGTTTTGCTTTGTAATTTGTCCTCATGTTGAGTGTGATTCTGGGATTAGTGTTACGGGCAGTTTTCTTTTAGCAAGATATGGACTGTGGGTATTTTGTCCAGGAAATCGGTTTCTGTTTCGGAGGTACAGTAATCTAAGGTTACGGCATTCAGTAATAAGACTACAGATTCCTGTTATAAGGCAAGCTATTCATAAGGTGTTCTAATTCTAATTAGGATTAAGATCGTAGATTATACAAGAGTATTGAGCTTAGTCTTTGTCCATTGGCTGAGTATCCTCCAAGTATATGGACATAGCCGGGTTGGCCACCTGGAAAGATAAGGTAGATCTAGTCAGTTAGAGTTAGTGCTTAGGTGGGGTAAGTCCATCTATCCTATCTCTGGGGGAACATCACTACTTGCTTATCTCATTACTGCTTTCTGCAGCGCTGTAAGTCCATTCAGCCAGTTCCTTGCAGCAGGTTTTCTTTGTTTTTTTCCCAATCAGCAAAAGTCTGGTTAGATGGCCTGCGGTCATTCAGGTAGGTTTGGTAGGTACTCACATGAAGTGGAGGATGACCATACATGGTTAATTTGGCTATTTCCATCTGGCGTATTTTTGGGGCATCCAATTGCCATGGACCAAATCCAATTTCGTGACTTACTTCGTCACAGACCATTTTCAGCATAAGGTTAGAAAATGTGGCTTCCGTGTGCTCGTAGGCCAAGGGGTATGGGGTCTGGTTTGGTCCCTATCCATGACAGAGGGGGAATTTCTTGAATCCTTTCTTAAATTGATCAATTAATATTTTCTCATCTCGGGCGTCCTTGGCACAGAGGATATTTTCCCATTCTGAGAGGACTGAAAATATCTCTTGGGAGTTTTGGGTATCAGCTTGTATTATTATTTTATGGATGTCTTCTTGTCCTCTGAGGGACTCTATCCTTTCTAGGCAGACCATCCATCTACCATCATCTGGGTAGGTCAAATGGAAGGTTTCTGTCTGTAGGAGCTCTGCTAGTGTCATGGTATTTGGGTATATATGCCTGGTTTGGAGGCAGTTTGCATATCCTCCTGTCCAGACTGTACATATTGGATTGAATGGGGTTTGCTGTTTCTTTTTCCATGGTCAGTATTTTGAAGGCTTGTTCAGGGGTACATCCTATTTGAGATGCTATTTTATAAGAAGTTAATTTCAGGATTATCTTTTCTGCCAGCCTAGAATCGGCTTCATAGTTGTCAGGTGCTTGGGATCTGAGATTATTGGGTCAGAGGACCTTGGGTCATAGTTAAAACGCATTTCTATTTCCATATTAAGTTCCCATGCTTGGATCAAATAGTGCAGACAAATGGGAGAGTACTTCCAGTAAATATTCTGATTGGAACAGGTTACACACTGGAATTGTGTAAGGTGCCTTTGCTTCAGGGGGTGATTGTGGGCAAAGATAGGCATTCATGTAGTTAGATTACAATGGCTAGTTTGGGCTTTCAGGAAGTCCTTGCTCATAAGTCCTTGCAAAAGGGTTTCTTCTGGTTGACCTGGGATGAAAGGGCAAGTATAGGGATGTGAAGTTTCTCCTTTAGTTACTCCAACATGGAACTGCACTTTGTTGCAAGTGAAGGTGCCATTGTTAGATCTACAAAAGGTTAATGTCCAGGGTCGTTATTCAAGTTTTCCAGGTGGTGTATAGAAGTTGAACTTCAGATGATCATCAGTTGGCGTGGTCATCAAGGTGAGGCAAGAGGTCCAGTCCTCGGTCCAGCGTGGGTATAGGAATTGGTCTATCAATTCTCTGCATAAGGGATTGCTCAAGCAATAATTGTTGCAGCGTTTGCAGAGTATAGAGGGTCTCTTGTCTTTGTTGATTGGTTTGGATTGAGTATTGAGTATTGAGTATTGATTTGCTGAGCCCCATTGTTGGGGGGCGGTGCAGTAGGGGGAGCAGAAGATTGGATTATCAGATATAATGGTTTGTAGATTTGTTTGGTTGGTCTTCTGGCTTTGGTTCAAGTTTTGGCTTTGGCAGTTGGAGCTCCAAGGTGATCTGGGCCAATCTAGTATTGTTAAGGCGCAATATAATTAGGGTAAGAGGTATAAAGGCAAATGCCACAATATATCCTCCTTTAATAATATCAAAGTTCTTTGTTCATAAGGCAATGGAGAATACAAGATTGGGAAACTGTTAAGTTAGGTCAATACTATATATGGGAAAGTGTTACAGGAAGGTGAGGCAGACTAGGGAGACATAATTCGCAGGTCAAATCCGCAATTTGCTGGCAATGTCCTCCTCTTGGCCACCTAGGCTTCTGAGCAGACCGGTGGAAATATTAGTGTCCAGGGAACCAAAAAGAAAAAGAAAAAGGAGAAGTGGAAGGGTCATAAAAACTGTTCTTTCGTCTTATATCTTTCTTTCTTTTTTGTCAGAGAGAGAACAACGACATCTTCTAGTCCCGGAAGTACATCCAGTCCAAGCCCAATTCCAGGCTCTTCCCTCAGCGAAGAGGCACGATTATCTGTCAATAAAGCAGAAGCAGAAACCACGTCGCGCGGTCTCCTGTGCCGGTGTTGGTATTTAGTGAAAGCTTGACAAGAGCTTCTTCATATAATTCCGGTAATGACGGGGAAGAGAAGAAAGATTGGAAAGTAAATTATTGAATCATGTCCTCGTCTCTTTTTTGGTATTGATCCATAACTGTCAATTATCTACTGGGGCGAAGGAAACGTATTAGTACTATGCCTCCAACCCCAATTGAACCATCTTTCAGGTATTTTCCCAGTCCTAACATATCGCCAAAGCAGCGAAGCATTCTGGAGGCCTTGTTGACGGCAAAGTCAATAATAGAGGAGAATGCATGAGGTAGTCTCGGGAAGGCGTTTTTCATGGTCTCGCCTAATACAGTAAAGAATTCTCTCCTGGCTCCCGTACAGGAAGTGTCTATTGACTCCAAGTGGGCCTGGAGGTGTTTTATCTGTTTCTCGATGTCCCAATTAGTATATGTAAGGACTAATGGCTCCTGTAGGATGACCATTGCGGCATCCAGTATTTGTGAGAGAAGCAGCCTTAGGAATGGATCTACCGTTGGGGGGCAGTAGGTAGACTGCTTATGTTGTGTGACTGGCGGTAATAAATAGCCACAACACCTGGTATGGTTAACCGTTGGGGTAATCAGCCAGGTGCCAACTGGAAGTGAGCAATCCTCGCAAAAGTTTGCTGTGGCTATAATGGTTGAGCCATTGGCCATGGAGAAGTAGGAGCGGAATGCCTGTGTGATGGGCGTGGCTATTACAGGGCAACCATGTGCACTGGTATCGCAGAGGTGAACTGGTGTCCAGTCATCAGCGATGTAGAAGGATCCCTGAGGGTGTAATTTAGCCGTGAGCCAGGTAATGTTAGTTGAGGCGTGTAATAAGGCTGTCTGGTTTTTAAGGGGCAGCTCACTTATACCAACATTATAGTCGGGTTTTATCTGTGTCAGGGTGCAGTGCTTAGCCCTGCAGTGGGGAATGCCAATGTTGGCCAAAAAGTAGGTAAATAATGACACTCTGTTTTCATGAAACATAGGTATTGAGAATACAAGACAAATCTTATACCGATGCCTTTGGTAATATCTAGTTACCATATCACCTAATATATCCCAAGCAGTAGCTTCAGGATTAGAAGTAATGACGTTATAAAGTTTTACAGTTGTTCCTCCTCTTTGTAAACCAGCCAGATGTTTGTCTGAAGACATATATTAATCGATTGACTGTTCTAACTCTTCCCGGGGAACATGGCCCGTCTGGATTGCGTTAATAATTCTAAGTAGTTGCGTATAAGTTTTAGTGATTGATAATTTGGCCCCTAAATGTATCATAGCTGCTGTTGAGAGTTCAAGTCCGTGGGCCGAATGTTTTCCAAGGGAAATAACATGGTGAGCAATATTCTGCTGGTTGTTCGTCAGTTCCTTATTCCAGGATAGAAACCTGGAAAAAAGGTCGACAGAGATTTGTTGACCCTTAACTATTTGAGCGGAAATAGATCTGCGTTCGCGGCTGGTGATGGACTGAGTCGTGGTGAGATTGTATGCGATATGTGCGAGACCTGAGGGAAGTTCAAGAAGATGAACCTCGCGTTTGAAGTTACAGATGAAAGAGGGGCGTCTATTCCTGAAGTGGTAATCAAGCTGTTGGAGCCAGGCACAGTCAATTGCTGCAGTCGAATTTCCTGCGCTGTCTGCCAGGGTAGTGCTCCAAAAGGGAATAGGAGTTACCGCGTGGTGAAGCGAGTGTAGGATGGTCTCGTTTTCTAATAGGACAAGATAAAGAGATCTAAGGGTGATATTCTGGTCATTGTTATCTGTCCAGATAGAGGCTGAGAGGTTATTAGTACAATGCCAATAGGGTTTAGTAATGGTGCTGTTTTCTAGTGGACAAGCTCCCATACCTTTTCCGTTCAATCTCATGCCAATTATATGGTTTGATAAGGATTGATTGAGGAGGGCAACCCATAGGGGGTGTCTGCAAATGTCACAAACAGTGATAGGTTGAAAGAAATCTTGGCATGAACCCAAGTGGTTGGTGCCTTGGAGAATATGTAGGCATGTATCGGGAAGGTTGTTGTTGGACGAATTTTGTGATAATGACTTGAGGAAATTAATAGAATCATTAGTCTCTGGATTCTTTGTACCAGGGCCCATAGAAAGAAATGGAACAAATAATATGTTCGCCAGCCATGAGTTGAGGCATATGGTAGTCAGGGGTCGAGTGATTGATGAAATTTTGAATGTGGGCCCTGTTAGAGCCTGGAGAGGAATAGTAGGAGTCGATTCCGAAATTGCGTAAATATTCCATTTGGCACCGCACCCTCTCTGTGAGGAGAGAGAAGAAATTTATGTCTGCTCGTCGTCCATTGTCCGAAAATGCGTATTCATCTAAGGATAGCAGCGGAGTACATTGATCTGGTTTTAGAGTGATCGGTGGCCGTGCTTCAGGCAGCGTGACGATATAACAGTGTGCATACTGAAGAATGTCTTCTTCGGGCTCAGTGAATTGAGCAAGCTTCAGCAGGGGAGAGGTCAATTTCAGCTGTTAGATAGCGGATGCCACTGTATTTTGGAGGCCAAGTTTATGTCGATATTCTTTTAGCAGGAGTTGAGCTGAGATAACATCTGTGTCTAGGACTAAGGTGTGTGGAACCATGATAGTTCCTGCCGCCCTTACTGTGGGATGGAGGTCAGTATAGGCAATAATACCATCTTTGACCATGATCGTTGAACCGGTGTCTCTGAAGGTACGGAGACCGTGGAGTTCGGTTCTTCCAATGATAATAGGTGTCGGTTTTGCCTGTTATTATTGTCATTATTATTCAGTTCTGTATAGTTAAGGTCCTGGCCCATATTAGAGTTTAAGTCAAAAGTTCACGTTGCAGTGAGGGAGACCGTAATAGTGCCAAGTATGAGGCTAAAAAGGATAAGTGAAAAGGTGATGCTGAGTGCGGTAAGGCAGCAGCACTGGCATTTCTCTTTTTGGACCATCTCTTTTGGGAACGTATGATCTTTTATACTTTGGCCTGAAACTTTAGAAGTTGAGGGTGACCTTTGAGACAGGTCCTCCCTGGTGTAGCAATAACTTGAGTCAGAGGTATTTCCTCTGGAGGTTCATCTAATTCTTGCTTGTTATGGGATCTAACCTCATATCGCGCATACCAACATTTTGTTGTTACGTGTGGTTCAAAGGCTTTGGGAACTGGTCGACAGTTATCAATGGGTATTAGTTTGGTACCTTTCGTCCCGTGGTCAACTAGAAGCGTCCGACCTTGGACCTGTTTGACACAAACGGGGGGTTTCCATTTAGGTCTAAGTAAAGTATTCTTAGGATTTTTCTTTTCTTGTACCCAGTCACCTTCTTGTGGTGGCCACTCATTGGGTTCTGGCGGTTTAGGAGGCTGCATTTGAGGCAATAAGCCAATCATTTCTTGGGCTAATTCTGGGTTGTACTGAGGAATTACTCCTTCAGATGCCTGGTGTGCAGTATTCATTTGTACCTTAAACATCAAAATGTAAGGTGTGATATGTTTTTCTGGTCCTACACAACTCAGGGGTAGTTTGTTGACTGCCAGCTGTACCTCCGGCACCAATTTGGCCCAACTGCGTCCTTGTGTCATTAGCAGATTGGTCATGCAAAGCTTCACATCTTGGTTACGCCGCTCCACCGACCCACTTGATTGTGGGTGCAAAGGAGTGCTGTGTTCCAATCTAATACCTTTGTCGGTACACGTTTTCTGGAACGCCTTTCCAACAAAGGCAGATCCACGGTCTGTGTGGAGACAGATGTGGGAACCAGCGCTGGGAAAAATGATGTTTTCGAATGCATGTCCAGTCGCGCTTTCCGTACAGCAGGTTGTGGGCACCAACCACGTGTAGGAGGTGCAGGTGTCAACAACTACTAAGATGTACTGGTTTTGTCCTGTATAAGGAGGGTGCCCAGTAGGGGATGTAAAGGGTCCCACATAATCAGCCTGCCACACACGGTGGGGGGGCGTCTAGTCTTGTTCTGGAGATGAATTTAGATCTGGTGACTCCTCGTCCTTTCGCGGTCTGGAGGCACTGAGGACAATTTCCACAAATTCTTTGCACTCAGTTAATATATAAGGCCACCACTAGGTGAGCAGTAGTTTAGCCATTGCTGCCTTGGCTCCAGGGTGACCGGAACCATGGCTAACATGGGCCTCCTGTTTTAACTTAGGCGTTTCTTTGCCGTTGGGATAACCTTAGCCTCCTGTCCTGGACTAGTAACCAAGACTCTTCCCATTTCGTCGCAATGATAGTTATAGTTGGATTGGTACCCCCGCGGGGTTTCCCCGGAAATAAGTAGACGTAACTCATCATTCTGATTGTCACTGTACATTTGTCTTGGACTTACCAGGACCTTTACATGTTCTGTCCCTACTTCTTCTAGAGTCACTGCTTGTTTTGCAGTGTTGTCTGCCACTTGGTTACCGATGCGGTGGGGGCCTTCTTTAGTATGGCCTGGGACGTGCATAATGGTAACATGATGCTTGTTGTCTAGTTGCTGGGCAATTTTTTGCCATAAGGATATATAAGCTCTTGGTTTTCCTTTATCTGTCTTAAAGGTACTTTTTCTCCATATTGCTGAGAAAGTATTTGCAGCCTTCTGGCAATGGGCGCTATCAGTGCAGATTAATGTTTTAGTATCATTAGAAGGTATTTCTTGTAAGGCTAATAATAATGCCTGTGCTTCTGCATATTGGGCATTATGGGGACACAGGTTGAAATTGATTTGGTGGGGTTGAATGTTCCATCTCAATGAAAACCTAGTATTACCCCACTACCAGCTATCGTGCGCATGTTGCCTTGTCTGTCAGGGATGGGCATTGCCGATCCGTCATAGTAATTTACAAGGTCGAAGTCCTGTAGGGGAATTACGGTAAGTTTGGGACTCGGAATATCCGGGTCCTCTTTTTTGGCTAGTTTATCAAAACCGGGGAAATGGAGTATATCCTGCGAATATTTTTCATTGTATTCAAAGCTTGAGGAGGTATCATATAAAAGATGGTGCCACTTAATGTGTCTGGCCCGGGTTGCCTTGCGTTCGTTCCCTGGCATTCCTTCCTGTGATCTTAGTTGGGGAAAACCCATTTTGATGATAATGCGTGCATTGGCCTGAATCTTCCGTAAGGATCTTACGGCATGTAGGATGAGGACCATGCAGCGTTCTAAGGCGGTCAATCTCTGTTCACAGGAGGAGTAATTAAGGGAGAGGTATTAGAAAGGCGTAGCGGCTCCCTCATCGAAGCAGGCTGCACAGGCTACCGCGTGTTCTCCAGCTTTACAGCTTTAAAAGATGTTTTCTTTGATTTGGGACGTTTCCCCTTTAAATTGGTGCGGTCTGGGGCCTCTGACGTCATGACGCGCGTGATGTAGCACGTAGGAAGCGATTGCACATGCGCAGATCACTGTGCCTTTATCGATGGCCGTTTTCTTGATTGCGCATGCACGGCGTCTCGCGCATGCGCAAACGAACCTTCCGGTTCTGCGCACTTCTCACGCAACTGCGCTAGTGTAGTCCCTTTAGCAAGATGGCCGCCGACCTCGACGCAAATCGCTATCTGGTCTGGGCCCTTGGCCTCGAGGTGAGTACTGGCGCTTCTCTTACCTTTCCTTGCCGATTGGAGTGTGTTTTCCTCACAGTATTTGCCGAATTTGTCCAGGGCTGCCTGGAAGTCGTACCTGTTTTGCCCCTTGGAGAACTTGAATTTTTAAAAGATTTCTTCGGGTCGCGGGGAATCTTGGTACCAATTGGAAGCTCTTCAAGCAGCGATTCGACCTGTACATCCGAGCCAACGAGAAACAGAGTGCCTCGGACGAAACAAAGATTGCAATGCTCCTCTCCTACGCAGGTCAGCACGCCATAGATGTCTTCAACTCACTGGTGTTCGAAGAAGGCGAAAACCAATCCAAGTATGACACAGTCATCCTCAAGCTAGACCAGCACTTTAATGTTGAAGTGAATGAAAGTTTTGATAGATATCTCTTTCAGAAACGCCTGCAAGGTAAGGAGGAGCTTTTTCAACCCTTTTTGACGCACCTCCGAATTCTAGCGCAGTCCTGCGGTTATGGCAACACCTAAGAGTCCATGATCAGGGACCAGATTGTTTTTGGCGTCGCCTCCAGTGGCCTACGCCAGCAGCTCCTTAAAATAAAAAGCCTCACCTTAGCGTCTGCAGTGGAAGCCTGTGTCCTCCACGAGAATGCAACCAGCCGTTTTGCCCGATTTCAGGCGTCCGAGTTGGCACGGAGGGGGTCCCCAGCCGTCGAATCGGCAAGCCAGGCCGCCCACGACGCCGAACGCATCCAAGCATCGATTATCTCTTGACCCGCGGCCCCGACGAGAGCGGCCGCTTCCCGCGCTTTTCGCGGTCTCCCGCGCTTGTGCGCGTCAAAACCAACGGCAACATCGAGGGACGCACCGCGCAGGCGTGCCCAATGCAAGATCGCACTGCGCATGCGCAGTGGCGCAACGAACGCCGTGACATCATGACGTGCGGCAACTGTGGAGTTGTACACTTAAAAGGGCAATGTCCTGCTAAAAACCGACAGTGCCTCCGATGTGGCAAGATGGGCCACTATGCTGCCTACTGTCGTGCGGCTCAACCCATGGATCCTACACATCTCCGACAACCTCGCAGACACGTCAGGACCGTCCAGGTCACGCATCAAGACTTCCAGCTAAATGATGCAGATGACCAGGATGCCTTCCGGGTTTCCGTCATCGATGTAAACAGAGTCAACGCCATCAATCCGGCCGATGAGTGGAGTGCCACCCTAACGGTCAACCCGAATTCGTCGCACACCCATTAGACTGGACTTATAACACTGTTCATACGTTTAAAAAGTTAAAACACTACTGTATTATAACCTGTTGTTGTTTATCGTTCCAGATATCGTTTGACCGGACCACTATTCAAAGTTTTTTTTCGCATTCATGTTTTGTTATGGTACAACCTCGTTAGCATGACGCACCCGACATCGCCCCATGTAAATAGTTACGTCATATGCACATGCTGTACACGACACACACACACACTCTTAGATGCACTCATGACACGATTATATTTATAACCACGTAGGCACATATCTTTGAAAAAAGGGGGGATGTCATGATATTCAAACACACACATCATGATAGACACACCAACAGACAAATCAGAACACACAACACCACAACCAATCACAGACAAGGACAGGGACAGTATAAAAGGACAAACACGACACCTGGTGGGCAGTAGATCTGGGGACAAGGACAACAACAAGACCTGTTTTAACATCACAGACAGGGAGTCCCCACGTGCAGAGTATCAAGACAAAACTGTAGATAGTAAGTTTGAATAAAACAGCGTTGTACCAAATACAACTGTGTTGGCTCATCTGTGTGTCAGAACGCCCAACACCACACATACTACAAAGCCAAGTGTGCTTGAAGGTGTTTCTTGGAGCCAGATCAATGAGCATGTGTGCATGTTCTGTTTTGGAGACCTGGAAAAGCAGTTTGGGTTCCAAATTTCGATTGTTTGCACCCATCGTTCGGGGGTAACAAGCACCAGAAGTCTTTTTAGTGAGGATGTTAGTACCTGCAATGAATGAGCAGTCAGGTCATGACACCAAATGGATGCCAGAACTGTCATTTTGGAGCTCGGTGCTCCAGTTAATGCCCTCTCTTAAACTTACGGCCAAACATGCCTTCAACAGCAGAAGGATTCCTCAGCAGCTCTATTTAAAGACATCATCATCTCCTTAACTTAAAGGTTAGACCCTGTTTAATTGCTTCTGGCTGCTGCTTCAATTCAGCAAGCCTTTGGTGCTTTCTGCAGTTGTTTCAAGTTGCCTAGGTTTACAGGGAGTGGTGTGGCAATGCTTAGATTTTTGCTGACTTGAAGAGTTTTGCATAGCTCATTTGGTCCCAGACAAAGATGCGGTAGTACGCCTTCCTCTTGAGGTGTAGATGGAGAGGTGAGGTGAGACTTGCAGATGGAAGTGAGGTCACGCAGAGCAGGACAGACTGATGGAGGCTGAAGGAGGTTGATGGTGAGAAAGGCTCTCAACAGGAGGTCATATCCACGCAATGTGTTTCGGGAGAAATTCCTCTTCCTGAACCCCAATAAAGATGAGTAAATGCAATCTCTGTATTTCACTAATGATGTCCTCACTGATATCTGCCACTTTCTGCAGTCACAATTACAACCTCAGGTCAGGCCAAGGATCAGGTTGCCAGTGATGCTGAAAGTGACCATGGCAATGAAGTTTTATGCATTTAGATTCTTCCAGGCTGGAGCTGGATATTTGCAACATCTCCCAGTTTACCATCCACTGCTGTCTAGGGGGTGGGGGGGGGAAGAGGGGGGGCGGGGCTCCAGTTACATCTGAGTCACCACCACAAACCAAAAGATGGCTCCTGAACAACTCCGACTATCTTCTGACTACATGACTGATGATCTCATTACGCAGAACATACACAGGTGCTCAGGTTGGATACAATGGAAACCATGCTGCCACATAAAATGTGATTGAGCAGACTATTGGGGTGCTAAAGCAATCCTTCCGCTGCCTGGACCTTTCTGGAGGAGCCCTGCAAGACTCGACAGGCGGTCTCAAGATTTGATGTAGTCTGCTGTATGCTGCACAACCTTGCCATGCTGGGGGGAGCAGCACTTCACACAATACAGCAATCAACGGAGGAGGTAAAGCACGAGGAGGAGAGGACAGTGAAAGGGAAGAGGCAACAGCCCCTTTCTCATCAGGCTGTCCTTGCAGTAACCACAACCCCAATTCCCCATTGATCAATAGTCCCATACCTTATGTTCCCTCTGTCATTGACAATCACAGCATTCACTTGGCCCAAGTGCAGAAATACAAACCACCACAAATTAAACATTCCAAACCAAATTTATGAATGAGATTGTCATGATATTGCACACTGCAATCAAATAATCAGACTTGTGCATTTCCTTAGTCCGCATCCTGTTTGTGTGTTTGCCTGTCCTACTGCTCTCCCAGTAGCTGCAGCATAGCTGGTAGAAGGTTGACTTTCAGTCGGAGAGATGTGTTTGGCCTGGAGCTCTGAGTTCAAAATGACTGGCTGCAGACTGCACCATCTCGACATGCACGGCAGTGAGAGCAGTCTTCAAATCTGAGCTGGTTGGCTGACAGGCAACAGCAAGGGCACTGGCAGGGTGGCAGCGGTGAGTGGATGAACACTGCCATCCTGAGAGAGGACAACACGCTCTTGTTCCAGGCAGCCACTGCCCTTCCACAGAGCTGCACCTCAGCAATCCCAGTGACCTGCTGGAGTACCATTTGCTGAACTGCTGTGAGGCCCTGAAGACCCCCTGAAGGACTGGTAGCAATCTGGGCCTGCATTGCAAAACTCTGAATCATAGAATAGAATCATGGAATTTCTACAGGGTAGAAGGAGACCATTTGGCCCATTGTGTCGGCACCAACCCTCCGAAAGAGCACCTCACCCAGTCCCATTCCCCCACCATATCCCCATAACCCCACCTAACCTTTAGTCGGTAATGGGAAATTTTGCATAGCCAATCCACCTAACCTGCACATCTTTCGACTGTGGGAGGAAACCAGAGCACCCAGAGGAAACTCTGAAGCGTCCGCTGCAGCATTTAGACATTGGAGGGCATCTGTTGCATCTGTAATGGGCATGAAGGAATTGGCCATCAGATGTTGCATCATGTTTGGATCCATAAGTGTGCAAATGACGTTAACTGCACTGGAAAGGAAGGACTCCATGCTCTGCATCATCTTTGTGCTGTCTCCATCATGCTCTTTGACATTAGCCAAAGGCTTTCTGGCAGGTTTCCCAACACACCAAGTATTTTGTTGTACATATTGTTATGGTCAGGGTTTAGAGAACCCCAAAGTGTATCATGGAGTTCACCTGACCCACAACTTTTAATAGATTGTGGTATGGGGAGCACACGGCTCACTCTACAGGTGTGGTACAGCAGAAATGGAAAAGTATTTTTTAAAGCAAAACAAGGTTTATTCTATGAACTCAAGTTAACCTTTTTAAAACATACAGTGAACATCTTAGCAACCATTAATTCAAATACAACTCCCAAAGAATACAACACTAAGTAATCCTTTCAGCTTTCCTTTTAACATCCATAAGACTTAAAACGCCTTTTACCAGAAGCACATTAGGTTAAAGGCATTACTGTTATTAGTTTTAAATCACAGGATCGATTTACAGTCTTTAGATTGCAGAGAGAGATTCTATACACCTTCTGGCTGTGACTGCAGCTCTCCAGCTCTGAAAACGAAACTAAAACACACCCTGCAGCAAACAGCCTAAAAAGAAAGTAAAAAGCTGACAGACAGCCCAGCTCCACCCACTCTCTGACATCACTGCAGTAATAAACACCCATTTCTCACTACAGATATTTATATACACACCCATTTATAAACACCCATTTCTTAAAGGTGCTCTCACATGACACCCCCCCCCAAGAAAAAATGAATAAACCATCAACTTAAAGATGGTTTCATTTTTCACCTTTTCACTATCCTTTAACAAATGCACACAGTAAATATATTTTTTCATTTCAAAAAACAACACACGCAAACAGGTATAATAATATAGTCCATTTTTTTTTTGTTCGTCTTCCTCCAACTGAAATCCTTCTTGATTGACAGTCTCTTTGAACAAGAAGGTCTCTGCACGATCCGTCCATTTCCCTACGCCTCGGCATTTCTCTTTAAAGTCAGATACTTTAGTTCAATCTGATCACAGAGTCCCTTGTAATTCTCCAACACATGAGCATTGGTGATCACAGCTTTCAGGCAGTCCGCTGTTGAAAGTCCGCTGTCCACTGAAATTGTCAACGTGTCTTCAGCAAGTCCATCAGTGGAGCAACCACACGACAAAACCTTTTCACCAATGTTCGATCAAATCCACTCATGCCAAGAAATCGTATTATTTCCCGTCGTGTCGAGGATATCGGAAACTCCTCAAGGCTTGGGCTTTTCCAAATTCACTTTTGGCTAGGTTTACCACCAAACCCACCTCCTGAAGTCGATAGAACAACTCCATCAGATGTTTTAAATGTTCTTTCCATGTCTGGCTGAAAATTACCAGATCGTCGATGTATACCGCACAATTGGGTAATCCTGAAACGACTTTGTTAGTTAACCGTTGAAATGTGGCTGGGGTGTTTTTCATACCAAATGGCATAACTTTGAATTGGTATATACCATCTGGAGTAACAAAAGCTGAAATCACCTTCGCCCTTTCGGATAAAGGTACCTGCCAATAACCTTTAAGTAAATCCAGTTTGGAAATAAAAGCTGATTGTCCCACTTTCTCAATGCAGTCCAAGAAACGTGGGATAGGATAAGAGTCCGTTCTTGTAACTGCATTAACCTTTCTATTGTCCACACACAACCATTGTGTAATGTCTGGTTTAGGTACCATCACTATGGGTGAGCTCCATTGGCTGCAACCTACTTAAATTATGCCATTTTTAAGCATTCTCTCAATCTCTTTGTTAACCTGTGCCAATTTTAAAGGGTTAAGTCTGTATGGATGTTGTTTGATCGGAACAGCCTTTCCCACATCTACATCATGTATAACCATTTTATTGCTTCCCAATTTATCTCTATAAGCTGGCCCATATGATATCAATAACTCTTTCAGGTCAGTTCATTTTTCCTCTGGAAGGTAACTCAACAATTTATCCTAATGTTTCAGAACATCCTCGTTTTCCAATTTAATTTGAGGTATGTCAAATTCACAGTCATCTGGATTTGGTTCGTCACTTTGAGTTAGAATCATTAAAAGCTCCGCCTTTTTCTCTCCTTCCCTTTCAAAGTACCTTTTAAGCATATTCACATGACACACTCAGTGAGTCTTCCTTCTACCTGGTGTTTTATCACATAATTCACCTCACTTAATTTCCTTTCACCCTGATAAAGTCCACAAAACCAAGCTTTTAAAGGCTCACCTACCACTGGTAACAATACTAAAACTTTATTCCCAATGGCAAAACTACGAACTTTGGATTTCTTATCCGCTACCCGTTTCATCACATTGTGTGCAACTTTTAAATGTTGTCTAGCCAATTCACCTGCTCTATTTAATCATTCCCTAAAATTTGACACGTAATCCAAAAATGTAAGTTCCGATTTCTCACTCACCAATTTTTCTTAATCAATTTAAGGTCATCTTACCTCATGACCAAACATTAGTTCAAAAGGACTAAATTTGGTTGACTCATTAGTTGCATCCCTAATTGCAAACAGTACGAATGTAATTCCTTTATCCCAATCTTCTAGATAATCTTGACAATAAGCCCTCAACATTGTCTTTAATGTCTGATGCCACCTTTCTAACACTCCCTGCGATTCTGGATGGTATGCAGTTGATTTAAAGTGTTTTATTCCAAAGCTATCCATAACTTCTTTGAATAACCTTGAGGTAAAACTGTGACTTTGCGACATTGTTACTACACAATCCAGAAAAATCCCAGGATATTCGTCCTTCAACACTTCAGTTGTCTGATTTTCCACTGGCTTATCAAGCACAGTAGGCATCACTCCGACTTGCAATCCAGCTATATCATTACCCAAGATAAACTGTATTCCTGGACAAGATAGTTTCTCTATTACTCCTACTACCACTTCACCACTCTTCACTGGACTTTCCAACCTTACCTTATATGATGGATATAACTAGCCCGAGCGCGCGTGCCCCCCCCCCCCATACCTAGGATTTTCTGGCTTCACACCGACTGTTATCTGCCGCCACGTAACCTGCGTCGCCCTTCACGTAGCCACTCAGCTGGGCGAGCAGTGCTTTGGGAGATTACAGGACAGGCCCAGACATGTCCCGACTGTCTGTCTCTGTTTATGGCTTTTACCAGGAGCGGGGCGACTAAAAAAGTGGCGGTGGACCCGAAGAAGGAGTGAGGGAAGAAGAACAAAATGTCGGCGGGCGGAGACCAGGCAGCGTGGATGCAGTGGGCGCAGGAGCGACAGGAGGTTATCCAGCGCTGCCTCAGGGAGATTAAAGCGGACCTGCTAGAGCCGATGAAGGCTTCTATTGATAAGCTGCTGGAGACACAGGCGGCCCAGGGGGTGGCGTTCCGCGAGGTCCGACAAAAGATCTCCGACAATGATGACGAGATCTTAGGCCTGGCGGTAAAAGTGGAGGCGCACGGGGCGCTCCACAAGAATTGGCAGGAGCGTTTCGAGGAGATGGAGAATCGGTCGAGGCGGAAGAATTTGCGAATTCTGGGCCTCCCGGAGGGGCTGGAGGGGTCCGACGTGGGGGCCTATGTGGTCACCATGTTGAACTCGCTGATAGGAACGGGGTCCTTCCAGGGGCCCCTGGAGCTGGAAGGGGCCCATAGAGTGCTGGCGAGGAGGCCTAAGGCTAACGAGCCTCCGCGGGCGGTGCTGGTGCGGTTCCATCGGTTCGTCGATCGGGAGTGTGTGCTCAGGTGGGCCAAGAAGGAGAGGAACAGCAGGTGGGAGAACGTGGAGGTTCGGATATATCAGGACTGGAGTGCGGAGGTGGCGAAGAGGAGTGCCGGGTACAATCGAGCGAAGGTGGTGCTGCACAGGAAGGGGGTGAAGTTTGGCATGTTTCAGCCGGCGCGACTGTGGGTTACCTACAAGGACCAGCACCATTATTTTGAGTCTCCGGAGGAGGCGTGGGCCTTTGTTCAGGCCGAGAAGTTGGACACAGATTGAGGGTCGGGATGGGCGATTGGGGATTGCGGTGGATATGTTACTTTTTGAGGCGGGTCCTCTGCTTTTGTTTTTCTTTTTCCTTTCCGGTTCGGTGAGGGTGGTTAGGGCGGGCTGGGCACTGTTTGGCTTGGGTTGGTCGGGGGGGCTCTTGGAGGGGGGTAAGCAAATGGAACAGGGGTGGATGGCCGGCAGTGAGATGGAGCCCTGCGGGGGAGGCCGAGGCTCAAGGGTGAGGGGACTGGGCCTGTAAAAGGAGCTGCATCAGAGGTGGCGGGGCCGGATAGGTGGAAAGCGCAGGTTTTTTCCCGTGCTGAAGACTGGAGGGGGCGGGGCCGGGGCAGGGAAGCAAGGGTTGTTTCCCGCGCTTGGGATGGAAGGGGGAGAGCCTGCGGATGGGGAATGGAAGAGGAGGGTGTGTCACACAATGGGAAGAGTCGAAGGAGAGGCGGGAGTGGCCGGGGTCAGCAGGAGTCAGCTGACTTGAGGAAGTGCAATGGGGGGAGTAAAGCAGCTAGGTTGGGTCCTAGCCGGGATAGGGGTGGGGGGTGGGGGGTAAAATCGAGTTGCTGCTGCTATGGTCAAGGGGGAGCTGGAGCGAGTGGGGGGGGGGGGGGGGGGTCGAGACGGGGGTCTGCTGCCGTGGGGAATGGGCCGGGCGTGGGGTGCGGGCGCGTGGCTGGCCGAGGAGGGGTTATGGCTAGTCGGCGGGGGAGGGGGGCAGGTGGCCCCCCATCCGGCTGATAACCTGGAATGTAAGGGGACTGAACGGGCCGGTCAAGCGGGCCCGGGTGTTTGCTCAACTGAAGGGGCTGAAGGCGGATGTGGTCATGCTCCAGGAGACACACCTGAAGGTGGCAGACCAGGTAAGATTGAGGAAAGGGTGGGTAGGTCAGGTGTTTCATTCGGGGCTTGATGCTAAAAACTGAGGGGTAGCGATCTTGGTGGGAAAGAAGGTGTCATTCGAGGCAGATAATGGCGGTAGGTACATAATGGTAAGTGGTAAGTTGCATGGAGAGACGGTGGTACTGGTCAATGTGTAAACCCGAACTAGGACGATGCGGGTTTTATGCGGCGCATGTTGGGTCGGATCCCAGACTTGGAAGTGGGGAGGTCTGATAATGGGGGAAGACTTTAACACGGTGTTGGATCTGGCACTGGATCGCTCCAGGTCTAGGACGGGTAGGAAGCCGACGGCGGCTAAAGTGCTGAGGGGGTTTATGGACCAGATGGGAGGGGTGGACCCTTGGAGATTTGCAAGGCCGGGGCTAGGGAATTTTCATTCTTCTCACATGTCCATAAGGCTTATTCACGGATCGACTTTTTTATTTTGAGCAGGGCGCTGATAGCGAGAGTAAAGGATACCGAGTACTCGGCGATAGTCATTTCGGATCACGTCCCGCATTGGGTGGACTTAGAGCTGGGGGAGGAGAGGGACCAGCGCCCGTTGTGGCGCTTGGAGGTGGGGCTGTTGGCAGACGAGGAGGTGAGTGAGTGGGTCCACCGAAGCATAGAGAGGTACCTGGAGGTCAACGATAACGGGGAGGTCCGAGTGGCGATGGTATGGGAGGCACTGAAGGCGGTGGTTAGGGGAGAGCTGATCTCCATTAGGGGCCATAAGGAGAGGAGGGAGCAGAGGGAGAGGGAGAGGCTGGTGGGGGAGATGGTGAGGGTAGACAGGAGGTATGCGGAGGTGCCCGAGGAAGGACTGTTGAGGAAGAGGCGCAGCCTCCAGGCCAAATTCGACCTGGTGACCACCAGGAAGGCGGAGGTGCAGTGGAGGAAGACCCAGGGGGCGATTTACGAGTATGGGGAAAAGGCAAGCCGGATGCTGGCGCATCAGCTTCGGAAGCGGGACGCAGCTAGGGAGATCAGGGGAGTTAAGGACAGGGGAGGGAGCGTGGTGCGGAGTGGGGTTGGCATCAATGGGGTCTTCAGGAACTTTTATGAGGAATTGTATCGGTCTGAGCCCCCACTGGAGGAGGGAGGGATGGGCTGTTTTCTGGACCAACTGAGGTTTCCGAAGGTAGAAGAGGGACTGGTGGTGGGATTGGAGGCCCCGATTGGGCTGGAGGAGCTGACCAAAGGGATGGGAGAATGCAGGCGGGGAAGGCACCAGGGCCGGACGGTTTCCCGGTCGAATTCTATAAAAAATATATGGACCTGCTGGGCCTGTTGCTAGTTAGGACCTTCAATGAGGCTTTGCCCCCGAAGATGTCCTGGGCACTGATCTCCTTGATCCTGAAGCGGGACAAGGATCCCCTGCAGTGTGGGTCTTACAGGCCGATTTCGCTGCTAAACGTAGATGCCAAGGTGCTGGCGAAGATCTTAGCCACGCGGATCGAGGATTGTGTGCCGCAGTTCATCCACGAAGACCAGAAGGGGTTCGTGAAGGGGAGTCAGTTGAACGCGAATTTGCGGAGGCTTCTGAACGTTACCATGATGCCGGCGAGGGAGTGGGAGGCGGAGATAGTGGTGGCGATGGACGCTGAGAAAGCCTTCGATAGGGTAGAGTGGGGTTACCTGTGGGAGGTGCTGAAGAGGTTTGGGTTTGGGGAGGGGTTTGTCAGGTGGGTTAGGCTGTTGTACGAGGTCCCGATGGCAAGTGTGGCCACGAACAGGAGGAGGTCTGAGTACTTTCCGTTGCACCGAGGGACGAGGCAGGGGTGTCCCCTGACCCCCTGCTCTTCGCACTGGCGATTGAACCCCTGACTATGGCACTAAGGGAGTCGAGGAACTGGAGGGGGTTGGTGTGGGGTGGGAAGGAGCATAGGGTGTCGCTCTATGTGGACGACTTGCTGCTATATGTGGCGGACCCAGTGGGGGGAATGCCGGGGGTAATGAGGTTACTCGGAATTTGGGGATTTCTCGGGGTATAAGCCCAACATGGGGAAGAGCGAGCTGTTCGTGGTTCACCCAGGGGACCAGGAGAGGGGGATTGGCGAGCTCCCACTAAAAAGGGCGGAGAGGAGCTTCAGATATTTGGTGGTCCAGGTGGCCAGGAGCTGGGGGGCCCTGCATAGGCTTAATTTCACAAGGCTGGTGGAGCAAATGGAGGAGGAGTTCAAGAAGTGGGACGTGTTGCCGCTGTCCTTGGCGGGTAGAGTGCAGTCAGTCAAAATGACGGTGCTCCCAAGGTTTTTGTTCCTGTTCCAGTGCCTCCCCATGTTTATCCCAAAGTCTTTTTTAGGCGGGTTAACAGGAGTATAATGGAGTTTGTATGGGCGCGAGGGACTCCGAGGGTGAGAAGGGTGTTCCTGGAGTGGAGTAGAGATAGGGGGGACTGGCGCTGCCCAACCTCTGTGGGTACTACTGGGCCGCCAATGCGACGATGGTGCGCAAGTGGGTGATGGAGGGGGAGGGGACTGCATGGAAGAGGTGGAGACGGCGTCTTGTGTGGGTGCGAGTCTGGGGGCGCTGGCAACGGCGCCGCTGCCGTTCCCTCCAAGGAGGTATACCACGAGCCCGGTGGTGCGGCTGCCCTCAAAATCTGGGGGCAGTGGAGGTGGCACAGGGGGGAAGTTGGGGCCTCGTTGTGGACCCCAATACGGGGGAACCACCGGTTCGTCCCAGGGAGAACAGATGGAAGGTTTTCGGGGTGGCACAGGGCAGGGTTACGAAGGTTGGGGGACCTGTTTGTGGACGGGAAGTTCCCGAGCCTGTTGTGGGCTGGAGGAGAAGTACGGGCTCCCCCCGGGGAACACCTTCAGGTACTTACATGTAAGGGCATTTGCCAGGCTGTAGGTGGTTGAATTCCCGCGGATGCTGCCACGCACAATACAGGACAGGGTGCTCTCGGGGGGGTGGGTGGGAGTGGGGAAGATCTCGGAAACTTACCAGGTGATGCAGGAGGAGGCCTCGGTGGTGGAGGTGAAAGGTAAGCGGGAGGAGGAGTTGGGAGAGGAGATCGAGGAAGGGACGTGGGCAGATGCCCTAGGGATGGTGACCCCTTCCTCATCGTGCGCGAGGCTCAGCCTCATACAGTTTAAGGTGCTGCACAGGGCACACATGACCGGGACAAGGATGAGCAGGTTCTTTGGGGGCGAAGACAGGTGTGTTAGGTGCTCAGGGAGCCCAGCGAATCACACCCATATGTTCTGGGCATGCCCAGCGCTGGAGGAATTTTGGAAGGGTGTAGTGAGGACGGTGTCGAGGGTGGAAGGTTACAGGGTCAAGCCGGGCTGGGGGCTCGTAAGTTTTGGGGTGGCAGAGGAGCCAGGAGTGCCGGAGGCGAAAGAGGCCGGAATTCTGGCCTTTGCGTCCCTGGTAGTCCAGCAGAGGATTCTTCTTCAGTGGAAAGATGCGAGGCCCCCAAGCGTGGAATCCTGGATCAGCGATATGGCAGGGTTTATTAAGTTGGAGAGGGTGAAATTCGCCAGAGAGGGTCGGTACAAGGGTTCTTTAGGTGGTGGCAACCGTTCTTAGACTTTCTGGCAGAACGATAGGCATTGGACAATGGCAGCACCAACTCGGTGGGGGGGGGGGGGGGGGGGGGGGGGGGGGGGGGGGGTGGAGTTTACTTTATTTTTGTTTTTGTTATTTACACTGGGGGGTTCTGAGGGGGTGTATATATTGGTTGTGTTAAGTCGGGATGTTAACGTTAATTTATTATTTATGTACAGGGGTAAGGGGGTATGGAGGGTTGCTTTTTCGGACTGTGTTTTGTACTTAACCCTGTTACATATTCCTTTTTCATTTTGTTATTGATATTTTATGAAAACCTTAATAAAAATTATTTTTTTTAAAAAAATGTCCAAATTTAAATTTGAAGTCTCCAATTATGTATCGGGCCTAAAATTCAGGCCGTTGTCCATTTTACCACAGAGGTATGTCAGTGCTGTGTGATGCTTGGGTCATGTGGATGTCGTGATTTAAGAGCTGGCAATCTGCGTGAGATTGTGAGTGCAAAGTTCATAGCAGTGCTAGGTGCACGAGGCATATGAATGTCGGGTGTGAGATCTGGTAATGATTATTGAATTAAGGAGTGACAGGTAGGTTCTGGTATTTAAAGGTGCGTCATTGGCCTTGGCCATTGTATGAGATCAGTTGAACTTCTTGCTGCAGACTATGTGGAGAGGTTGAGTCATTTCGAAATATGTTTGTTGGAGTTTAGGAAACTGAGGGGGAACTCTGAACACCGTTTGCATATCATTAGCGGGCCTGACCTGGTATTCTCCGGGGTCTCTGCGATTCTCCGCCTCCAATGCGCCGACTTCCTGATGGCACAGTTCACTTGTGCGTTTAAAAATTGTGAAAGCGGTGTCGTGGCTGCTGCGGGAGAGAGAGGGTACTGAAAGTGTCCAACCCCATAGTTGCTGACAGTTGTGCTGCTGGCCGGGTGCTTCTGCCAGGGCCGGGGGAAGGTGGGGGGGGGGGGTGGCCAGGAGGTAGACAGTCGGGTTTGGGTGCACGGGTACGGAACACCATTGCTGCGGCCGGAAAGGCAGCGATGCAGCTGCGCCCACTGCTAATAGCCCACTGTGAACTTAGGGCCACGGGTCGTATAGGTGTCCCCCCAGGCCACCCCCCTTAGGTGCCCTCTTGCCCCAGCCGACCCATCAGCTGTCTGTATGGGCGCGCTCCAGGACAACCAGTGCCATTTTGGTGGCTTGGGTAAGTTTGTGTGGGAATTGTATGTGTATGTGCAGCTGCAGTATGTCAGCCTCCTGAATGTCAATCACGCACCCGGCGAATCCCGCACCGTTTTTCATTGGAATCGATGGTGTTCCACACGGTGCCGGTGAATCGGTCCAGGTTTGGTGCTAGTTTTGCTGCCGTGAAGGTCCATGAATCCTGTCCCAGCGTCAACACTAAATCTCAGGAACAGAGAATCCAGCGTGTATGTTTTCAAAACAGGAGTTAGATATAGCTCTTCGGGCTAAAGGGATCGAAGGATATGGGGGGGGGCGAAAGGAGGAACAGGTTACTGAGTTGGATGATCAGCCGTGATCATAATGAATGGTGGAACACATTCAAAGAGCTGAATGGTCTCCTCCTGTTCCTATTTTCTAAGGGCCGAATTTCCCCCAAAAATGACCAAGTGTCATTTTGGACATGAAAATGGGTGCAAATCACGCCGGCAGTTCTGGCGGGAATGTGATCACGACCTTCCCACATTTAGTGCACTAAATTAATCTCTACATGAAAGATGCTGATTTGGAGTCCCCACGCACCTGACTCAGCCGACCTGGGACTCAGCTCTGCACTAGCAAAGGGGAGCTGCAATTAAACAATTCCTCTGCACTTATTCCCAGTCAAACCAGGAGGATGGCAGTGCGGAGACCTGCTCCTGGCTTCCTGGATGGAGACCTGAACAGGCTTGTGGATGCTGTGGAGGAGAGGCCCTGGCCGGGATTCTCTGACCCCCTGCCGGGCTGCCCTATTCTCCGGCGCCGTTTTTTGGGGGCCGGCGGGATTCCCGCTACGTTGGTCGGGGGCCATTGACAGTGGCCTCCCCGGCGATTCTCCGGGCCCCAATGGGCTGAGTGGCCGTAAAGTTTTGGCCAGTCCCGCCGGCGTGAATTACTCACCTCACGCACGGCGGGACCTGGCAGGTAAGTGTGCGGGGGTGGTCCTGGGGTGGGGGGGGGGGTGCGCAGGGGGACCCGACCCCGGGGGGGGCTGTTTCTGTTGGGGCCTTCTTTCCTCCGCGCGGTGCCCCTGTAGGGCTCCGCCATATTGCCCGGGGGCCGGCGCGGAGAAGAGAACCCCCGCGCATGCGCGGAAATACGCCGGCCGGTCCGCGCATGCGCGAGATCACGCCAGCCGTTCCACGCATGTGCGAACTCGCGCCGGCCCTTTGGCGCCGGCTGGAGCAGCGCCAACCACTCCACCGTCAACCTAGCCCACGAAAATTTGGAGTATTCCTCACTTTCGGGGGCTGTTGACGCCGGAGTGGTTGGCGCCGGCGTGGGGACTTAGTCCCCAGAAGGGAGAATCCCGCCTTCTGTTCCCGAGTGGATAGAAGATCCAGAAGCAGCGAGGGATGCGGTGGCTGCGACAGTCATTGCCAGCAGCCTGACACTGATGACTTCATTCGAGCTGCAAGGGTGAGTGACCACCTGTCTTCTCCTGGCATCTGTTACCCCTGGAATGTCACTGCAAATTCACTCTCTGACACCTCATGGCCCCTCAGCACCTGACTCGCTACCCCCCTCCCCCATCAGCATCTTCCTCAAATCCCCTGGCACTCCCTTCCTGTCCAGGCATGGTGTTCACATGTACCACCTGCTGTGCCACTTCCCCTCCCCTGTGACCTGCTAGCTGTCTGGCTTAAAATCTCCTTGTGTCCCCGCAGGAGAAGATAGCCCCTAATAAAAGGGAGAAGGAGAAGGCCAGTGGGGGGAATGCCCGAGTTGCTTCTCCTAACCCCAGTGAAGAGAGAGCTCTGGAGAGAGAGAGCCGTGACTGACTGCGTGGTTCGCCCGCGCCACAGAAGTGAGGATCTACTGAATCCTGATCCATATTCTCATCAAGTGAGTTCTATATTGCCCAGACCCTTGTTCCCTCCTTTCATTGAACCATGTGTCTTGTCTTCCTGGATCGACACCAGATGAGAGTGGCCCATCTGGTGTCACCGACAGCACTTCTAAGTAAAGTACCGATCAGGCGTAACAAGCATCACCTGCGCCACCCAGCAATGCAGGGATACACACCTCAGTGGGCGATATTAGACAGGCTTCTGAGTCACTGTCTGTTGAGCGCCACATAGCTGCTGATCCACATCAGGTGGAGGCAGGAATTTCCATGGAAGTGGGCAGTCGGAGGTCTGCTGGATCCCAGCACACAGCTGGCCCACAGCTAGTTGTCAAACCTCTGGAAAAAGGTTCTCCCTGAGCTGCTGAAGAGGATCATGGCTGAGGGCCTCGAGAGCATGGTCCAGTCACAGAGGTCCATGGCTGTGGGCCTCAAGAACATGGTCCATTCACAGAGGTCCATGACAGAGGGCCTCGAGAGCATGGTTCAGTCACAGAGGACCATGGCTGAGAGCTTCGAGAGCATGGTCCAGTCATAGAGGACCATGGCTGAGGGCCTCGAGAGCATGGTCCAGCCACAGAGGACCATGGCTGAGGGCTTCGAGAGCATGGTCCAGTCATAGAGGACCATGGCTGAGGGCCTCGAGAGCATGGTCTAGTCACAGAGGTCCATGGCTGAGGGCCTCGAGAGCATGGCCTAGTCACAGAGGACCATGGCTGAGGGTCTCGAGAGCATGGTCCAGTCACAGTGGACCATGGCTGAAGGCCTCGAGAGCATGGCCTAGTCACAGAGGACCATGGCTGAGGGCCTCGAGAGCATGGTATATTCACAGAGGATCATGGCTGAGGGCATCGAGAGCATGGTCTAGTCACAGATGGCCATTGCTAAGGGGCTCCAAAGCTTGGTCCAGTCACAGAGTCATTGCTGAGGGCTCTCACACTATGGTGCAGCCAATGTCGAGGCTCCAGGACTGGCAGCGCCTGGTGATGCAAAGACTTCTGGAGCTCAGTCCAACTGCCTCAATGTCCCATGGAGAAGGCCAGGGGCCAGCGTGTACCCTGAGGGAGAAGGAAGCACTGGAGCCCATCACGGTGCCTTCACCCAGGAGACTCTGACAGCCTCCAGCCCATCTGAATTCCCCCTTCTTGACACCGTTGCATCTCAGGGGCAGCGGGCAGAACAAGGTGGCATGGCGACACCAGTGACACCTGAAAGGTGGCCAGGTCCCTACATGCCCAGGACCCCCAGAGGACGACTGGCAAGGGCATCTCAGGCGGAAGTCAGCAGGTCACCTCCACTTCTGACCTGTAGCCTGGGGACACACCTAGATGTAATGCCAGGCCATGCAAAATTAAGGCATTTAATGAGCACAGAGGGGGCACTGGTGAAGGCAGGTACCATAGTTTGGGAGTGGATAATTGGAACTGTAAATAATTACCATTAAAGATTATTGCACCTTAAAGCCATAATCTCTCTGTCTTTGACCCTTTTCCCACAGGGAGCTTATCTCTCCATCTGTAATCAGGTCCTTCCACAGGCCCACCAAGCAATCCCAACAATGAGAGACCTTGCGACATACACTGAGAGACATCCTGGACTGGCAGCCTCATCACTCACTGAACCCTACACCTTGCCTCGCTCCCACAACTCCCCTCCCCACTCCCTGCCCCCGGAGCATTGGGCCAAACGAATGTGCCGTGACCCTCACTCAGAACTGAAACCTGGGGGTCTGTGTTCAGTCAGAAGACAGACAGCAGTTAGACTTCCACAGATCCAGGGGAGCATCACAGCTTCCCTCACAGCGAGCCGTCAACACCCTCCTGCCTCGACAAGTGACTCGCTGACACAGCCAACCCAGACCCATCAGCCTGGTGTGACGTCAATGAGACCCTCGCGGAGGGGAGAGGGAGCACGATTCTCAGGAGTGGGGAAAATGGTGTTGGGAGGTGGAAGGTATTGGAAGGCGGAGCCCTACAGGGGCCCGGCATGGAGAAACATAGCCCCCCCCCCACGCGGAATTAGCTCGGCCGCCGATCGGTAGGCCCCCGATCGTGGGCTTGGCCACCGTGGAGGCCCCCCCCCCCCGGAGTCGGATCCCCCCCGCCCCTCCACCAGAACGGCCCCTACAGCCAGAACTCCGAGGTCCCGCCGGGTGGGACCATACGTAACCCACTCCGACGGGACTCGGCAGAATTCGGCAGGCATTCGGCCCGTCGAGTGCGGAGAATCACTGCTGGGGGCGCTTTCAACAACCCCCGACCTTCGCGGCGGCGACCGTGCGCGCGCGATTGCCGCCGATTCTCCGGTCGCCGGAGAATCGGAGGCCTGGCATCGGAGTGGCGTGGCGCGATTCTTGCGCCCTCCCCCGCCCGGGCGATTCTCCAACCCGGCACGGGATCGGAGAATCCAGGCATAAATCACCTAATCGGTTAATCTGGAGGAAATGAGGGTGTCCCTGATCCTCCTGGCTTGCTGGACCCTTACCGCCACCTGTTCTCCATCCTCCGCGGGCTCCCCCTCCACTCCCTCCTGGCCTGCCTCCTCCTCAGAGGAAGCTGCACATTCCTCTTCCTCCTCCAGAATGTTGCCCCGCTGCTGTGCCAGGTTGTGTAGGGCACAGCAGATCACAATGAGGCGGCAGACCCTCTGGGGCTGTACTGCAGGACTCCGCCAGAATGGTCGAGGATGCTCAACCATATCTTTAGTAAGCTAATGCACAGCTCACTAACAATCCGGGTGAAAACGTGGGCCTCATTATAACGGGACTCCGCCTCAGTCTTGGGCCTCCACATTGTCATCATCAACCATGACCTCAGCGGGTATCCCTTGTCCCCAGGAGGCAATCCGGCAACCTGGGATGGTCCTTGAAGATCTTGGGGATCTCCGAGTACCCCAGAATGAAGCTGTCATGCACGCTTTCAGGATTGCGTGCACATTGTACATGATCACAAGGCGGTGGTCGCACACAATTTAGAGATTTCAGAAGTGGACCCCCTTTCAGCTGATGAAGGGCACTCTTGATGCCACGGTACTCTCAAGGGCGACATGCGTGCTATCGATGGCCCCCTGGACCTCAGGTGCCCCGGCAATGGCGGTGGTTCCTGCCATCGGGCATCCTGCTGGACCCAGTCCAGGTCAGAGTGAATGTAATGGGATACCCAGGCAGATAGAGCATCCGTGACCTCCTGAATGCACTTATGGGCTGATGATTGTGAAATGCCACACAGGTACCCGCTCAGCCTTGGAATGACCCAGTAGAGGAAAGGTTCAGGACTGCAATGACCATCAAGGTCATCGTGAGCGGGTGTCCTCCTCCACCACATGGCATCAGGTAGTGTGGACGTGGTGCAGGTGCCACACTGTACCCATGAGGCGGAGTGTTCAGTGGCACATGATGTCCGACAGCACATTGTAGAACATACAAGGTCTCCTTTTCTGCTGTCTTCTGGTCCCCTCCTCAGTCTGATGGGCAGCAAGGTCTTGAGCCTGACCAAATGTCCCCTGTTGTTCTGGTGCAGGCTCCAGGCTGGGTTGCCTTGCTCCACTCAGCGACTGTATTAGTAAATATTATTGCCAGCTCGAGTGGCTCTATTCCAAAGTTCATCGTTACTCTGGGAGGAAAGGCAGGAGATGGTCAGTAAGATATTCCATCCCGGGACCCTCAATCCCTCCCAACACCCTTTGTCCTCATGGTGCTGGAGGCTGACAACCCTGCAACATCTCTGGTGGCATGCACCACCTCAATTAGCATAACACGTCATCGCTCAATGACCACGGGCACTGCCTGTGTCACCTCTAAATCGCCAATGGCCTCCCATCCGGCTGCACCCTCCCCTCACATCAGCAATAGTGGGTCCTTCTTGTGCTGTGGCTCATCAACACCTAAGAGTGGCATGATGGCTCCTGAATCCCCCAGTGCAGTTGGGTGGTTGCCGCTGCGAGATCTACCACTCCCGATACCCAACCCCAACCTTTAACCCTCGACAATTAAGGATTCCACCACTAATCCTGACTTGGGGAGTGAGGCAGCTGAGAGTGGTGAAGGATATATGGTGATGGCCAATTGGTTGGACGAGTATGACTTACAGGAATGTGAGAGGGCACAAATCCTTTCAAAGGCAGACGAAGGCCAGACAAATATGCACCATGGATACTCAGCCCTGCCACAATAGTCAATGCACATGAGCAGCCAGTGCATGACCTATGACTTAAATACCAACGGGGAGTCCAATATGGCCCCCCCTCCCCCCACCATTTACATGACGTCTCTATCTGCATGACATGCAGCCAGCACCTTGGTCAGCAGCTTTCAGTCTGTAGACACCCTCCTGCCCAGATCAGGAACCCTGATCACTCAGGGCATTGACAGCAACATGTGGGAGTTTGTGCTCAGCTCTCATGTAGAGAATAACAGTGACTGGGAGCTGATCCTCATGAAGAGTCCTTGCACTTTTATTTCTGAGTGGACCCTCCTGCTTGTGTGGTGAAAACTAGCTTTCAGGAAAGGCATGCAGTTCAGATGAAATTGAAAAAAGTTTGCCTTCTAAAAATAATGAGCTTAGATATAACATGTGTATTCTAGGAAAAACTTCAGAGTTTATGGAGCATGATGTGCTGTGTTAACATATGAAATGTTCTATTGATTGAGGCAACAGCTGCCAGACCTGGAGCTTATAATGGTTACTGGGATGTGCAATGGAATGTGAACATAGCCTTTAAAGCTAAGAGAGAGCAGAGCAGCCATTGCAACTTGCCTGGGCTTTGAAATTAACCTAAAAAATGAAATACTTCAAATTGTTCAGCAAGCTGAGACCAGCTACGTGACCCCCCATCCAAGTAGAAACCCCCAAACTGAACCCCTCCAGCTAAGCCTGAGCACCCCCAAGACCAGCTCCCTTGAAAGTGCCCTACCCTCCTGCGCCACGACAGCGACTGACTTGCCCTTATGCATGCTGGAGCTAAGTGCTGAGCGTTACTGACCTCTTTGTTCCCCCTCGGATCCCTTGGCGCTTTTAAGGACTAGTAGTGATTTGCGCCCCGGTGACTTCCTGGTTGGGGTGGGGGTGGGAACATTCCGGGAGGCTGGAGGATCTGGCATTGAACTCGCTAATCATATGTAAATACATGCAGATGCATGCTAGTCAGCTTCTTGCCCTTTCTGGGCAAGATCCAGTTCGCGGTGGAGAAGGACCCGGGAAGATCGTAAACCGTCTGCCACAAATCCCGTTTTTGGGCTCTCCCAGAATAGTCCCGACATAGCAGGATTTGCGCCAGCGAAACGCGGCCGGAAAATCGCCCCTATGTTTCTATTTCTCCTCCTTTTCAGTTCCTCCACCAATGCCTCCAGTGCAGTATCTGAAAACGGTGGAGATCACGCTCCCACGTATCACTTCCCGTGATGTTCCTGCTACAATGCTTCCTTCTTTCAGAGGTGCAGGCTAGCTTTAAGCCACAAAGCCGTGTTTTAAGGGGTGCTTATCATGCACGATACTGGCACCCTGCTGATGCACTCGCCAATCAATAGCAGCATTATTGATGCTGTACACTGAAAGCATCAGAAACAATAAACAGCATGGGGTGCTGCCTACTACATTGAACAGGCCCGAGTTAATCATGCATCCCAATCGCCACAGAGGCTATCGAGTTTAACTTTTGAGTCTCCACGGCCTGAGTAAGGCAATATCTTGCATTACACTCAACATTTCTGCCTCCGAGTAGTAGCCATTTTAATGGAAACCTGTCTGAACGTTGTGATTTGCTATTGCCAGATCTTCCCAAATAATTGCTTACGAAATCATTATGGCCAGAGAAAACGGCAGCTGGCTTATCTAACTTCAGCCTCTATCTATCCTCTTGAGATGACTCTCCGTATCCCTGGAAGCAACCTCAATTATTGTACTGCACTGTTGCTGAAGTCAGGATTGCTACCAGTAGGAGCACAATGAGAGGCCAGCCTTCAGAAAGTGCTGACACATAAGTTGGAGTAAGTTACCCGTGCGCATGTGGTCAGTACATCACTGGATTATAAACAGACTAGCACAACCATATAAGTTTAGTAAAGATTTTAATTATTTGAATTGAGTGCATCTGAAGATGTTACAACTGATGAATGTACAAGTTACTCAGACACAGGTTAAACCAGCACACTCATAATTAAAGTTTAATTAAAAAAATGTAATGTGACATTTGAGAGCAGCATTGACCCGAAAGATTCAGTGCCTGTATGAAAAAAGGGATACAGAACGTCATACCTAATTAAGACAACCAGAACAGCTAAGCTTAGAGTTTGTAGTGTACGCAACCTTTGATTAAAACTCAGCAAATAAGTATTTGCTTTTCTTTTAAGATATGCAAGGGAAATCTATGTTACGTTTTGAAGAACGCTTGACATTTATTCTCCACTAAAGCTGAAAAGGAAAACAGTGCTTCAGCAGTTCAAGCAAGTCTCCGCTATGGTTGCATGTTCTGGTTCATCGAAAGATACTGCTCCTTGATAGTCATGGTATGTATGTGCTTTCTTCTTCAATATTTCACTAAGTACGCAGTCATAGTCAGGATTGTGTTCCTGGCTTTGCAGCAGTTAAATCAATCACAAACCCTAAACGGAATAGGAGACCCTGGCTGTTTTGCAATTCGACCATTGATAACTCGATATTCAAACATTTTGCTCCCATTGTGAACTTTAAAAGTGGAATCAGAAAATGAACATTGGCTATTCTCCTGTTCTAGGGCTACTAAAATGCACTGTCACCTGATCAAATGAGTACTTTTCAGGATTTTATTTCCACAAAGTGAACTAACTAGAAAGAAAAGGTCCAAACGCTGGGATTTCCATGTACAGTTTCAGAAACTTTAGTCCAAATGAGTAAAATTGGGGAGAAAACTGGTTATGCAACCCATTGCTACAACCTCAATTTTATTTTTTTTCAAACGGATCGCAGTTTCATTAATGCGCATTGGGTGCTTGGTCTTGTTTATTAAAACTGTTGTTGAGCTACATTTTGGGCATCTTTTGTCTCAACGGACGTTTACACACCGGGGTTCCTTCGGTGAGGTATATGCAAACCCTGTTCCAGGTGAATGAGAAAGGAAACTGCTCCCCATCACCCAATTCTATTCTCTGTACGAAATGGCCAAAGTGCAGTAGTTACACTGAGATAGTCACAGGTAGGGTCACTGTGGTGAAAGAATCGCATACTCAGTTTACAACGCTACCAAAAGTAATTATATCCACTTAAAGAGATCAGGGATGTTTGAAAAAAGTAATAGGGATCATATTTCATTAGGTATGACACTGTATCATTAGTAATAAAGATCGATATGTCATTTGCTTAAAAGTATACCACTGTACCTGTTAATGTAATTTTGAATCACTTGAGACTTAACAATTATTAACAAACATTTAATGCAAATATATAAGAGAGAATTAGGGTCATCACATTGCAAATTGGAAACTACATGAACTTTTTCTTTCTTTGCACAGAGTTCACCAACACATGGAATAGGCCTGCAGCAAAGCTTTGGACCCTGCAATTTATTTTTTAAGGCATACGTGAAACTTCACAAGTTATTTAAAGTAACACTGCTGCATAACTGTTATATTTTAAACACACAGGGTACCTCACCAAAATATTAGTCCATCGTGATAATTACCGATGTTCACTACAATTTTAAAATAAAATAATTTAAACAGAAGAGACAGCTTTCCAGTGTGTGCAAAAGACAAAGGTCATGACCCAGTCCGCATCTGGTATGTGTGGACACTTACTCTTCTTTTCGCTACCCACCCACGGAGTTAACTTCCCGATGAAAAGGTTAATGCATTGCCCCAGAATCACGTGAGCATGAAGACACTGCCCTGCACTGAATGCTCCCGAGCTATTTACCAATTCAAGTTCACCCCCTCACAAAAAGGGCCCAAGCCAGCAAATGATTTCAACTCATGTCCTCACACTACTAGGGGCTCGTTTTCCTTGTAATCTAACGGTGCCACTGCACACACCGAACAATACGCCACATAAGCAGTAACATATGTGCAGTAATGATTTGCATTTTGGATGTCATGAGACCATCGCTATGTGTATGCTATGCAATCTGGCCGCAGCAACTCAGGTAGAAATTACAGTATTTAATTCATCCACCTCACATGAGACAACTCAGTAGTTATGACAACAGAATTAAGCTACCTCACATCCTTTGTTTTTGCATGGTGTGCCACAAAGAGGCTACACACCACGCAGCCAACACTTCAAAATAGGAGAGCACACCTGTGACATGAATGTGAGTCAGCTTAACTTAGCTGCAGTTTTTTTAAAGAAGAGCCATGAATGCTGGAAACCTGAAATCAAAATAGAAAATGCTGAAGTTACAAAGCAGGACAGACAGCACCTGAAACGATAACTGTTATTTCTGTCTCAGACGCTCACTGGGCTGCTCTGCAAATTCCACCTTTTCTGCTTTTACCTCAACCGTGCAAAGACCTTTCAGCTCTTCCTCACAGGTAGAATGTCCAGTTATCCAATACACTACAGCTTAAATTCTGTGATACGCAACAATCCTTGAACAAACAATAATCATGGAAATTCCTGAGAGGATTGGGAGTTTTGGGCGGGTATAAGAAGTACACATGATGAAGAGCTTTTATTCTGAAACTTGGTTCACCGGCTTAAGTGGAAACTGAAGAGCTGTGTGTGATTGTTGGCCATTCAGTCAAACTGAACACACCCAGTATAAGGCCAAAGGGTGGATAAGATGGGTCAGTTTCTATTGTTGGCCAGTCATTAGCACTACGGGAAAATTGACTGCTTGAAACACATCCATGAAGCACTCCGTCATCTGCTTCTACACTGTGGTATCAACACCCCATCCTTTTTATTAAAACCAGCAAGCCAAGTATTTATAACCAAGAAAGAGGTATAGGATTCTTGGAACATTTAAAACGTAATAATTATGCAGCATTGTAACTTTAGATGGAACTAAGGCATATGGGTAAACACCCTGTGCCAAATTACCTTTAAGTTGAAACATATAAATATGGTTTTAAGATTAAAGTGAATACAAGACAGTACCTAACACACACATAAGCAGTAAGGCAACAACAGTGTTGTAAACTAAAATCAACCACATTTTACCTGATTCACACTGGGGTCCATTGCTCTAGTTCAGGAGATAATCTAACATTTTTGAAACTATATAGGGCTGATATATTCAGTACCTTTCTACCACTTAGGTACTCTTTCGCACAAGGAAATTTCTCTAAATTCATTTTCTCTATTGATCACAACAATATTCAGGTCCAAATTCCTACCCTATATGGCTATATAATGCAGGATTGGATATAGTTAACACATTGGTAACTTTTGAAATTGCCTTAGAACATCAGAAAAATCTTAATGTGCTGATAAAACACGGTTCTAGCCCTGGAATCCATCTTAGTGAGTTTTCTTTTCTGAATAATGATCCATCTGTGTAGAAAGGCCATTTGTGTGTCCATTTGCAGCTATTGTAGAACCGTTTAGACAGTCTTTCCTTTTGAAAGCGCTCTTTCTCTTGTAGGTCTGAAATTGTTCAAACACAAAAGAAAAAAGAATGAATGGGGTCTCTTTTGCAAAGCATAGCACAGTGAACCCACTTGTAGGCATTTCTACTGAATGAGTACCTTGTATACAAGCAATTCTTCTTATGAACTCAGATAGAGGTGTATTTATATGCAATCCCATAATATATAAAGAAGAAGTAGTCGTTCCCCCAGTTTCTTGCATTTCATGTAACAGAATATAGTTTTGTACATAGGGTTGTGATCATGGGTAAAATGTGCCTTCTATACTGAGACTTTGGGCACGATCGAACAAAGAAACAATAGAGTCCTGTTCTGGGTGGGATTTGTGGGGTTGTTCCTGGCACCTGTAGTGGCGGGAACAACCCCGCTATTGAACCTGCACTTTTTTTTCGGGCCTCAGTGGGGAACGCCCGCTCATCAGTGCAGGAAAAGATCGGGGCGCCATTTAAACTCGACCCCTCGATGCGACCCACCAGACCACCCCCTCCCAACTCACCTGTCCTCGAGACCACCACACCCTACCTCATACGGGCGCAGGCAAAATACCACCTGGGCACCTTGGCACTGCCAGCGGCCACACTGACAGTGCCCCTGCCATCCTGATCAGGCATCAATCCAACTCCTTTATTTTCATACCAGTAATTCTTTGCCAGGCTTCACCTTGTATGTCATTATGTCTGTGAGATTTGTCATGATATTCATGTGAACATCCCAGCACATACACACACACATAATGATGGACAGATCAACGGGCCAATCAACGCACACAACACGACAGCCAATCACGTACAAGAGCATACACAGTACAAAGCAGGGAACACGACACTTCCTGGGCACTCGAGCAGGAGAGAACTCAGGGGACAGACCTCATTGCCAGCCACTCAGAGGTTCACCATGTGCTGAACACCAGAGTTTACTATGTTTATAGTTCAATGAAATAAAACTGCGTTGTACCATAAGCAACCGTGTTGGTTCGTCTGTGTGTCAGAGTACCCAACACTTCAAGATTGATCAAGTTATCTTCCGCTTTCCTTTCATAAAACTCTTTATAAACTGCTAAAAATGTGCTAGAGACCGGCTAAACTGGACTAAACTGAGTTACAGTGGGAGACTGGGAGAGCCCTCATAGAAGTTCAGAAACGGTGAATTTGTAAAAATCCAAACCTGTACTTGTGAATTTGTAACCAATCGTTTGCCTTATCAATGGGCCTCTATGGTAGAAATCTATTTTCCAGTGCCTATAATACTGCGATTTCCAAAATGATTTGAAAAAATCCTTTGAAGTCATTGTGTTTCTGCGATATGTCTTGATGCCATTTTCTGGTGTTTAAGGCCAAAGTGAAGTGAGGGAAAATTCACTCGGATGGTTTCTGAAGAACGAGACTCTGAATGAGAGGCCAACCTCTCTGGCTTATTTTAATGAAGTGTCATGGAAAGTGGGCAGAGAAGCAATATGATGTCCTTTAACTTCCAAAAAGACATGGACAAAGTTCTGGATGAAAGGCTTTCAGATAAGCTAAAGGCTGTGAAGACCCAAGGTGAATTTTTGATGTGCATAAGTATTTGGCTTAAGGGTAGAAAACAAGAAGTACTTGTTTTTATAGTTATTATGTTGCAGAGAGAGGGAGGTGTTGGGACATTGTTCTAATTTCCAATAATGCTTTAGATTCAGAAGCCCAATACAAACTGGCCAACTTTACAGGTGATAAGAGAGGCGCTGGAATCGAAGGAGGCAGATCAGAAATTAAAGAACATATTGCACAAGATATTTCTGGGGAGAACAATATCATAGGAAGCTTAATGCAAATAATTGTGAACTATATTTTATAGGAAGGAAACTGTCAATGGATGTATCCCATGTTGAAGCTAAAGTTGAATGCAATCTCGCTCATTTGGTAGACTTGAAGCTCAAAATGTTCAATCAATGAAGAGTGGCAATTAGCAAAGCGAACAGAACTTACATGCCATGAACAGTAGACTAGCAGACAGAGATAGTCCTGCTCAGGTCACAGAGTACTCTCATCAGGTCATACTTGACCATTAGTTGCACTAAGTCACAAAGAACTGACAACAGGATTTCCTGCTGGAGGCAGAGTGGAAAAGAGCCATAAAAGTGCCTGGTGTCAAATATTTGAATTATGAGAAAACACTGGATAGACCTGGGCTTTTTAACATCAAAGAAATGTGCCTGATAGTTGATCTTATATAGGTGTACAGCAGTTAACAGAATGGAAAAGGTGGGTTCGGCAGTGGTTAACACTGTTGCATCACAGCTCCAGGGACCCAGGTTCAATTCCGGCCTCGGGTAACCGTCTGTGTGGAGTTTGCACTTTCTCCCTGTGTCTGCGTGGGTTTCCTCCAGGTACTCCAGTTTCCACCCACGGTCCAAAGATGTGCAGGTTAGGTGGGTTGGCCATGTTAATTTGCCCCTTAGTGTCCACATGTTAGGTGGGGGGAGTGGGTCTAGATAGCATGCTCTTTTGGACGTTCAGTGCAGACTCGATAAGCCGACTGGCCTTCTTCTGCACTATAGGAATTCTACGATTTTTCTGAAAACTATGTGAAATTCAATTGCTGCGCTGCTGGCGGCAGCAACAGAGAACTGGCTGTCAGCAAACCACATATTTACAAACCATTGAAAGCTGTGCTTCCATTCACATCCCCCAGATACAACTGAAAGTACTAAATGGTATAGGAGGGCAGATTACTTAAATAGCTGCTTAGCATTCTCACTTACCTGAATATAGAAATTAGTGAAGAGAATAATCAGAGAGATCATATAGCCGATCTGGAAATACAGCCAGCCGCTTGGAAACCCACATGGCCAGAAAACACCAAAACTGGTCTGAACTATCGTCAGGACAAACTGGAGCTGAAAATATTAGAAACAAAAATAGAATTTGAATCTAAAAAATAATAAAGCAAAGACAAAATAAAATACTAGCTGTGGAGTATCATCCTAAACAACTGAACTGCAGAGCTATTTTATTTTATTTTTGAACTTGCCATATTAATACAGAGATTTTGGCAGGTTTTATGAATTGACGACATTGGATGTCTATCTGTGTAATGCTGAGGGGTCAGTTTGATAATTAAAGCTGAAGTTTGTAAGGAGGCCAACTTTAGTGGAGCTGATCACATATTTTGCCTTAACTGCCCAAACGTATTTACACCTCAAAACAGGGTTTCCGCTGAACCGACAGCAAAATAACTGCTGTAAGTTATTGCTGCTTGTTAGCACTGCTGACAACTCCTTTCATGATTTTCGCACGCCAAATGTCAAACTGCAAACTTTATCTTTATTTTTGAGTATCTAAATTAAGCTCGATGCCAGCCCCACAATCCAGATTCCTTCTTTAACATAGACCTCGACTTGAGAGGTCTTGTTTAAATACCCCCTATTAGATCTTTTGCTGAACATTATCTTAACAGCCCCAACATTGAATTAGCACTTCAACTACTGCCCATATTTGCTCATGAGAGTGAAAGGAGAATTGCCCCACCTATAGTCAATTATCAGCATTTTAGAAAGAGATCTTTGTCCTTTGATTGCTGTATCTAGTCAAATTGAGAATGCAATTATTTTAGAATCTGTTTGCAATTTGCTGGAAATGTAAATCAAAGAAAACATTTTTGGCATGTTCATAATGTTTTTCATGCATATGAACCACAGGAAATTTCCTCTCCACCTCAATCTCTTGCCCACAATTTTAACCCTAACTTATCCCAGCCAATAAGTGGATCTTGCTCAAAAATCGCACCCTTCAAGTGAAACCTCAGGGGTAATGTTCCACTTCTCTGCCTAGTCACTAATCTAGTGGAGGAGCCTGCTGGTCTATGGATTTCAACAAGATGAAAATCGGGCAAGTTCAACGCTCCCCCACCCCTTTGTCTCTCTCCTCACCCCTATCACTTCTGCATTGCTTAACTCATCTCACATTTTGCAGCGCATCACTCTTTTGGGAATCTGAATCACAGATCTATTACTCCAAATATATCCAAATCTTACTTAACGCTGAACACTTTCGTCTCACCATTCCATTTATTCCAATTATTGGTATAAAACTGCTCAGTTTGATTCCTTCTCTTGCCATCCTAAGTTTTCCTCAATACACAAGTTAAACATTCCCAGCTGAAGCATTCACTCCTTCCACTGCTGAGGCACACACTGAGGTGCATACCATCTACAAAATGCACTGCAGCAACTCACCAGCTCCTTAGACAACACCTTCCAAACCCATGGCCTCTACCACCTAGAAGGACAAGGGCAGCAGATGGATGGGAACACCACCATCTGGAAGTTCCCCTCCAAGCTACACCCCCCCCCCCCCAACTTTGAAATATGTTGCTGTTCCTTCACAGGCGTTGGGTCAAAATCCTGGAACACCCTCCCTAACAGCACTGTGGGTGTTCCTACACCACATGGACTGCAGCAGTTCAAGAAGGCAGCCTGACCACGACCATCTCAAGGCTCATTAGGAATTGGTGATAATGACCTCAAATAATACTTGGTTTAAAAACATTACATAGATTTTGCGGTCAGTGGTGGAGGAACAGCACTCATCGTTCACTATGCTGAAAGCTGCCCACAGAGCTTTTGCCAGCTATTGAGGATCACTTTGTGTCTGATCTAGCACAATGCTTTCTACAGAGGACCTTTGGCATTCATAAACTAGGCTGTTCAACCAATAATCTGAAGGATTATAATGAAAACAAAATACTGTGGATGCTGGAAATCTGAAATAAAAACAGAAAGTACTGGATAAACTCAGTAGTTCTATAAAGAGTCATATGAACTCGAAACATTAACTCTGTTTCTCTCTCCATAGATGCTGCCAGATCTGCTGAGTTTATACAGCATTTTCTCTTTTTATATCTGAAGGATCATCACTGATTTAAATCACATACAGAAAGCAAAATACTGCGAAAGATGGATGTGATTAAGAGACAGCGACAGACAGAAAAATTAAATAAAACATTTAAAAATCTCGAACAATAATTAAAATTCTGAAGGAATGAGACTCCACAACTTTAAAGTTGAATTTTCAGCATCAGAGAAGCTGTATGGCTGCAATAATGACTGATTACACTGTTAAAAACTCACTTGCACCTGAATGCACCAGCCTTAACTTTTCTTGGCATGTTCAGTCGATAACTACGGGTAAGTACAGCCATTTCATGCCCTTGTAATTGGCGAGGTATTGTTCCAGCACAGCACATGGAAGAGCAACAACTACTCATATTTATGTAGCACATTTTATGTTCCAAGGCATTTCACCTGAATGTTATTAAACAAAACTTGACACTGAGCATATAGGGAGTTATTAAGACAGCTGACCAAATCTTTGGTCAAAGCAGCACCTTCGGAGAAAAGAAAGAAACAGAAGGCGAGGGAGGGAAAGATTTAGAGAGTGAATTTCAAGCCTAGGGTCTTGGAAGCTGAAGGCATTACAAGTAATAGAATATAGAACATACAGTGCAGAAGGAGGCCATTCGGCCCATTGAGTCTGCACCGACCCACTTAAGCCTTCCCTTCCACCCTATCCCCGTACCCCAATAACCCCTCCTAACCTTTTTGGTCACTAAGGGCAATTTATCATGGCCAATCCACCTAACCTGCCCGTCTTTGGACTGTGGGAGGAAACCGGATCACCCGGAGGAAACCCACACAGACACGGGAGAACGTGCAGTCTCCGCACAGACAGTGACCCAGCGGGAATCGAACCTGGGTCCCTGGCGCTGTGAAGCCACAGTGCTATCCACTTGCGCTGCCCATAGTGGAATGATTAAAACCATGGAAGCTAAAGAGGCCAGAATTAGGTGAGCACAGATAACTCAGAAGATTGTAGGGTTGGTGGAGATTACAGAGCTAGAAGAGGCAAGCCCATGGAGAGATCTGAAGCTAAGGGTGAGAATTTTAAAAGTGAGGCATTGCTTAACCGGGTGCTAATTTAGGTCAGTGAGCAGAAGGGTTGCTGGGAGAATGGGGCGTGGTGCATGTTAGAAGATGGGCAGCCGTGTTTTAGATGACCTCAGGTTGACAGAGAGTAGAACATGGGAGACCAGCCAGGAATGCACTGGAATAGTCGAGTCTAGAGGTAACAATGGAATGATTGAGTGTTTCAGCAGCAGATATGCTGAGGTAGGGGACATTTTCAGGCAACGTTATTGTAGTGGAAATAAATGGACTTAGACCAGGATTTTCCAGTTCCATCCACAAAGCAGGACCAGAAATTCTCACATTAAGTCAATGGACCTTTGGCTGGTCAGTCACATTTTCTGCTCCGGGCAGGACTGGAAAACCATGGTCTTAGTTGGGTGCAGCTATGTGGGCAGAGGCACATCTGGAGGTCAAATAGAACGGCAAGATTGCAAACAGTCTGCCTCAGCCAGTTGCTGGGGAGAGGGATGGAGTTGGTCGTTTGAGACTTTCCTGTCATAAACGACCGGTCAACAAATCCACCATACTACACAGGAATATAGACTTAGTAGGTTCTTTGGCCCTTCAAACCTGTCCCACCATTCAATGAGATAATCTGTCTAACTCTGCCTTGAATCAATTCAATGACCCAGCCTCCACTACTTTCTGGGGAAGAGAATTCCACAGACTAACAACCCTCAGAGAGAAAAGGAAATCCTCACTTCTGTCTTAAAAGTGAGGCTTCTTATTTTTAACTTGTGTCCCCCGGCTCTATCTCTCCCACAAGAGGAAACATCCACCTGGCATCAAGTGCCCACAGGACCATGTACGTTTCAATCAGGTTACATCTCATTCTTTTGAACTCCAGTGGGTCTTGGCCCAACCTATTCAACCTTCCTGCACACGATAAGCCCCTCATCCCAGGAATGAGTCGGGTCGGCCTTCTTTCAACTGCTTCTAACGCAATCATATCCTTTTTCAAATAAGGAGACCAGGCTCCGTAATGTAATTCTTGCATGTGACCATCCTTACACGTATGTGCTGTTGAAAAATATTTGTTCCTTATGTTTTACGTATTTTGCTAATCTTCTTGCGTTTATAAATGTACTTAAATGGTTGTTACCATTTGACCTCTGGAGGTCATCGACACTTCACATACCTTGGATCAAAACTACCAGCAACCTGTCTCTTGATGCCAAATCAGCACCAGGATTTTCCAAGGCTGCAGCTGCCAACATCAATAAGTCGAGTGTGGAGCAACAGCAAACGAACAAATGAAAGCTTGATGTGTACAAGGCTTGTTTTATCAGCATCCTTCTATACAGTAGCCAGGCACGCACAACTTATCTAAGTCAAGAAAAGCGGCTCAACAGCTTCTGCCACTCAGACGAATACTGGGCATCTCCTGGCAGCACAAAGTGCCAAACATGAAAGAACACCTGATGCAGAGATCCCCATCATGTTTACCCTCTCAACAGTGACTCCATTGGCTGGGTCATATGAGCTGTATGAATGACGGCCGCATCCCCAAAGACTTGCTCTACGGCGAGCCTGCCATCGGCACGAGGCCAACGGGCCACTCATGTCTGTGGTAAAAGGGTGTCTGAAAGTGAAAGTTCCGGTTGCCCGGGGTCGAAGTCGATGCATGGGAATTCCTCGCTACTGGACTCAAGCAGTCAGGAAGGGCATGTGAAAACCAGAGGACAAAAGAGATGACCAGACCACGGAAAAGAGAGCCCACCCAAAGGAAAAGAAGATCAGTTGACCTCAGGCCAATGCTCTTTACCTATGCCAGCTGCAGGAGGAAATGCCACCCATGAATCAGCCTTTGCAGCCACAACAGACGGTATTCAATACAGAAGTGACAAACGGGCGCAGTCCATCATCTCTCAAGGCAGATGAGTGCCAAAGTATTTAACTCTCCAACTGTCTTCAATCTCCATGGTCTCTTACACTGTGGACATTTCAGAGAAGTACAGATTCCATAACCTCCTCTCCCCTAAAAGATTATATCAAACTTCACCGTTTCACTTCTCGATTTGGGGAATTAAAGGGTTCTTCATGTCACAATTTCCTCTCAGTCTGAAAAGAGTCCACATCTTTTTGCACCCATGAACCTGCTGGACTAGATTGACTTGTTTTCTCTCCCGACGTTATTTTTCCAGATTTGTGCGATGCACTGTCAGAATCATTTTCTGTTTCTCTTTGCCACCCACATTTTTTAAGATATGGCACTGTCATTTTATTACAGGCTAGCACATAGATAATTAACACTTGGTTACCATCTAGGAGTTGTATAGATAGTTACCAATTGTGAAATGCGCCGTGCTGTATATAGCAGCACGGAGATCAGATATGGTGTGAGGGGGGGAGAAAACTGCAGGGTTTCCACCAGGTGCTCCGGTTTCCTCCCACAGTCCAAATGCGTGCAGATTAGGTGGATTGGCCATGATAAATTGCCCTTAGTGACCAAAAAGATTAGGAGGGGTTCTTGGGTTACGGGGATAGGGTGGAAGTGAGGGCTTAAGTGGGTTGGTGCAGACTCGATGGGCTGAATGGCCTTCTTCTGCACTGTATGTTCTATGTACTATGTAACAGCTCTCTGCTATTGACAGATATCCATTAAAAAAATATGCACAAGATAAGACAATACCAGGAACATGACTTTACTCCCAACTTGCAGGTGGCTAAGTACAATGATGTTTACTTACCAATTGTCCTTGAGTAATGTATTTCTTCCACCAAAGATAAGGTCGCATGGCTGGGATAGCAGAAAGACCATAATAGGAATACATCAGCACATGAATGAAACTGTTGAGGGTGGCCCCAAAGAAAGCTGCAAGCACAGGTAGAGAGTGTCAGTTGAAAACAACTGAAATGCATGCAAGAAAATACATCAATGTTAAAATCTGGAGAATATGGAAGAAAGCCAAGAAACTCTAGTCATGAAAAGCAGTGTGTACAATCATTTCAAAGGGATCCAATATGCATTCTCATCCTCCTGAGTTCAGTAGATATGAGGCACTGTTACCAACTCTGAAAAGATAGAGTTTACATTTGGGAGTTTAGGAGTTTACATTCCCATACCAGCCTCCCCGAACAGGCGCCGGAATGTGGTGACTCGGGGCTTTTCACAGTAACTTAATTTGAAGCCTACTTGTGACAATAAGCAATTTTCATTTTTTTTTTCACATTGTGAAATTTTAGAAGGTGTTATGATTCCGAATAAGTTCTGGTTGCATAGTAAAAGCACAATCACCATCACTCAGGACATTACATTGTGATACAATGGATTTTCTTCTAGATGGGTTCATAAGTGCAGAGTCAACACGTACTATTGGATTTCTAAACCGGAATCTAAATTTTATAAGCACACAGTAGGAAACATCGCAACAGACCAAATTTTAGGGGCAATGCTTCAAATTCAGCTTTTTGGGTTCCCTAAGATCTGGACTTTATAAGTTGAATCACTTCTTCAAGCCTGTTTTTAATTTCTCATATATATATATATATATATATATATATATATGTCCACCACCAACTGGATTGTCTACATGACAGAAACACAAAAGATCACAAGCATCAGATGGATGTTTTGCCAGCTCTGTGTGAAGAATTTGACAGGCCCTACACACTGTCAACACAATCTGCACACTCCTCTCAATTAACAGACAGTAGGAAATGTGACAAGGTGTGAAAAATGACATCTCATTTGCAATTAGCAATGACTGAACAGCAAATGCACTGGATGTTTTGTGTTTCAGCTTTTGTATGGCACTGTTCATTTTTTAAACGGCTATGTACACCTAAATCAAAACGGGCCAGAGAGGTCAAATAGGTTCATTGAGCATCCTAACCACATGGGTATAAAGGATAGTAAAGAACATTATTCAACTAACAAGAGGTACCTCGACCGCATAAAGAGGCAATAAAAATTTAACAACCTCCATTTGATCTGTGGATTAAGGAAAGGCAATCATGGATTGTATTTTATGTTTAAATGGATGCTTTACGATCATTTCGAGCAAGCCAGTTTTTCAATTCAAAGAAAATTTAAATTTAATTAAAAATTATTTTCAAGTAAACCATTTCAGAACACACAGATGCTTGGTTATTAAATTTGTAAAACTGTCAATTTGAAAAGGAATACCGCATCTTCAAAGAGCAACTAAACCCAAAATAGCCAGAATTACTTTTTTTATTAGTTTCCTTGCAACATTCATTCATGAAAAGTTTGCATTTATAAACCGTACATGGCAGGCCCAGTCACTGTTTCACACTGAATACAGACATCAGTTCAGAGGCAATGGCAGTAGAGTTCACAAAGTGGGGAGGGTGGGAGGGGGGGACTATTAAAGCTCCGAATTTCTGCCGCTGAGTTGTTGGAACTTTGGAGGAAGTGTTTGCGTGGGTAAACAGGATTACCGCTGCACTTCTGACAAAGGTATATGGCGCAGTGGCGAAAAAAAGTTCCAAATAAATTCAGTGCCAAAGTTTCAACCTACTGCATTGAGCAGAGGAATAAAATAAAATGTCCATCAGGCCTGGATTTAGTTGCCCTTCAAAAAAAATAAATCTCCTAAAAGAAAAAGAAAGACCATTAGCTCTCTTACAGTGACCACAGGGCACCCAGTTCATAACAAACCACCAGATGTTGAACATGGTGGCGTGGTGATAGACATGCAGAACTGTGATCTGATGGTAGTTCTTTCGTAAAATGAAGAAAAAAGTGTCCATGAACTCTATGACTTTAGAGAAGTAGTACCACCATAGCACACGGATAATCTGTGGAAAAGAGGGAATAACGCTCAAATATAGTTGATCATGCACGCATCATAAAAACCATCTGGCTAATAACTTGTGCCTTTTCATGTTCATCAATTCATTTGTTGTCCAGAGGCAAATCATTTGATCAAGTAGGTTGTAAAACATCATGGGACAAATGTCATTGTGCCATCTGGCACATTCTGTGCTTCACAGAGGACAATAAATGGAAGTTGTCAACAGTAGTACCAAATAAAAATGTTCTTCCAATCTCTATCCTGTCAGGATGGGTCAGTTTGGCCACACAAGAATTCAAAATGAGATCAAAAATCTTCTGACTAAGACGGGATCGCAAAGAGAGGGCTTATATTCTGAAGCAGCGAAAAAGGGCACAACTGCTCTTTTTCCCTTCAGACATTCCAGATTTTAGACGGGATCCTCATTCCGAGGCTTTTGTGGCACATGCTCTAAAATCAAACACCAGCATTTAAATCATTGAATAAAAAATACTAAGTTTTGTGTTACTGCAGGTATTTACTGCAGACAATATACTATTGCACTATTACAGCAACATATAGGCTATTTCATTATATTTAAATAGCAGTAAAACCAAAAACAACTTAGTTGAATTTCCAATAATAACACCAGGCCCTGTATCACAACATTAGAGGTTTAGCACAGGTTATTATAAATTCACAGAAGCCTAGAAATTTCTCTGACAGAAATCCAAATTAGCATCACTTATGTTAATCTAGGGAATAAAGATCATGTAAGAGATAGTCATATTGCACAATGTGACTACTACATAATGGAAGGGCTAATCACATCAGAGTTCCAGTCATCCCGGACAGAGCATGCTTACAGCGCAAACTAGTCTTTCAAACGGGGCAAAGAAGGCGTGTCCAGATGTTCTGAGAGCATGTGGGGTGCAGCAGCAGAGGGTGAGCAGTGAATGAAACGTGGATTTAGCTTTCAGGTCTTCTGAGTAGCTGGTAGAAGGTGCAACACATTGGGAGGTACTGTCACCCCCGCCCCCACCCCCACCCCCTCCCCAGATGATGTGGCTGACTACGCATGATAGGATGCAGCTTGAGAGAGTAAATACTCTGCCAAACTTGCTGAACCTGGGAGGATCTCTGCAAGACTTGAGTATAATCCATAAAGGTAATTAATATGCAGCAGAGGCATCTGTCAAAAGATTGGCGTGCACTTGTCATAAATGGAAATGAAAAGAACTCAGCCCTGACAAACTGATTATGCAGAACAGCTTACCCATGAGAAAAGATTACGAGGAAGTTAACAAGTGCATTGGTGCGCTGAGAACAAAAAAACAAGGAGGCCAATGAGATGAATGTGAAGGATAAATACAGGAAACAACTGATACTGAAGAGGATAAGGAGATTATGCTATCAAGTCCATAGAAACCTGTGCACCTAAATCTGGAATAAAAAGCTAGGGTATAGGTTTCTGCCCATCGTTGAAATTATCGCAGGGGGACAGATAATTTGACGGACCACTTAAAGGTCTGTTGACCTTGGACGGGAATTGCTGTTCTTGAGGTGGGTGTGAACCCAAAGTCCCGCCCCTTAGCTCAATAGTGGTGACCACAAAACTACTGTAATGCCACACTACTGGTTTGATTCACTAATGTCCATCAGAGAAGAAAATCTGCCATTCCTACGTGGTCCAGTCTGTATGTGACTCCAGACCCACAGCGATGTGTTGCAGCAGCATTCAAGAAGCTCAGCACCATCCAGGTCAGGATCCAATTGCACCAGTGTGTACTCACCCACATGATGCAGCAACTGGCCAAGGCTCCTTAAACAGGACCTTCTAAGCCTGTAAACTCTACCACCTCGAAGAACAAGGGTGCAGCAGATGCATGGGGGCTCCACCACTTGGAAGCTCCTCCCTAACTCACACACATCTTGGGAGAGATTCTCTGGTTCCCCAGCCTTGTGTTTCATGGCAGAGTGGCGTATGCTGACGGCGAGATTCTCCATTCCCACTGCCTGTTGATGGGATTTCCCATTGAAGCCACCCCATGGTGCCGGGAAACCTGCAGGCGGGAGTGTGCTGCGAGCGGAAAAAGAGAATTCCGATGGCCAGAGAATTCCGGCCCTTCTCTTGGAATGAGACCACTGATCCTCCAGTGTCATTGAGTCAAATACCTGGGAGATCTCTTCCTAACTGCACTATGGGTGTACCTATACCATATAGACTGCCATGGTTCAAGAAAGGGGTTTGTCACCATGTTCTCGAGGGCAATTAGGGATGGGTGGCAAATGCTTGCGTTGTCAGCTATACTCACGTATCATAAATGAACAAAATAAATTGCAGCATGAATTCAGATAATCATTTTGGAGAGTAAGTGAATTTAGCAGGATATATCAAATTCCCTTAGAAAGCCTAATATTTCACACAGGCAACGCTACTCCTGATATTTACTGCGCGCTATGCATTCTTAGTTTACATGCAGGCACTGGCAGCAATACCAGACAAGGCAAATTATGTTCACCCAGCTGTCAAATGAGAAATTACTGGTGGTGAGAGCAGAGCTGGAGTGTTAGACACTAAGCTGGAGGATGTATACCATAATGTTCATGAGTATAATGCTGCTTCAATGAGATATTCTGAACATCACACACAGTGATGACGATTAACAGTTCTGATGAAAGGTCATCGACCAGGAATATTAACTCTGTTTCTCTTTCCACTGATACTGCCAGAACTGAAGGGCATTTTTGGCATTTTGTGCTTTTATTTTCTCTGTCAGTGTTCATTCCTCAAAGACATCACAGGAACAGATTGTCTGGTCATCATTGCATTTCTGTTTGTAGGAACTTGCAGTACGCAAATTGGCTACTGAATTTCCTGTCTTACAATAGTGGCCACAAATGGCTGAGGAGCAAGTTTAGGTTGTCCTGAGGTCCTGAAAGGTACTATATAAATGCAAGGTTTCATGGCATCCAGAGTTAATATTGAGCATTCCCACAGCTGCTCCTTACTGACTGTACATCACTGCACCTCTGGTGGGTCTGTCCTGACGGTGACATGCCCAGGGATGGTGATGGAGGAATGTAGCATGTTGACAGAAAGATATGGGGCTGGATTCCCCGACTCTGAGGCTTTGTCCGCACGCCGGCGTGAGAATGGTGGGATTTTACGGCAGGCAAAATGGCGTAAAACGATTCCCCGTTTTGCTGGGGGTTAGCATGCCGGAAGTGTAGAGCACACGGCTCTAGCTGCCGTTACGGCCCGGAGAATTGCCGGGACACCGAAAAGATAGGCCACCCACAGATCGCGCGCGCCCGCAGATCGATGGCCCCCAATCTGTAGCCTGGCCGTCCTGGAGGCCCCCCCCCCCCCCCCCCGTGAATGAACCACCAGCTCTCCACCAGGGCGGCTGCGGATTGAGTCGGGAACTCGGCCAGCTGCACTTGGTGGATCGCCGTGGGGACCTCTTTCAATGGCCCCCGACCAGCACCGCTGTGATTCCAGGGACTGGAGAATCGCGGGAGTGGCATCGGACCCGATCTCGAGTTTGATGCCCATTCTCCGCCCCCGTGCCGATCGCAATTTCGGCGCGGAGGCTTGGAGAATCCCGCCCAGAGTCGACTGTCGGTGTCCTTACTTGCCCCAAGCCCTGTTCACTATCACCCCCACCACCCTTACTGATCTAGAGTGGCGCTTGGCAGCTGAAGGCACGGCCACCAATGGATGGAGCGAACAACCAGGATATGGCCAAAAGGCCAGAATTAAGTGCAGCCAACTCAGATGATTGTAGAACTTGAGATTAGAAAGATAGGAGGAGCTTGAGAATTCTTAAATTGAGGCATTACTTAATCAGGGCCCAAGTTCTGGAATTCCATCCGGAAACCTCTCTGACTCTCCCACCTCTCTTCCCATGTTTAGGACGCTCTTTCAGAGCCATCGCTTTGGACAAGCTTTTGGTCACCTGCCCGAATATCTCCTTTGTGGGGTTTGGTGTTAAACGTTGTTTGAAAACGCTACTGTGAAGAAATTTGGATTTTTAAATTAAATTACAGGCACAATATAAATGCATGTTATTGTTGTTGTTAACAGTCAGCTGACTTAAAAGAGCTTGGAGTATTGTCTACGCTCCAGATCACAGACAAAAACACTTTGAGGCTGATGAAGAGCTCCTGGATTTGCAACAGAATGATCTCTTCATTGCATGGTCATTGCGGCCAAAGTAAAGTGAGGGGCAGAAACTAAGGGTGGCTGTGCAGGGAAGGGAAGCTCATCCAGAAGAAGAAAAGCAATTTTTATATAATGATGTCCCTTAAAGCGTCGGCTCAAATCAGTGTCTGAAGTGCTGCTGAAGGGCTCCAGCGGCAATAAGGAGAGAATCCATAACCCGCATTAAAGTCTGGGTCATAATAACAATCAATCGTGTGCTGGGCCTGAGGCAGAGTGCCAGCAGCCGATGCATATGACAATGCTGTATGTGTCAAGCATCACTGTTCCACCAAACTAAAATCGTCTTTTAATTACTCAGTCCACTTAGTCATATAAAAATAATACGATACAGAAATATTCCCATGTGCATAAATGCCCAAACTCGGAGCGTCACACTGAACAGAGTAAATAATAATGCTTAAAGTGCCTGTAAAAGGCAAATACCACCATTTTAGAAAGCTGATTGAAGCTTGGGTACAGAAATTGTTTGAAAGCTGAGGGCCAATTTTACGCAGGGAGAATTTTTAGGAGGCAGTGATGTGGGGGCGGGCAAAGGGAAAACAGTTTTAGATGGCACTACTGAAATTCTGTGACAGAACGTTAACACAGGCGATGAGTTTAATGACGAGAGTAATTTCTAGGCTTTAGCAGAAACTCAAGCAAACAACTGAACCGACAAAAAAAAATCACATCATGCAATAATATTTATTTCTTCTTTCAACTAATCAAATCCGCCGGCTGCATTTTTTTTCAGCAGTGTGGTCCGTCGTGTATCTGTAATGGCGGCTTATTTTTGAAACAAGCGAGAGGAACCTATGTCTAATCGACAAGGGCGGGGAGTTCAGTTTGAAAATGTTAGATTTATGTAGGCAGAGATGTATATGGAACTTTCTCCCTGAGATCAAATCAGTGCCAAGTGGGAATGCATCACAAAACGGTCAACATAATTTCCAACCAGGTTCAACATTCATGCCCTTTTTACATCCTCTGCTAACAAGCAACCTTAAGCTGAGGATCCATTTCATGATTTAACAATCAGAATAAAACTCAGTGACTGCTTATGCTGTCTCGGCAGGTGGGCCCGTCCTCACATGATAGACTCAAGAACATTGGATTGGATTTTGTTTATTGTCACGTGTACCGAGGTACAGCGAAAGTATTTTTCTGCGAGCAGCTCAACAGATCATTAAGCATATGAAAAGAAAAGGAAATAAAAGAAAATACATAATAGGGAAAAGATTTGCACAATTGTAAAATGAGTAAAAAGGGGATTTGTTAGGGAGAGCTCGCAGAGAGTCGCCACGTTTTGGCGCCATCTTGGATCCTTTACAATTTTGGATCCTTTACAATCCTTTCCAACATCCATTAGATTCCAGCCTCTCAAAGGTAACAAAATAGAGTCACTAACATCCTTTCAAAGGTTACACTCTTGGGTTGGGCTCTGGGCATTTGTGATTGTCTGGTTATCAGGCGCGTACGGACTAGGTTCAATGTAGTCAACCCAGTTATTTTGTCACAGGGCAGCAAAGGAAACAAAAAAAAGTATGGAAAATAGACTTGCAGATTTTGTCAAACTTTTTCTTACCACACTGTCAAGTGCGAAAAATATTCTGAAGTGTCTGTGGTACATTTGAAAGGCAAAGAGAGATAAAAGGAAAGAAAATCAAAGAAACAGTCATAATATCAGCCTGAGGATTTTACCAGGCTGCCGGTCTAGCAACAAATCTGCACTTGTATCACACAAACATTTGTCATTTTTACCTTGAGATCGGCTTCACCAGCATTATGAGTGTCCTGACAGAAAATACTGTATCCTCCATCCCAAACACCTCTGATCAACTGAGGAAACAAACAGACTGATTTGTAGTTATTGTTAAGTTTATCTCACACAGCTAACAAAGAGAAAGGTCTTTCCCCCTCCCCGCCAAATGGTTCAGAGACATCCTCTCTATCCCAACACATATCCTCTCTATCCCAACACATACAAAAGAACCACATTAGCAAGAAAAGGAAATTTGTTCTTCCAAGCCTGCCTCTTCACGGTGTCGAAGGCTCGAGGCCACCCAGTCTGGTATGGACTCTGCTCAGTTCATTACAGTTCCTGGTGAACGGTTAAAAGTCTTTCCACAAAATTGGGAGAAGATCTTGAATCCTCAGCGGAAAAAAATGTGTGAAAGTGGAATTGTGTAGCTGAATCGCTCAATGTATGAGGAAGACATTTTTGCGATGAGTTGCAAAAACAAAACAACAAAACTACGGCCAACTACAGGAGGATATTGCCTTAATGAATTACATTATCTGTGGCCAACAGGGAGAGGGGTACGGGGGTTTTGAGTGAAATTCTTAATAGAGAAGCATTCCTATGTGTTTTCCCCTGTGAAGATGACAGAAAATGTTAGTGGGACATGGAAAATGATGAATGAAGGTTTGAAATTCGTGCCAGACAACATCATTTCTCTTATGTCACCTTGCATCTTGCTCCACGATATCCTATTCATTGTCTTCCCCAGCCTAGGTCCAATTATTTACTTCCGAACCCACTGGCAAATACTGTCACCATCAAAGAAAAACACATGCAGACAGTCCGGAATACGTCCAGGGATTTGCACATTGAATTTATTTTAAGATGGGCACAGCCAATGACATACAACATGCTCCAAAAGATATCCATATAAAGAATGGGCAATGTCACGCCATGTTAATCTAGGCAAGACAGGGTGGGTATGGGTTTTGAAGGAAAGGCTCAAATTTTCGGGCTATTTTAACTCCCCATTTTTCATCCTGTCAGCCCGCCCAAAACAGCTGGCTAGGTTTGAGCTCAGTAAGTGGTCACCCACTAACACCCAAGTTGTGGGGTTTGGGTGGGGGGTGGGGGGACGTGGCGGGGAGTTGAGGAGACTGGGGCTGTGTTACGCATGAAGGGGCCAACAGGGCAGCACGGTGGCACAGTCTTCTCATCTCTCCTCATCCCCTCGAGAAAGGTAAAGGAGAGACATAGGGCGTGATCTAATGGCCTCATCTCACCCGGCTCGGTGACCCCAATGAGGCTGTTTGACATTTGCCAAGTTTGGATCACCTCACAAGATGTAACCGATTCCATGAGATGTCGCTATTTGGATCTCGCCCTCACTGGTCGTGGTCCAGGTTAGCATATTTAAATAAACTATTCAGCTCATTTAAATATGTCCACGCCAGATTCTCCTGAGGCTGGAAATTAACAGCTTCGCCATGGCATTGTTTAGCACTGTTCCACACGAACGTGGACCAACACTTTCGGGGGTCTCCCAGGCCATTGGAGGCCCCTCCGGGTGGTCCGGTTCGGGGCAGGGTAATACCCTGCTGGCGCCTGGGCACCTTGGCACTGCAATGTCTGACACCTTGGCACCGCTACCCTGGCATTGCCAGGGTGTCCGAGTGGCACTGCCCATAGGTGCAAATGTGGGCAGGTTGGGTGTGGTTTGGGCTGGGGTCAGGGAGACAAGCCGACACCGGTGATGCACTGACTATGTAAGGAAAATAGGAATATAACCTCACAAGGGCAGCCCTTGGGAACCGGACAAGATCAGTGAGATGAAGGCATGGTTCAAAGTAGAATTACGGCAGAGAGTTAGAGATGGTTCACCTGGTCCTGGGCAAATGTCCTTTCAAGGAGACTTGTCAGTATTGTTGGGGAGAGTTTAAACTAGGTTGTCAGGGGCATGGGAACTTGAAGGCAGATTCAGCACAAATTCAGAGCAGGAAATGGGAGATAGAAAATGAGCAAGTGACTCTGAAAGGCAGAAGAAGCAACAGTTAAATGATTTACAATACAGACATTTGGCAACATTAATCGGTATTTATTTAAATTCAAGGAGTATAGCAAACAAAGCCGATGAACTGAGGACACAGACAGGCACATGACAGCATGATATCATTGCTGCAACAGAAATCTAGGTTAAAGAGAATAAAAATGACAGCTCAACATCCCCGGGATTTCAGACAGGATAGAGAGCGAGCTAAAAACAGGTGGGGTATAGCATTATTGGTTAAAGAATAAGTAAGAGCTGTGAACAGGGGGGATGATAGACTGAATGTATCATCGAATTAAGGGTTGAGCTCAGAAATAGCGAGGCAGCCTCACTACTACTAATAATAATAATCTTTATTGTCACAAGTAGGTTTACATTAACAATGCAATGACGTTACTGTGAAAAGCCCCTAGTCGTCACATTCCGGCACCTGTTCGGCTACACAGAGGGAGAATTCAGAATGTCCAAATGACCTAACAGCACGTCTTTCGGGACTTGTGGGAGGAAACCGGAGCACCCGGAGGAAACCCACGCAGACACAGGGAGAATGTCCAGACTCTGCACAGACAATGACCCAAGCCGGGAATCAAACCTAGGACCCTGGCGCTGTGAAGCAACATTGCTAACCACTGTGCTACTGTGCTGCCCGGTACTCGGAGTGTACTATAGACCTATAGTGAAATGGTGATAGAAGAGCAAACATGTCTGAAAATTTCTGAATGCAGTTATAGTAGTGAACTACAACTACCTTAATATCAACTGGGATACGAACAGGCACAATAAAATTATCTTGACTGCATTCAAGGGAACCTCCTTAGCCAGCAAGTAACAAGTCTCACGAGAGGGGTTGCAATTCTAGGTTTAGTCTTACAGAAAAGAAGCTGGGCAAGGAGATGAAGTAGCAGTGGGGGACCATTTTGGAGATAGTGACCATAAGACTATTAGATTTAACATAATTATGGAAAGGGGTAAAGATAGAACAGGAGTAAAAGTTCTAAATTGGGGAAAGACAAATTATGAAGCTGAGAAGTGACCTGGCGAAAGTCGACTGGTTACAGCTACTTGAAGGGAAATCCGTAACAGATCAGTCAGTGATAGGCATTCTCCGGACACTGTGTTGTCAAAAATCCTGAACTTTCTCCCTGTGGATGTGCCTAAAGAACATGGACTGTAGGGGCAGCACGGTGGTGCAGATTGGCCACGCTAAATTGCCCCTTAATTGGAAAAAATGAATTGGGTACTCTAAATTTATATAACAAAAAAAGAAAAGAAAAAAAAGAGAACATGGACTGCAGCAGTTCAAGAAGGCAACTCACCACCACCTTCTCAAGGGCAATTAGGGGTGGGCAATAAATGCTGGCCTTAGCCACAAAGCCCACATCCCACAAATTAATGTTTTAAAAATGTACCCACAAAGAAAACGGGTGGTAATGCCAAATCCCGAGCCCTTGGTTATCGAGATGCACACAGGGAAAGATGAAGCAGAAAAAGAAAACTTAGGGCAGTCACAAAAAACTTAGTATTGTTGAAAGCCTAGAAGAGTATAGAAAGCACAGGGTGAAGTAAAAATGGTCATTAGGAAAAGCAAAGAAAGGGTATGAAAAATATTGGCAAGTAAAATCAAAGAAAACACAAAGGTCTTTTACCAGTACATTAAGAGCAAGAGAACAAACAATGAAAAGGTAGGGTCCAGCAGAGATGCACATGGTAACTTGGGCACAGGTGCTGAAGATGTGGCAGGTTCTCAATGAGTACTTTATCCCTGTCTTCACTAAGGAGAGGGGTGACGCAGAGGGATTACTGGAGGGGCTGACATCCTTGAAGCTGGATAAATCACCAAGACCGGATGAACTATATCCCAGGCTTTTAAAATAAGCCAGGGAGGAAATAACGGATGCTCTGAAGATCATTTTCCAATCCTCATTATGTACAGATGAGTTACCAGAAGATTGGAGGTCTGCAAACATTGTGCCATTATTTAAAAAGTGTGCGAGAGATAGGACAATGTTCCAGTCACTCTGCGGCTGAATTTTATTTCCATCCAACTCCTCCACAACTTACAGAATAGGCTTCATTTTATTTCAGATTTAAGTGTGAGAAATCATAAATATGCTTAACAAACAAGTCTAGCATTTGTTTTAATATCTTCTCATATTTTTCATTACTGACATTTTTTAATTAACGTGACTACATATTGAACATCTGGAGATATTTGCCCTCACTTTACCTCCAACGCTTTACAGAATTTGCCAAAGTTCAATAGCAATTTCCATTCACACTGGTGACATGGGAATGTCACTTTAAGAAATGTTTGTCTTCTCCAGTGGCTGCAGTGATGTCATTGTGTGGGTGGAGATGGGCTCTGGCTCTGCTTTTTACTTTCGTTTTGAGCTGGCAGCTTTTTTGTAGCTGAGTTTTAGTTTCGTTTTCAGTTGGGGAGCTGCATTCAAATCACGGAGATGTATTTTGGTCTCTCTCTCTGCATGCTAAAGAATATCTCCAGATCACTTGATGATTTCAAAGTAATACCTGTTTCTGTAAGGAATGAAAACCTACTGTCTTTGACTTATGGATGTTGTTAGGAAAGTTACTAAGGGTTACCTATAGAGTATTGTATCTTTGGGGGGGGGGGGGTATCAGTGTTGGTAGTTGATACGATGTTTACTGTGTGTTTATAAAATGTTAACTGGGTGCATGGAATATTGTTTTTGTTTAAAAATACTTTAGATCTCTATTGCATCACACCTGTAAAGTGGGCCCTTGTGCTCCCCATAACCAAAATCTATTAAAAATTGGGGGTCAGGTGAACTCCATGATATACTCTGGTGTTCTCTAAACCCGGGCACATAATAATGGGTACAAATGAAGCCATGCAATTTCAAAATCCCTGCTGCTTGCCTAACATACTATTTTTACATTAATCATTGATTAAACATTAATGTTAATTAAACAATGGTTTAATTTTTGCACTGGTAACTATTAAATAATAATTAGATTTACCGTTTCTCATTGATTCGTGTGTTTGCACTCTCTTATGTTGCAAGTTAAAATGGCCGATGCTTGTTTCCAAGTAGGTTAACCTGACTCCACCAAAACAAGGTCATCCAAATGTGCAAATACTACTTGCAACATTTTGACATTCCATTGATGGTGCAAATTTGTAAAAAGCCATCTGCTCAACTATACGAGTGTAGTTTCCTTTGCCACCTCAAAATTGGATTGAGCATTCTGTGTGTGCCTAATAAGGCAGGGTGCCCTAATTTCTTTATTGCTGATCAGGAGCAGGCAGTAGTTGTGGTGTCAAAGAAACTCATTGGTCCCAGGACACCCCAAGATCAACCGGCATAGGTCATTAGGACAGTGAAATGGGGTCAGACAGAAAGCAATTGGGGGGCGGACAAGCAGTAAATATGCCAGTGGATTTAATGTAGGGCCCTGCCCCTCCCCATTTCATAATGCGGCGTGTAAAATGTTTAAACACGTCTTTGCTGGCATGTCCCTTTAGGGATCACTGGTTTTGATGATAAGTGCCTGAAAAAATGGACCAAAAGCACACTCAGCACTTTCTGAAGTTAACCGCACAATCCAGTTTAACAAAGGGGATTTTAAAGAGGCGATTGGCTGACAGTTTGAATATCCAAACACTCCATTCCTCGGGCATTTCTGGACACCTAATGGCGGAGCTGTTACCAATATAGCAGCCAGCAGCCTTCTGGCAAAGAATGAGTGTGCAAACAAGTCCACCATGCTGGATACTTAGACACCCATCTTACTCTTGTACAACTGGTGCAGTGTGACCCAATTTCTAGGTCCAGGGGTTCTGCAGTGCACATGAGGTGTGCTGTTCTGGCAGAAAGAACAGTCCGTGTGCCTGTGTGTTCACTCCTGATGCGGATCCAGCATGGGAAACCAAGTTAATCTGGGTGGCCTAGGTCTTGTCACTGCTGCTGCAGAACAATAGCCAGAAAGCCCAAATGTTGTAAATGATGGGTCTGGCCACAATGTCACAGAATACTCCAGTGCAGAAAAACATCTTTGTCTACAAATCCATCAGGCAATTTTCCTCAATAATGTCGTCGAGGCCGTGCGGGAAAAAGATGTTAGGTCCTGTCAGATGATTCCATGAACAAACTGTCAAAGCCATTCGGCAGAATGCCTCACCGAAACTTTCAAACAAGCACCAAGACATTGTTTGGCTGGCCTCCCCGTCAGATACTTTGTGCACGTCCAGAGTCTCAACCCCTCTGCAAGCTGTCCTCGAGGTGTCTGTGGTGAGGATGAGAACATTGTCCACTCCTTCTGATATGTGCCTTTGCAAAAAAAATGGTCTAGAGAGAGAAGCAACGGTTTTTGTCCAGTTTCATCCCGAATAGTTCCATGACACGGGTCTCTGTGTTTTATGGACTATTTTCATGCACCGAGGTAAAAATCAACTGTGGCTCTAGGACCATTAACTTGGTGAAAGATGCTCTTTGGTCTGCCTGAAAGTTGATGGTACTCCAGTGCAAAGAGTTGTCCTCAACTGACTGTTGCAGGCCGTCACATTCCAAGGTCCAGGACCACAAGCTGAGGGGCGCAAAAATTTGGGGCAGCTGCCACAGAGGCAGAATGGGGAAAGGTCACTGTCTAAGTACACTAAGAGGCTGGGAATTGAGTAGAGGCTGATATGCCTGACATGAAATGTACATTGTGAATGTCATATGAAATTGAATCGTGACACCTCAGTGTGGAACGTGATGTACGGAGAAAAGTTGAACCCTATTGCATTTTCTGTCATTTTTAATTCAAAATGGTTTCCAATGTACGTTTACAAATTTTAAATAAAAAATATATATTTTGGAAGAAAAAAAGATGCGCTTGACATTGTCACTGGCACGATGGGTGTGTTTTTTCACTGCTGTGATGTGCATGTAACATCACTGGTGCAATGCACACATGATATCATTGGCGTGATGACTGAGGGATATCATTTTTTTTAAATACATTTTAGAGTGCCGATTCATTTTTTCCAATTAAGGGGCAATTTAGCGTGGCCAATCTACCTACCCTGCACATCTTTGGGTTGTGAGGCGAAACCCACGCAAACACGGCGAGAATGTACAAACTCCACGCGGACAGTGACCCAGAGACGGGATCAAACCTGGGACCTCAGCGCCGTGAGGCAGTGCTAACCACTGCGCCACCGTGCTGCCCGGAATGAGAAATATCATTGATACAATCCACAGGTGTTATCACTGGTGCTGTACACATGTTATCATTGGTGCAATACATGCCTGTTATCACTGGTGCGTTATACATGTGTTATCACTGATGCATGATTTTCAGGCAGCACGGTAGCCTTGTGGATAGCACAATTGCTTCACAGCTCCAGGGTCCCAGGTTCGATTCCAGCTTGGGTCACTGTCTGTGCGGAGTCTGCACATCCTCCCCGTGTGTGCGTGGGTTTCCTCTGGGTGCTCCTGTTTCCTCCCACAGTCCAAAGATGTGCAGGTTAGGTGGATTGGCCATGATAAATTGCCCTTAGTGTCCAAAATTGCCCTTAGTGTTGGGTGGGGTTACTGGGTTATGGAGATAGGGTGGCGGTGTTGACCTTGGATAGGGTGCTCTTTCCAAGAGCCGGTGCAGACTCGATGGGCCGAATGGCCTCCTTCTGCACTGTAAATTCTATGATAATCTATGAAATAGTGTCCCTGATGTGACAGCAATCTCATTGATGCAGTGCCAAATTCTGGAGGTGAATGCATTTAAGGTAAGATAATTTGTTGACCCAGCTGGTCATATTGTTTCAGGCAATTGACTAATCAATATAGAAGCGGCCAGTAGGCAAAATGCCTTAAATTATTGTCAAATAAATTTGAAGTTGTGTATTACTGGACCCATTGGAGTAATGTCTATGAATCGTGTAACTGTCCATGGACTGTCTTAGCTTAATGCTGCCCATTATATCCTTGTTTGTTTTCTTTAGATTTTGTGATGTGCAAGATAAAATAAAACTGATTTTCACGAATCCTTTCTGAATTTGCTGTACTTCCTTTAAGTTATTTTTCGTTGCCCTGGCTAAAGAAAATTTGAAAAACACCAGAAACACTAGGGTTGTAAATTGTCAATAAAATCTGATTTTAAAAATACAACTTAATCGGCACTGCAATTTGTCAAGAGAGCATGCAATTATTTAAAACAAATTGGGCGGCACGGTGGCGCAATGGTTGGCACTGCTGGCTCACGCCGCTGAGGGCACTGTCCATGTGGAGTTTCCACATTCTCCCCTTATCTAAGTGGGTCTCACCCCCACAACCCAAAGATGTGCAGGATAGGTGGATTGGCCACGCTAAATTGCCCTTTAATTGGAAAAAAACCCAAATCATTTTCCTAATTACTGTGCGACATTTAGGAACCCTACCCTTCAAAGGGGATTAATAGTGTGGAAGTGCTAGGAAGTTAGGTAGATATTTTGAATAATATATTATTTTGATTATTTTACCAAGCAAGTGTGCAGTAAAACATTGAGGAGCCATCTCTGCAGAGGTTCAATAAATCTATATAATGTTAAAATTGTCTGAGTCCAAAACACAATTTAGAATTTGAGCACACCATCTTGATGGATTCTGCAGTGCAGCACTATGGGAGTGCTGCATTGTCAGATGAGAAGTGAAACTAGGGTACAACTTGCTGTTCTGGTCGATGTTAAAAATTCAATGGTACTGCCAGAAACAAACAAAAAATTATTGTCGGTGTTCTGGCCATCATTTTTCTTTAAGCCAGCAAAATAATGATTAATTGGTAACTCAGTCCATTGTTGTCTGTGGGATCTTTCTGCACACAAAATGGCTACTACATCTGCCGGTACACTAAGAGTCCCGCCCTTCTAATTGATTCATTGCATGCAAAGAATTTTGAATTATGTTTGGGAGAGATGGTAAACCGCTATGTGCAAGGGATATTTTTCTTGTACACGGTCTATAAAGACAGGCTTGGAGGAAACATTCTTTTCTTGTTCTGTGCTTTCTTTATTTCGCTCTCCAGACATCCTGTTGCAATCATTTCTTCAGCAGTTCAATAAAGAATATATAATGATAATACAATGGAATTAAAACTAATAGAAATGGACACTTTTAAAACGGCAGTGCTCAGATGTTGCGCAGAGGTGTTTGGTAATCTTTTAGCCAAATGGGTATTGCATAAATGCATTAAAAACAGACGCTGGGAAAGGAAGTGAACTTAAGAGTTACAAAGAACAAAGAACAAAGAAAATACAGCGCAGGAACAGGCCCTTCAGCCCTCCAAGCCCGTGCCGGCCATGCTGCCCGACTAAACTACAGTCTTCTACACTTCCTGGGTCCGTATCCCTCTATTCCCATCCTATTCACATTTTCTCCCAAAGTTACACCCACCAACAATAAACAATAAGCAGTAATGAATATAATGTCAACCCCATATCAACAACAACAATCCCATCCTCCCACCAACCCCCAAACAACTGCCCGCATGTTAACATAAACAAATAACAAAAAGGAATCAGGAATCACCCATAGTCACCATTAACACATACAGTCCCCTTTCTCCAACTCTCCCAACATTCCCCCCCCCCCCCCACCCACTAATGTTCGATGTTATCCAATTCTTGAAAGTGCATAATGAATAACACCCATGAATTGTAGAACCCCTCCATCCTTCCCCTCAGTTCAAACTTAACCTTCTCAAGAGTCAAGGATTCCAACAGGTCCCCCAGCCACGCCAGGGCACAGGGTGGCGAGGTTGATCTCCATCCCAACAGGATCCGCCTATGGGCGATCAACGATGCGAAGGCTACAACACTGGCCTCCGCACCCGTTTCCAACATCCGCTGGTCCGACACCCCGAATATGGCCTCCCGAGGGACCGGGTCCAGTTTTACGAGCACGACTTTAGAAATTACCCGAAAAACATCCTTGCAGTAATCCTCCAGCTTTGGACAGGATCAAAACATGAACGTGATATGCGAGGTCCCCCCTGCAACGTTCACACACATCTTCTACCCCCTCAAAGGGCCGGCTCATCCTCGCCCTTGTGAGGTGTGCTCTATATACCACCTTCAGCTGTATCAGCCGCAACCTTGTGCATGAGGTGGAGGCATTCACTCTCCGGAGCACCTCACTCCAGAACCCCTCCTCCATACCCTCTCCCAACTCTTCCTACCAATTTAATTTGATCCAAATTGTTTTTATTCAACACAAATAGTAACAAGAAACTCTTAGACTACAAGATAGAGAGAGCAAAACATGAAAGCACTGTGGGGAGAAAAATATCAAATTAATTCATGACAACAGACAAAATGTGCACACTTCTCACCTCACAAAACATGTATAAGGAAAGGAGCGTTAATCCAATGTTATAGACCACTAGTATTCCCCTAGAAGATAAAGGTGCTTTGTTCTGCATGTACTTTGGTCCAGCCCAAACCACGAAGAGGTACAGGAGACTAAGTATAAAAGTAGGGGGATACTTATCTAGAAGAAAAAAACCCTCAACTCTTGAATCTGGAATAAGAGAGAAATCAATGTGAGAACAAGCTCTTTGAGAACCATCTGCAACTATATATAATAATAAACAGAACTTAACTTCCAGTCAGCTTTGAGATAATTCACAATACAGTACACATCAAGCATGGTTTGACATGTTTACAACATGTAGAAAATAAGTCACAGCATGTTATCATCTTCCTCATGAATTGTGAAACCATGTGGAAAAATGTACAAACTAAATTAATACAAATGTTCTGTTCGTTTTTACCCTCTCCATAGTATCTGCTGATAGCATCACAGATTGGGTACATTGTGAGAGAAAGCATTGCAAATGGAATTACATTTTTCAAATTGCTTTTTGCATTTTGCTCATAATGGATTGAAAAGAATTGTCATTATCTGAGCTACAAACTGAATAAACCTTAATTCCCCAGCATTAAGCAAATTGTTATGGCTCAGTGCACTGCTAAGCACAGCTAGTCAACAAGTTGTTCACGTTCACTACTCAGCAAGCTGAAGAGGAAGCTTTCAGGTCGAGACAGAATATCACATTGATAGGCTATCTCAAATAAACAAGGAGGCACAGGAACTATTAGGCAACACTTTCTGATAAACTGCCTTCAATCATCCAAAAGATTCCGACATAAATACTTTAGTGGCAAGACTGGGTGAAACCACGCACGCTGGGAACATCGAATTGGGAACAATCTGCCTCTTTCTCCAGAGGATTAGGCCGTTTTTCTAATTTCTTGCCCGTCATGTTGCTTTATACGCAATTGTTTAAAGCAGGTGGCAAAGATACCCGACTGGATGTGGAATAAGGTATCAACGCTTTCTCTGACGGATAGTCAGTTCTCTGCACTTACCAATCATGAGTGAAACTGGAGGGCAAGCGTGAGTCTTTAACTGCTGTTCAGATGCTTAAATAATGGCTGTAACAAAATACCACTAACAATCTATCCTTGCGCAACCTTTCAAACATGCACTAAAAAAGTGCCAAATAAAACTGAATGAGTGAAGAGAGTATGAGGAGGGAATAAAATATCATAAAGTTATTATTCAGGTGAATGAAAATTCTTATCTTGGCCACCCCCTCTTTGCACATCTAGATCTTGGGATTTGTGTGCTAATATGTTAAATTCCACTTTATGTGGCTCTACTCTACTCCCCTATTTCATTCTATTTGATGAGATTTTCTTCTTTAGACTCTTATTACCCCTCAGTACTTCAATAATGTCTGGGATTTCCCAGCCCTTCCCGCCAGCAGGACCAGAAGAACCTGCCAATCATGCCACCCGGCGGGTTCCCTGGTGTGTATGGTTGTCAAGCAATGTAAATGGTCGCTGACTTCAATGGGACCAGAACATCCTGCCAACAGGCAATCACGAGTTTCCACGTCTGAAAGATCTATTTTACTAAGGAAGAGGTTGCTGACAGAATATTGGTAGACGCAGAGATGGTCGATGAGGTGAAAGTAGATCGGGAAGGATGGCCTCTATTCAGTGTGGAAATGTCGCCTGGCCCAAATGGCTTGCATCCCTCATTGTTAAAAGGCATTGGTGGTGGATGTAGTGGGAGGGTTTGCCATAATATTCCCTTATTATGAGGAGGTTTCAGAGGTTTAGAGGATGGCAAACGGAATCATGCAGGAAAGGAAGCCATTCAGCCATTCATGTTTCCGTCAGTTTTTTGAACAAGCTATCCAATTAGCTGCGCCTCCCCCCCCCCCACTTCCCCGCCTTTTCCTCAAAACCAAGCAAATATTCAATTGTTTTGAAAGTTACTACTGAATATGCTTCCATCACCCTTTCAGGCTGCGTAGAGATCACAACAACTTGCTGTGCAAAAGAAAATTCTCCACACCTCGATCTCTGATTCTTTTGCCAATCACCTTAAATTGGTGCTCTCGAGTTACAGGTCTGTCTGCCACTGGAAACAGTTGCACCTTCTTTATCCTATCAAAAGTCAGTCATAGGGCAGCACGGTGGTGTAGTGGTTAGCACTGCTGCCTTACAGTGCAGTGGTCCCAGGTTCGATCCCGGCTCTGGGTCACTGTCCGTGTGGAGTTTGAACATTCTCCCCGTGTTTGCGTGGGTTTCACCCCCACAACCCAAAAGATGTGCAGGGTAAAAGCAAGTTACTGTGGATGCTGGAATCTGAAACCGTAAGAGAAAGTGCTGGAAAATCTCAGCAGGTCTGGCAGAATCTATGGGGAGAGAAAAGAGCTCATGTCCAGTTCTGGACTCGAAACGTCAGCTCTTTTCCCTCCCTACAGATGCTGCCAGACCTGCTGAGATGTGCATGTTAGGTGGATTGACCATGCTAAATTGCCCCTTAATTGGAAAAAATGAATTGGGTACTCTAAATTTATAAAAAAGAAAGAAAAAAATCAGTCACGGATTAAGATCCCAGACTAGAAAAGGGAAACGTTTAGGGGTCTAAACGTTGAACTGGAGCAGGTTGATTGGAAATGCATTTTTGGGGATAAAACAGTGAATGAAAAATGGGAGATTTTGAAAGGAGAGATGAACAGGGTGCATGCTAGGTACATACTCATGAGAAATAAATATATCCAAAGCTAGAGTACCCTGGATGCCCAAGTATTGATGATAAAATAAGGAAGAAAAAAGTGGCATATGATACATGTCGGAATAATAATAGCAATCAAAATCAGCAAGAGTATTTCAAATGCAGGAGAGAGGCTAACGTTGGAATAAGGAAGACTAACAATAAGCATGAGGAAAAGATTGCAGGCTGTGCTAAAACAAACAGCAAAATGTTCTTCAAGCACATTAATGGTAAAAGATTAGTGAAGGACAGCGTGGGGCCCATAGGGACTGGCAGTGTAAACTGCTCACTGAAGCGAAGTGTATGGCAGTAATACTAAATTAGTACTTTGCTTCTGTCTTTACCAAATTAGAAGATAGTGACAATGGCTCAATTGAAATTGTGCAATTGAGCAGTATAGTGATATAAAGAAAAGGTGCCAAAACGCTGGCAGCACTACAGATGCAGAAGTCCCAAGGCCCAAATGGTGTGCATCCTAGATTGCTGAGAGAGGTAGGGGAGCATATTGCAGAGTCGTTGACAGAACCTTTCCAGGCCTCTCTGAACACAGGATTAGTCCTGGGGGACTGGAGGAATACAAATGTGATGCCGTTGTTTAAGAAAGGGGCAAAGAATAACGCAGGAAACTACAAACCTTGATATCAATAGTGAGCAAACTGATGGTGGCCTTAATACGGATCAAATAAATCTACACTTAGAGAAAAATAGGTTAATACTAGACAGTCAATATGGCTTTGTCAAGGGTAGGTCATGTCTGACAAATTTAATTGTGTTCTTTGATGAAGTGACACAGGCAATGGGTGAAGGTAGTGCCGTGGATATTGTATATTTGGACTTTCAGAAAGCATTGATACAGTGCCACATGGCAGGTTTGTTAGCAAATTAAAATGCTTGGGATTAATGGGTTCTTGGCAGCATGGAGTAGAAGTTGGCTAAGAGATAGGAAACAGAGGGTAGGTATAGATGGGCATTTCTCAGAGTGGAGACGAGTTGAAAGTGGTGTTCCCCAAGGCCCAGTGTTGGGACCCTTGCTTTTTCTGATTTATACAAATGATTTAGAAGTGGGTGTTAAGGGTAAAATCTCCAAATTTGCAGATGATACTAAGCTCGGAAGAATAGTGAATTGCGAGGATGATGCTGAGCAACTTCAGAGGGACACTGACAAGTTGACTAAATGGGCAGACACCTGGCAGATGAATTTCAATGCAGCGAAATATGAGGTAATGCATTTTGGTCGAAGAAACATGGGGAGACAATATCGGCTCAATGGTACAACTTTGAGGGGAGTACAGGAGCAGAGAGACCCCGGTGTTCAAGTGTATAATTCTCTGAAGGTGGCCAGGCAAGTTGAAACAGTTGTTAAGAAGGCTTATAGCATCCATGGGTTTATAAACAGAGGAATAGAGTATAAAAGCAAGGAAGCGATGCTGCACCTCTACAAATCATTGGTCAAACCACATTCAAAGTATTGTGTTCAGTCCTGGGCACCTCATTTAAGGAAGGATGTTAAAGCCCTCGACAGAGTTTAGAGGAGGTTTACTAGAATGATACCAGGAATGGGGAATTTTAAACACAAGGAAAGATTGGAGAAATTGGGCTTGTTCTCCTTGGAGCAGAGAAGATTAAGAGGCGATCTTGTTGAGGTGTTCAAAATTCTGAACAATTTTGACAGGGTAAAGAAGGATATTCTGTTTCCACGAGTTGGTATGTCAGTGACTAGGGATCAGAATTTTAAGATGGTCAGCAAGAGAGTTAGGAGTGAGATGAGGAGAAACCTCTTTACTCAGAGAGTTGTTGGGGTTTGGAATGTGCTGCCTGGGAGAGTGGTGGAGGTAGATTCCATAGGAGGTTTCAAAAGAGAGATGGATATATATTTGAACGTGATGAACTTAGAGGGCTACGGGGATAGGGCTGGGGAATGGCCGTGTTGCTCTTTTGGGAGCCAGCGCAGACATGATGGGCCGAAAGGCCTCCTTCTGTGCTGTAAATAATAAACAAACTGAAAGAACCTCCATGATTTTGAACACCTGTATTAAATCTCCTCTTAACATCCTCAGCTCTGAGGAGAATAATGCCAGCTTCTCTCGTCTCAGTACATAACTGAAGTCTTGCATCTTTGGTACCATTCTGGTAAATCTCCTGAGCACACTCTCATTGACATCCTTTCTAAACTATGGTATTGAGAAAAGAACACAATACTCCAGCTGGGGCCTAACCAGCGATTTTTAAAAAGAGAAAAGGATCTCGCTTTTGGTCCCTAATCAACTCCATCATTCCTTTGACTACCTTTTTACTATTTATATGTTTATAAAAAACGTCTATGTTCCCTTTTATATAACCCATTAAATCTATTTTCATGCATCCTCTTTGCACTTCTTATTTCCTTCTTCAGTCCTCCGCTGCACTTTTTGTAATCAGTTTGAGCCTGGCATTTATCATAAGCCTTCTTTCTCTATTTCAGGACAGTTGCAGCATAGATGTCAAATTGGATGAGTGACAGGAAACAGCAGTGTTGAAAGATTGTTTTTCAAGCTGGAGGAAAGTCTACAGTGGGGTTTCCCAGGGGTTGGTAGGGGAGCCTCCCTACTTCCACCCTGTATAAGGGCACGGTAGCACAGTGGTTAGCACTGTTGCTTCACAGCGCCAGGGACCCGGGTTCAATTCCCAGCTTGGGTCACTGTCTGTGCGGAGTCTGCACGTTCTCCCTGTGTCTGCGTGGGCTTTCTCCGGGTGCTCCGGTTTCCTCCCACAAAAGTCCCGAAAGATGTGGAGCTGGTTTCTCCCAAAATGGGGCTATGTCCCCACGCCGACGTAAAAACGCTGGCATTTCACTCCCGAGTTTCCTCAAAGAAATACAAGCCGATTCACTTACCTTCAGGGGCTAGCAGTGACCGGAGTAATTCACGCAACTTTAGATGCGAATATGGGGCTTCCGCACTTCCAGTTTCGAGTCCGCGCAAGCGCATGGCGGCGGACTCCAGCGGTCGCGCCGAGCGTCATGGCGGACTCGGACTGCGGAGGCAGCTGAAAAATGCAGGCTCCCCCGATCGGCCACGTGCCCGAGGATCCATACGGCCCGATCTCTCCCCCGGCCGCCCATAAGGTCCGCCCCACCCCCCGGTGCCCGATCTCCCCGCTCCCCCCCCCCACCAGGGCGTCTGCGGATTGAGTCCGCAGCCACTACGCGAGCATCCCAACCGGCCATAGCATGTTAGTTCCACACCATCGGGAACTCGGTCGGTCGGAAGCGGAGGATTGCTGGGTGGGCCTCTGGCAATGGCCCCCCAGCCACGCGGAGTACTCCACGCACATGCCGATTGTCGGGGCATGGAGAATCGGCGGACCGGCGCCGGACCCAATTTCGGCACAAAATCAGATTCTCCGCCCCCGCGCCAAACGCAATTTCACCGCGGGGCTGTGGAGAATCCAGCCCATGGTTGTTTGGTGAATTCTGAAGTCTCCCTCAGTGAACCCGAACAGGCGCCGGATGTGGCAACGAGGGAATTTTCACAGTAACTTCATTGCAGTGTCATTGTAAGCCTACTTGTGACACTAATAAGATTATAATTATTATTATAATATTCGAACACATCAAATCCTCTACTGCCTGCGTCCTACATCGCACCGAGTTACGTTCATCCGTGACCTTTCAATTCCCATCCCAACTTTCAAATTCCCCCATGACGTCATCTCTCCCTATCTTGGCAACCTCCTCCAGGCCTAAAGACCCAGCTCCCTGCACTCCTCCAATTCTGTTCCCTCGAGCATCCCAATTTTCATTGCTCCAGTGGCAGCGGCTTCAGCAGTCAAGGCACAAAGCACCAGAACTCCACTAAACCTCTCTGCCTCGCCTCCATTAAGACATTCTTTGAACATACCTTGTCACTGCCCTTATGTGACACAACATCATGTTTGGTTGGCAAAGCTCTTGTGAAGAATCTTGGTACATTTTACTATGTTAAAAGCACTATAAAAATGCAAGATGTTGAGTCAAACATATTGAGGTATCTCTTTTCGACTCAAACTGGTAATATGATTATACTGGCACCAACATTACATGAACGTGTACTCAGATCCTTAATTAGAGGATGCAAGGTGGGAAACAGTAACGGCAGAGTGTAACATATTATAACACAACTTGCCGCTGGATTTATTGATGAATTGATGCCAAAATGTTAGTCAAAGATATGTATTCGGCTCTGGTATCGTCATGATTTCTGGCTGGGTGCTACAATCCTTGTCCTGTCTAAACTGTACAACCAAAACCTCATATGAAGTCACACGGGATCAGAGGCGAGCTGGCAAGATGGATACAGAACTGGCTATGTCATAGAAGGCAGAGAGTAGCAATGGAGGGGTGCTTTTCTGATTGGAGGGCTGTGACTAGTGGTGTTCCGCAGGGATCAGTGCTGGGACCTTTGCTGTTCGTAGTAAATATGAATGATTTGGAGGAAAATGTAACTGGTCTGATTAGTAAGTTTGCGGAAGACACAAAGGTTGGTGGAATTGGATTGGATTGGATTTGTTTATTGTCACGTGTACCGAGGTACAGTGAAAAGTATTTACTGCGAGCAGCTCAACAGATCATTAAGTGCATGTGAAGAAAAGGGAATAAAAGAAAATACATAATAGGTCAACACAAGGTATACAATGTAACTACATAAGCACCGGCATCGGATGAAGCATACAGGGTGGAGTGTAATGAGGCCAGTCCATAAGGGGGTCCTTTTGGAGTCTGGTAACAGTGAGGAAGAAGCTGTTTTTGAGTCTGTTCGTGGATGTTCTCAGACTTCTGTATCTCCTGCCCGATGGAAGAAGTTGGAAGAGTGAGTAAGCCAAGTGGGAGTGTCTTTGATTATGCTGCCCGCTTTCCCCAGGCAGCGGGAGGTGTAGATGGAGTCAATGGATGGGAGGCAGGTTCGTGTGATGGACTGGGCGGTGTTCACGACTCTCTGAAGTTTCTTGCGGTCCTGGGCCGAGCAGTTGCCATTACAGGTTGTGATGCAGCCAGATAGGATGCTTTCTATGGTGCATCTGTAAAAGTTGGTAAGAGTTAATGTGGACATGCCGAATTTCCTTAGTTTCCTGAGGAAGTATAGGCACTGTTATATGGATAGCGATGAGGACTGTCAGAGGATACAGCAGGATTTAGATTGTTTGGAGACTTGGGCGGAGAGATGGCAGATGGAGTTTAATCCGGACAAATGTGAGGTAATGCATTTTGGAAGGGCTAATGCAGGTAGGGAATATACAGTGAATGGTAGAACCCTCAAGAGTATTGACAGTCAGAGAGATCTAGGTGTACAGGTCCACAGGTCATTTAAAGTGGCAACACAGGTGGAGAAGATAGTCAAGAAGGCATACAACATGCTTGCCTTCATTGGCTGGGGCATTAAGTATAAAAATTGGCAAGTCATGTTGCAGCTGTATAGAACCTTAGTTAGGCTACATTTGGAATATAGTGTTCAATTCTGGTCGCCACACTACCAGAAGGTTGTGAAGGCTTTGGAAAGGATGCAAACGAGATGTACCAGGATGTTGCCTGGTATGGAGGGCATTAGCTATGAGGAGAGGTTGAATAAACTCGGTTTGTTCTCACTGGAATGACGGAGGTTCGGGCGACCTGATAGACATCTACAAAATTATGAGGGGCATAGACAGAGGCTTTTTCCCAGGGTAGAGGGGTCAATTACTAGGGACATAGGTTTAAGGTGCGAGGAGCAAGATTTTTACACAGAGGGTAGTGGGTGCCTGGAACTCGCTGCCGGAGGAGGTGGTGGAAGCCGGGATGATGGTGACGTTTAAGAGGCGTCTTGACAAATACATGAATAGGATGGGAATAGAGGGACATGGACCCCAGAAGTATAGAATATTTTAGTTTAGACAGACAGCATGGTCGGCGCAGGCTTGGAGGGCCGAAGGGCCTGTTCCTGTGTTTACTTTTCTTTGTTCTTTGTTCACATGCGTTGGCGTCTGTAAATTATTCCGGCTGCATGGCCAAGAAAAGAATCTAAAGTGGTGTGTAGCTAAAGAAATTGCCAGCACACTTGGAAAAACACTTACAGGAAATGCTGGTCACTACACAAGTTTTCTGGCAAGTATATCAAATCAATCTACCAAGTACCCATCCTTCCTTACTGGGAGTTAGCTGAATCTTTTATAAGTAACTGGCAAATGGCATCTGCTCAAGGGATACATTCTGAAAGATATTTAAGAATCCTATTCAAGTGCTGGTGCTGTTGAATTTTGTGGATGTTGAAAGCCTCATTGAAGAATATAGTCAAGAGTTGCTGTTCTTTAAAAGGCATTTGTGGTGGTGGTGGGGGGGCGGGGGGGAGGTGGAGAGAGAAATGTCAGTTACAAGGAAGGCGGAAACGTGGAATTTCATAAAGCATCATCAGTGCAGCACAGAATGATTGGCAAATTACGGGACACGGGTTGAACTCTACTCCACAAGCTTCGGGTATGTATATAACCAGAGGAATACAGCACAAATCCCAGGAGCTGATAGTGAATCTATGCAGGTGACTGATGTGGACACACCTAGAATACTGTGTACAACTATGCTTACTGCACTATAGTAGGGATTTTCAGAAAGCAGACAAAATGCAAAAGGGACAACCAAACTGATAGCTAGCTGAAACGTTTAAAAGCTTGGGATTGTTTACTGTGGAGAAGAGGAGGCTCAGGGCGCAAATTATTCAAGGAATAAATTCAAGGAAATAGATAACTATTCAAGGAATAGTTGTGACGAACTTTGGAACTTGGGGATCTAGGCTCGATCCTAGAGAAGAGTACAGAGACAGATTGAACAGGTTCATGTAAAGGGTGGTAAATGTGTGGAATGAACCCAAGAGGGAGACAAATAGCATGGAAACATTTAAGACAGAATTGTCTAGATATTTGTGTGTGTGGGTGTCTGAGAGGTACTAGGTATTGACGCAGCTCAGGTGAACTACCTTTTCCTCCTGTAGTTTCCTAAATAATTTGATGAGCTAGCCAGTGAGTGAAGTAACATTAACTTGAAGCCCAATTTTGCCATCAAATTAGATTTCAATGAATTGTGCACCACAGAAACCCATGTTACTTAAAACTGCCATGTATGGGCGGCATGGTGGCGCAGTGGTTAGCACTGCTGCCTACGGCTCTGAGGACCCGGGTTCTATCCCGGCCCTGGGTTACTGTCTGTGTGGAGTTTGCACATTCTCCCCGTGTCTGCATGGGTCTCGCCCCCCACAACCCAAAGATGTGCATGAGAGGAAGATTGGCCACGCTAAATTTTCCCTTAATTGGAAAAAAATAACTGGGTTTATTTATAACTGAAGTAAATTTATTTTTTAATACTCCATGTATGAGAGGCATGCAGAGTGAATGGGAGACATACAGAAGAGTGAGGGGACGGAGGGGAGGGGAGACTTACTGAATGATTGCAAAGGAAAAAGAATGGAAGAGGTGAAAAGATAAACAGCAATTAATATGACGGAGATGTAAACCGATATACAGGCAAACAGGTCGAAAGAGGGGACTGGAAGGATGGAAAACAAACGCAGAGACAGAAATGGAACATAGAAGATTCTAGAGTTAGAGACAAGCAAAGAAACCGTAACAGAGAGGGTTATTTTTAAACCATGACATCAATTATTTATTTCTGATTGGCTATAGTGAAAGAATATGGAGGCTGTGTATTGGAAGAAGTAGACTCGGAAAGCATTTCGTTCAGGAGGCTCACAATCACTTTGTCAAAGCCTGATATGTACCTCACCTTTTGCTAGAAAGCTATAAATGGAAGCTACGCAACACCTACACGTTTCCTTAGAACCACAGGAGAGGGGAAGTTGGCCACATGGCTGCATTATGGGTTCCGCTATATTAGGCTAATTGCTCTCTTCCTTATTTCTGCATGATTATTGTCTACATCAATTCTGCTCATCAAAGAATGTGAATAGTCACTCCAAATTTCTTCATCGCCACCTTTCTGTTAAAGCAACATTCCAAGACTCTGCCACTGCAGAGGACTTTGAAACACTATTTGGGGGCAATGTGCACAGGCAGAAAGACACCACCGACTGAATGTCACAGACATCTTGTTTCCCAGGCGCTTTATAAGACAATAAATCAGCAGCAGCCAACAGAGAGCGGCTGTTTATCTGCAGATTGCAGTCATTCAAACTGACTGAACAGCACACCAAACCGCTACCAATGGAAAGCACAAACTGGCAGAGCACCAAGCAAAGGCACGGTCATGTGAGAAGGCAGGGGCAGTGTGGGTCCCACCCAGCGGCAACCCGAGACGATCAACTTATTAAAAATACGGCTAAAGTAACATCGAGTAAATTAGCAGCTTTGATACTTCATAATCATAAATAGTTAGAAAACCTAGCAGCAGCAAAAGGAGTTGAAATTTTATTCTGTCTTTATTTTATTTTACAGCTACTTTATTTTTATTTCCTGCATGTGAGGGGGTTACAGGGCAGGACATGTCATCCATTAAAACCAAAATGAAACTCTGAAGTGACGCTTCCCTAAATGGAGATAATGGTATAAAGAAGCCAGTGTTTATATGACAGAAGGATTATTGTAAATTATGTTAGCATATTTCATTGCAGCATCTACTTTCTGACTTTAAAATAAGAAAAGTTGCTCTCTGACCTCTTAAGCTGCTGCCTTTGCAAGGTTTCTCTAAAGTGGGCATTTTTTTTCGCCTAATGTTTTTTCACTACTTTTTTTTTAAAAAGCCCTAAGACAATGAGCATTGTTTAGGTTAAGACATGGATAGTTTCGAGGTCGTCTGTTTCAGCAGGACATATACTGCAACTATTCAACTCTTCAATCTGTGGTTTCAGCGAATTTGCACAGCTGTTACACTCTGGTAACTAAACACAAATGTTTCTTTCTCTACACTTGCTCTGCAGTTTTTTTTTGCCCCTTTTAGCTTATTCGGCACATGCCTGCCGAACAAAACATCAGGTCACGAATCAAAAATCTATACAGTGCCCAAAGCATAAAGCGTTTTAAAACAAAATGTATTTTCATTGGAAAGACAATTTAACAGGGCAGCAGGTATCATATGACAATTATGAGGCTGCAACTTAAATCAAAGGCTTCTGGGGTCACAAATCACAAGTGCAAAGGGCTCAAGAAGTAATTTAAAAAATAATCAGAATATGGAATAGGTATCAGAAATATTGGTAATATGGGCCAGTCAACCTGCCAGTGCTTTATGGGAACGCCTGCTGATATTAATTTAACATCTAGAATAACATTTCTAAAATGTTCTGTATTTATTCTAATGCTAAACTGAGCATGACGAAGATTGAATTATTTTAACGACACCTTCCAGCTCTTAGGGTGTCGTTTTTCTTACAGTGGTACTGAAGATTGTCACGAGGTAGACAATACAATTGAATGCATCTTGAAGCCAACTGGGAAATGTAGAATCATAGAATTTACAGCGCAGAAGGAGGCCATTCGGCCCATTGAGTCCGCACTGGCCCTTGGAAAGGGCACCCTACCTAAGCCCACTCCTCCACCCTATCCCCGTAACTCAGTAACTCTATCTACCCTTTTTGGACACTAAGGGCAATTTATCATGGCCAATCCACCTAACCTGCACATCTTTGGACTGTAGGAAGAAACCGGAGCAACCGGAGGAAACCCATGCAGATACGGGGAGAACGTGCAGACTCCGCACAGACAGTGCCCAAGCCGGGAATCGAATCTGGGACCCTGGTGCCGCCCGTATGTAACCTGAAGTAACAAGGTAGCCTACAGTAGGCACTAATAGGGTTGACTATTTCTCTTCTATCTGGGCGAATATTCCGATCAGCGTAATGTCTTTGCTAGTTAAAGTATGACATGATCTCAAAAGAATCTAAATGACCGTGTATCAATAATATAGGCCCGAGGGTAATATGAGTATAAAATCTCACATCATGGCATCACAAACAATGCTTCCGGATCTATACAAAACATACATTGCCCTACCAAAACAAAAATCTCTCTTATCTTGAAGGCAGTGGTTCTGTTGGGTAACACTCCTCCAATACATCACTCAAGTGGCCACAGTTTAAACATGAACCTGCAGTGAGTATCATGGATATGTAGACTGGGATTCTGAAGCTGCTGACAAACTCCCTAACATTCAAACAAATGCACTTTCCACACAGGAAGTTGCTGAATAAAAAGCAGGAATAGAGATCACAGCATTGTCACTGGGCAAAAGGAGGACACTTGGGGGCAGCACGGTGACGCAGTGGTTAGCACTGCTGTCTCATGGCGCCGAGGTCCCAAGGTCGATCCCGGGCCTGGGTCACTGTCCGTGTGGAGTTTGCAAATTCTCCCCGTGTCTGCGTGGGTTTCACCCCACAACCCAAAAGATGTGCAGGGTAGGTGGATTGGCCACGCTAAGTTACCCCTTAATTGGAAAAAATTAATTGAGTACTCTAAATTTATTTTTAAAAAGAGGCCATTTGGCCGATTGCATCTGCGCTGGCTTTCCAAATGAGCAATTCACCGAGTGCCATTCCCCCATCTTCTCTCCATAACCTTACACATTCTTCCCTAACATAATAATCCAATTCCATCTGGAATACCTTGATTTACACTGCTTCCACACACTCTCTCAGGCAGCGAATTTCAGATCTTAACCACTCGCTGCGTGGAAAAGTTTCTCCTCATGTCGCCATTGCTTCTTTTGCCAGTTACCTTAAATCTATAATAATAATCTTTATTGTCACAAGTAGGCTTACATTAACACTGCAATGAAGTTACTGTGAAAATCCCCCAGTCACCACACTCCGGCGCCTGTTCTGGTACACAGAGGGAGAATTTAGAATGTCCAAATTACCTAACAGCATGTCTTTCGGGACTTGTGGGAGGAAACCGGAGCACCCAGAGGAAACCCACGCAGACACAGGGAGAATGTGCAGACTCCACACAGACAGTGACCCAAGCCGGGCATCGTACCTGGGACCCTCTAGCTGTGAAGCAATAGTGCTGCCCACTGTGCTACCGTGCTGCCCACATCTGTGGCCTTTGGTTCTCGATACTTTGGCTAATAGGAATAGTTTCTCCCTATCAAATCTGTCAAAGCCCTTCATGATTTTGAATACCTCTATCAAACATCCTCTCAACTTTCTCTTCTCCAAGGAGAACAGTCCCAACTTCCCCAACCTATCTACATGACAGAAGTTACTCAATCTTGGGATTCTTAGGAGTCTTTTCTGCACCCTCTCTGATGCCTTCACATCCTTCCTAAAGTGCGGCACCCATATCGGTACACAATATATCAACTGAGGCCAAACTAGTGCTTTATACGAGCTTAACACAACCTCATTTCTATGTATTCTATTAAATAACTCCTAGGATATTATATGTTTTATCAACTGCTCACTCAACCTGTCCTGCCACCTTTAATGACATGCACAGAAGCACCCAGATGCTTCTGCTCCTGCAACTCCTTTAGAAATGTACCCTCCAGGTTCTTCCTCCCGAAATTAATCACTTCATGCTTCTCTGCATTAAATTTCATTTGCCACCTGTCTACCCATTCCACAAATCTTTGTCCATTTGAAGTTCTACATTATCCTCCTCACAGTTCACAATGCTCCCGGGTTTTGTGCCATCTGCAAATTGTGCTTTGGACATGAACGTTCAGGTCATTAAAAATAGGCAGGGGCCCCAACATTGACCCAAGAGAAATTCACTACAAACCTTCCTCCAGTCCAGAAAATATCCATTAACCAGTACTATTTCTTGTCACTCGACCAATTTTGTACCCATGTTAATACTGTCCGTTTTATTCCATGAGCTATAATTTTTCTCACAAGTCTCTTGTGTGGCACTGTATCAAATGCCTTTTGGAAGTCCATGTACACCACATCAGCAGCTTTACCCTCATCAGCCTGTTCTGCTACTTCGTCAAAAATTCCAGAAAATTGGTTGAACATGATTTGCCCTTAACAAATCCATGCTGGCTTTAGTTAATTAGCCTATATTTGTCCAAGGGACTATTAATTTTGTCCTAAATCATTGCTTCTAGAAGCTTCCCCAACACTGACATCTGGTCTGTAGTTACAGGGTTATCTTTACACATATTTTTGAACAAGGATGTAATGTTTACAATTCCCCAGTCCTCTGGTACCACCCCATGTATAAGGTAGAATGAAAAATAATGGCCAGTGCCTCTGTAATTCCAACTCTCAGTTCCCCCAATATCCGATACTGATGCAAATTATCTTAAAGTACAGACAGCCTGTACAATACCTCCTCCTTATCCCACCAAAGTTGGTTTTCCCCTGGGGAATTATTATTACTCTGGATTGCTCTTTTCTCTTTTCCATAGCCAACCTATGAAATGGATGGGGGGTTGGTAGAAGGGCTGGGGGCCCCGATTGGGTTGGATGAGATAGCGGAGGGTCTGAAGGCCATGCAGTCGGGTAAAGCCCCGGGGCTGGACGGGTACCCAGTGGAGTTCTATAAAATATTCTCTGGGATATTGGGGCCGCTGTTGAAGAGGACATTCAATGAGGCAAGAGAGCACGGGGTGCTTCCCCCGACGATGTCACAGGCCACGATCTAATTGATCCTGAAGCGAGACAAGGACCCGGAGCTATGTGGGTCCTACAGGGCGATATCCCCATTGAATGTGGACGCTAAACTGCTGGCCAAAATCTTGTCCTCTAGGATTGAAGACTGTATTCCGGACGTTATTGGGGAGGACAAGATGGATTTTGTTAAAGGAAGGCAGTTGGTGGTGTAGCCATCTCAGATGGCCACCTGCAAAGGATTATGGTAATCATGGCCAACCCAGGACTCAGACAGACTCAGAGCTTGTGTGTGTATTTGCAACCCAGATAGCTAGACGCGATCGAAACCCCCGCTCGTTTGCATTCTAATGACCCACTTCCCCAGAACAAAAGAAACTACTCAGGTAACCGATACAGATACAGACTAATCAGCGCCACTCCCTTTACTCAGAGAGCCCAAACAGCCAAGGCCAATGACCGCTAAGGACATGCCCAGCCATCAAGGCACCCGTGCCTTTATTGGCCAAAATCGAAGGCAGTGATCGAAGCCTGTCGAATCATTGGGTCCAAGTTAAGGACCACCCCAAAGAGCGCGAAATCCCAGCGGGATAAGAAGAGATGTGCTCGGTCTCTCTTGGATCCGGCCTACGTCAACCCAAGTGCAGCATGACGACCAGACAGACAAGTTCAAGACCAACGATCGCTACCAGACAGGTGAGCCCAGCAGAAACAGGGCCACCTCTTCCACCCAGCCAGGCAAGATCCGGACAAAGGCCTTGTCCATCTGAAAAGAGCCAGTTGCCCTGAAGTTAAGTATCAGTTATTGTAGTTGTTAGGTGTAGTTTAACTTATAGTGTTTTGTGCTGCATGTCGAAGTAATTCTTGTGTGTAAATAAACCATCTTTGAACTTGAACTGACTAACTGGTTGTGCGGTCCTTTGATCGATATCCGGTAAAGCCTTGTGGTGGTATCATTTGATACCTGGCGACTCTAAAGAGCATCATTATTAATTGGCAACATTATTGGCGACTCCGGTGCCGATTGGCAACATTATTGGCGACTCCGGTGCCGATTGGCAACATTATTGGCGACATCTGACGGGACTCGAATTAGAAGTGATTTTGTCACTCCGAGAGAACCCACAAACTTTGAAATCCAATTGCGAGAGAAAGAGAAAGAACAACAAGTGCAAGCCCATATCGACCAAATCACCGAATTTTGGAAGTGTGTACTAACCTGCATGCGTACTAATAGGGATATAAGGTAAACTTGTTAGATTGTGTCAGAACTATCGAGTGAGTTGTGAGCCGGAAAATAGCTTAGGCCATACTCGCAGTTCATATCGCCGCCTTATCCCCCTGTCCCAAATTAACGGTAGGAAAAGAGATATGAGAAGCAATGGCCACAAAAGCGATGGAACGTTTAATGAACCCACAGGAACCCGAGGTCGCAGTGACCAACAGAGCAGAGCAGTGCCCCATACGGGAAGAAAAGTTGAGGAAGTATTCAAAGGGGAAAGGATGGCCCCTTTGGTCCGATTTTTGTTCAAATGAAGAGTCAGGTCCAGGAAGCATAGGACAAACTTGGTGGGACAGCCTAACCGAGGTGCATAAGAAAAATGCAGCGAAAGTGCGAAAACCGATGGCCATAGTGTCCTGTTTGGCACAGTTGCGAGGCACAGAGGAGGTCGTGAAGACGCTCCGCCATGCTCCACAGGCAGTTAGTTGAGAAAGAAGAGAAGAATGAGGGAAACTATACCGAAAGGGAAAAGATTATTGAGCAACTCCGGGATCAGTTGGCAGCTAAAGATAAAGAGATGGCTGATGTCAAACGGGCACACCAACCTTGTTTAGTTCACCTTAGCAGCTTTCAGACCCAGTACGATAAAGCCTACCAAGATACACAGCGCGCAGTCGTGGTACGAGAAGAGACAGAACAGCAGGTAGCACAGTTAACGAGTCAATGCGTGGATTTAGAGGCAGCTTTAGGAGCACTCCATAGCTCCACTACAGATCAAAGACAGAGCCCAGTAGACCACGCAAAATGTAGACGACAAATAGAGAAGTTGCAGTCACTGCTTTCAGTGCAAAATGGATTTGAGGTATACTATTGGACAAAATTTAGATGAGGAAGGTGCCCCTAATTGGCAAGAACTAAGTGAAACCGCCCAGAGATATGTGGAGGACACAGAAAATCACAATAGAGCCCCCCATGCCCCAAAAAGCAAAGCACCCGCACCACCGACTGCACAGGCAGCACACACCCCCATGAATCCTGTCACCACACAGCGCAAGTCATCGGATCGGGAGGAGCCCGATTGCGTTTACAGCACCCCATTATTCATCACCCAATTGAGAGATGCCTGCGCTAAAATTGATCCATTCGAACGCACCGCAGACCCGCATAATTTCTTTGAGAGAGTACGCCAGCAAAAGGTTATGAATGGTCACGACGAAAGGGAGGAAGTTAAACTTATAATAATGAGCCTTGACCAGTCCGTCAGCTCAGCTTTATCAGAACCCCAGAATGTAGGAGGAGGAACCCTGCAGGAGATGAAAACGGCCATTTTTGATGCGACCGGGTACAACAAGGGAGACCCCGTAGAAGGTTTAAACCGCTGTAGGCAAACGAAGGGAGAGCATCCGAATGCATTTGCAGGACACCTTTGGATCCATTTTAAGGCAGTATTTGGGGATGTGAACCGCGCACACTTAAATGAGGACGACACCACTAAATGGTCCCGCACTTTAGTCTCCCACGCCACAGAAGCAGGTCAAAAGGCTTGTGTGAATTACGACCCCGCAGACCACACACACAATAAAGTTTGGGTATTAAAGAGACTCTCCAGAGCTTGGGAACAATCCCTACAAGGGAAGGTAGATCAGGAACAGATAGAAGCAAATATACACCTAGTTAGAACTAACCAGGACCCAGCATGGATAAATGAGGGTAGACATGAAGGACAGCACCCCAGAGCACAGGCACCACGAGGTTGCTATAATTGTGGACACATGGGACATTATGCCCGCGAATGCCGACAAAACCCCCCGAACTAGCAATGCCACCAACAACCAGGCCCCCCACCTAGGAACAATGTTTGGCCCATACATAGTGTTAGCACCCATTCAGATAATTCAGCAATCAACACCACAGATTGACGGTGTTCGGACTCCCCAACTTGGGTCTGCGACACACTCTGGGACAAATCAGGCAGACCAGTAGTCACAGGCACAGTCCGGAGACATCCAGTAGAATTTCTTTGGGACACAGGAGGGTCCCGCGCCACTTTAAACTCCTCCACAATGTTCCAGCGTGACAAATGGCCCACCACATACACCATCACCCTTAGTGGATTTACCGGACACGTACAGCAGGGATACATCACAGCCCCGTAGATATTCAGATAGGAACCATAAGCACCAGTCACCCTGTTGTTTTAGTCAACTTGCCCCAAACAGCCGAGCACATTCTAGGAATTGATTTTATGAGCTCCTACAACCTTTCCTTTGATCCCGTGAATAGATGTATATGGAAAATGGCCAAAACAGCGAGAGCCCCCGCTACGCTCACTGTAGGGGACTATTAACATAGGATTTGCTCAGTAGGAGACTATTTGTTTGATCCACAAGCAATTAGTACAGACCAGACAATTAGAGAGGTCCTCAGAAAACATAAAGCTTCCTTCGCCCAACACAAACATGATTGTGGGAAGATCTCAGGAATGGTCACAATTTCAGGTCCCGATCCTAAGCCACAGAAGCAATACGGTTTCCCACAGCAAGCCGAGGGTGAGATTTCAAAAGTCATCGATAGTTTATTAGATCAAGGAGTAATTCGGCCGGTAGCCTCAACAAATAATGCCCCAATTTGGCCCGTGAAAAAACCCGATGGTTCTTGGCGACTGACAATCGACTACCGAGAACTTAGCAAGGTCACCCCTTTAGTAGCTCCCACCGTTGCCACGAGTCCCAAGACCATGCTCAAGCAGGGAGTACAGGCAAAGTACTTCACAGTGCTGGACATCAGTAATGGCCTTTGGTCCATCCCGCCAGACAAGACCTGTCAATATAAGTTTGCGTTCACATTTCAAGGGCAGCAGTGTATGTGGACATGCCTCCCGCAAGGTTTCCACAATTCCCCCTCCATTTTCCACCGACAATTGGCCAACAGACTTTTCAGATTTTCCCGCCCCGAATGCCTTATACAGTATGTGGACAACTTACTCCTACAGACGGACACAAAGGAAGAGCATGTAAAGCTTCTTTTGGAATTACTAGGTCTTTTGCAATCCATCGGATGCAAGGTCAACCCCCAAAAAGCCCAGATCTTAAAAGAAAAGGTCCTTTAATTAGGCACCATTATTACCCATGGGAAGCAAGAGATCGAACAGAAGTGAATTGAGTCAATAGTTAAATTGCCCCTGCCCCACAATATCACTGCACTCCGGTCAGTCTTAGGATTAGTTGGATATTGTAGGAACCATATAGATGGTTTTGTCACAAAAGCAGCCCCACTCTCAGAGCTCTTTAAGAAGAACGCCCCATGGGAATGGCTTCCTCAGCACACAGACGTCATCGATGAATTAAAACGCACCGTAGGCACAGCCCCCGCTTTGCAAGTTCCAGACCCACACTCTCCCTATGCCATAGAAGTAGCAACCACTGACCGAACCCTATCAGCAGTACCCCTACAGGAAAGACATGACCGCTTAGGATCCGTAGCCTATGCCTCACAAATTTTGGATCCCGTAGAGCAAGGACAATGGCACTTGCTTGCAGTTTTTTGGGCAGTACAGTATTTTGCATACATCACAGGCCTTAACCCAGTAACGATTTTAACCGAGCACACCCCAACGCAGCTATTGTTAGGTGGTAGGTTAAAGAACGGTTCAGTCAGCCAGATCAGAGAAGCTCGCTGGACACTGTTGTTACAAGGAAGGGACATTACAGTCAAATGTACAAAGTCCCACACATTTCTAGCAGATAACCTTCAGTATGCAGGGACCCCACATGAGTGCCAGATCATAGCAGCCCAACACCACACAGGGCCCTTTATTCCGAAGTCACTGCACACATGAGCAGGCAGTAAAACACAGAATCCACACACCATAGACAATGCTTTAAAGATTTATGTAGACGGTTCCTCCACGATAGAAAATGGAAAGAGAATAACTGGTTGTGGAATTTACGTAGAAGATGCACAGGGACGCGCATTAGAAGAAATATCTTTAAAATTGCCCGGCCACCTAGGATCACAAGCAGCAGAATGTAGTGCAGCACCCCGATTCCTTTCCAACCCCCGCAGACATACATTCGGACAGCTTATATGTGTGCAATAGCTTGACAGAATTCCTGCCCCTGTGGGAATCTCGAGGATTCGTATCCGCTGATGGTAAACCCCTACCCTCAGCCCCATTGTTGAAACACATTCTTAGGACAGCTAAAGACCGCACGTACGGTATTATTGAAGTGAGAAGCCATCATCGTTCCTCCCCACCCGGTAATGTAAAGGCAGACGTATTAGCTAAGTCAGGATCACGCCACGGTCACATTTGGCAACCCCTCGAAAGTGAACCGACCCACGCAGTCCAGGTTTCTCAGACCAATATCGAGGATCTATCCCAGGCCCAAAAGACAGACAACACTCTCAAACAAGTTTTAGACGGTAACTTCCCAGCCCCCTACGACAAATGCAAGGACTCACTGACGGTACAGGACGGTATATTTTTGAAAAATGGAATTTATGTGGTCTCCACCCAGGACAGAAACCAGATAATTTATCAGTTTCATGACGGACACGGACATCAGGGGATAGACAATACCATTGCCCATTTAAGACCTTTGTACTGGTGGCCCGATTTTAAATCCGATGTAACACATTATGTTGAGAATTGTTTAATCTGTGCACAGGACAATCCTGAAAGGTACTCCAAGAAGGGACAATTGAGACACACCCGACCTGTTAATGGCCCTTGGACAAATTTGCAACTCGACTACATTGCCCCCCCCCTTTCAGAAATGGTTTCAAATACATATTAGTGGAAATCGACACCTTTACAAAATGGGTAGAAGTATTTCCCCTCACGGACAAACACTGCAAAGGCCACAGCTAAGATTTTGACCCAACAGATATTTACACGCTGGGGACTCCCCCGCAGCATTGAGTCAGACCAAGGTTCCCATTTCACCGGCAGAGTCATGCAAAATGTCCAAACGATTTTTGGAATCAAACAAAAATTTCACATCGCGTATAACCCCCAATCCAGCGGCATTGTTGAGAGAATTTGATTCGATTTGGGAAGCCCCACAGTCACCGTCCTCACCCATGAAAAAGCGGTCCAACAAGTCAGACAATATTAAAGCAGCTCAGCTCACTGCAGCTGTCCAACTAGGCGCTAGACGGAAGCAGAGGCAAGCCTGCTTTGACAAAACCATCCACCCCATATAGTACACAGTCGGTCAGCAAGTAATGGTTTCCCGTTACAATCCCAGTTCTTTCCTCTCCCCCAAATTTGCAGGACCCTACTCCATTTCAGACAAAGTAAGCCCCTCTGTGTACAAGATAACGTACCCCAAAGGTAAAACTGGTTGGTTCCACATCAACCAGCTCAAAGTCTACGGAACCCAATGTAGCCACTCCCACCACATCTTCCTAGCAATAGCAGACGATTCCGCCCCGCCCATTGACAACCTAGCCCAACACTCCCCCAGCACTGACAGCACGTCCACGCCCACAGACCCGACCTCGTCTCCACCCAAGGTACGACGTTCAATCTTGAGCTTGACTCCGATGACAGCGCCAGCCTCCCCGAATTGACCACGGTCACTGACCACTGGTACAACCTCCCTGGCCCCAGTCACTCGAGCCCCCGGTACCACGACATGTTTGGCCCCCTACACCCCCCTTCCACAGCCACAGCCACCGCCCAACAACAGTAACTTGCCCTTCACTGCCACCGCCCCTACGCCTCATGACAAACGAACCCCTTTTTGGCACCGCGACAACTCTTGTAGACTGGTTAGACATGACGATTCGGATTCCACGACGGCCCACGCGGCCACAGCACAAAAACATGGCACGAGTCTGGCAACCGGGAGATGGTGATGATTCCGATTCTGACTCTGGTTATGGTAATCCTTTTACAACGCTTTTTGATACAGAACCTTGAGGTGTCCAGATGATGAGAAAAAGACGCCGCATAAGAATTACGGTGTTCTACTTTCTGATGGAGCCTGCCCGCCTTTTTATTTCTTCTTGTTACATGGTTTTAATTAATGTCGGCCTGACACCCAATTTCTTGATACAGTCATAGTTACTCTTCCGACGCCATTTACTGACCAATGGTGGTTAAAGGAACAATTGCTGGATCTCAGATGTGTTACAAATTCTCTCCGCTCGTTTAGGTAACCCAGGTAGGGAATAACGGCACTAATCCCCACCCTGCCTGAGGACCCCAAATGCATCCGGTCAGTTAAGCTCGGATAGTGGAGCAATGGCACTGATCACCGCCCTACCCGGGGATTTCACCCATTCTTGCCCTGCTGCGGCCCACACGCACCTCATGTTCCCGTCACTTCGAGTACTCTGGAATGGTTCCCTACACTCTGCGCTGTCCTTGGCAGGTCTTTGTTTCACTTCTTTGCCCTTTTATTGTGGTTTAAAGAATGCCCTTTCTCAGTCTGTACACTCATCCCTTTACCTTCTGCGACCCTCTGGTCGTTCCCCACCTGCTATTTACACGTTTGACACACTTGGTTGCCACATATGCTGCTACACGCGAACTACCTCTGGACCCTGGGATGATGAAACTCTATAAAACTGGCCGCCCTAAAATTCAGCTAGGAAGATGAGCCTCAGCCATCACTGGTTGCAGTAAAGGAAGAGTGGATGGAGAAATTGTCCACCCACTCCCCGCATCGACCACGAGCTGAGAGAATCTCTGCACTTACAAATACATTTTTTTTTGGCACTGTCTTGTCTCAAAATGTTATTTCAAAAAAAAATGAGGGAGTCACACATGGTGACGATTCTAATGAGTAATTGAAGTTAAGGAGGCAAAGACAAATAAATGAGATATTAACCGAAGATAATAACAGATATTATGCTTGCACCCCCAGGAATATAGGGAAAACGGAAGACAGAAGACAAGATGACGAGAGGACTGATGACCTACATTGTGATCATCGCTGAACTCCTACAACTGCGCGTCTTACAAGCCTCTGTACCACACTCCACACCCGCCCCGAACACCACCACACAACATGACACCCCTGGACCGGACACCACACATAGTGATAGACACTGAAACCCCCACTTGGTGCGAAAACATTGCCAAATGGTACCCCCTTTCATACACAGTAGAGGCCCTTCTGGTAATTGCAATAATGAAATGAAATGAAATGAAATGAAAATCGCTTATTATCACAAGTAGGCATCAAATGAAGTTACTGTGAAAAGCCCCTAGTCGCCACATTCCGGCGCCTGTTCGGGGAGGCTGTTACGGGAATCTGCAGTGTCATCCAGACACGCAGACACCGCAAATGGCGAAAAAGAGCCTCCCGCTCCCCGATATATACACCTTCTTTGGAATTCACCAAACTCAACAAACACTGTAATCGCTGATAAAAATAAAGACCGTATACCTCTCTAACTTTGATAGATTAAGTAGGAATGTGATGCTGCTGTTTTGAAATCTTGTATTGTACATAAGTTCTTTTTGATATTTGCCAGCAGCATGAGAGTAGCTTAGATAGTGTTAGTTAGATATTCAATTGTGCGGAACAGTGAAATGTTTTATAGTGACCCGTTAGAAATTATGAATGTATGATGTGTTAGTAAAAATGTTAGGTAACTGCTCCAAAATCATAGGACAGAGTAGTGTAGGACCTGTCCTTGACCAAGGGTAACCAGCACACCAGGGATGGATAAGGGATCGACAGTGTGATCCACCTTACGCTTTGCGTTCAGGATCAAGAGGACGGGATGGAGCCATCTCAGATGGCCACCTGCAAAGGACCATGGGAATTATGGCCAACCCAGGACTCAGATAGACTCAGAGCTTGTGTGTGTATTTGCAACCCACATCGCTAGATGTGATCGAACCACCCGCTCGTTTGCATTCTAATGGCCCATTTCCCCAGAACAAAAGAACTGTACTCAGGTATCGATACAGATACAGACTAATCGGCGCCACTCCCTTTACTTAGGGAGCCCAAACAGCCAAGGTCAATGACCACTAAGGACACGCCCAGCCATCAAGGCACCCGCCTCTTTATTGGCCAAAATCGAAGGCAGTGATTGAAGCCTGTTGAATTATTGGGTCCAAATTAAGGACCGCCCCAAAGAGCGCAAAGCCCCAGAGGGATAAGAAGAGACACAGCCATGTGCTCAGTCTCTCTTGGGTCTGACCTAAGCCAACCCAAGTGCAGCATAATGACCAGACAGACAAGTTCAAGACCAACGATCGCTACTAGACGGATGAGCCCAGCAGAAACAGAGCCACTTCATCCACCCAGCCATGCAAGATCCGGACAAAGGCATTCTCCATCTGCAAAGAGCCGGTTACCCTGAAGTTAAGTGTAGGTTATTGCAGTTGTTCGGTGTAGTTTAACTTGTAGTGTTTTGTGTTGCATGTCGAAGTAATCCTTGTGTGTAAATAAACCATCTTTGAACTTGAACTGACTAACTGGGTGTGAGGTCCTTTGATCGATATCCGGTAAAGCCTTGTGGTGGTATCATTTGATACCTGGCGACTCTAAAGAGCATCATTATTAATTGGCAACATTATTGGTGACTCTGGCGCCGATTGGCAACATTATTGGCGACTCCGGTGCCGATTGGCAACAGTAGCCAATGTAAGAAGGTTGTTAAATGTGATCATGATGTCCGGAAGGTAGGGAGGTGGAGGTAGTGGTCGCAATGGACGCAGAGAAGGCTTTTGATTGGGTAGAATGGGAATATCTGTGGGAGGTACTGGGACGGGTCAGATTTGGGCGGGGCTTTATTGACTGGGTCAGGTTGTTGTATCAGGTTGTTGTTGCAAGCGTACGGACGAATAGGACAACATCGGACTATTTTAGGCTGCATCGGGGGATGAGACAGGGATGCCCCCTCTCCCCACTGTTGTTCGCGTTAGCCATAGAGCTGCTGGCAATTGCGCTGAGAGCCTCAAGGGGCTGGTCGGGGGCGGGGGGAGGGAGTGTAACACAGAGTCTCGCTTTACGCAGTGGACCTACTCCTGTATGTATCGGACCCATTAGAGGGGATGGAAGAAATTCTGAGGATTCTGGGGGAATTTGGCCGGTTTTCGGGATATAAACTAAATATGGGGAAAAGTGAGATGTTTGCGGTCCAGGCAAGGGGGCAGGAGAGGCGACTGGGAGAACTGGCATTTAGGGTGGTAGGGGGAAGCTTTCGGTACTTAGGCATCCAGGTGGTGCGGGAATGGGAGTGGCTGCACAAGTTAAATCTGGCCCGACTAGTAGACCAAATGAAGGACGATTTCCGGAGGTGGGACGCGCTCCCGTTGTCACTAGTTGGGAGGGTGCAGACGGTGAAAATGACGGTCCTCCCGAGATTCCTGTTTGTGTTTCAGTGTCTCCCCATCTTCATTCCGCGGTCCTTCTTTAAACAAGTCAGTAAGATGATCACTGGCTTTGTATGGGCGGGTAAGACCCCGTGAGTTAAAAAGGGGATGCTTGAGCGGAGCCTGGGGGGGGGGGGGGCGGGCTGGCGCTGCCGAACCTCAGTAATTACTATTGGGCGGCAAATATAACCATGACCAGGAAGTGGGTGATGGGGGGAGGGTCGGATTGGGAGCGTGTGGAGGCTGCTTTATGCAAGGGCACCAGCTTGGGGGCGTTGATAACAGCGCCTCTGCCGTTCCCGCCGGCACGGTACTCCACCAGCCTCGTGGTGGTGGTGGTTCTGAGGATCTGGGGGCAATGGCGAAAGGAGCATCGGTGTGGTCTCCAATCTGTAATAATCACTGGTTAGCCCCGGGAAGGATGGATGGAGGGTTTCGGAGATGGCAGAGAGCAGGGATTGGGAGGATGGGGGATATGTTTATAGAGGGGAGCTTTTCTAGCTTGAACTGGGGGAGAAATTTGGATAGGTGAGTGGAAATGAATTTAGGTATCTGCAGGTGCGGGACTTCCTACGCAGGCAGGTTTCAACCTTCCCTCTCCTACCATCAAGGGGGATACAGGACAGGGTAGCATCTAGAGTGTGGGTGGGAGAAGGGAGGGTCTCTGACATTTACAAGGAACTCATGGGGTCAGAGGAGATGCAGACCGAGGAGCCGAAGCGCAAGTGGGAAGAGGAGTTTGGGGGGAATGATAGAGGATGGTCTCTGGGCGGACGCGATGAGTAGAGTCAACGCGTCCACAACATGTGCCAGGCTCAGCCTGATATAATTCAAGGTCGTTCATCGGGCTCACATGACAGTGGCCCGGATGAGCAGGTTCTCTGAGGTAGAAGATAGGTGTGCAAGGTGTGCGGGAGGGCCAGCGAACCATGTCCACATGTTCTGGACATGCCCAAAGCTTAGGGGATCTTGACAGGGGGTTGCGGATGTCATGTCCACGGTGTCAAAAACAAGGGTGGCACCGAGTCCAGAGGTGGCGATTTTCGGAGTGTCAGAAGACCCAGGAATCCAGGAGGAGAAAGAGGCAGACGTTCTAGCCTTTGCTTCCCTGGTAGTCCGAAGATGGATATTAGCTTAGAGGGACTCAAAGCCCCCGAAGTCGGAACCTGGCTAGCTTTCTCTGTTTGGAGAAAATCAAGTTCGCCATGAGAGGGTCAATGTTAGGGTTCGTCCTGAGGTGGCAACCGTTCGTCGACTTCTTTGCGGACAATTAACAGTCAGCAGAAGGGAGAGGGGCCTGTGGGTTAGCTTAGTTTAGAGTAGGGGGTTAGTAAAGCTGGGACCTGTAAGGGAGGAAGACGGCTTTGTTGTTGTAAAATCATAAATACCTCAATAAAATGTTTATTAAAAAAAAAGAACAATGAAGGGGCACAAATTCCTGAGGAAGGGTATTTGAATTGTGGAACAGGTTTTAGAAAGAGGGAGGGAAGACTGATTCGCTTCAATCCTTCAAGAAGATCCTCAATGGGTTTCTGGGATGATTTTAGCATATGGAAGGTAAATGATTTTGAAAAAATAGCCAATGAATCTGAGATTTTCCAAGGCTCGGTTTATTGTCCAAAAGGTGTCATGGAGGTTTTTTTTAACAAAGGAATTGCTAAATCCCTCTATTTAAACCCTCTGCCAGGAGATGAGGAAAGATGAGGAAAGGGAATGAATGGGTGGTATAGCTGGAAGATGGTTTGACGGGTTGGGCTGGGGATGGGTTATGGGGCAGCAGCCTTTTCATTTCCTAGATGTATAAGCATAAACTTCAAGCAGTACGGAACCAGGATCGAACCTTGGTATTTTTACCTCTGCATGGCTCAGTATCACGCCAGGCGGGGCAATAACCTATCAGAGAATCACTGGAGGATTTATCCACAAAGGGATCACTCTGTGGCTTGGCCCTCCCAGAAAGGAGCTATATGGAGTGTATCTCAGGGAACTGCCAGCATGCAGCCTACAATTCACTGTACATCAAAATAGATGCAGGGAAATCAAGAGCTTGCCAATGGCAGTTCTCCAGCGTGCAGTCACAGCATGCATCACTGCCACTGAGAGTAATGGATTGCAAATTTGTCTCTTTAATGATGAACCTATTGGGTTTACATATGCAGGCCAAAAACAGCAAACCCTCTTATTTGTATGTGATTTATGCTTATATTTTAAAATGTACAATAAACTTTATGCTGTTCACCACTGTACCAACCGGAATACTCTATTAACCGGAGGTTCAGGACCAGGCCGAATATAGAGACGCCTGTGCGGTGCTTCTCACTTTAGAGACCAGGTAGTGGCCACATTCACTGCAAATCGGGTTTATTCAAGTGGCTATCTCACAGCGGCCCAGTCCCCACATTTGGGCAGCTTTAGGGGCCGGAAAGCATGTTTGAGAAGTTCAAAGAGCGCGTGATGATCCTCACATCAGGATCTCAACAGTAAGCAGGTGAGGAACTGGGAGACAGGCCAGGTTGTGTCCGGGAGAACCAGGCTCAGGTTGGAATGAGAGAGAGACACTTAATCCGATTTTAGTCAGATTGCTGCTGACTTTATACATCTGATTAAAATAAAATTGTCAGTTTATTGGTGACTATTAGTTACCAACACGATACATTATAGATACAAGGGCCTGTGCGTCAGTTGAGAAATCCACCCATTTTCTGGAAGTTTATAGCAAGTTTCAACAAAAACTATTTCGCTTTCAGCATTTCTGAGTGCTGTCAGTTCCCCTCAGCATGGCCAGCCAAGCTTCCAGTAGACCTTCTATTTAATTCACCGGCATCATCTATTATGGGGATGGTTTAGCACAGCAGGCTAAACAGGTGGTTTGTAATGCAGAACAAGGCAGCAGCGCGGGTTCAGTTCCCGTATCGGCCTCCCTGGCGACTAGGGGCTTTTCACAGTAACTTCATTGAAGCCTATTTGTGACAATAAGCTATTATTGTTTGTTCAACTGAGAGCATTGTGGTTAGAGTCCTGAGTAATGAAGTGAATCCCAATATCTGAATAAGTCAAGAATTCAGAATGTAAAAATAAAAGATTAGAAACCATGGGTTATATTTAGTTTTAAAATTAAATTTGTTAATAAGTTCTAACAAAAGGTTGTCAACCTGAAACTTTTCCTCTGTCTCTCGTTCCACAGATGCTACCTGATGTGCGAAGTGTTTTCAGCACCTTCTGTTTTTAGTTCTGCTCTTTGTCGTCACGAAGATCACCTAGTTTCATCTCCACAACATCACCTGCCTGCACCCCTACCTCGGCCCATCTGCTGCTGACGTTATCATCGGAGACTCAACTATTCCAATGCTCTCGTTGTTGGCATCCATATTGTAAAGATCATCTCAACCAAAGCTTTCCTGTCCGTTTGCTCTCCTGCAGGAAGACCCATTCATGTGTTGGCTGACCTACATGAGTACCTGGTCCAAATTTAAAATTTTCATTTGTGCGTTTAAATTCCATGATTGCTTCATGGCCTTTCCTTTTCTTATCCCTCTAATATCCTCCAGCCCAACAGCCCCCCCCCCCCCCCCCCACCCCCTCCTAAACTCTCTCTCTTACTCTGGCCTCTTTTGCATCCCCCGAACCCATCCATCCCACCTCTATTCGTCGCCCTACATTTACAGCATAGAAGGAGGACATTCGGCCCATCGAGCCTGCACTAACTCTCTGCTAGAGCAATTTAGCTAGCCTCATTCCTCTGCCTTTTCACCATTCCGCTGCAAATGCTATCCCTTCTGGTGATCATCCAATTAATTCCCTTTTCAAAAATCATGGCTGAATCTGACTCCATAATTCCCTCCCTAATCCCCTCCATTTCTACACATCCCCATCCACCTTTTTAGATCTTCTTTCGAATCCTCTGCTTTGAGCAAGCTTTGGGTCAGCCCGCCTAACATCTCGTTTGATTTGGCATTCACTTATCTGTGACATTTTTCTGCATTGAAGTTTATCGAGGAGTACAAGCCATTAATGAAGCAATTGGAAAAATGATTTGAAAACTTTTGTCTTCTAAGTCGAGATTCGACCTGACACCAGAACAAAGAGGAGTGAGGTAGGTCCCCACTCTGCCAGGTTTGGGATCAGCACAGCCTTTTGGTCTGAGGAAAATTTGGCTCTGTGCTGAAAAAAAACAAGATGAGGTAATGACATCAATGTTAAATCAGCCTCATTTCTCTGTGCCAATATATAAATCACTCAGAATTGCTGGCTTCAAAACTGATGTTTTAGGATGAAGTTGGCAAAACTAAGCCTATAATGCATTTCTTAAACAGTCATTTAAAAGATTTAGAAGAAACGGGGCTGTTTTAAAGATTCTCCTGCTTTCATGAAAGCAGTAATGTCTCGTTAGGACTTCGTAGAATTCATAGAATTTACAGTGCAGAAGGAGGCCATTCAGCCCATCAAGTCTGCACCGACCCTTGGAAAGAGCACCCTACTTAGGCCCCCCGCCTCCACCCAATCCCACTTTATCCCCGTAACCCAGTAACCCCACCTAACCTTTTTGGACACTAAGGGCAATTTAGAATGGCCAATCCAACTAACCTGCACATCTTTGGACTGTGGGAGGAAACCGGAGCACCCGGAGGAAAGCCATGCACACACGGGGAGAACGTGCAGACGCCACACAGACAGTGACCCAAGCCAGGAATCGAATCTGGGACCCTGGAGCTTTGAAGCAACTGTGCTAACCACTATGCTACCATGCCAAAATATGCCGAACTTTCATTCAGTTTTTCCATTTGTTCCAAATCCACTCAGAGTGTTCAGAGTGGTATTTTCCACGATACAGGAAAAGATAGGAAGATAGGAGTTGGAGTAAGAGGGAAGGAGTATGATATGGAGGATCATTTTCATCTTTTCTGCTTGGCCTGTAAAATGGTAGAGTGGATCATCCATCGGTTATAAATGTTACAATCCCAGTTGATGTTATAAATGGACGGGAAGATCGCAGAATGGAACCCTGGCTCGAAAGACTGTAACTTTTACTTTCTATGTATAAAACATAGAGGAACAGAGTCACCAGATGGCTAATTAGTTTTAAAAACAAGGAAAAAACATTTAAGAAACAGAAGTTGGATTATTACAAAATATTCCATTACTCCCTCCTTAGCTTATCAAATACACACCGATTTGAAGATTAACAAGGGTTGCAAAGTACATCTTAAGGTGCACGCAATAGAATCACAGTTGGAATTGAAACCAACCCCCACACATACAAAACCTTTGTCCAGCATGAATCTAACTGTAGGTTTTAGCCTTCCAGGCACAGAAACATTTAATTGAACCCACTTAAAACTATACCATATTCAATATTAATATAAATTCCTTAAACTATCTTTGTTTTCCTAACATAGAGCTCATGCAATTTTCATTTCTGGAAGATTCATTAAGGATTTACTAATTTATTGCACAAAAAATGAATATTGGGAAATACAGTACAATGGCAGACTTCAAAGACTTTCAAGGAGACACTAACATTTAAAACAAAGGCATTGATCTTAACATGTGTAGGCAGGGGCAGGATTTATTTTGAGGAAACCAGAAGTTCAGGTTTCCCAACATGCTATGGAGTTTTGGCTCCACACGGTGAGCAGTATTGTTTTGAGGCACGATCCCTGCCTGGATGTGAGCCTGACTGACACAATTAGCGGGGAACACTCCAGAGGAGGCCGCAGCCTCAGGTCAGTCACCTGTTGCTATTGGGAACATGGAGCATAGGGAAGGTCCAACCCCTGACTCTGGAGATTGGAAGAAGGTGGCGGACTAATTTAGGGAGGGGGAGCTTTGCGGGGGCCGGGAAGGTGGGGGCGGGGGGAAAGCAGGAGAAAGTTTGCAGACTATCCTCCATGAGCAATTGTTTTGAAGCCAAAGTATAATCACCAAAATAAATGTTGCACGCAATAAACAAAAGCGGACACTCAGGCAACAGACAGTGTTCTACCAGTTTGAATGCTAGAATCTAGACCCAGAGCAAGAAAGGTGAACAGACAGTGGAACAGGGATTGGAATGATTTGTGAATGTCTTGCAGAATGACTGTGGAACTGCTGGAAAGGATGATTTGACTAAAAACTCATTATGGATGTAAAACACGGGCAACTAAAAAAGAGATATTAAAAGCTACAAATCTCTTGAAATGTGAGGGTGAGCGATCCTTAGTGTTCTCAAATAGTAAAGTCCAGTCCTCTGCACATAGAGACAGAAGACGTCAAAACCAGCAAAGCAATGGTGCTGGGAGAAACAAGAAGCAAAGAAAATAAAAAATAGAAATTCCGGCAAGTGCATTGTATCTGTGGAGAGAATTGACAGGTAGAGGGTTGGTTACAGAGCTGAAAAGTTAAGCTGCCTTTTCTCTTTTCAGATGCTGATAGAACAGCTGACTATTTTCATCTTGAATGGCCAGCATTTGTAGCTTTATTTTATTTTTATCTGGGTTATCTCGTTGAGGAGATACTCGACTAGTAAATCCAAAGACTCAGACAGATGCTCCAGGGATTGGGCCCAAATCCCACCACGGCAGCTGGTGGAATTTAAAATCAGTTAATAAAATCTGGAATTGAAAGTTGATCTCAGTAATGGTGGCCATGAAACTATCGGCGATTGTCGGAAAAATCCATCTGGTTCTATTGCCTTTCAGGAAAGGAAATCTGCCATCCTTACCCTGTCTACTCTACATATGTGATTCCAGGCCCACAGCAATGTGGTTGACTCTTAATTTCCCTCTGAACTGACTGAGCAAGTCATTCAGTTCAAGGGCAATTAGAGATGGGCAACGAATGCTGACCTTGGATGTGACGCTTGTTTCCCATGAAAAAATAAATAAAAATAAAAACAAAATAAAAAAAACAACTGGATGAGAATGTCAACCAGGGGAGCAGTATCAATAGCACACGCAAGCAACATTGACAATTCACATCACTTATGGCTTTAACGACTATGGCTAATCTACTTCAATGGTGTCATAATATACGCAGTGCATCAGCAGCTATCATGGTGTATAGAGATGCATTACTTAAATGTCATTCTCTTGCTCCCAAATTTTTATAATTTTCGGAGATTAAGCACAATTTTGTGTAGAGTAATGGGTTTTTATCCAATGTATACCAGACTGGAAATCATCTTTAAACTCTCCTCCCAGAACTCAAAAAATTTAAATCCATAATTGGGCAAAGCTTTCAGAGACTTTAAGTGGTTTTTAGTCTCTGAACTCCAACTTTCTTATCTGGACATTTCCTCATGGGACTGGCATTAATCGTTATTAAACAGCTGACTTATCATTGCGTTCCATCAGGATATAAACAAGAATGGGGGCAGGGAGTGGAGTTCAAAATTACAGAAGGCACGAGAACTTGAAAAATCAAAGTAGAGTCTGAAAAAGCAGAATGGACAAGAGCAGCAAAAATATGATCACGTAGAATATGAATGAAAAGATAATCCTGTACACTCTCTCCATAATTTAAAGCACTTAGGGGTCCGTAGATTAGCCATAGTTAGGGAAAAACTATTCCCACTCATGAAAGCATCAAGAATAAGAGGCCACTGATTTAAACTATTTGGCAAAAGAAGCAAAAACAACATGAGGGGAAAAAACATTCACGTAACGAGTGGTTAGGGTCTGGGATGCACTGCCTAAGAGTTGGAAGAGGCAGGTTCAATCGAAGCATTCAAAGTGGAACTAGACCGTTAACAGAAAAGGAAAAATATGCAGAGTCGCAGGAAGAAGGCAGGGGATTGGCACAAGGCGAAATAATTTGGTGTGCCGGCGCAGACAATGATGGGCCAAATGGCCTCCTTTTGCGCTGTAACAATTCTGTGATTTGCGAACCCCTGAACATTAAAGGTTCAGCGGTTCTTTGAATTCTCTTGGTGGATTTGCACAGGAATATGCACAGGAAGACGACAAGACTAACTAAAGCCAATCCGCACACAAGACTTTGATGGGAAGCTGGAAAACTTAATCCAAGCAGACAAAAGAGCAACGTGGGCAGCGTTTGACGATTTAGGGGCGTCATTCTCCGCCGGCGGGAGTCTCCGTTTTGCCGGCACCCGGGGGTTTCCCGACGGAGTGGGGCTGCCCCACAATGGGAAACCCCATTGCCGGTGTTACGGAGACTCCCGCCGGCCGGTCGGGGCAGAAATGTGGCGGGGCGGGTAGGAGAATTTCGCCCCATGTTTTAAAGAGTCTGTTCAGCATTCTCCGCTATATTATTCACAATGAGGAGCTTAAAGGTTCTCTCGGTGGAAATTTGTTTCTGTCAGTGGGAAAATAAGATATTCATTAGACAGCACCTGATCAGTGTACATCATTTTTTTTCCACTTGTCAAAGGTGGTAAACAACAGAAAATGAAACACAAAACACATGACTGAGAGCTAAATACTCCACAACAGCTCTACGACATCTTGTAGAGCTAATCTTCAAACTACAACATTTATTTTTAAGACGCCATAAATGAAATTCCTACCACATGGAGGCAATTAAAATGATCGGCACGTTATTGCTGAAGCAAAGACTAAAATAATGGTTTCAGATGTCAGCAGAGGATTGTCGAAATTGTTTGAACAATCTGCCATGTTGAAACTGAAAGAAAAGATGCATTTAACAACAGAACAAAATTGAAGACATGGGTTCCAGAGAAGAAAAGTAACATGGGGCTGAGGAAACAGTGGCCAGAATTTTCCCGCTGTTGCGATTCAATATTTCCGCTGGCAGCGCACCCATTCCAGCAGTTTTCGCAACAGCATGGTGTCGTTATAACAGGAAATCCATTGACAATCGGCAGGAAGATAGAATTCCACCATCAGGGAATGGCGTGCGGCCATGAAACAAGCGGCTGGCGGACTGGGGAATCCCGCCCAGTGACTGACAATCTACCTTGTGGAAAAAAGACCCAACACCTATACTGATACTGGCAACAGTTAGCGGTCATTTAGCAAAAAAATCCTCATCGTTTCTTTTTTCATTTCATTCTTAACTGTCATTATTCTTCCTCTTAATACACAGGGCTGTAAAATATTACACATCTGCCTCATCAAGCACTTGTTCTTATTACAGAGTCATTTGTTTGTTCTTATAAATAAACTCAGCAGTCTTGCCTGATGTTCAAAACTGACTTAATAGAATATGTGCAGAAGGAGGCCATTCAGCCCATCAAGTCTGCACTGGCTCTTGGAAAGAGCACCCCACCTCCACCATATCCCCGTAAACCAGTAACCCCACCTAACCTAAAGGCAATTTAGCATGGCCAATGCACCTAATCTGCACATCTTTGGACTGTGGGAGGAAACAGGAGCATCCGGAGGAAACCCACACAGACACGGGGAGAACGTGCAGACTCCACACAGACAGTGACCCAGCCGGGAATTGAACCTGGGACCCTGGAGCTGTGAAGCAGCAGTGCTAACCACTATGCTACCGTGCCGCCCCAGCATGGTGCTAACTTTCTGCATGCATCCAAGTTAAACATGACATGGCAGGAAATGGCAGTTCATTGTCAAGAAGCTCCATTGGAGCGGAGAGCCAAATGAAATCTACAAAGGGATATTGCTTGTAGGGAAAGGGAGGGCAGCAAAAACGCTTTGGTGCCACCCCATTCGTTTCTCTTGTCACAATCTCATGATTCTCAAGAGAGAATATTTAGGATCATACATCAGCAGTTAAATAAGCTGGTAGAGGATGTACAACATGGGCCTCTGGATTACTAGTCCAGTGACATTACTGACATCTCATATGCCACTATCTCCTCACCACCCCCACTTTGCATCCGCAGATAGTTTGCCATTCGATAACCATAAAGCCAACTGCAGGTCACACCGAGGTGAATGGCATGGCAGTGACTCATGGTACTGTGGCTTGTAAGCCAATTCATTGTGGGGTTAATGAGAGGTCATCTTCACTGACAATGCCTCCCAAAATTCCATGGCCAACTAACACTTTCATCTGCAAATAAAAAGCATGTGCAAAACAAAATTAGATAAATTGGTCAATTACAATATAGAAATGTTATCCATCTTAAAAATAAAACTCGTCTGGAATTTCTGGCATTGTTCAAAACTTCCTAGGGTCATGTCCAGCATAGTTCTTCTCAGCAACTGTTTGCTAATTATCTGAATTACAAATTTAGTCCAGTTAAATGCCTGGGCCCATTCAATGACTGCACTCATAATAAGATGCACATTACTGTCACCAATTGTGCCATCAGCTGGATTAATGCTCACTCAATGAAGTTTTACATCTTGTACGTAGAGCAAAATATTAATCACACTCCTGCTGAAACGCTTCCAGGACAAAATACCAAAATATGCAGCTTATCAAAATGCCTACTTACCTCTTGGTCCAAACCATGAAACAAAATAATAATTTAGCGTCTTGTCCACAGCTTCCATTTTTAAAATCTATGGGGGTAATTAATCAAAAAATACATAGTAAATAAAATGCAACAGATGACTATTTAGCAATGTTTCAATGACAATCAGGACATTCAATATAATTCCTCATTTTCTACATTATACTCAGAACATGCATGTTGCAAGAAATTATATTCATGATGAAAAGTCACAAAATGAAACACTTTCCATAGATTCTGCAGTACCTCCTGAGAATTTCCAGCATTTATCTTTTATTAAGCCTGGAATTCTCTATGAGAAGCTGTTTCATACTGTTCAAGCCGTTCACTGAAGGTGGGACCGATGGTAGAGTAGAATAGAATAGAATTCCTACAGTCCAGAATAATAATAATAGTAATCTTTATTATTGCCACAAGTAGGCTTACATTAACACTGCAATGAAATCATTGTGAAACTCCCCTAGTCGCCACATTCCGGCACCTGTTCGGGTACGCTGAATATCCAAATCACCTCACAGCACGTCTTTCGGGACTTGTGGGAGGAAACCTGAGCACCCGGAGGAAACCCACACAGACACGGGGAGAAAGTGTAAACTCCACACAGACAGTCCACCCAAGGCCGGAATTGACTCTGGGTCCATGGTGCTATGAGGCTGAAGTGATAACCACTGTGCCACCGTGCCGCCTTGATGTTCTAATCCAGAAAGCTAGTTGGTGAAGAGTGATACTGGAGTCAATCTTTACTCAGCCTTATATTTATTTTACAGAGTCAAACATTACAAACATATAACCCCTATCCTTACGTGTGCTCAAGTGAAATCCCAATTAATGACCTCCACTTATATATAATTAAACTCCACTGATGTACAAACCACAAATGAGAATTCAGCAGGCGGACATTCTCCCAGCAGTTCCACCTCCATTAATCACGCCAAGCTACGTGGGGGCAAACATTCGCTGCTGCCCACCTCTGTCTGACAGGAATTCCTGGCAACATGTATGATACAGGAGACCCAATCCTACCCAGGGTCATCTCTCTTAGTATTGTAGAAGATCTTCGCTAACTCCAGGCCCAATGACATGATTTGTAATGCAGTGCTATGTGGCTATTGTCTCTCTGTGAGCATAAAGAGTGCAGGCTAGATTTCCCAAGATGGCTTAAGTCTGCACACGAATGGTGAGTTTGAAGTTGGTCTTTCAAACACCAACATTCTCCATTTCCCTCTGGTATAAGTTGCTATTGGTACTCCAGTCAGCTGTTCAAACAACATCACCAAACATACAGATACAAGTCAGCTGATCACAACTGAAATTCCAAACAGCACTTAAAAGCATCCACAGGCATTGGGCTGGATTTTCCGTAGCCTGACCCCGAAATCGTGACTGGCGATTGGCGGAGAATGGATTCCGACGCCGGAATCGGGGCAGGCGCCAGTATGACGCCGGTCCACAATGCTCCACCCCTCCAGACCGGCGTCATCGGGACATCAACGCCATTGGTGTGTCACCGGCCGGGCCACCCGCTATGCTCCGCCCCCGATGGACCAAGTTCCCGACGGCGCAGGCCACGTGTGGTCCCAGCCGTCGGGAACCCGGCGTGACGGCTGCAGACAGTGTCCAGCGGCATCACACTCATCTGGGATCCGTGCCGTTAGGCGGGGTTGCTTCTGCTAGGGCTGGAGGGACTGGTGGTGTGTGGCCAGGGGAGTGGGCTGTGGGGCCGTGGTGGCGGATTAGGGTTTGAGCACGGCCGGCTTCATGTTTTACGGCACGGCCGGTGCAGATCGTCAGCCCAGCGCATGCGCGGGCCCGGGACACGGCAATTCTCCAGCTGTTTTCAGCACGATCCATGGATGTTCACGCGGCACTGGTGGTACCAAAATTGGTGAGGGGTTCGCGCCGACCTTCCTGTGGTGAACCTCCCGTGGATTCTCCGTTCACACCGGCACTTAGCCTCAGAAACGGAGAATCCAGCCCATTGCCTCCCTTCTAGATTTCGCTTTGACAAATCTCGGGACACGCGGAGGTGGAAAGCTTGGGACACGCGGAGGTGGAAAGCTTAAGCCAGCAAGCACAATACAGCAGTCGCAGCTTGTAAATGGGAAGAGAATGTGCGATGAGGGGAATGAGGATGTGAAAAAGAAAATTAAGTTATGAGGTTACAGTCATCTTTGACGCTTTGAGCCTTCCTTCTGATTACAGCTTCAGCAATGGGCGTCCCATAATAGCCAGCACCATCTCCTCCATGAGGGGATTAGGACATATCCCCCTCCGATAAACTCCTGCTGGGTCCAGTTGTCCACCACCCTGCCCTGCAGGAGAGGGGCAAGTGTTTCAGTGACCGCTGTACAACCTGTTTGGCTGATGTGGCTTTCACGGTTGAACAGCTGACAGCGTTTGTGCCAGCTCTGAGACATAGGTGCAAGGCTTGCAGCAGTATTAAGGGTATGAGGATGAGGTAAAGCATTATGAATTTTAGTTATGAGTTCCGATTAATAGAGATTGTTGGGTGGGCAGTGATGAGGGTGCGATGGCTTGAGCAGTGTCTGAGACTCCTGGCGCAGGTGCTGGCATAAGGCAGTCAAAAATGCATTCGCTGACCTTGACCTTGTGTGCGTGGGGCATTCTATCCTAGTCTTTACAGCATGACACTTTGCATTGGCCTCCCTAGCTATCTAGGCCCACTGTCTGTTGACCGCGGAGGACCTCCTAGCCCCTTGCGCCTTCAAGAAATCTCACCTCCTTTCCATCTCCTTCACTAAGACATCCAGAGCAACGTCTGAAAGCCTGGGAGCCCGCTCCTTCCTATGTCATGCCAGTCCTCACTGATTCCTAAGTCAAACTCACTTCCCGCACTACTGCCAGCTCCTGCTCCAGTCATAACGCACCTCTCCTTTTTTTAGAGGTGCGGATCCGCACTTAGCGATGCAGGTTAGTTTTAAGTGGTCCAAGCACTATTCTCAACCCCCGCAGATGCGTGCAGCCAATGAACAACACAGTTAGCACCGACTGCACACAGCGATCACTGAAATTATTCACCGATGGCAGCACCAAGTTGCCGTGTTGTCTGCATTACGTTGAATGGGTACTGGATAATTGCGCATCGTGGTCCCACGCTTGTTTTTGAGGACTATCCAGTTTAGGGATGATGCCATTATCTGGTGCATCCAATGGAGATCAGCTCTTCAAGGGAGTATGCCTCAGGAACTTGTGGATACTCAACTTTTTATCAAAATTAATGGTTGGAAATTATCATTTGCATATTAGTGATCTGCATGTTCTGCTTTCTGGGCATACTGTGGGGAGCCAGGACCTGCTGCATCATGGATGCATCCTTAATATTCCTAACATGCCCACATCAATAATCTACGCAATGGCAGAGTGGCATCAATCAGGTGGTACTGAAACTCCTTTGAGATCCAGGCCTAGATTTTCGCCACGATGAAGAGGGTCTCCGTCATGGTAAAAATGGCGGTAGGAGACAGAAAATGGAGGTCCCACCCTTCAACAAGGCAACTAGCATTTTCACAGGGGCAGGAATGGATCCGGATCAGGGTTTGCATGTGTATTTCATAGAGGCAGCTATCAACAGAAATAGCAGCTGACTCCACTCATGTGTGATTTTGGTGTGAGAGGTGTCCGAAACCCAATGTGCGCAGATTAGACCTGAAGGAGCAGGTCTAAACATTGTGGAGATGTTTGGATAGCTAGAGTACGCCTTTGGAAATGGTCCCAGGACCCCCTTTGAGAGAGGTCAGGTGCTAACAGGGGGAGGTTAGGTGCCGGATTCTCCGTCGGGCGGATGCTCTGTTTTGCCGGCACCCGGGGTTTTCCCGATGGCCTGGGGCTGCTGCACAATGGGAAACCCCATTGACCAGCCGGCGAAACGGAGCATCCCGCCGGGGTGCTGAAACTGAAATCTGGCGCGGCGGGACGCAGAATCCAGCCCCAGGTGTCCTTTAAAAAGAGCACACCTCATTGGAACTTTGAAGCTCATCAGCGCTCTCAAAACAACTGTCAAAAGTGTCAACATGAACTGTCAGAGAGAGCTATCAAGCTGCCAAGGTATTTAAAACTGCTGTCTTTAACTCTTTGAAAATCTGTCAGGAGTGTTAAAAATGATTACTTGCTATTTTACTCTGTCTTTAGACATAAGCCTGTGGGTTTCCACTACTTGGTTGGTGGTGAATGCCTGATTTCTCAACCCACCATTATCACAGTAGGGTGCATGCCATTTCAATTTGATTGACAGCTTCAAGTGGTTATGGACCCTTTGAAGAGGGGCAATGCCTGTTTTATAGGGGATTCTTCAAGTGAATGAAATGTTTGTTGTTGTAAATGTTAATGTAGCTGAAAGAATATAAAGAGTAAATGGTATTTTGAGTTAAAACTGTTTGTTTTAAATTAAAGCCTGCCGTAGACACTTGAAATTTTATTTAATGTCAGCATGGGTCCTGAGGTCTGTTCACGGTGGTTACTGGTTGAGTTGACATTGTAGGCGTAAGGGCAAAAGGGTGCTGGGTGAAGTTGGGCATGGATTGGTACTGAGTTGGCATAATGCTCTGGAAAGATGAATGGGGTAGAGGTTAGCATGGGGCTGTAAAGGCCCATGGAGGATACAGAGGGGCATAGGTTGGCATGGAAGGTATGTGGGATGATTGGGATGGGCAACGGGCATGGACTCACATGGATGGGGCATGGGGAGTTTGTGGGGTTTGAGGGCTGTTTTTAGTTATTCTATTTTTTGTATTAAACTTCAACACAGTGCTGATGCATCGAGTCAGGCCTTCTGCTCACCCTGCCTCACCCAGCATCCTCTGCATCATTCTGGGATCTCCCGTCCCAACTCCGAGAGAATCCCAAAACCCGGAATCAAAACTCTGACGTCAGTCAGAGGGTTATAGAAGTTGGATCCACAAAACTAGGAATTCTCCCGACTTCGCACACCCATCAAACGGACACAGTGCTCAGCTCAGTATTTGATTACCAAATTCGTAACAGTTGCATCCTTTCCATAACTTTTTTTAAGCTCCAAGATGGTTAACAAATTGCCCTTTGGACGTGTTAGCAAAACGGACAGAACAACCTTTACACTTTTAGTTGAGGGATCCCTAAAACCACAAACTCCTAAAGGTGGCTGGATTTTATAGTCCCATCAGCATATTTGAAGGTGGGGCGGGGTTGTAAACTGTAGCTTCTGACATTTCCACCTGCTCCCAATCTGTCTCCTATTTTATGGGAGAGGTGGCGGGGACGCATGAGTAGCCTGTGCAAAATGAATATTCTGCCGAGGGTCTTGTTTATCTTTCAAGCTCTCCCGATCTTTATACCAAAGGCATTTTTCGGAACGTGGACACGATAATCTCGGACTTTGTATGGGCGGGGAAGGTGCCAAGGGTGGGAAAGACCCTGCTACAGAGGCAGAGGGAGCGGGGGGGTGACATTGTCGAACTTGCTTCATTATTATTGGGCGGCGAATGTGGACAAAGTGCAGCGGTGGTGGGAAGGAGAAGGGGGCGGGTGGGTTAGGATGGAGGAGGAATCTTGTAAGAGATCTAGTTTGAGGGCTATGGTGACGGCAGTGTTGCTAATGGCTCCGAGTAGGTATTCAGGGAGCCCGGTGGTGCAGTCCACGGTGAAGATACGGGTCGGGATTCTCCCAAATCCTGGCCAAGTGTTGACGTCGACGTAAACATCGGAGTGGTGTACGCCAGCGTCAATGGCCTCCTGGCCCAGCACTTCACCGCTGTCCAGGGGGCTAGCCCAGCGGCGGAGAGCTGCGGCTGCTCCGGCGCCGAAAGGCGGCCCTGCACGGCTGGCACAGATCCGCGCATGCGCGTGGTTGCCGTCTCCGCACCAGCGCAAAGCAACATGTCGGGGACTTTACGGCGAGCCGCGCGGAAGGAGGTAGGCCCCCTCCAGATCGCGGCCGCCCGCCGATCGGATGCCCCGATCGCGGGCCTGGACCCCGTGGAGGCCCCCCACAGGAATCAGATACCCCCCGCCCCCCCCCCCCCACCAAGACGTCCACAGCGGCCGGGTGGTACCAGGTAAGTACTACATCAGGGGGACTCGCGGGAGTTCGGCCCGTCGCCCACGAAGAATCGCCGCGGGGGCTTATTTCAGCGGCTCCCGACCAGCGCCGCGTCGACCGCGCGGGCGCGATTGCCGTCGGTTCTCCCTCCCGGTGTCAGAGCGCCCTCGCCGATTCTCCAACCCGCTGCAGGCTCGGAGAATCCTGCCCCATTGAATCAGTTGAGGAGGCATTTTAGGGTGGAAGGGACGTCGGTGCTAACACCGCTGTGTGAGAATCATGGGTTTGAGCTTGTGGGGGGGGGGGGGGATACATAATGTGTACAGGAGGTGGAGGGAAGTGGGGCTGGTCAAGATGAGGGATTTGTATTTGGAGGAAGGGTTTGCCAGTTTGGAGGAGCTAAGGGAGAGGGTAGAGCTGCCGAGGGGGAGTGAATTCAGGTATCTACAGGTTAGAGACTTTGCACAAAATGTCTCGAAGGGGTTCCCTAGATTGCCGGGATACACCCTGCTGGAGCGACTGCTGCTTCCGGATGTGAAGGGGAGGGAAGAATTGGGGATATATATAAGTGGCTGGGGGAGCAGGGAGGCGAGCGGGTGGTGACGATCAAGAAGAAATGGAAAGTGGAGTTGGGAGTGGAAATCAATTGGGGCGTATGGAATGAGGCACTGCGTAGGGTAAATGGGACCTCCTCTTGTGCAAGGATGAGCCTGATACAGGTGGTGCACAGGGTGCATATGACTAGGGCGAGAATGAGTGGGTTCCTTCAGGGAGTATCAGATGAGTGTGAGAGGTGTGGGCGGGAGCCAGCAAATCACACGCGCAATGTGGTAATCTGTGTAGAGGTATTATGGTACCTGGTAATGCTGGAACACCATTGGTAGATATTGTATGTTTCCTATTGGTCATGCTGTACGGTAGCTCCGCCCCGCAAGGCGGGGTATAAGAACCCGTGCTGCCCCAGCAGCCTTTATTCTGTACTTGAGCTGCTGGGGGAAACATCTAGCTTATTAAAGCCTTCAGTTGGACTACAACCTCGCTTTAGTGGTCATTGATCGTGCATCAATTTAATAAGCTAGATTTAAAAGGATGGAGCTCCGAATCAAGCCGGAGTGTCTCCAACTCAGCTCCCACGCGGTGAACTCAGCGGCAATCTTCAAGCACTGGCTAGCATGTTTTAAAGGATATCTCGGAACGGTCGAAAACACACCCACGGGAGAACAGAAAATGCAAGTCCTGCACTCGAGGGTGAGCCCGGAAATTTACACCCTCATCGAGGACGCGGAAGACTTCGATGCAGCAATAGAGCTTCTAAAGGACATTATATTCGCCCGGTAAACCAGATCTACACCCAACATCTGCTAGCAACGAGGCGACAAATCCCTGGGGAATCGCTGGAAGAATTCTACCGTGCGCTCCTGCTGTTGGGGAGAAACTGCAGCTGCCCGCAAGTTTCGGCGAGCGACCACACAGAACTCTTGATCCGGGACGCATTCGTGGCAGGTACGCTGTCCTCCCAAATCCGCCAGCGATTGCTGGAAAAAGACACCCTAGGCCTCAAAGAGGCACGGGCCCTTGCAGGCTCCCTGGATGTGGCCGCGCTTACCTTCCCAAACGCGTGGCAGCCCCCTGGGCAGCGTGGACCCCTCCGCAGCCGGCCCAGAAACATCCCCCATCCCCCCACAAGCTTGTGCTGCAAGGCGACCTGGCAACCCCGGGGGGCCCCGCTGCTACTTTTGCGGTCAGGCGAAGCATGCCCGGCCCGCGCATCCACCTGCAAGGGATGCGGTAAAAAAGGCCACTTCGTGGTGGTATGCCAGGCCCATGAGGTCGCCGCGGTCTCGGGCGGCGAATGTGGACCGCCACCACAAACCTCTCCACGGTCCCCATCCCCATCTTCCTACTCCAGGGCCACGTGCGGCCCTTGGGCGCCACCATCTTGTCCCGCGGACGCCATGTTCGATGGGTGGGCATTACCATTTTGTGCACGCCTAGCCATGTGCGACCAATGAGAGCCGCCATCTTGGATGGACTCCCAGGACCCCAGCTCGGCTGACCGCACACCGCCCGAAGAGAACACTCAACTGCTGAGATTAGCCTCGGTGACCTTGGATCAGTCCCGGCCTCGAACACTCTCAACTGCAGTACTAATCAACGGGCACGAGGCATCCTGCTTAATCGACTCTGGGAGCACGGAGAGCTTCATACACCCCGACACGGTAAGACGCTGTTCTCTCCTCGTCCACCCCGTTAATCAAAAAATCTCCCTGGCCTCCGGTTCCCACTCAGTAGAGATAAAGGGGTTTTGTGTAGCAAACCTCACAGTCCAGGGAAGGGAGTTTAAAAATTATCGGCTCTACGTCCTTCTCCACCTCTGCGCGGCCACACTCCTCGGTTTAGACTTACAGTGTAATCTCCAAAGTCTAACTTTCAAATTCGGCGGCCCTATACCCCCCTCACTGGCTGCGGCCTCGCGGCCCTCAAGGTCGATCCACCTTCCCTGTTTGCGAACCTCACCCCGGATTGCAAACCCGTTGCCACCAGGAGCAGACGGTACAGTGCCCAGGATCGGATCTTTATTAGGTCAGAGATCCAAAGGCTACTGAGGGAAGGAGTCATTGAAGCTAGCAACAGTCCCTGGAGAGCTCAAGTAGTGGTGGTAAAGACCGGGGAGAAGCATAGGATGGTCATCGACTACAGTCAGACCATCAACAGGTTTACGCAGCTGGACGCATACCCACTCCCCCACATCCACCTACCACCAGCTCCCCATCCGTACTAGTGATCGCAAATACACTGCCAATGAGGCAGATGGGTGGCTCTATCACTTCTTAAGGGTTCCCTTCGGTGTCACCAACGGGGTCTCGGTCTTCCAGCGGGAGATGGACCGAATGGTTGACCGGTACGGTTTACGGGCAACATTCCCGTATCTCGATAATGTCACCATCTGCGGCCACGACCAGCAGCACCACGACACCAACCTGCGAAAATTCCTCCAGATCGCAAAGATCCTTAACCTTACATATAACAAGGATAAATGCGTGTTTAGCACCGACTGCCTAGCCATCCTCGGCTACGTAGTGCGAAATGGAGTTATCGGCCCCGATCCTCAACGCATGCACCCCCTTATGGAGTTCCCCCTCCCTCACTGCTCCAAGGCCCTGAAGCGCTGCCTAGGGTTTTTCTCTTACTATGCCCAGTGGGTCGCCAACTATGCGGACAAGGCCCGTCCCCTGATCCAATCCACAGCTTTTCCCCTGTCGAAAGAGGCCCGCCAGGCCTTCAGCCTGCATCAAAGCAGACATTGCAAAGGCGACGATGCACGCCATCGACGAGTCCTTCCCTTTCCAGGTCGAGAGCGACGCATCCGACGTCGCTCTGGCGGCCACCCTCAACCAAGTTGGCACACCCGTGGGCTTCTTCTCACGTACCCTCCATGCTTCCGAAATCCGCCACTCCTCAGTCGAAAAGGAGGCCCAGGCCATAGTAGACGCTGTGAGACATTGGAGGCATTAGCTGGCCGGCAGGAGATTCACGCTCCACACTGACCAACGGTCGGTTGCTTTCGATAATGCACAGCGGGGCAAGATAAAGAACGATAAGATCTTGCGGTGGAGGATCGAACTCTCCACCTACAACTACGAGATCTTGTATCGTCGCGGGAAGCTAACCGAGCCTCCTGATGCCCTGTCCCGCGGCACATATGCCAACACACAAGTGGACCGCCTCCGAGCCCTCCACGAGGACCTCTGCCACCCGGGGGTCACTCGCCTTTTCCACTTTATCAAGACCCGCAACCTGCCCTACTCCATCGAGGAGGTCAGGACAGCCACCAGGGACTGCCAAATCTGCGCGGAGTACAATCCACACTTCTACCGGCCAGAGAAAGCGCACCTGATAAAGACTTCCCATCCCTTTGAACGCCTCAGCATGGACTTCAAAGGCCCCCTCCCCTCCACCGACCGCAACACGTACTTCCTGAACGTGATTGACGAGTACTCCCGGTTCCCATTCGCCATCCCCTGCCCCGACATAACCGCAACTACGGCCATCAAGGCCCTCCAGGGTATCTTTACACTGTTCGGGTTCCCCGCTTACATACATAGTGATAGGGGGCCCTCCTTTATGAGTGACGAACTGCGTCAATTCCTGCTCAGCAAGGGCATCGCCTCCAGCAGAGTGACCAGTTACAACCCCCGGGGTAACGGACAGGTAGAGAGGGAGAACGGAACGGTCTGGAAGACCGTCCTACTGGCCCTACGGTCATTGATCGTGCATCACGCATGTTTTGGGGTTGTGAAAAATTCGGATTTGTTGCTTTTACTGTGTGATCTGGTGTCAGGCAGGAGGGTTAACCACTTTTGAGGGTCCACTATGCCCATCAGAGGCACTCTCTGATGATCCTACTCCCCCCCACCCCTATATCCTCTGGCCTCTCAAACTCAGCCCCCCCACCACCCTCGCTGGGGTCAGACTGCAAAGCGTAGCCGATGTCATAATATTCACTCATGTATATAATGAGATGCAGACAGGCAGTAATTGACACATAGGATGACCAGTAAGTACCCAACACAGTGCAGCCAATCACCAGACAGGACACTACCACTATAAAGCCAGAGGGCACTAGGTTTCCCGCTCTCTCGGGACCCAGCTGCTGAGACAGTCAGATTCCACGAGCTGGCAAGCACAAACACCATGCGGTAGCCAGTAAGTCTGGACAGGCTACTACAAGGTCACTAGTCAGATCAGTATAGTGTCGATCCACAGCTGACTATGTACAGCAGTTCATCCAGTTGAATAAAACAGTGTTGGATCTTCTCCTGTGTTAGACGTCTGTTTCTAGCTTCCCTGCATCGAGTGCAGTCCTCATCGAACCAACCTGCCGAACACATCATGGTACCAGAGTGATATTGATCTTGATGGACCTACCTCGAGTGAATCAGCATCGACCAGCAAGCAGCCATCCGGTGAAATAGAAAACATCGAGCCTTCTCCGCAACTCCACATCTCTGGCAACCTCGGCGGCAACTAGAAAATCTTCAAGCAAAAGTTCCTCTTGTACATCGAGGCCTCCGACCTCGAGACAGCATTCGATGCCAGGAAGATCGTGCTATTTCTCTCCACTGCAGGGGACCACGCCATCCATATCTACAATTCGCTTACATTCGCCAACGGCGAAGACAAAATGAAATTCAAAACAGTCCTGCTGAAGTTCGACAGCGCTGCGACGTTGAGGTGAATGAGAGCTTTGAATGGTACATCTTCCAGCAGAGGCTTCAGGGTAAGGATGAACCTTTTCAGTCCTTCTTGACCCATCTCCGCATCCTAGCGCAGTCATGTAACTATGACTCGACGGCTGATTCCATGATCCGGGATCAGATTGTTTTCGGGGTCCACTCCGATTCCCTGCGGCAGCAGCTCCTGAAAGTCAAACAGTTGACCCTCTCTGTCGCTATCGAGACGCGCGTTGTCCATGAGCATGCTAAGAATCGTTACTCCCACATCAGGGCGGCAGAAACTGCGTAGCTGGCCTCCCACGAGGCAGAAAGGGTGCAGGCCATTGCACAGATGCAGGGCCTGAGCATCGAGGAGAGTGGCCGTTTCGCGCACTTTTCTCGGTTCCCTGCGTATGCACGCCACGACCGAGTGGACGGCGAGACCGAAAACCCGACTGCGCAGATGCGTACGTCGGCCGACCGCACTGCGCATGCGCGATAGCGCACGAATCGCGCTGACATCAGTGTCATGACGAGTCCGAATTGTGGCTCCGCCCACTTAAAGCGGCAATGTCCGGCAAGAGGACGCCGATGTCTCCAGTGTGGCAAGTTTGGCCACTACGCAGCACGCTGCAGATCCGCTCCACCGATCAGCAGCCAGCGATCCCAGCTGCTGCACAGAAGTGTCCGCTCAAAACAACAAGGCATGCCAGATTCTGATCCCGAAAGCCCAACAGACCCTGATGCTGACTGCCTCAAGTCTCCATATCGGGTGGGCATCATAACCACACATGAGCTGGCCTCCACCACACCTGCGCAACGCCTTTCGTTCCTCAGTGTGGATCCCGACGACGAGTGGTGTGCTGTCCTCACAGTTAACAAGGCTCGCATCCGATTTAAACTGGACACCGGCGTGTCTGCGAACCTCATCTCACAATCCGACCTCGACACCATCCGGGCCCGACCAAGCATTCTTCCACCGGCCTGCCAGCTCCTTGACTACAATGGCAATGCCATAGCTGCCAGTGGCTCGTGTCAACTAGGGGTATCCAACAAGGCGATCAAGGCAACGTTACGATTTGAAATCGTCGGGCCTGACAGGGAGGCCCTGCTAGGTGCTCGCGCCTGCAAGCTCCTGAACCTGGTTCAGCGAGTCCACACCATGTCATCATCACCGGCGACGGCCTCGCCCGATGGAAATTTGCAAGCCGATAGACGACATTATCATGCAGTACCACAGTGTATTCAATGGAATGGGCACGCACCCGTACCAATACAAAATACTGCTCAAGCCGAACGCCACCCTTGTAATCCATGCCGGGTGTCGGCACCCCTCAAGGATCGTCTGAAAAATCAACTACAGGACCTCCAAGAACAGGGCATCATCTCGAAGGTCACGGAGCCAACAGACTGGGTCAGCTCCATGGTATGCGTAAAGAAGCCATTAGGGGAGCTCCGCATTTGCATTGATCCCAAGGATCTAAACTGCAACATCATGCGGGAGCATGACCCGATCCCGAAGCATGAAAAGTTTTTTTTTTTAAATATATTTATTAAAGTTTTTTAACACAATTTTTCTCCCTTACAAACAATAACCCACCCCCTCCCCCGGTAACAAAAAAAAACGAGAAATCGCGCAGAGCAAGATATATACATGGCAAAATGATATATTTACACAGCTTTGTACACTGGCCCTCACCCGTACGTGCCAGTTTCCCCAACCCTTCATGTTATCTCTTGCTCATCCACCCTCCCAGGCAGTCCCCCCCCCCCCCCCCAGGACCCCCCCCCCCCCCCAAGGTTGCTGCTGCTGCTGACCGACCTTCCTCTAATACTCCGCGAGATAGCCTAGGAACGGTTGCCACCGCCTGTAAAACCCCTGCGCAGACCCTCTCAAGGTGAACTTAATCCTCTCCAACTTTATAAACCCAGCCATATCATTTATCCAGGCCTCCAGGCTGGGGGGCTTCGCCTCCTTCCACATTAGCAAGATCCTTCGCCGGGCTACTAGGGACGCAAAGGCCAGAATGCCGGCCTCTTTCGCCTCCTGCATTCCCGGTTCGTCCACTACTCCAAATATTGCTAGCCCCCAGCTTGGCTTGACCCGAGGTTTATCTTTTTCATTCTTTTTGATGCCCTGTTTTGATTGGCACTGCAGTACCTCTGTATGCACCGGTTGTTAAAACAGTCAAATGAACATTTAGGACAAATAAAGGCTTGTTTTATTGATTTCCAAATATGTCTTGCTTATGCTCCAGTCAGTGAAAGGTTGCAATCTGCTGAATGATAGAACACAATGTTACCGACTCTTAGGATCGTATCAATTACAGATAAGACCATCTCAGATCACTCCCTTTATTTTAAAAAAATATATATATTTTATTAAAATTTTTCAAACAAATACTTTTCCGTTTTTACATCTCAACAAGGGATTATACATTAACTGGTAAATAACATTATTTAAATAATATAGTGAACTAACAACAACTAAAAAAAAACAAATAGCAAAAACACAAAATAGTGCTCACCCCCACCCCCCCCCCCCACCCCGCCTCCCCCCTGGGTTGCTGCTGCTGTCATTTCTATCTTTTCATTATCGTTCCGCGAGATAGTCAAGGAACGGTTGCCACCGCCTGGAGAACCCCTGAGCCGATCCTCTCAACGCAAATTTTATTCGTTCCAATCTTATGAACCCTGCCATGTCGTTTATCCAGGCCTCCACGCCTGGGGGTTTCGCTTAGAATCATAGAATCATAGAAGTTTACAGCATGGAAACAGGCCCTTCGGCCCAACCAGTCCATGCCGCCCAGTTTTTACCATTAAGCTAGTCCCAGTTGCCCGCACTTGGCCCATAACCCTCTATACCCATCTTACCCATGTAACCATCTAAATGCTTTTTGAAAGACACAATTGTACCCGCCTCTACTACTACCTCTGGCAGCCCATTCCAGACACTCACTACCCTCTGAGTGAAGAAATTGCCCCTCTGGGCCCTTCTGAATCTCTCCCCTCTCACCTTAAACCTATGCCCTCTAGTTTTAGACTCCCCTACCTTTGGGAAAAGATGTTGACTATCTACCTTATCTATGCCCCTCATTATTTTATAGACCTCTATAAGATCACCCCTAAGCCTCCTACGCTCCAGGGAAAAAAGTCCCAGTCTATCCAGCCTCTCCTTATAACTCAAACCATCAAGTCCCGGCAACATCCTAGTAAATCTTTTCTGCACTCTTTCTAGTTTAATAATATCCTTTCTATAATAGGGTGACCAGAACTGCACACAGTATTCCAAGTGTGGCCGTACCAATGTCTTGTACAACTTCAACAAGACGTCCCAACTCCTATATTCAATGTTCTGACCAATGAAACCAAGCATGCCGAATGCCTTCTTCACCACCCTGTCCACCTGCGACTCCACCTTCAAGGAGCTATGAACCTGTACTCCTAGATCTCTTTGTTATATAACTCTCCCCAACGCCATACCATTAACTGAGTAGGTCCTGGCCTGATTCGATCTGCCAAAATGCATCACTTCACATTTATCTAAATTAAACTCCATCTGCCATTCGTCGGCCCACTGGCCTAATTGATCAAGATCCCGTTGCAATCCTAGATAACCTTCTTCACTATCCACTGTGCCACCAATCTTGGTGTCATCTGCAAACTTACTAACCATGCCTCCTAAATTCTCATCCAAATCATTAATATAAATCACAAATAACAGTGGACCCAGCACCGATCCCTGAGGCACACCACTGGTCACAGGCCTCCAGTTTGAAAAACAACCCTCTACAACCACCCTCTGCCTTCTGTCGTCCAGCCAATTTTGAATCCAATTGGCAACCTCACCCTGGATCCCGTGAGCTTTAACCTTCTGCAACAACCTACCATGCGGTACCTTGTCAAAGGCTTTGCTAAAGTCCATGTAGACAACGTCTACTGCACTGCCCTCATCTACCTTCTTGGTCACTCCCTCAAAAAACTCAATCAAATTTGTGAGACATGATTTTCCACGCACAAAGCCATGCTGACTGCCCCGAATCAGTCCTTGCCTCTCTAAATGCTTGTAGATCCTGTCTCTCAGAATACCTTCTAGCAACTTACCTACTACAGACGTTAGGCTCACCGGTCTGTAGTTCCCAGGCTTTTCCCTGCTGCCCTTCTTAAACAAGGGCACAACATTCGCCACTCTCCAATCTTCAGGCACCTCACCTGTGGCTGCCGATGATTCAAATATCTCGGTTAGGGGACCCGCAATTTCCTCCCTAGCCTCCCACAACATCCTGGGATACATTTCATCAGGTCCCGGGGATTTATCTACCTTGATGCGCTTTAAGACTTCCAGCACCTCCTCCTCTGTAATATGCACACTTCTCAAGACATCACTATTTATTTCCCTTAGTTTCCTAACATCCAGCTTCCTTCCACATGAGTAGAATCCTACGCCGGGCTACTAGGGACGCAAAGGCCAAAATATCGGCCTCTTTCGCCTCCTGCACTCCCGGCTCTTCTGCAACCCCAAATATAGCTAACCCCCAGCCTGGCTTGACCCGGACCTTCACCACCTTTGAAATTACCCTTGCCACGCCCCCCCCCAGAACTCCTGCAGTGCCGGACACGACCAGAACATGTGTGTGTGGTTCGCCGAGCTTCCTGAGCACCTCCCACACCTGTCCTCCACCCCGAAAAACCTGCTCAGTCTTGCTCCCGTCATATGTGCTCTATGTAGAACCTTAAATTGAATCAGGCTAAGCCTGGCACACGAGGACGAGGAATTTACCCTACTTAGGGCATCAGCCCATAGCCCCTCCTCAATCTCTTCCCCCAGTTCTTCTTCCCATTTTCCCTTCAGCTCCTCTATCATCGCCTCCCCCTCGTCCCTCATCTCCCGGTATATTTCGGACACTTTTCCCTCTCCGACCCATACCCCAGAAATCACTCCATCTTGGATCCCCTGCATCGGGAGCTGCAGAAATTCCCTCACCTGTTGCCTCGCAAATGCCCTCACTTGCATTTACCGGAAGGCGTTCCCCGGGGGCAACTTATATTTTTCTTCTAGCGCTCCCAGACTTGCAAACGTCCCGTCTATAAACAGGTCCTTCAGCTTCCTAATTCCTGCTCGTTGCCAATACTGGAACCCCCCATCCATCCTCCCTGGGACAAACCTGTGGTTATTCCTTATCGGGGACCACACCGAGGCACCAGTCACTCCCCTATGTCGCCTCCACTGCCCCCAGATCCTCAAGGTTGCCACCACCACTGGGTTTGTGGTGTATCTTTTCGGGGAGAACGGCAGCGGCGCCGTCACCAGCGCTTTTAGGCTCGTTCCCTTACAGGACGTCATCTCCAGCTTCTTCCACGCTGCTCCCTCTTCCTCCCTCATCCACTTACAGACCATCGACACATTGGCGGCCCAGTAGTAGTCGCTCAAACTCAGCAGCGCCCGTCCCCCTCTGTCCCTACTGCGCTGCAGGAACCCCCTCTTTACTCTCGGGGTCTTTCCTGCCCACACAAAGCTCGTAATGCTCCTGTCTATATTTTAAAAAAGGCCTTTGTGATCAGAATGGGGAGGCACTGAAACACGAAAAGAAACCTCGGGAGGACCACCATTTTAACTGCCTGCACTCTGCCCGCCAGCGATAGCAGCACCATATCCCACCTCTTAAAGTCCTCCTCCATCTGCTCCACCAGTCGTGTCAGGTTAAGTCTATGCAGGGTTCCCCAGTTCCTGGCCACCTGGATCCCCAGGTATCGGAAGTTCCTTTCCACTCTCCTCAGCGGCAGAGCATCTATCCCCCTTCCCTGTTCCCCGGGGTGCATTACAAAAAGTTCACTCTTCCCCATATTTAGTTTGTATCCCGAGAACTCTCCAAACTCCCTAAGTATCTGCATTGCTTCTGGCAACCCCTCTACCGGGTCCGCAACGTATAGCAGTAGATCACCTGCGTAGAGCGACACTCGGTGCTCCTCTCCCCCCCTAAGCACCCCCCTCCACTTCTTAGAATCCCTCAGCGCTATGGCCAGTGGTTCAATTGCCAACGCGAACAGTAACGGGGACAGGGGACACCCTTGTCTTGTACCCCTATGTAGCCGAAAATACCCCGATCTTTGCCGGTTTGTGACTACGCTTGCCACCGGGGCCCCATATAAGAGTCTGACCCATCTAGTAAACCCCTCACCGAACCCAAACCTCTGCAGCACCTCCCACAGATAGTCCCACTCCACCCTATCGAACGCCTTCTCTGCATCCATCGCCGCCACTATCTCTGCCTCCCCCTCCGGTGGGGGCGTCATCATCACCCCCAGCAACCTTCGTACATTAACATTCAGTTGTCTCCCCTTTACAAACCCTGTCTGGTCATCATGCACCACCCCTGGGACGCAATCCTCTATCCTTGTCGCCATCACTTTTGCCAGCAGTTTGGCATCTACATTTAGGAGTGAGATAGGCCTGTATGACCCGCATTGCAGTTGGTCTTTATCTCGTTTCAGGATTAGCGATATCGTCGCCTCCGACATTGTCGGGGGTAGCATCCCCCTTTCCTTAGCCTCATTAAAGGTTCTCGCCAAGAGCGGGGCTAACAGATCCATATACTTCCTGTAGAATTCCACCGGAAACCCGTCTGGTCCCAGGGCCTTCCCTGCCTGCATGTTCCCCAGTCCTTTAATCACCTCATCCACCTCGATTGGCGCCCCCAGACCTGCCACCTCCTGCCCCTTCACCTTCAGGAACCTTAGCTGGTCCAGAAAGTGTAACATTCCTTCTTTTCCCCCCGGGGGTTGGGACTTATATAGCCTCTCATAAAAGGTCTTGAACACCTCGTTCACGTTCCCTGCTCTCTGCTCCATATTTCCCGTTTCGTCCCTAACTCCCCCGATCTCTCTCGCCGCCATCCTCTTCCGAAGTTGGTGGGCCAACTGCCAGTTCGCCTTTTCCCCATACTCATATTGCATCCCCTGTGCCTTCCTCCACTGTGCGTCTGCCTTTCCCGTGGTCAGCGGGTCAAACTCCGTCTGTAGTCTTCGTCGTTGACCTCCAGGTATCGCTCAATACACCCCCTCACCCTTCCGCAGACCCCCTCGTCCGCCAGTAGTCCCATATCTAGTCGCCAGAGTGGGCGCTGCTCCCTTTCCTCTCCTAGTTCCAAATCCACCCAATGCGGGGCGTGGTCTGAAACGGCTATGGCCAAGTACTCCGTTCCTGCCACTTTCGGGATCAGTGCCCTTCCCAAAACGAAAAAGTCTATCCGGGAGTATACCTTATGGACGTGGGAGAAGAAAGAGAACTCTTTAGCCATCGGCCTGGCGAATCTCCACGGATCCACTCCCCCCATTTGTTCCATAAATCCCTTAAGCACCTTGGCCGCTGCCGGCCTTCTCCCGGTCCTGGATCTGGACCGGTCTAGCCCTGGATCCAGCACTGTGTTAAAATCCTCCCCCATATCCAAGCTTCCCACCTCCAGGTCCGGGATACGTCCCAGCATTCGCTTCATGAATCCCGCGTCATCCCAGTTCGGGGCATATACATTCACCAGCACAACCGCCTCTCCCTGCAGTCTGCCACTCGCCATCACATATCTGCCCCCACTGTCCACCACTATATTCTTAGCCTCGAATGATACACGTTTCCCCACCAATATTGCCACCCCTCTGTATTTCGCGTCCAACCCTGAGTGGAATACCTGTCCCACCCATCCTTTTCTTCGTCTAACCTGATCCGCCACCTTCAGGTGCATCTCCTGGAGCATGACTACGTCCGCCTTCAGTCTCTTTAAGTGCGCAAACACCCGTGCCCTCTTAATCGGCCCATTTAAGCCTCTCACATTCCACGTGATCAGCCGGATTGGGGGGCCATTCACCCCCCCCCCCCCCCTCGTCGACTAGCCATCCCCTTTTTTAGGCCATCTCCCCATCCAGGTCCCGCGCACCCGTCTGTCCCCCTGGTAGCGCCTTCCCACCCCGACCACCTCATCTCTTACCAGCTCCCCCTTGCACTCAGCAGTCGCAACCCAGTTAATCCCCCCCCCCCCCCCGCTAGATCCCCCTCTAGCTTGGTTACTCTCCCCATATTGCTTCCGGAAGTCAGCTAACTCTGGCTGACCTCGGCTTCCCCCGTTCACTCTGTGACCTCCCTGCGTGTGGGTCTCCCTTCCTTCCTGCGCCCGTTTCCCCGCTATAATTTCCATAGCGCGGGAAAATACCTGCGCTTTCCTCTCGGCCCCGCCCCCATGGCGCAGTTCCCTCATTCCCCTTCCCTGTCCCTTTTTCCACCGGCGCCCACATTTCTTCGTGTCCCCCCCATCGGGGGGAGAGAAATTCCCCGTCCAACATTGCTGTACAATAGCCCTCCCCTTTCCCCACTTTACATTCCTGTACCACCACCTCGCTGCTTCTCTCCAAACATCAAACTCTCAAATCTAGTCCAGTTTCTCTTCTTGGATGAATGTCCATGCCTCATCCGCCGTCTCAAAGTAGTGGTGCTTGCCTTGATGCGTGACCCACAATCGCGCCGGCTGCAGCATCCCAAATTTTATTTTCTTCCTATGGAGCACCGCCTTGGCCCGGTTAAAGCTCGCCCTCCTTCTCGCCACCTCCGCACTCCAGTCCTGATACACCCGTATCACCGCATTCTCCCATTTGCCACTCCGTGCCTTCTTGACCCAGTTCAGGACCATCTCTCTGTCCATGTAGCGATGGAACTTCACCACTATTGCTCTTGGTGTTTCACCTGCCTTTGGTCTTCTCACGAGGACCCGGTACGCTCCCTCCACTTCCAGGGGGCCCGTTGGGGCCTCAGCTCCCATTAGCGTGTGGAGTATCGTACTCACATAAGCCCCAACATCAGCTCCCTCTGCTGCTTCGGGGAGACCTAGAATCTGTAGGTTTTTCCTCCTCGAGCTGTTCTCCAGGGCTTCCAGCCTTTCTATGCACCTCTTGTGTAGTGCCTCGTGTGTCTCCGTTTTTACCACCAGGCCCTGTATCTCATCTTCATTCTCGGCTGCCTTTGCCTTCACTCCACGGAGCTCCATCGCCTGGACCTCTTGTGTTTCCTTCAGTCCCTCGATTGCCAGTAGCATCGGCGCCAGCACCTCTTTCTTAAGCTCCTCCACACATCGTCAGAGAAACTCCTGCTGGTCCGGGCCCCATACCAACTGGGCTCCATCCGCCACCATCTTGCTTCACCCTTCTCTTCTCTGCCACTGCTCCAAAGGATCCTTCGCAATCCGGCCACTACTGTCGCTCCTTTCCATACACACCCGGGGGGACTCCTTCCTTCGTCACCCCACACTGGGTTAAGTCGGAAAAAAAATTCCGTTGGGGCTCCCGATAAGAGCCCAAAAGCCCATTAGAACGGGAGCTGCCGAAACGTGCGGCTTAGCAGTGCATCACCATAACCGGAAGTCCATCACTCCCTTTATTAATCTACACTCACAACCCTTTCCGGCTCTAGCCACATCTGGAAAAAAACTCTCTCCCAACTGACAGACAATTCACAGGTGTAACACCTGCCCCTTTACTGTCGTGTTATGTTCTCTGAGGTAACACAGGCTGCAACTGGATGCAGCTTTAACCAAAAGATACTCCAGACCGGCGGATTGGAAATTAGCAAACATGACACCACTGTTTAAAAAAGGCAGAAAGCGGGTAATTATCGGCCAGTTAGCTTAACTTCGGTAGTAGGGAAGATGCTGGAACCCATCATCAAGGAAGAAATAGCGAGGCATCTGGATGGAAATTGTCCCATTGGGCAGGCGCAGCATGGGTTCATAAAGGGCAGGTCGTGCCTAACTAATTTAGTGGAATTTTTTGAGGACATTACCAGTGCGGTAGATAACGGGGAGCCAATGGAAGTGGTATATCTGGATTTCCAGAAAGTTTTTGACAAGGTGCCACACAAAAGATTGCTGCATAAGATAAAGATGAATGGCATTAAGGGTAAAGTAGTAGCATGGATAGAGGATTGGTTAATTAATAGAAAGCAAAGAGTGGGGATTAATGGATGTTTCTCTGGTTGGCAATCAGTAGCTAGTGGTGTCCCTCAGGGTTCAGTGTTGGGCCCGCAATTGTTCACAATTTACACAGATGATTTGGAGTTGGGGACCAAGGGCAATGTGTCCAAGTTTGCAGACAACACTAAGATGAGTGGTAAAGCAAAAAGTGCAGAGGATACCGGAAGTCTGCAGAGGGATTTGGATAGATTAAGTGAATGGGCTAGGGACTGGCAGGTGGAATACAATGTTGACAAATGTGAGGTTATCTATTTTGGTAGGAATAATAGCAAAAGGTATTATTATTTAAATGATAAAATATTAAAACATGCCGCTGTGCAGAGAGACCTGGGTGTGCTAGTGAATGAGTTACAAACAGTTGGTTTACAGGTGCAACAGGTGATTAAGAAGGCAAATGGAATTTTGTCCTTCATTGCTAGAGGGATGGAGTTTAAAACTAGGGAGGTTATGCTGTAATTGTATAAGGTGTTAGTGAGGCCACACCTGGAGTATTGTGTTCAGTTTTGGTCTCCTTACTTGAGAAAGGACCTACTGGCACTGGAGGGTGTGCAGAGGAGATTCACTAGGTTAATCCCAGAGCTGAAGGGGTTGGATTACGAGGAGAGGTTGAGTAGACTGGGACTGTACTCGTTGGAATTTAGAAAGATGAGGGGGGATCTT